>NC_064881.1:12750471-13350471 GCF_929443795.1 Astur gentilis
GAGTTTAAATCAAAATAATTGTCTAAATGAACATTAGCTTTAATACACTACCTGAAAGGCAATTCATTCCCATCAGTCCCGCTAAGCTTGCAATACTAACCAAGTGCCCATGGTTAGAGGCCATCATCGCTGGGAGAAGGCTTTGTAAGTCTGCAATGTAAGTCAGAATTGCAAAGAAACATTTTACTAAGCAAGCTACATGCTATAATATTTTGAAGGTGGTGTTTTTAAAGAATTTCTCCCTACAGTTTAAATACGCTTCCCCCCTTCCATAATGGGTGGGGGGAAGGGTTTGTTGTTTGAACTCTAGCCTTCAGGTACTAAGCTGGGACTTTCCAGGGCCCACCAGTACCACTTTCTCCTCAGCACCAAAGACAGATGGTAACTTGCTAGTTGTTAAGGTTCTTTTAGCCTAAAGCTCAACACTGCAATATTTCAAATCACTGCACATTTTGTAAAATAGCAAAAATTTTAATTTCATGTCTTCATTTAATCTTTGTGGTTAAATTTATTTATGAAGAAACTGAAACATTTCAATATCTTCTTTGCAATTCTTTATGATAAGAACACCATATAGATGACCTGCCTTCCCTAGAAGGAAGAAAAGGCACATTAAGTTACTCATTTTGGACAAAAGCCCCACTTAATAATAAGAGCATTGTCTGAACATGTAGTATTTCTTACTAAAACTATCATAACCACAAAGCAACTAGAACACTAACAGAATTGAACACTTCTCTATTACTAGAGCAGCAACTTTTAGGCTGGGCCTGCTTCATGTCAATTAATATTGAGCGATTATAACATATGACTAGCTTCAGAATTTAGCAGATGGTAAACTTGAGTTCTTAAGAACATTTCTAAATATGTAGCAGTTTTGCTTCCACCTACCTACTGCAGAAGTTCCCAAAGGATCCATTCTTTCACCTTTTTTTTATTTTACAGACTCCCAGGCATAGAAAGTAATTTCTTGTATCAATTCTGACTGAACTTGCAAGGAACTCCTTGCATATTTTCCTCCGTTCCAAAAGGCAAAATTAACACTGAAAACATGTTGAAAGGATGTTTTAGTACGTATATGCAAAGAACAGGTATTACCCAGAAGTGTGCCATTATGTTTACTTCCAAGGTTTTTTCCACAAGTGCATCTGGAGAATCAATAAGCCTCTTCCCAGTTACGGTACCAGCATTGTTGACTAGGATGCTAACATCGCCAACTTCTTTTTTAACCTAAACAAAAAGCCCCAAGATATTATGTAATAAATACAAAACACGCTTTCCAAGTTTTACACATGAAAACATAAGAAATATTGCACATTTCAACTAAGTTGACCTTATTATGCTTGTTACGGATCCAAACACCTCAAGGTTCTTGCACCTTTTAGGAGGGCTTTTTAGAGCTGAGCTTGCAACTGGATTCCTTTGGAGGTGTGGAGCCCAACAGCTCCACACAGACTTCTGCTTTCAACACCTCTGGTTCTTGCTGCATCTGTTCCAGATAAGTCTATTGCAGAGAGCTCAACTAACACAACAAGTATTTTGCTACAGTAAACCCATCTTAAAACCAATGAGCAATTCTGTTTGTAGGGCCATTTCTGTACCATGCAGTGAGGCACAGTACATAAATCCTCCAGAGAGTTCCCCAGAATCGGGTACATCAAATGAGCGCTGCAATACCTAAACTTTAACTTGTGACGTTCTTTGCATTATACTCAAATCCTCTAGTGTTTTCCACAGAGCAACTTGAGCACAGAAGCAGTGCTGCCATATGACTTGAAGGCTGAAGCCAGCTTGCACAGTACTTGAGTCTTTTGATAAGCAGAAGGAAAATTGGATTCCCTGTTGGTAGTGTTAATTGCCTACATCCCCAACAGTCCAGGGATTCGTCTCTGTACTACGTGGGGCAGAAGCTACTTAGTAGCATCTTAATATTTGAGATATTTCAAAATTCTTCATGCTCTTTTCCACATGCTCCACTTCTCCTGACTGCAATTGTTAAACACTGACACGTATTACAGTAGTTTTTCCACTAGTGTTAATTTCACTTGCATTCCACAGCGCACACATTAAACCAGACTTCCCTACAGCTTTCCAGGGAAGGAGATGCATTTTTCTGCCCTCAGTGTGTTGGAATTAGAATGGGCAAATGGTCACTTTCAATAAGAAGTATTCCTCATATGCACAGGCAGTGAGAAAGACCACCTGTAAAATTCATTTCCTCCTTACAACCTCTTTATTTATTCAACTTATCTTGACTCTTTCAAGCAACTTTACAGGTCAGGAACTTAAAAGCTTATATTCCCAAACAAAAAGGTGTTTTTTGTTTGTTTGGGTTTTTTTTGTGTTGGTGGTTTTTTTGTTTTTGTTTTTTTTAACAAGTTAATTTCTCATGAAGACAACCTGAAAGAGCACTGTGTCTCTATTCATATTGACTCTCAGGACAACACAAGAAATGAGAAAACTGTAGGAAGGGTAGTTGTTTGTTATGAAAATTAAACAAAAGTTGCAAGGTTCTAAATAAAGGAAGATTTTAGGACACATGCACTTACAGAAGGCAAAAGCCATATGAGCTTCTATGGCTCATGGTACAGAAGCTTGTTTCTCGTGTATCTACTTCAATTCTAACACTGTACCAGAATCCTTATAAAATGTCTCCCAAAAATAAGTTGGCTAAAGAATAATATCTACACATTTAGTTCAGTAAGAGAAAGTATAGTTCTCATTTTAGCTCCAGACCGAGAACTTTCATGAACAGACTCACTTGAAAGAACAACTATAGGCCAGCTGATATCAAGATATTGTGCCAGCTCTCAAAAGGAGAATGAAAATATTTAATGCAGTATTTGAAGTATGGTTCATTAATCTGAGCTATCTGGGAAAAAGTAAATAAGTACTCTATATGTTGTTTAACTTGTGATTTCCAGATCAAGAGCTAAACGTGCTGATCAGTAGTTTTGGGAAAACATGTTGGTTTTATGCCATCTTGCTATACAGTTGCAGATCACAGAACCTCATTTCTTAATGGTGTTTCCTTTGCTGGGTGCCTACACTGACTGAAGAAAGCACAAGCAGAGCTGGTAGGCTCGCCTGTATAACAATAAAGAATTAAAGGATAATTTACCCCCTATCCTTTATTCTAGCTTAAATTCCTCATCTTCCTTAAACTTGTTCCAACCTTGTCCATGTTTGTTAACTAAGTAAGGGTTTAAAAAAACAGAGAGCAGCCTTGGCAGGATTATACAGTACAACCTTTATAATAAATTCATCAGCCAGAGCCCCTCTCCACCTAGGTCATTGCTCACACATTCTTGTCTGCCTATTTCCCTTTCAAAATGTTGTCATGTAACAATTTAAGTATTTCTGAAGCAGTGCCACATGATCTCCATAGGCAGCCTTAGACAAGCTGTTCTAGTCACCAACCTGAGTATGTACCCCTCATCACAAGTTTAAAATAGTATGCAGAGACATAAACACAATAATTAGTAAAT
This sequence comes from Astur gentilis, assembly GCF_929443795.1. Lineage (NCBI taxonomy): Eukaryota > Metazoa > Chordata > Aves > Accipitriformes > Accipitridae > Astur > Astur gentilis. Next base: position 12,753,960 of record NC_064881.1, read on the forward strand.
GATGCTTTAATACTGCCTTGTGTTAGATGATCTAGCAATTCTGGAAGGCTGGACCAGTACCCCAAATCTACCCTTTAGGGCAAATAAATACCTGAATAAGTGGTCATGCTTCTTTTGTGCAAACAAAAGATGGACAGAGGTGGGGGATGTGGTACATACAGTTTATAACTTGGTGATTGGGGCATTCGGGTCAGATACGAGAAGGGAAATGAGAACAGAACCTTGATCAACCCATTTCTAACTAGTGGCGAAAACCTCAAGAACCTCTTCCTTTACCACCTGTCTCTACTCAGTCTTCCAAAATATATTCACACTTTGGATGGAATTCAAAGCAGATTTGAGTGCCTTCTTGCAACCCAGACAAATAATTCCAGCTTTACAACATTTCTGTTCATGCTGCTTCCCTACTAACTAGATGTGGCGGTTCTTTCCTCAGCAAATAGGCTGTTTTAATTCCCTTCTCTTCTCAGCTCTCCTCTGTGCATGACAGAGCCAAGACACCCAGCCCAGGCTTCCACACGCTGCTTTGAGGCCAAGTACAGAAGACCTTTACTAAACCTTCTCCCTAGCTATTAAGAGGGGTGGGGTGTAATGTCAAATCTCCAGAGCTCTAAACCTCTCCATTTGTGCAGTGCAGCAAAGTACGTTGCAGGTGCTTGTATTAGTCCTAGGTAAGGCAAGCATTATGGAAACAGCTGATCTGGTTAAACATCTTTTTCAGGTATAAACACTATTTTCTGTTTGTTTCCGCATTTATATTTATGCTTTTCTATTGAAGTTTAGTAGTGAGCAATTCTCACAATTCCCAAACAGCATTCCAAAGCATCTACTTTCTAAGAACCACAAGCCCCTCCATAACTGCCTATAAGAGGTGGAAGAAAGCACTGGATATTTTACAGGCAGCATGAAATACCACCAGGAAATGTGCTTCTACTGTTGCTCCTCTGCACAGCGAAGAGGATTCTCAGAAAAGTGGAAAACTGGCTGCAAACTGTCATCTTGACTAACAAGCAAGAAAAAACTGTGGATAAGCAAAAAAGTACCATGCAAGAGGGATCCTGGAAGTAAATGTAAGCCCAAATGCAATTTTGCAACATGATAATGAGGGAAAGGCTTCCATTTCCTCACAAGTAGGAGGATCAGAACCCAGAGTTACTTCTCTCTTTCAAAGCCCTAGATTCTTAAAGTTTAGCTGAACTTGAGGGAAGGAGGGGTAGCTCAAAGAAGGCCACATTCCTTTTGGGGTTGGGTACTTCTGGAACAGGAACATTAGAAATAAATTTTAAGCTATAGCTCTTGATAGCCAAAAGCTGTCCTTCGTGTTGTTGGTACAGGAAAGGAACAAGGACACCACATGTGCAGGGCTTTTTGGTTTTCTTCCTACTGAAGTGACTTTCTCCTAGTCTCTCTGTGTGGCTGATGAAGTATCAGAAGCAGGTATTTAAGGTTCACATACATTTAATTTTGGCTTTGAGATTGTTTTACTGGGCACAAAGTTTTCAACCATATCCTGCCCTGCCTGCATGAATTTAGTTCGCTATAGTCTTGCAAAACTCCAAGTCATTGCATGAAGCTGAATCACCAAGGGGGGGAAAAAACCATAACCTGGAACCGTGCTGTGTCACCTTGCAAAGGCTGACAGTGAACACTATGAGCCAAAGTCTACTATACCATATTAAGTAAACAGTGGCACCAGGCACTAATACTAAAGTCTTTCTGTCACTAATAAGATGGGAAAGTTGTCAGCAGGACATGACATTTCTGAAATAACAGTAGTAAGTAGGGTATTTTCTTCTATATGAATCAACAGGAGGATTATTAGTGGATCAGCTGTTAGCAAACTGCTGACAGAAACTTATATAAGTGAGGAATCAGGCACAGAGACCCTCTTAACACTTCTTCGCTACTGTCTACCTCTGTTTTTATCATCCCTAACCTCTGTCACACACATATCTACACCCTCTTCTTTTTATATTTGGCCAGAAAGGCTCTGCTACTGCTTTTCTCCATGGGACTGAAGTGCTAGCCCTTGAGTCCTCAGAACTGAGGGTTAGTTTCCATCTTCTTCATTTCAGTGTCCTTCACATTACAATACTCCCTCCTCCTCCACTCCTCCCAGTTCAGCGGGAAGCAGTTACAGGCCTGCACCAAGACACGTGCAACTGCTCTGCGGGGATGGCAGATGTGCAACTCAGCTGGCGTAACAGAGCTGCAAGGGGGACCAAGGCTGATTAGCATTACAGCATTACCAGAATACAAAACCAATAGTACCAGTCTCTAACAAGTGCAAGTCATGCACAAGCTTCACTTATCAGAAAATTTGTTCTAGTCATTTTGGCACAGATAGAAAAATGCAGAAGGCTAGAGCTTCTTAAACAGCGCCAAAAGAGGAACATTATTTCAGCCAACAGATGTTCCTGAAGACAGCTGATTTATTTTTTTTATTTTTTTTTAAGAATTCATCCTCAGGCAAACACTCACTGTGGAAACTTTCTAGTCCAACAGTTAAGTTTAGCAACATTTTAAGCAAATGAGAACAGGTTGTTATAATGGAAACTGTTAAGCATTTTTAGCTTTTGGCAATTCCACTACTCTGCCCAAAATATCTAACCACATGCTATATTTACAAAGCTCTTCAGAAAGGAAAGTAACAAGTATTTAAGACTCTAAGATACTTTTATTAATTCCGATAAAGTGAGTCTGCAAAAATCTATTCATTGCCATGGAATTATTTAAAAATTGCCTAAAGAGTTAATAATTTTTTTTTTTTTTACAATGTATGGTCTTTAGCGTTTACTTTTGGTAAAAGACTGCCAGAATGTGAAATACTGCTTTAGCGTCAATAAATTGATTTTCTGCACTTCACCAGTGCTTGCTCAGTAACTGAATGAATGAGAAGCTACCCATTTAAATTAGCTACTGAAAGAGAGAACCAGCTCCTTTTATTTTTAAGAGAACAGAGGTATACAAGTCAACTCTAAAAAACAGTATTCTTGAAATGGGTAGCATGTGAAATACATTCTGAATGAATTAACTTTAATCTCTTGTCTTGAAGGGACTAAAACTTATCATACATGCATGCATTCATCTTAGAATAGTGTCAAAGCCACAAATAAAGATACTTTACCTGATCAGCTACTCTGTAGACCTCCTGTCTTTTGCTACAGTCACAGATGTAACAGTGTACTCTCACTGCTCCATTTTCTCTGACCAGTCTACTTGTCTCCTTGAGCCCCTCTTGATTAATGTCCCAGAGAACCACTGTGGCTCCAAGGCTGGCAAACTTTAACGACAAGAATCTTCCAATGCCACTTCCCGCTCCTGTTATTAATACTATTTCACCACTAACATTCTTCTTCCGTCTAGGCACAACCAAGAACACTAGTGACTCCAGCAAGTAATAAAGAGAAAGTGCAATGACTTTCAATGTCTCCAGGAAGAAGTTCATCTTCAGGCTGTTTCTTCAGATACCTGATGAAAGAAAACATTTACCAGATAGAATAAACCATAAAGAGAGAAAATGCAAACATCAGCATTTCAAAATTGAAAAGCATTTTCAGATCCATTCTAAATATTTTCTCTAGCCTGCTTCTGCGTGATGTTTCAAAAAAATACAGATGCTTACATCTGCACATCTGACCCATTTGTCCTGATTCTGCATCATCTCCAGGTTGCTCCTACTCTTCTCCAGAATGCAGCACAATTGATTTGCCATTGGGCAGAGGCAGGAAACACCTGCCCTCAACTGCTTTAGAAATTCCCCACCCCTCACATCATGGGTTTCCATCTCTGCTCTTACAGAACATGGACGCAAAAACTAGAATCAAAAAAGCGATAGTTGCCCCTTGAGCACCTTAAGCAGAAAAGCATGGCAATTGCAAATCAAAACTTATGGCTTGATCAAACAACTTTAGTGCTCACAAGCTAGTACTTCAGGTCAGGAAAAATTCTCCTTTTAGGACCGCAAGTTTTTTTGCTTTGTAGGCATTCCTTGTTATCATGAAATCATATGCAGACCAAGTCACAGTCTCAACCCTGCTGAAAAACTGCCAGCATAGGGAGCTTCAGAATACAATATGCTTATAAATGTCCAAAACATACCAGGTAAATTACTGGCTGTCACTACTAGCTTTTCAACTACCAGCACTACCATTATTGAGGAAAGCCTGCTTTTGCAATTGAACGGTGTGTTTCGTTTAGCAACACATTGCAAAGCTGTTGGCTTTCTTCTGTTCACCTCCCTGCATTAAGCAAATGTCAAGGGCGTGAATCATACCATCTCATGTATGTGTTTAACTTCACAGTCTGTACTCATCACAGTGATGCTGACATCGAGCAGGCATTTAAGTCCTTGAAAGAATGCCCTTTATTTCCCAGTATACAAATGCTATGGAAGAAATGCACCCTTGGTCGAAGCAGGTTTTAATCTTTGACTAACTACAGTATGAAGGATTAGTATCTTCCTTCCTAGCTAAAGGTAGAGCACGCTGGCACTTACACTTCAACCTTTAGCACTACGAACCCAGTTTGATCACATCTCTTAGTTAACATTGCTATCTATGTGTATAGGTAATCATGTTTGACAAGTGCCAAGAGATAAGTTACTTAGACCTCTGCTACTCTGAGCAAAGTTCGTGAAATTTAGCATGTGGACATACTCATGTTATCATGAGTCTCAGGTTTTGTACATGGGAAACAAGGCCAGCCCTGAAAAGGGATAGGCCACTGCTAGAACAGTGCAAGCTATTTCAGAAACTTTTCTGGCAGAAACATAGTGGGTAGGGAAACAAGTTCTTTTTTCTGAAGAAGAGTCACAGGGTGAATGTTTTCTGTTCTTTGTTCCCTTTAAAATGGGACAAAATGTATGCAGAGGTTCTGGCACAGACAAAAGGCAGTAGCACCAGTAAGAAATGGAACAAAATCTTAAAACAGCACAGCAACATTTTTCTAGAGCCAGTATTGACATCTCCTGTAATAACCTCTCATAGCTATAGAGCTACTACAAATATAAGCAAAACCAGAGTAATACAGGAAAAGTGTTATTAAAATTTCACATACATCAAAAAAACCAGCAAGTCTTTGGAAACACAAGTTCCTCGCTGAGTCTAAAATAGAAGCAACATATCTTTAAAATAAATGAAGTTGCTGAATTTAACTTGATTACACTAACTCAGTGCACTTAACTCGGCATGTGTGTGAAAGGAGATTGGCATCTCTGGAGTAGATAAGGATGTTACAGTAAATGCCTATGGAAAGCAATTGCCTTCGAAGTATAGTACACAATTTGACCTAAACCCAGTTTAGAACTTACGTCAGTAATTTATTAAGTAAAATAATCACGTATTAGGCTTGCACAGGACAGAGGCACACTCTATCTCAGAGCAGTACTGACTTTCTTTTAGAGAAGTAGGGTTGTTTTAGACACATCGATGAGGTGCTTAATTTCCACTAACACATCTCGCCTAATCCAGCTCTGACTGGGCCAAGAGTCCTCCATTCTCTCTGGCTCACTGCATTAGTACTGCTAATTACACCAGCTACTGTGACCAACCACATCCATACGGACAATTAAATTAGCCAACACGCTTGGCTGATTTTGGCTCCTCAACTAAAGCGATCGGGGATCTACTTAGAGATGAATTGACCAAGGGTACCTTTGGCACACATAAGATCTCGGGTACACTCACACAGACGTAAGCGTGGAGAGCGCTTATACTGTAGTGAAGTACCAAAGGTTTTACAATGGCTCATCAGACAGATTTCTTCTCAAGTGCAGACAGCTTTGCCAGCGCAGAGTTTTTGGTACACGTGCTAACGCTGAACGGCCAAGCAGCTCTTGCAGACTGCCTGTGCTCACAAAACTCAAGGAGAGAATCGAGGCTAGCATCTGAACCTCAAAACACCTCCGTGCTAGCCAAAGAGGTTGATTCACAGTTGATCACGCAATCCCCTGAGCAGAGTTTGGCAAGCACGCCTTTGCTCACTGCATCTGGAGGGTTGCGACCCTCCCAAAAACACAGCGGTCCTGTAGCCGAGGCGGTCCAAGGACCGAGGTGTAGCAACACCTTCCTCACAGCCTGGCAGGCGCCGGACAACCTTACCCTCACTTGGCACACCTCGGCCGCTAACCCCATTAGCATCATTAAAAAACCCCACCACACCACGCCACGCCACGCCACGGGCGGTTTTCTGCCGCGGTGACCAGCTCCCCGTCCGCTCTCGGGCCCGCCTCCCCGCAGAGCGGGACCTGCCCTCGCAGGGGCGAGAAGAGGAGCCGGCGGGAGGCTGCAGCCGCGGCTGCCCCCGCCGAGCGCCCCGGCCCGGCGCCCGCCCAGCCCAAAACGCCCCCGGCACCGGGACCCCCGCGGCCGCGGGTACCTTCGCCTGCCGGGCTGAAGAACAGAGAGGGGCACCTCCGCCCGCCCCACCGCGGCGCGGCGGCTCTGGGGTGGGTGACGGAGAGAGAGCGAGGGGGGACCGGCGGCGGGCAGCGCGGCAGGGCCCGGCCTTTATGCCGGCAGCCCGCCCCGCCCCGGGGCTGACCGGATGCGCGGGGGCGGGGGCGGAAGGGCTCCGCGCTCTGCGCTCCGCGGCGGCAGGAAGCCGGGCCGGGGGCCTCCGCCGCTGCTCGCGCTCGGCCCGGGGCTGCCCTCCGCGCCCGGCCTGGCCAAGGCGGCAGGGAGCTGCGGCCCCGGCCCCGGCCCCGGGCGGGAGGGCTGCCGCCCGGGGGGCCGGTGAGGGCGCTCAGCCCCCTTAGTCCTCGCTGAGGCCGGGCGAAGGGCTCTAAGGACGGAGCAGCTTGTAGGGCGGGGGCTCGCCTCCGCTTTCCCTTAGTTCCCCTTTTTTTTTTTAAAAAAAAGAGCAGTATTTGTAACTTGCTTTTGATTTTTCCGAGGGAAGAAATAACTTCTCTTGGAGCGGTGATCGACTGGGAGAAGACGGATTTCGTGCGGCTGGTCTAGATCCGTGTTCCTGCAGGAATTGGCCTCGGCGGGCTGCGGGGGGAGCGGGGAAACGAGTCTGGCTGCTGGGGAGGGGGGGGGGGGGGTGCTGTACTGGGCGAGAGGAGGGCGCCGCGTTTGGCTTCCGAGGACGTTTGGAGAAACCTGTTGGGCTTAGGGACGTGTAGGATTTAGGGAAGCCCCTGAAGAAGCCGCTGCCCTTGGGGTGGTAGTCGGTCCGTGCGAAGAGACCTGCTCCTGAGGGTACGCTTGGGTGTGAAGAGATTACCTGGCCTGTAGGGCTAAACCTGCGTGGAAGGGGTTTTACCGGGGTGAACGTGGCCCTTCCAGGGTGGCGTCATTTCAGGGGAATGAACGAGACTTGAGGTCGCAAAATGTCTTTTAGCTGTAGTCAGAAGTTCACTAAGTCAGTGAAGTGCTCTGTATTTACTGCTACGGATACTTTCATTCCTTAGAGCAGCATTGTTTTGCAGGGTTTTTTTAACCTTACGCTCATCCTTAGGCAGCAGAACTCCGATACTGTAAGGCACTCGATATTCACAACTTAAAGTCCATATAAGGAGGGTGTGCTTAGTACCACCAAAAAAAAAACCGACTGAAGGTATTTTCTTGGCACTGAGGTCACTAATACGCCTCCTTTGCAGATTGGTATGTTTGCATTGCTGTTGTACTTCTGTAGAAGTGTGAGAACACAACTTTCTGAATGTTGTTTTCATCTAATGAAATAAGCAAGCACTTATGAAACACTAGATTTAATACGCTGGATAATAAATAATATGAAACAGCAATTCATAATGTAAGGTTCTTTAGGCAGCTTTAAAAATCTGCCATTTGATCCAGTAATCTCCTAAGAAATTTTAAGAACTCCCTGTGCACAAACACTTTCACAGACCAAGGATGGAGAGCACACCTGGCAACACATACCGGTGAGGGAGCAGGTTGCTTTACTTCCTGGCTTGCCTTGGAGCAAATGGCTCCCCACAGTCAAAAAGAGCAGTGGTTTGAAAGGTGCTGCGCTGTTTAAATAAATACTTTTCTTGCTTCCCCTGCACATTCTATTTAAAGTATTGTTGGAAGAGGTCAAAAGGTCTTTTCTTTCAGGTATGCAGTCTTGGGTCAGAGTCTAGGCTCTTGACTATAGACTCTGCTGCACCCTCAACAGTTATTCACAGAAGAGAAATTAACTGCTGGATTAGAATATTTTAGTGGGAGTTAATGTATTATTGCATTAATACAGAAAATTCAGGAGGCTAATGATAGCCAAACAGTGACACTGATGAAATTTGGGTTTGGCTGCTGCTTTCTTGTTGTGGATTGTATTGTTTACAGTGGCTCGCTTAAAACAAGGAAACGTAAAAAACCCAAACGCATTCATTTAATTTTCAAAAAGGTTTAAATAAAATATGTGCTTTGTAGTAATACTTGGAAATTAATAACGTTTAACATTGAGACTGACCTTGTGATCAGAGTTGGAGACTAGAAGGTGGGAGACCTGGGTCCTTTCCCCAGCTTGTACAAAGACTTCCTGCAAGTAATAAACTCACTGAATAAAACTTGATGAAATAAAACTCACCAAATATCTTGAGTTTACTATTTTGTATGATGAAAGGCTAAAATTAGCCTTAAGGTAAAGAAACCCTTTTTAAGACTGTCAAATTAGTGTCTTCCACAGTCTGGGGTCAGAGAAGACCCAAGTGGAATTATTGCTCTTGATTCAAGTCCAGAAATGAAGCTACCCTAATTTGTATTAGATGAGGATGTCTCCCTCTTGTCACACGTTATTTTTGGACCAATTTGTGAGTGCTGGCAAAATCCCAGGAGTGCAGAACTAGGACTGGCGTTGTTCGTGCATTTTGCATAACATGCTGGATGTTTTCAAAGGAACCCAAGGTCATTCAAGTCATAAGAATTTTGAGGAACTTTGTAAGTGCTCTCACTTTTGCTTGTCTGAAGCATGTGTGCTACGTAAGTATACCGCTAGTCTGTAGCCATTTTTTACCAAGGGCTGTACTGCATTTTGGCCTACCTTAACTTCCAGAAAGGTCTTGACATTTGTTGTCAGGTAGATATTGGCACCTCTAGTGCAACAGTGTAACCAGTAGCATGCTAAAGTGCTAGTTATGTTTCATGTGAATCTGTGGTAGATTGTCATTGCATGGACCTGATTCACAACCATTTAATCTTGATTATGGATATGTCACAACAAAGGAGGCTAAAGCAAATAGAGAGTAAGGGTTGGTCTAAGCTGGATAAAATGCAATTGCATGGTGACTAGGATACTCATCCTCACTTTAGAATAATAAAAAACAACAGCCTTGGTGTGCTGTTGGAGCCATGTTCTCTTAAAGGCTCTCATTTTGTTTTTATTTTTATCAGAGCACTCAAAATGTGATAAATATTTTGATATTGAAGGTTTAATTATCCCTTGCCTACCTCAGCTGTTGAAATGGAATAGCGTAATATGCTTGTAAACAGTCTGATCTTTCTGCTTTCTTTTAACTGGCAAGAAGTAGGAAGGGAAGTACAGGCAATACCACTGGTGCCTACATACTATGATTCATTCTATATGTCTACTGTGAAACTTGTAGAATCCTAGTAAGTTTCCAGTGTCAGTGTCAGCTGCTTTAGCAATTGCAAGTACATCATTGCAATTGCAGCCTACACTGACTTGTCCTTAGTCACCTATTGCAACTGCCCAGGGAGGAGTGGATCTTAGTGTGAAAACTAGTGTCTTGCTAATAGAAGTCAAATGTCTCCCACGTTGCCTATGAAGGAAGTAGGGCAAACACCACTTAGCCAGAATTCTTCAAAATTTACTTTTTCTTCTTATTCCAGCAGAAGAAAAACAGCTGGCGCAAAGGAGATTCCAGACAAAAGGAAGGATCATCAACCTGAATACAGAAGACTGAGTTGCATTCTGAATTTTCATTACCATATGTGTTTCGTTTGAGTCATATTTACCCTCTAACAGGAGTTTATTGAATTCTAGTTCCCTCTATCAGCAGGTTGAAAATACAGGAACTGTAGAAGTGACAAACTGTTGCTCGGTGGTGCCCCATTTGCTATGTCTGGGAAGAGTCCCAAGTCCTGTTCAGTGAGGGTGATGGGGTGGGATGTGCTGCACTAGCATCTGTTCAAGATATTTACTAACTACACAGCAAACATAACCAGCAGCTTGGTGCACTGAATAGCATGCTTCTATCCCTTGAAAATCAAATTAAGAAAGGGACAAATCCTCATTGGAAGAGGGACACGCCAGCACTAAGTATCATCATGACTTAGCCAATCCCAGAGTTCACAGCCTGTTAAGCTGTGTTTACAGTATGGTCGATGTCAGGACCTGACACTTTGTCTTTCATTCCCTGAGCATTTTATACTGTAGTGTGGTGAACCTCATCAGAACTGATGAGTAAAACCCTGCCAGAAAATATTTGGTGTTTGCTTTTTCATCTGGGCCAGCTCTGTGATCAAATTTACCATATGCCCACACGGCACAGAGGACTCCGTGAAGAGTGAAAGCCTGCAAACCAAGACTAACTTAATCTAAGCTCCCGTGGGACATGAAAGTGTGGCATGGGCAGAAGCCTCTAACCTTGGCAACAGATAGCGTTATAGACAGGACTGTCTCTGAAATTATGCTCTTTACCCAGACAGAAATGCCTGTTACATTGGTCCTCTAATGCCAAAGTCCAGTTATTCCTTGTGGATGTAGGTGACTACATCAGCTCTTATGAGTAACTGGTGTTTGCTGATGGCAGAAGTGGTGTATGCCCCTCAGTCGGGGAAATGTGTGCCAGTCTCTGTTACAGTAGTTATGATGATGATGGTGTGAAGGACCTAAACCCACATTTTCCACCTACCAGGAGGACATGTCAAATACCTGGTTATAATTTCTTTATCAGATCTGCAGAGCTTTGAGTCATGCTAGACAAATGGGTACAGCATAGGTATCTGGCCTTGCCGATACCCACCCTCACCCAGCAGTATAAAAGTGGATGGCAGCAGCAGCATTAACTCTTTGAAGCCATATTCACCAAGGGTGCTGAACTTTATTGAACTCCCTGTGATAGGGATGGAATTGGTATACTTTGATCCCCTCTGGGTGTAGAAGTGTTCAGTCTGTTGATCCCAAACGTGCTTTGGCATGAACTAGCTGAGAGTGGCAGCTAAGGGCTCACCCAGGTAAGCAGGCAGAATTGGCTGAGCTCTTGTCTGCCTCCAGAGCTGATCCACTTTATTCAGAACAGCAAGATGAATGAAAGAAAAAGTGCAAGTAATTCTAGTGTGATACAGAAGAATTAAAGCATACGTTCAAATATTAAGTATGCGTCCAAGTGGTGTTATAAATCAGGGCCTTGTCTAGCAGTGTTGTGTCTTCCGATCCCTCACTAGGATTTTATTTGCAAAGGCACAAGCTATAACTTTGATGCACAATGAACACAGATAATCAGTAGCCTGCCGTAGTCAGCTGCAGAGATTGCTGCTATGTAGCTCTTTGCTCGCTGTTTTTGCGTGCCCCCCTATGTGCCTGTGGTATATATTCCTCATAGTATCTTTACTGTTAAGAGAACCTGCCTGTACTGCAGGAGGAAGTGGCCCATGAGATTTATCTCCTTTCTCCATGAGAAAAATATATTTGTGAGTGGTTACTTGGGGAGTTTGGGCTAAAACATCATTTACAATACAGATGTGTACAGGCTGTCAGGATGGATTTAAAGGGAGAATTTGGGGGGGGGGGGGGGGAGAGTAATTCATAACAGTATAGTCCTCACTGAATAGTAAGCAAAGTGAGGCAGCTTCGTACCATTCGGGACTTGGAAAATTTTCTTCCTAATAAAGAATAATGCAAGGTTTCTGACATAGACAAATTAGAGACACAGCAGGGAAGCAAAACTAGCAAAAGAGATCTGAGGTCTGTAGTGATGCTTGGGAAATGAGGCAGCAAGGCTGATAGCCAACTAACAGAAATAAAAGTTAGCAAGGTTTTAATTAATTGAGTGTATATGAAAGCAGTGGGTGGGAGAGTATGTTCTAATACAGGAATAAGCAGGGATTGGAGGAGAACATGGGATGGAAACAGCAGGGTATAACAAACCAAAGAACTAATTTAAACCTCCATGCACTGGAGGGAAGACTCCAGGTGAGGCTGTGATGAACACCTCATCTGGGCTTGCAGATCTGTGCCCTGATGGAAAGTCAGGGCAGCCCTGCAGGTAGGTAGGAGCAGCAGGTGGAGACAAATGATAGGGGAGAGAAGAAAACAAATAATGATTTTATGCCAGACCTTTGCCAGACCAGATTCTATGCTTTTCCTTCTTTTCAAACTGCTGCTTTTTGTCTTGTTTTAGATGGTAAATAGCCTAGAGGCAGTGAGATGCAGAACTTTTTGTATACTCTAATGCACTCTGTAACATGTGGCCACTAATTCTCTGGGTTTTCAGCCTCATTGCATACTTGTAATCACTGTAAGCTACCATAAAAAAAAAGAAACTTGTCCTTTGCTCCCCTGTCCCTTCATTACTTTGTGTTTTATAGGCCTCAAGGAGATGGGGAATTTCCAGCTCTGCACCGTGCTTTTTAGGATACCAGCTGATGTGATTATTAGCATCAGTTTTTTTGGCTATTCTGAAGTAAGTGCCTCTCAACAAGAAGAAGAATACTCTGTGTCCCTCAATGAAAACATACTTGCATGTCTTGTGATGGTCAATTTTGACTTGTGTATTTCTCAGAAGTTGAGATAATGCTGCAAATAACTGTGAGAGGAGTAAAAGCTGCTACATTTCTCTGGATTAATTGTTGGTCTGTAAATTGAAGAAAAGTGCTATGAAGGGAAAAACTGCTGATATCTTTATATCAACTTTTATGTCTGTGATATCATACTTAGTTACCAGCTGCAATGACATCAACCCTTGAGTCTCTGCTATTTGCAGAATCCCAGTATTGGTGCTTTTGGATTTTAACTTGCCTTTCTAGCTAGCATTTCTAAATTATTAGGGTCTTCAGCTGAACAGAAAATCCATGCATAAAAATTTTGGTGAAGCCATTTTGTCAGAGAACATGTGAATTCATGAACATTGATCGTGAAGTATTTACAGGAGTGTACTGGCTTGGACAAGGTTTCACTGTGTTCCCCTGGTTACTTAGAAGAGCCCCAAACCTGCTACTTTCCGAGTGATCCAGCTGGTATCTGAGGAACTAGAGATTAAATCACCTTTTCTTTGCCAGGTTTGGTTCAAACTTAAATGCCGCTCTTCCACATCTACAGATTTGGATTTCTATGGTCCACTTAATATTTAAGTTGAACGGCTCCCCAAAAGAAGATAAGGGTGTACAGGCCTGACCTCCACCAGGTGGTTCTGGCTGTGCCTCGGTGGTACATGCTTATGCTGCATGGTACACATGATACTACATGCAGTGCAAGCTGCTGTTTTCATGATGTAAAATTCTGATCTAAACCAGGGAGATGATTTGTATTCAGGACTTTGAGGTCTTGAGTACTAATGAGGCTACTGGCCTATGTAGTGCTCTGTGGGTTAGAAAGTTAGAGAGTATATGGGAAAAGACATCTAAAATATAAAAGCAGGTGGACAAAATCCCATCCAGCTCTTTTAGACACATTTCCCAACCCTTTTGTAAGTTGTACTACATTTTGGTGTGTATTAATTACTATATTTACGCTGATGATTTTGTTACATCAATCTGCCTACATTTGTTTGAAATGCATCCACTGCATTTGTCAGTACATTTTTTCCTACAGTAAACTGTTGTATGTTTGTGTGTTATACATAAGATTCATATTTTAAAAAGTTGCTGTTGTCGCACTTCAGCTCTGATTTTAATGCCTATACCTGGCTTTTGATGTGTGAAATTGAGCATCATGTTCTTATGTGACAAAGGGCTGATGCACATGATACCACAGCAACACACAATGGTATGAAAAAAAATATCTCAGTGAAGTCTGTGAAGAAAGGAAACCTGTCCAGGAGATCTTCACTCTCAGCTGATACTAAGGAAAAAGCTTATTGCTGCTTTTGTAGCCCTTTATCTTTCATTGTATTTTATAGCAGAAAACCTAGAAAAACAGTGCCCAATTAAATTTTTTTTCCACAGCTGACTTTGAATAGCCACAGGAGATTTTGACTTTTGTGATGTTTGGGGTTTTTTTCAGCCATCACCTAGCTAAGTGTGAAACCTCACCCACAGAGAATCCTATGAAATCAGCTCAATATTACAGAGGCAGATATTTTTTCCCCTTTTCCTTTGGTTACTTTTGAATGCAGGATATGATCTTAGCACTCACTGTGGCATTTCTCATCTATCTGAATATGAAGTATGTTCCTTGTATTTTCTGAAATGTCTGTATTTCCTATTGCTTGTTTAATTTCTGAAATATTTTTCTGTACTAGACTTGAAATCTATAATGTGTTAATTCCATAGCTCAAAGCCAAACAAAACCATTTTTAAAAAGCTTCACTGTTGCCCATTTAACTTCCTGTAGCTGAAGGATAGTTCCACTAACGTTATTTTCCTCAGCCTCCTTCCACTAACGTTATTTTCCTCAGCCTCCTTCCCATTCCCTGAAAATTATGCTTAGACAAAACATGACCACTGAACCTGGTTTTAGACTGTACTTGGTTTCAAAACCTGTCAGGCTGACAATCACTTGCTTTTTAAACCCAAAATGATTGTCTCTGAATTAGGGAAAGAGCTCTGGGAGCATTGGGAAGAATGTCAGAGTAACATGTGAAGTAATAGTTTTTCAGGGAAGAAATGGGTAAGAAAATAGAAAGCAATAATCATGCCATGACTTAAATCCATAGTGCACCCACATCTTCAGCACTGAGTGAAGACTAATTCCCCTGCATCTTACCCCCATCTCAGAAAAGATCTAGTAGAAATTGAAGGGTATGCAGAAGAGTGATAAGGCTGGTTATAGTATTAAATAGCTTTTGCTTAAGAGAGGTTTCAACAGCTTGGAAGAGAGTTGAGAGAGGAGGGGTGTAATAGAGGAATACAAACTCTCTAATGGCATGGATGAAGTGAATGATTTTTCAGTTTCTCACAATAAAGAAGTAGGTGATAACAAGTGAACGTCATCCTCAAGTTATAAATGGAAGAAAAGAAATTGCCCTTTCCCTCACACCCTTAGTCCTGGAAATCAGGCTGATTTTCCTGCTGCAAATTGTAACCCTTCTATGAAGGTTGTTTATAAAACAAATACATACCCATGAAAGTGTACTTATTAACCAGTGTTCCTAGTAATCGCCTACTAGAAGCCCCTTTTCAGGGATTCAGCAGTCAGCTAAGTTATGTATGAATACTGGACACTTTATAAGGTGATTGTGGAGAATGTTCTTATTGTTCAGAGCAGCAGTTTAAAGAAAGAAGTGTTTCATTTCAGAAAGCTAAATTACATGGCTGATCCGACACGACTGATTCATGTACCTATACACTACTGGCTGTAAAATAGTTCTTTAGAGAAGAACAGCCATACTGTGTTAGACAAAACATCTATTTAACCTAGTATTTTACTTCTCAGGTAACCAGCAGCATGTACTTAGGAAAACGGTGCAAGAACAGGGAAAGCATACAAGTGCTATTTCCCCAGTGCGTACAGACACATTCAGTTCAGGGACTTCTGAAGCCACAGAAAATAGTTTTGTGTTTAATGGTCCCGATGGATAAATGGAGCAAATGCAGTTGATGTGCTCGCACATTACAGCAGCTTCTGAATAACCATGAAAATGTTGCTTTTCTGCCTTTTGAGCTCTGGTCAATATGTTAATTTCCTCCCGAAAGACCTTTTGTACGTAAAGTGCATGTTTTCAGTTTGTCTGTGTTAGTACGTCACCCATGTACAGATAGAGTCTCAGGTGTTTATCTGACTTACCTGCCTTTGTAGGCATTACAGTATAGGGACATAATATTTATACCATGCAATCAGGGGAAGTGATTAATTATTGAAGGTACCACCGAATTGGAAAACAATGTGGATTAGCCTATCTGTTGCACTTGAAACTGTGATCCATGGAATGTGTCATCTGTGGAGCATGCATAACATAATGACAAAGGTAACTAAAAAAGTAAACCTCTTCTCACTGGGCTTAGATTTGCCATATGGGGACACGTAGCTCCATTGGAAAATTTCTAGACATCTGCAAACTGAGATGCAAAAATGTATTAAGAAGGGAAGGTCAGCAAGGAAGGTGGGGAAAAGCTTCCCATCATGTTCAATAGAGACCCTTCTATCCATTTTTTTCCTTTTTTTTTTTGTTTTTGACAGGCCACCCAAACTCGAAGAAAAACAGTGATCTACTAACTTTCTGAGCAAAGCAAACCCACAGGCCAGATTGTGCAGTGTTGTCCCAAAGGTTTTCAGTTAGAAGCAACCAAACCCAAACCTCAGCTTTGAAGATTTGGTTCCTATTTTCCTGTTGTCCTCATTTACTTGCACTCCCAAATGCTTGCGGGTACAGTTTTGTTTCGCTTGTTTACAGTGATTTGATAGGCTGCCTTTTTATGTTTGACATAACATTGGGTAAGGAAACAGTTGTCAGGAAGGTATTGCCAAAGAGATAGCCCAGCTTCTAGCCTCGTGTTCCTGGTCTTTCCTAGAAAAGACAAAAAGCCATGAGAAATGAAAAGACGCATGATGTATCTGCAAATCTCAGGTTATAAGAAGTGGGTGAGGGTCTGCTCCAAGTCCCTGTGGAGTGGTGCGCAGCCATAGCGTCTGTCTCCCGGGACCTGAACTTTGGAACAAACGCCCATGAACACAGCCGCAGCCCATAGGCACGGCAAACCTCTGACAGCCGTTCCTCTCCAGGATGTCTGTGAAGTGATGGTAGAGATCGTAAATTTAACAAATGATTTTAAAAATCGATCTCTGAAGTACCACAGCCCTCAAAAGGAAGGAGCTGCTTCCCCTGTATAAACCACCTGGGAGACAGCTGAAAACCTCCTCCGTACTGACTGGCGCTACCGTTACCGGTCCCAGCAGGAATGGGGACTGAGTAAGCAGCCTTGCCTTTTTTAGGCTGTTGGGCTTTCCCCTTTACGTCTGCACCTACCAAAAGAAAAAGAAAAAAAACCAACAACAAACCCTTCCTTCCTTCCTATGCTGCGCCAAGCCGTTGATGCTCCGGAAAACCAGGAGGCGGGGGAGCGGGGCTGAACCCCTCTCGCGTCCTGCTCGCTTTACCGGCAGCCGCAGGTGCCCACTGGCACCGGTTAAGGCAAACCGAGCCGCCCAAAACGCGGGGAGAGGGGGTCCCCTCCGGCCACCCGCTCCCCCTCACGGCCGGCCGTTGGCGCCCGCCCCGCTCACGGCTCCCCCAGCAGCCCCCGCGGCGGCCACGGCGCGGGGTCGCCCGCCCGGGGCTGCTGGGAGATGTAGTGCCGGCGGGGGGGGAGGGGCGGCCCTGGGGAGGCGGGACGAGAGCGATTTAGTCGGGTGCCGGCGGGCCGAGGGCGGGCGTGGGCATGGCGGCGGCGCCGTCCCTCGCTCGCAGCCCCCTCGGGCGGCTGGCCTTGGCGCCGGCAGGCTGGGCGGCGCCGGGGCCGCCTCGGCGAAGGCTGGGTGAGGCGCTCGGGCCTCTCGCGCCACAAAATGGCACCTGCTGGTTGCGCCGGAGCAAGCGGGCAGCCTTGGCGCCGGCGGCTGGGTCTGAGCGCAGGGCGCAGTCGCGTACCTGAGGGGGCTTGAGCTGCCGTGCGGCCACGGTGGCAGTTGAGCAGCGACGCCTGATGAAGCAGTAGGCAGCTGACACAGTGACGGGGGTCCCGAAGTGATTTTGCTGAGCCTGGAGCTTAGGTGTGCCCCTACGACGACATTTCCGTGAGTGGGAGAAGCACCTGGGTGCTTACGTGTGAGCAGATTTCCACCCCCTGAGTTTCACGGTGCCGGGATTCAGTGTCACAGGCCATGCTACAACCAGACCTGCTTCTCCAAGTTGCCAGGACTGGTGTCTCTTTTTCCACACCTGTGATGTTTAAAGCTTAAATCATCTGCAATTCCTGGCTTGCCTTGTGTTCCCCACAGCCTTCCCTTTGGTGGTGGTGTGCTTTCCTCAACTCTTCTGGTACGGGAAACAGACCACAGTCCCTCCTCCTTTAGGAGAATCCTGTCTATTTCCAGTGAAACAGTTTGGAGATCCCTAGCCAACCCATATTTGCTACATGTTCTAATTCTAGCAGTCTCCCAAGCACCACCTCATCAACATTTGGCTGTATCTCACACACACCTTTTTAAGGACAGATTCTCGGCGCTTGTCACCACTGACTTTTCATGCATTACTACCTTCAGGACTCCCAGATCTCAGCAGTCCTTCCTACTCAGCAAGCTGACCACTGTTCTATTATTTCCCCCCTTACTAGCCTCTTCAACTTTTTTTACTTCACCTCTTTAAATCTTAAAAATCAATCCTTTACTTGCCAGTCCCACTGCTAAAATGGTTATCTGTGTCTCAGTCATTCTCCACTGACCTCAGAAATCTAAGGAAAGGCTTTCCACAGAGGAGGTTGCCCGGATGCTTGAATATCAGGACAATGAAATGTGTAGGAGATTACGAGAGGCTGGTGACAGATCAGTTCCCCATACAGCAAAGCCGGAGAACCTCTTAAGCATCAAGGTTATAAGAATGGAGAATGCATTGTTAATGACCCATAGGATCGGCTTCTTTCTTGATTCTTTCTGTTAGGTCTGGAAAACTGGGACAGGAGGACCTCTGATGCACATGCCTGCTGCCCCCTCAGATAAGCCTCTGCGAGGAGGGGAGACGACAGTAGTCAAAGCTGGGATAATACAGCACATAGGAACAGGCTGGGATAATAAAGCACATAGGAACGCGGTTTGCCAGCCTGACTTGATGCGGGTCAGGACTGCAGTATAAGAGAGCCTTCTGCTGCATGGGCCTAAAGAGGAGCTAGTGGGGAGGAGAAGAGGGGTAGCAGCAGCATTTTACTGGCACTAGTCCTCCTTGACTTCTTTTCCTTGGCACTTGGAGGGTACTGGCCTGAATGATGCCAACCATTAAGTTACCCACTGTAACTCACTAAAAGGTTACTGTAAAATGTAGAGCTCCTCTAACAAGAAAATATGGGAGTACCTTGGCCACAGGCAGAATTCTTTCCAAACCCATACAAATAGTGGGTGACTTAACTACTCTTCCAACATCTTGCTGAATATTCAAATATTTAGGTCTGTCTCCACAATTTATTAATGTTTGTTGTCCACCTCTTCACCAGTTCCCTTTCTGTCGTATCTCGCTTTCATATGACTCTTTCTGCCTGTAATGAAACATGAATGAAATTGGGTAGGAGGCAAAGAGCTCAAAAACAATTCACCCAGGGGATTGCTTGCTTTGTTTGTTGTTGTTTTTTTGTTTTGTTTTGTTTGTGTGGGGTTTTTTTTTAGAGAAACAGACAGGTGTTTCTTCATCTGCCAAATATTTATCCTACCATCACAGTGTTCAGATGTGATAGGAAAGGAAACCTACTGGGTTTTATTTCATGTACTTCCTTGTGAACCTCCTTCGTGTTTGGCAAACTTGCTTTGCCATGTGGAAAACTGAACTGTAAACACTTTGAAACTAGCTCATCTTTTTAACTTTTCCTCTGAAGCATTTAACATGTTCCCTAGCAAAGTTTATAATACTGAACATTATTTCCTGATGGCCCTATAATAATAAAAAAAAAATTAAAAGCTTTCTGAGTGCCATAACTCAGATATAGTGGCTGTTTGAGGAGGTGATGGTCATTAAATGTTGCTGGAAATTACATATGCCTATCTTTTAACAGCATACACTGGGTGGAGCCACAGAAAGCCAAAAATGAATCACATATCATGGAAAAGGACAACATTTCAGTGTTTCAGCACTGAGAGTGTGCTGAAACACTGGAACTGGCTTTCTAGAGAGGTGGTTGATGCCCCAACCCTGGCAGTGTTTAAGAGGCGTTTGGACTTAATAATTTGCTTTAACTTTTTGTCAGCCCTGAAGTGGTCAGGCAGTTGGACTGGATGATCCTTGTATGTCTCTTCCAACTGAACTATTCTATTCTGTTCTGTTCTGTTCTATGTTGAAACTCAGGGAATAAAGAATTACATTGGACAGTGTAGATTTCATCTCATCCTTATATATTTAGACTTATATCCTTGTTATATTAACTGTCCATGAAATGTCTAAACTTGGGGACCATTGAATGTAAGAAAGTCAGTGCAGTACACAGGTTTCAGATTTGGTAGGTTAATATGATTCACAAAACAATCTAATTTTAAAGGAGATACATTTGTACTAGGGTCATGGTTTAACCCCAGCCAGCAACTAAGCACCATGCAGCCACTCTATCACTCCCGCTCCTCAACTGGATAGGGGAGAGAAAATATAACAAAAGGCTCATGGGTCAAGATAAGGACAGGGAGAGATCACTCAACCAATTACCATCATGGGCAAAACAGACTTGACATAGGGAAAATTAATTTATTGCCAATCAACCAGAGTAGGGTCAGCCCGACCCAATACAATGAGAAATAACCCCAAATCTCAGAACACCTTCCCCCCACCCATCCCTTCTTCCCAGGCACAGCTTCACTCCCAAATTCTCTACCTACCCCCCCAGCAGTACAGGGGGATGGGGAATGGGTGTTGTGGTCAGTTCATCACACGTTGTCTCTGCCACTCCTTCCTCCTCAGGGGCAGAACTCCTCGCACTCTTCCCCTGCTCCAGCATGGGGTCCCTCCCATGGGAGACAGTCCTCCACGAACTTCTCCAATGTGGGTCCTCCCCATGGGCTGCAGTTCTTCACGAACTGCTCCAGTGTTGGGTCCCTTCCACGAGGTCACAAGTCCTGCCAGAAAACCTGCTCCAGCGTGGGCTCCTCTCTCCATGGGTCTGCAGGTCCTGCCAGGAGCCTGCTCCAGCATGGGTTTCCCGCAGGGTCACAGCCTCCTTGGGGCACCCACCTGCTCCGGCGTGGGGTCCTCCCCGGGCTGCAGGTGGATATCTGCTCCACCGTGGACCTCCCTGGGCTGCAGGGGGACAGCCTGCCTCACCAGGGTCTTCCCCACGGGCTGCAGGGGAATCTCTGCTCCGGCGCCTGGAGCATCTCCTCCCCCTCCTTCTTCACTGACCTTGGGGTCTACAGGGTTGTTTCTCTCACATGTTCTCACTCCTCTCTCCGGCTGCCATTTCTGTGCCTCCTGCAACTGTTTTCCCTCTTTCTTAAATCTGTTCTCCCAAAGGCACTACCACCGTCACTGATGGGCTCAGCCTTGGCCAGTGACGTGTCCATCTTGGAGCCACTTGTCATTGGCTCTGTCAGACACAGGGGAAGCTTTTAGCAGCTTCTCACAGAAGCCACCCCTGTAGTCCCCCCATTACCAAAACCTTGCTACGCAAACCCAATACAATTAGCATAGAAGAATTTCCTCTGTGTGTAATTTTAATATTATGGCTAAATCTCTTATGACTGTGAAATCCTAAGTGAAAAACCTACACAGTGAACTGCTCCTTGAGCAGTAGAGCCAGCAGTTGTCTGTCCTGAACAGCTGAGCCAGTGCTGTCCAGTTTTCAGATCTAATACCCAGACTAATCAGTCCTTCCAGTGGAGCCATTACTTGTATATATGTTCTCAGCATCTTGTCTCTGGTGTCCCTTTGTAGAAAGTCCCTGCACCAGATTTCCACTTTTATTTGGTTTCTCCTGTTTCTTCTTTATCAATGTATTCTGTGAACTTCATCTTGTGTGTTCTGCCACGTTCTGCATAGATGTAATGATGCATTCCTTCATTTGTTTAGAACCTGTAGCAACCACATTGAAAGGTACATACCAAGATATTTAACATATAATAAAATGACACCTTAATTTGGTTTCATTACCAAGAAAAATGGGACAAATGTTATCAGGAAGTCCTGGGCTTTCATGTTTGTGCAATTAAACATGTGCGAAGTGGAGCGCGCAAGATTGTCATCACACTGTGTTCAGCTTTACTTAACCTCGCTACAGTTCCTTTTACAAGTCCTAAGCACAGGCACATTACAGTTTCACAAACTGAATAATAAAGGTATCCATTAAAACTTCCCCCATGTCTGTTCAGGTTTCACTTCGTCTATTTTGCAACACTTAGAAGCACAGCTGCAGGTCATAACTGAAAGTGGCTACAGTCTTTGCAGGATGTTATTTTCCAATATTCCACATCAGTTTCAAATGCAATCATATTTCTCTTTATGGAAAAAATGTACATATTCTGTACTTTACAGAACAGTTTGCACAGGTAAAATGCAAGCTTGTTAGGCTTATGACTAAGTTTGCAGCAAACAAGAACCATGCATAAGCTCTTAAACCAGAAAAACAGGGCCAGCAGTGCATTAAAGACTTATGAGAGAGAAGCTGCCTCAATTTTTCTGAATGGAATGGTCACACGAGGGAAGAGAGGATTGCGTGCAGAATGGTGAGGGGGAAGTGGGTGAGCTTGTGATTTAAAAAGCTTGGTCATTAGCTCAATAATCCAGCTGGTTTCACTGCAGAAACATGTGTTAATATGTCAAAATTGCTCAAGCTCTTTCAGGATGTGCAATTCAATAACACTCTGATCTCTGAAAAGCAGAGTGAGGAGTCAAGGTACATGCTAATGCAACCTTAGCTCTGCCTCCTAGAACTGGCAGTAGTCACTTGGAATTGTCTGCTGGTGTCCAGCTGTGTCCCCAGTGTTAGGTGATGGTGAATTAAGGGGTTTGGGGATTAGCTGGAGCAGCTTGAGAGAGCTATTACTGGAGCATGAGATGATCCACCCCATTTATATGGTCAAAAGAAGAGAAGAGAGATTCCCTAAGGACTCCAGAATGGCCAAAGCCAAGTTTTATACTATGTGTCAGTGGTGGATTCCTGTGGTCTTGTTAGAGCTGCTAATGTACAATGAAGAGGGGGTTGTGAGAGTCCATGGTAGGCCTGTGAAAGCATAGCTTTGTGTAAGAGTTATGTGGCTGAGAATTAAATAAATGCTTGTAAAATTTAGCAGAGGTAGGGTTAGTTCTGGGTACCAGACTAGAAGTTTGAGTGCACAGCTGTGTGGGATGCTTTGGTTTAATATGTTTCATGTAAACATATGCTTTGATTTGGCAATGAGAGGGAATCAGTATTGAACCTTCAACTGTAGAACAATAGCCGTAATTTCACAGGCAAAATATATTTATGTGAATTAATCTACAATTGCTCAAAGGGAGCAGAGCTAAGGTGTTTTTAGTGTGTATCTTAACTCATTATTGCCTGACTTCAGAAGTTTGAGTGACACTGACTGCAGTGCATGGTTGGTATGTGATCCTACTCTGATCCTTCCTCTCCCAATACCCTTTGCTATAGTGGAATAGGGCTAATCATTGTGCTCTGAAATAGCTAAAATATGTTAGGGCCAGTGAGAGAAAGGAAAAATTTGGTCTGTGTCAAATCCTGGCAGCGTATTGGGGACATCCCTCTCCTTTCCACTTACCTGCTCACCTTTCCCCCAAATATATTGTCTTTACACCAGACAGCATTCCCATTGAACTGTTGCAAGTGGCAAAGCTGTGTGTAAAAAGCAGGTACTTTCCATTTCACATTTTCTATTGCTGGACATGCCACAGACATCAGTTTGATTTGAGGTTCAATAGTTCTGGATTACCTGAGGTACCCAACATGCTGCAGCTGGAGATAGAATCATAGAATCGTTTAGGTTGGAAAAGACCTTTAAGATCAGCAAGTCCAACTGTCAACATAACACTGCGAAGTCCACCACTAAACATGTCCCTAAGCACCACATCTACACATCTTTTAAGTACCTCCAGGGATGGTGACTCAACCACTTCCCTGGGCAGCCTATTCCAATGTCTGACAACCCTCTCAGTAAAGAAATTTTTTCTAATATCCAACCTAAACCTCCCCTGCTGCAACTTGAGGCCATTTTCTCTTGTCCTATCTCCAGCCACCTGACAGAAGAGACAAGCACCCACCTGGCTACAACCTCCTTTCAGGTAGTTGTAGAGAGCAATAAGGTCTCCCCTCAGCCTCCTCTTCTCCAGGCTAAACAACCCCAGTTTCCTCAGCTGCTCCCCATAAGACTTGTGCCCTTCACCAACTTGGTTGCCCTTCTCTGGACATGGTCCAGCACCTCAATGTCTTCCCTGCAGTGAGGGGCCCCAAACTGAACACAGTACTCGAGGTGCAGCCTCACCAGTGCTGAGTACAGGGGGACGATCACTTCCCTTCTCCTGATGGCCACGCTATTTCTGATACAGGCCAGGATGCCGTTGGCCTTCTTGGCCACCTGGGCACACTGCTGGCTCACATTCAGCCAGCTGTCAACCAGCACCCCCAGGTCCTTTTCCACAGGGCAGCTTTCCAGCCCCTCTTCCCCAAGCCTGTGGCGCTGCATGGGGTTGTTGTGATCCAAGTGCAGGACCTGGCACTTGGCCTTGTTGAACCTCATACAACTGGCCTCGGCCCATCGATCCAGCCTGTCCAGATCGCTCTGTAGTTGCCTCCTACCCTCAAGCAGATCAACACTCCTGTCCAACTTGGTGTCACCTGCAAACTTACTGAGGGTGCACTCGATCCCCTTGTTCAGAACATTGATAAAGATATTAAACAGAACTGGCCCCAGTACTGAGCCCTGAGGAACACCACTTGGGACTGGCTACCATCAGGATTTAACTCCATTTACCACAACTCTTTGGGCCTGCCATCCGGCCAGTTTTTTACCCAGCAATGTCTCTTCATAATGGGATGATTATCTTATATCTTGATTGTTTTTCTTTGAAAAGGAAACAATGAGATTCTTCTCATGTTGAGCCTACTGCATTTGTACCAAGATCTGATTGAAGAAATGGAGAATGCATTGCTGTAGTTAAATCCCTGCATTGAGTGGGATAGATCAGTGCGTTGGGTGGAAGATAAGCCAAGACCAGTGACTCCTCAGTAGTTTATGCATGGCAGAGGCATGTTAACAAAGAGCTTGTGATCACTGTATTCACCCAAATTATGTGTAACCATATAGGTATAAAATGCTCCAGGAAAGTAAGAAATAAGAGGTCAAGATTTTCTGGCAGCAGCTTTTGGAAGGAGCAGAGCCGAGATCTGTGATAGCTTGTGAGAACTTGGTCTACTCTGTGGTGAACAGGAGTCTTATTTAAATCTCATGAAACTGGAATGTGCTGTAGTTTTGTCCTTCCCAGTCTGAGGGTTAAATCTGCATTTCCTTCGATGTCTCTCCAGCTAACATGAAAATAACTTCCATGTGTCACTTATTCTCCCTTTAAAAATAGTTGGAGTTCCTTCTAAATTATGTGCAGTATTCAGAATATACCCCCAAAATACAAATATCCCCAAGCACTTGAATGTAGGTTTAATTTCTTCATTTCAATGTGTTCTTGAGAGTTAGAGGACCTGCTCTGTTCTTTCTTCAGTGGTAAAGAACAGGAGCCGCCCGATATATAACCAGTGTCTTAAACTCCCAACGCCTTTCTGAACATTAGTTTTGATAAGTTATTTCACGTTTCTGTTACATAGACAAAGAAACGAGGAGTGAGGTGAAGTCCCTTTGTGGGGAGCACAGGGAAAGCTGTTTTTTAGTGTGGGTTGGGACCCAAGGACTCTTGTCTCACAGGCCTGGTTTCTGACTATGACGACACATTGCCAACCAGGCTGTCTTTTGGCTGCCCTGCCGGTAATCCAATCAGGAATATTTGGCAGAAAGACATAGAAGTTACATTGCCACACTTTTTGTGAAGAGTTGTAGGAGAGAAAAGAGTCGAACTGAGGGAAATGCAGGAAGAATTGAGTCACCGCCTGTCCTGAGAGGCTGCCAACGCTTGGCCAGTCCTCCAGTGCGATCTGGAGAGGGTGCTGTCAGTCCCTGGCCAAGCCAGCAGGAGCTATAGAGAGGAGACTGAGCTATGGAAAGCAGACAACAAGGGTGTGAACTAAGTAGCCTGAGCTAGGCATGCAAGGGTGGACTGAAGGTATTGCAGGGTTCTGCCTTGGTGGGGAAGAGTTGCACTGAGCAGCAGAAGGGATGCAGGAGAAAGGACGGGGGTGCTATGACGGTGCTGCTGGGGAAATGTAGGGGGCATTGTGCAGGACCCATTAGTTGTGCTGCCCATGGAATAATTTGTACTTTAGGAGCTCTGTTTACTATTCAAAGAAAGAGATGAGAAGAAAACAAGGGTGTCAGAGAATAGTTCTATTTCCTTTTGTGATGAAGTGGGATTTCAATGAAGGGCGCAAGATCGCATTTAGGGCCAATATAGCTTTGCAGGCTCTTTCACCAAGAATGTTTTTGTTTCTTTGAAGATGAGATTACTAGATTCTGACAGAGCTGTCTGTCTCCATGGCAGCAGAGCAGACTATGGAGGGGACAAATGCAAACCCAAGTTTTCATTTCGGCTAATGTTGTTTTCTTAGGACTTGCCTGCACTGGGACATGCTGGAATGTTAAAATGAAATAAACTAATGCACATATGCTAAGTTGTACTAAACCTCTGTGTGGACGCTCTCATTCATTGTAGCTTAGGTCACTGTATCTTAGCCTACTGTGAAATAAAACTGGCTTTCTTTTGAATGAAAATATAATAAAGCCTCACTTATGTACATCGACTAGTTAATTTGTCTTGACTAGACATTTTCCCTAGCATCCCCATGTAAACGAAGCCTTAAGTGAAGACAGTACTGAGGCCACATTGTTGGGCAATGAAGATCCCAAGCTTAGCTGAGATTGGTGTTAGGGTATGATAGGACCAGACACCAACTTCTCCTTAGGAAGCCCTTGTTAACACAAATGTAAAAATATCTGCTTCGTGATGCAAACAGCCACATCTATTATAGGACATTTCAATCTGCCTTTTTGAAAAAGTTTATAGTGAGGCAATTCCAGAAATATTTGGAGGCTTCATATTTCCTTGATCCTAGCCAAATTGGTTTCAGGCCTCATTATGGTGGGGGAACTTTAAGACTAGCTGTCTTATTAGCTTACTGGCAGTAGCCACAGACTGAGTTTACATATCAATTATCTACAAAAAATAGGGTCAGGAAATTTAGGAGATCCATGATAGACAAATATACTTCATGGGCAAATATGTTTCACAAATATACTGGCATTTCTTTCAATGTAGAAGGTCATGGTGAAAATGGCAACTGATCTTGTGTTACAGGATTTATTGCATGATGTATGACAAGGTGGAATGGAGTCTCATCAAGACAAAATATTATAGAAAGGACTCCACTAGTTGGCACAGCTCTGAATTTCCCATTTTGTTTTAATGGGTAGATCATGACTTTGAATATGTCTTAAATACTTGCATTTAATTAATTCTGGTCTTTGAAAATACAAAAAAGCTACAAATAACGTTGTGTCAGTGATCACAGCTATAGGTACTCTTGCTTACCTAGAAACTCAGAAACGTTTCCCACAAGAACAAGAAATAGGATAATTAAGATCTTCAATCAGTTAAGAATGCATTTTACACTTTCCATATCAAAAGAACCTCCCTCTCTATCTGAAAGGGCATTCCCACAGGATGGCGAATGCAGGTAACACCCTTGTTCGTAAGCCGGGGCTGACTGTATCCCCAACGTTAATTGAGTTCTGAAGATGGAGATGTGGGAGAAGAGTCAGCAATAGCTCTTTGAAAGATCTAGAGCAGAAGACTCCATGGATCTGCAGTGTTTGTTAGCCCATATGAGTATGTCTGTCTGGACCTGGACAATATGTTGTGTTCTCTAAAGAAAAATGTTTCTCTAAGCCCTGAGGAATGTAAAATGAGAGGTGAAGGAGAATCAGGAAATATATGGGTGCTTTCTCTAAACCAGAGCAGAACTGTATGGATCTTGTTCTTTTCTCAAATCATTAGCTGCACTCTAGAAATCAAATTAATTTTTTTCACCAACAGAAAAGGAGTAATATTTAAAGGGATTAGTACTTAACAAATAGCTGATGCTGAAATGTTGAAAATAAGTGATCAAAAGCAGGAGATTCTAACTAGAATAAAATTGTTGCAATGAAAAGAGCAAGGCCGAATTAAAAAAAAATAATACATTATACACTGAGGCCACCTACTGGGTGTTGTTGAATTAGCAGATCAAATGGTAGAAAAACTAGAAGAGTCAGTTGGCAAGAGTCTAAAACAAAATAAGAAAACTATCTTGCTCTTAAAAAAAGCCCCGAAACCCAACCCCCCCCCCAAATCAACAACAACAAAAAAACAACCCGAAAAAACCAACCCAAAAACCCCGAGAAAAAAAGATATAAAATCTATGCTCTGGAAACTAAGGTGGTTTTTTTTACTCTTTCAAGAACAGTTTCCGAAAAAGAAACTCAACTTGTTATAGGGCTTGTCGTGGTTTAACCCCAGCCAGCAACTAAGCACCACGCAGCCGCTCACTCACTCCCCCCCATCCAGTGGGATGGGGGAGAAAATCAGGAAAAAAAAGTAAAACTCCTGGGTTGAGATAAGAACGGTTTAATAGAACAGAAAAGAAGAAACTATTAATGATAATGATAACACTAATAAAATGACAACAGTAGTAATAAAAGGATTGGAATGTACAAATGATGCGCAGGGCAATTGCTCACCACCCGCCGACCGACACCCCGCCAGTCCCCGAGTGGCGATTCCCCGCCCCCACTCCCCAGTTCCTAAACTAGATGGGGCGTCCCATGGTATGGAATACACCGTTGGCCAGTTTGGGTCAGGTGTCCTAGCTGTGTCCTGTGCCAACTTCTTGTGCCCTGGCTGGGCATGAGAAGCTGAAAAATCCTTGACTTTAGTCTAAACACTACTGAGCACCAACTGAAAACATCAGTGTGTTATCAACATTCTTCTCATACTGAACTCAAAACACAGCACTGTACCAGCTACTAGGAAGACAGTTAACTCTATCCCAGCTGAAACCAGGGCAGGCTTAATTTTTTTTGTGGGTATCAGTCCTCCGAAGGGATGTTATAATTTTTTCCAATGGTAACATTGTCCCTTGTGCTCTAATATAAGTGACATGGCTGAGCTGGTGCTCAGAGTAATGCAACTCCTTGGATCTGGATTCTGCTATCCTAGCTGGAAAGCCTATCTTCATCTTTCTCCTTTGTAAAATCAAAGTAGTTTGTCCTAAAGAAATCTCAAAGACCACTTTAAAATGATTAGTTCTGATGCTTTAAACTAGTCCTCTTCAAACCAAATAGTAGAGTTCATCCATGATGGTATGGTAGGAAAAGTGCATTTTTATCTCTTGAAGTGTGGTCAAGATATTAGAAATGGTGACTAATCGTTATATACCTGAGTGATTCCTTTTAACTTTATTGTTAAAAAGAATTTAGTATCCGAGTTTGCTAATGGCAATTTAAGGCAAAGTTGCTCTGAGAAGAATGTAGCAGTTCTGTTTGTTTTTCAAACTGGCAAATTTAGTGTATATTCCTCAGCTTTAATGTACAACTGTTCCTGAGCAAATTCATCAATCCAGGAAAGTCTTTGGACTAAATGGCAGTGCAGAGTCAGGGGAGTATGACTGAGAGTAACACACTTTCAGCACCATCTCGAGGAGAACTTTGTGTAAGTGTAGCCAGACTGTAAACTGGAAAGATTTACATGAGCTGAATGTTCTTGATGTCTGATCTTTTGTATCACTTGACTTGCAAAAACCTGTCTAAGTAGTAGAGTATTTTGGGAAGATGGAATGCCATAACCAGAAGATACCTGCCTTTTAGGCACTTCTCCATTCCTTTTCCTTTCCACAGCCTTTCCCTCTGTTGGCATGGAAAAGTGTGAATGACTAAAGAATGTGTAGAAGTTTGGCTACTGATTTCAGTGCAAAATTCACAGTGAAACATAGACTAAACAGAAAACTCTTATCTACCACCTGTATCAATACAATCTGTAGCAATGAATTATCATAAATGTCTTACAGTAACACCAGATTTTAAAGGAATCAGGAGCAAAATATCAAGGATTTGGCAGAGGAAGATTCTCCTTCATTTCAGTACGGAAAGTGACATTAAGCTAATTTAGACACTAATGCATTGTGGGTAGTGCTATAGGATGCAGGTGGAAGCAGGCTCCACACAAGGTCCCGCTAATGGTCCCCTACTGGTGGCAAGAGCAGTGCTGTGGCCCCAGTCCTGTTCTATGAGCCCCAGTGCGGCTGGTTGGCAGGACGAGGACTTTGCATGTCCTGGGAGATGATGGCATAGGAAAGATATTGTGGTGCTCTGCTGTAAATGTGTGAGAGATGGGCTTTGGAGTGTCAGAGGGTAAAGTAGGAGCAGGCAATGCTGGGTGGGGTTTGGCTCATCTAAGAGAAATGGGTTTGAGTGGGATGAAAAGAAGGTTAGCTTCCCGGCTGGCCCTCTTAGGGACTGTAGGAAGAATTCTGATTTAGTCATTGCTGGATGCATTAAAACAAACGGGGCTATGAAATTTAGAGAAGAAATAGAACTGAACTGAGTGGAAAAGAGGACATTTCAGCCTTCCTGACAGGGATGGCTGAAGCCTACTGCTGCGATTGCCCCAGGTAATGGCGTTGGAGGGAGCACAGTGCACCTCCTCCTTTCAGCCTGTATGCACAGTTCAGTCAGACTCTGAAAAACTCAATTCAGCAGGAGAGCTTTCCATCCAGTAGGACAGGGCAAGAGACCACCTGGTTATCCAGCAAAAGCTTGGACAGTTTTGGCTTCAGTTGCTATGATTTCTGCTTCTGGTTGTTTTGTAACTAAATAGAAGTGAAGAATACAGAGCTCAAGAGCTTATTCCACAATTAAAAATGAACATGATATAGACACAGATGCAGTGATGGGGAGAAGTCCGAGTGAAACACATACTGGCTGGACCAATGATAGGGGAGAGGCACCATTTTTCACTCAGAGTGTCTGAGCAGTGCCCTGTGCTTGCTGGTGCTGAAACATCAGAAGGGGGGAAAGCACTGGCAAGGCTGAAAGTCTGCAGTGTGGTTTTCCAGGCATTTCATTGCAGATTTATAGTCAGTAAACTTGGCTTCTGAATTATAGGGATGTACTGATTTTTTTTGCTGGCTTCACTACGTTGCTGATCTTCTGTGTACAATTTTTTCTTCAGAAAAGTTTCCAGTTCCTAGGGAATGGATTGTAGATTTACGTTCTGTTTTCTTCACTGCTGAAAATAGTATGCTGGTCTTCAACTGGTCTGCAAGAGCAAATCTAGCTTTCAACATATGTGCTACTTGTTATTTACTGAAAACAGCTATCAAAGTGATTACATAGTCACAGCCTCATACAGTGTAACCAAATATACTCACAATCTCAATGAGAGACTTTTATCATTCTAAATCAGGTAAAGAACAGATTGTAATGGCAGTGAACAACTATCTGATACCTTGTCATGGGACTGGCAATTTGTGCAATGCTTGAACACTGGAGAATACCCCACTTCACACAATTTATGTTGTAAATCCATTCTCTGTTTAAAAAGAGGATAGTATAGCCAGATGAATATATTTGACTTCTTAGGAACCTTATTGTCAGAAAGCCACATTTTTTTGCACAGGACACGTTAAGAAAACAGAATTACGCTTCTTATTCTGAGCCATTTTCTGTGCAGTCATCAGTTGAATGCAAGGACAGATGAGGTCTAAAATAAGTCATCACATTTTAGGTTCCTGATGCATGGCCTGACTAAACAAAATCATAATTGCTGACCCATCGGTTAATTCACATTCCTTTCATTGGAACTTTGTCACTAACTGTGTCACAAAAGGGCTGAATCCCATTCAGTGTTTGAATATGTGGTGGAAAAAGCAACCTGTCCATTTTTATGGACACAAAGACATGCTCCTCTGTCAGCAGAGGGATACTTAGAGGCTGAGTAGCAGCCCTGCTGGAAAAGACCTGGGTGTTACAGGGCACAAACAGGAATCAAATTTGAGCCAAGACTGTTCTGGCAGACAGTAAGGCAAACTGCATAGTGGGCTACACTGGGAGGAGCATGGCCAGCAGGTTGCATGAAGTTATTGTCCTCATCTAATCATCTAGTAACAAGGTGCAGTAACCACAGACTGTGGCCTGGCATGTTCAGGATGGACATTAGGAAAAACTTCTTTATTAGACTGATAGTGCAGCACCAGAGAGTGAGTCCAGGCAGATGGAGGAATCTCCTTCCAATTTTCAAGGCTTGGATAGCCAAAGCCCTGGCTGACCATGTTGTGTTGAGTGGGAAGCTGGGTTAGAAACCTCGAGATACCTTCCAGTCAACATGTCTATGATTCTGTGATAAGTCCTGTGAAAAAGAAAAGATAATTCTGCCTGCCTGAAATGAAAGCTGGCAAAGTGCAGCTGCACTTACTACAGCCCCTGAGTATTTTTCATGTGATTTAGGAATTATTCCAAACACAGTGACATCATTCACACAGCTCTGGACTGTACAATGGTTACAAAGAATCACTGCTAGAATTCTTTGGCCGTCGATAGATGTCTATATGGCACAAATTTAAAACAGAAATATCTATGAAGCCCCTACGTCCTCATCCCAGGTTACTTGCGGTTATGTGCTCCAAAAACAAGAACAGAAAGCACCTCTGCACTGTGTTTTTTAAATGGTTCTACAGCAAGTGGCCCATGAATCACAAGAAGGAAGTGATCAGCCACCACAGCCTTCCCTGACTCCCCCGGGACTGTGCGAAGATGCATCATACCCTTGGTTTTCCTCTTCATCTGCCAGTGTCTGCATCTGTAGTAGTAAAGAAAACAGCATCAGAGGCTGAGCACTCTCCTATGGTCATCTATACTGTGGCATTATTAGCAGTTTTTGTTCTTACCAGTCAGTACTCTCCCAAACAATGCGTGGCGATGGTTTTGAGGACACTACAGACCAAGGATGGTTCCCTGAGGCCACTGCATTTTTGAGAGGAAAAGAATTTAAGTTTGTAGACCTCAGTGACTTGACATCCTACTTATTATTTGTATGCTTGTTGCAACACAAAAATGTCCAAAGTTTTAGGTATCTGCAAGGAGTCAAGTAAGGATGTGATTTCTCAGGTGACTCACTAGACATAAAGAAGATTAAGGTAGTGGCAAACATTGAAGTATTGCTGGTAGAGTCAAGTACCATAAAAACTGCTCATCTAGTGTCCAAGATTATTTAAGAGCTTGCAGCTGTCCTTCCGATGAAAAAGAAGCTGTAATGGTACACGTTTGTATCTACAGTGCATTTTGTTGCTATTATCATTTGATGTCTCCCAGATGTTTCAGAACAGATTCTCTGTTCACCTTCTTCATGCCACTGTTGATTTCTAAACCTCTTATCATATTCCCAGCTGTCTTCTCACCAGGTTTAGTAATCCTAATCTATTCTACCTCTTCTTTATGAGAAGGCCACCCTGTGGTTCAAAATTATCCTTGCTAGGTTTCTCTCTACCTTTTCATTTCTGCTATGCCCTTTCAGTCACGCTCTTTGTATTCATAATACACATAACTGATTTTACCCAGTGGCATAATGATATTTTTTGTCTTGTTCAGTATTCATTTCCTAATAATTCTTAGCATTTCCTTTATTTTTTTTCTAAAAATCATTATTCAACACTGATTATTCAACTGATATTTGATGTTTGTGTTGATATTTTCATGTAACTACCTATTATGTCTTTAAAATCTCACTCCCTAGTAGTAATAGCCAATTTGAGGCCATCATTAGATTTGTATGCAAAGTTAGGATTGTGTTTTCATATATCATTTTGCATTTGTTTACATAAATGTAATTTCCTCTGCTGTTTTCATACTTAATGACTCAATATCCTGAGGTTCTTCTGTGGTTCATGTTCAGCCTGTATTCTTACATGTATAACAGCATCAGCAGCACACCGTGTCT
The DNA here is from genome assembly GCF_929443795.1 of Astur gentilis. Taxonomy (NCBI): domain Eukaryota; kingdom Metazoa; phylum Chordata; class Aves; order Accipitriformes; family Accipitridae; genus Astur; species Astur gentilis. The sequence goes on from NC_064881.1 coordinate 12,787,771, forward strand.
CTTTCTGAGTCACACCTTTTTGTGGTAATTTTGGATATGATGAACACTTTGGATCTGAGCACAGGTCCTAGAGATGCTTCATGTAGTTCGTGACAGTTGGCATTTACTCCTATGTCTCCTATTTTTTTTAACAATTGTAATGACACAAGGGCTTTTCCTGCTAGCCCTTGTCAGCGTATTTTTTTTTTAATCCTGTCAAATGTCATTTTTGAATCTGTATAGACTATGTTAACTTTTTCTCCCTTGTCTGTAGCCTTCTTGATTCCCTCAGAGAATAATAATAGATCCATGAGGCAATGTAGTAGCTTCCCTAAAGCATATGAAATTCTATCCTTATTCTGCATTGCTGGTATCAGTCATTTACAGGAAACAGATATTGCCTCCGCTTAGCATATGTAGAGATATATTGAATGATACGAATGGAAATGGACACCTGAAACCATGCAGAAAAAATATTTCTGCAATATATAATTTGTTTGCTTTGTTTGCACTGCTTTAATAATCTTCTGACAGAATTGCAACAGTGTATACATTACACATTTACCATTCACAGTTTCCTCAGTCAAGAAATATTGCTGATGCAAGTTATGTTTTTCCATCAAAAAATTCCTAAGTAGTTATGCAGAGGCAACTACCCACTGCGTAAATAGATATTACTACTTTTTCCTATTACATTGCAGTGAAGATGTGCAAAATATAAAGCAATGCTACGGAATATCTGTTTTGACCAAACACTAGTTTGTTCTGTGCTGCAAATAAAGAAGTAAAGGACTCCTCTCATGGCTGAAAAAGAATGGGGAAAAAAGTCCTGACAGGCTCATTGTATTTAACTGTTCCAGTCACTAAATCTTCAGTCTTTATTATGATCAATTAAATGAAGAAAATGAAATGGCAGACATTACAGAGCTCGGGTGTGGACCTCATGTGGACCACATTGCACCCCTGTGGGTTCCAACAAGCAAGCACCTACTCTACAGAAGAAATAGGATTACTTGACCTACAGAGCCATTTAGCTTGAGTGGCTAAAAGTCACTAACATTAACAGAAATGACTCCTTATAGAGAACTAGCATGTTCACACCCTCCCATATCCTCCCACAGCACTTGAGATGGTCAGCCATGAAAATAAGTTTTTTCCTCTGAAAGGGAAGAATGCTGGAGAATGTACTAAGTTGTTCTGAGTCCTTTCCGCAGGCTTGCAGTGACGAATAATTGCTAGATACTACCAGACTCTTCGCATGTGGAGTTCAAGAACGGTCGCCCTTGGATCATTTTTATTATCAAGCTAAACTGATCAGGTGGCATAAAGTCAAGTACTAGAGAAAGGTAGATGATACACTGCTCTGTCTATTACTTACTCCGTACATCCATGCTGCTGTTTCTGTCTTCTTGGCTCTGTACTTGGACAAAGTTAGCCCAAGGATGAAAACCAGCTGTGTGAAACAGAACCCATGCAAGAATCATGATGTGAGGAAAGCCTTTCTGAGGAGTGCAAAATGCAGTCTACTTTGGAGTTAGTTGATCCACATCTGTAATTGATCAACTGAATCTACAATTTAGAAGTCCTTTTGCATTCCTTGATTGTGCATTCCTTGATTGTGCTAAGTTCGGACATAGCATTGCCCATGAGTAATGCTTTCTATGAGCTTTGATTGGCCAGAAGACCCCATCCCATGCTGGCAGACAGTGACACGTTACTCAGTTATTCATGCTTCACTTGCTTCCTGGCTGGACTACAAGAGTCTGATGTATTTGGTCACCAGGCTTTTCAGCACTTAGAACAATTCACCTAGCATAAAAAGCCCTCAGCCATGCTGTTTATTTTGACTGTATCATCAGACCTGTCCTCAGCTGTCTACAATGTCTCCCCGCAAAGAAGTCAAAAGCAAGACTTGGTCCTTCTCATCACAGCGGGGTTTCCCACAATGGCCAAAAAGCATCTACAGCTTAGTGTTGACAACTACATTCATCTGTCCCTGCAGACCATTCCCTTTGCTCCCTATCTTCATCTCAGTAGGGGTATATGCTATCATAAAAGTTGTCTGTCCAGGAGACAGAATGTTCTTGGAGACCATTCTGTGATTGTGAAATAAATATCCTGGGATATAAAGACAGTCACAAACCTGACCTTCCATTCAAAGTACAAGACACATTTATTTGACCTTCTCTAGCAAAAACACTGAGGCACCATATATATTTATAATAAAACCAACTCTACCAAAAGACGACACTTCACTGCCCAAGCATCTTCCCTTGGGAAGAAGATGAGAGAACAAACAGCAGGCAACAAGCAAGAAGTCATGCTGCTTAATGTATTTTGGAATGACTCTCCAATGCCATGCTAGTGAGTGAGGTATAAAGAACTCTTGCAAAGCTGAGCAGAAAGTTGCCTAGTTCCCATGCTGTAAGCTGGTCCCGATGCAATGTTGATATCTGCTTCTGTGAACAACATGTAAATGGAGTTGAGAAAGTAGATGCACCCTTTCCTTTAAACACATTTGCTTCTGCCATTTGAACATTTGCAATACTGCCGTAGGGTGTGACGTACAAACTGTAAAGAGTCAACATTTTTCTCTTGTAGGAGTTTTTATGATTGAGGCCTAAACTCTGCAAAAACACCCGTAGTTCTCTTCTGTGCTCAGTCCCAAACTCCTTACCCAATGAATTCCAGCCTTCACTCCCTCTACCAGATGCTATTTTTTTGGTCAAGCTTACAGCTTCCTTATCCATGACAAGAGCTCTTAGGCAGACTTGGCAAACACATGAACACACAAATGAAAAAAGTGATTGTCATACTGATAGGAAAGCACAAACCTGAATATTAATAAAGCAATAAAACTAAATGAGGATAGTGCCCATATCGTTAATCTTCTGCCTTTTATAAGAATTCATCTTCCTTCATCTTCAATCTGTTGAGAATTCAGTAGAAACTTAAAAAAACCCACTTAAGTTAAAAGGCATTTTAGTGATAAATAGAGTTGTGTGCACTTTAAAGAAAAATGTGCAGTGGACCAACATCTTGGTAACCTGGTGACAGAGATTCCTGTAAAAGTTTCATGAAGGATTTGTGCGAGTAAGTGAATTTCCATGCCTCTTTTTCAGTCATAAATAAATAAGTATGAACTCTGTCTCTGGACAGGAGCACCTTTTTTTCTTGTCATTGGTCATTTTGACCATTGCAGACAGTACCATTCAAACACAAGTTATAATTGACATATACTACCTTTTTTCTACAATAATATAGTTTTGTAGCACTCCTCACCAAAACATTCCCAGTTCAACTGATAGCTTCACAGCTTAATTTGCAGTTACTTAACTCATATGGAGATTTACTGAACACTCAAGATCAGGCTGAAGATCACATTTCTGGAACCTTAGATAATAAAGAAGGTAGGTGTCATGTCTAGCCACCATTAATTGAAGCTTATTTTCTTTTAGACTCTAAGTAAATTCCAGAGTCACCATAGAATCTTTCCTGGCAGTTTATTTATTCTTTAGATGTTCTTACCCTTTCCCAGCAGGTCTCAGTATGAAGCCTGCAGGAGCTATTATCCCATACCGACCCACTTCACCATGTTTGCATGCCATCTTGATTTCCCAGCTTCATCAGATGTGGGTCAGAGTTTGGGATGGTGGAGCCAAGAAGTATGTTGGCAGAAGGCAGGTACAGCTGATAAGATGCCTGCTGCCCTTCCCAGAGGCAAGATCTTGCTTTTGCAAGAAACTTTTTCTCCAGGCATCCTCTGCTAAAGTATTCAGAGATCAATAAAAGACTGAGACACAGCAAATTCATTTCAGAAGTTGGCCAGGATACTGGTTCTCTATTCTGGGGTGAAATGTGAATTGCATTGGGATTGTCTTTAGTTACTTTTATGGATCTAGAATACTCTGGGACAGGAACTAACATTCTCTGTATTTCAATGTGAAAATAGTGAGCATGTTATTTGACCCTGTGCATAACTGTGTGCATATCTACGCACGCTGGTATGGAATTTGCAGCTGAATGCCACAATACGAGGAATTATTTTTGTGATTTCTTTCTATCGTACTCTAATTTGAGAAATTACAAGTAACTAGAAAACAAAGAAATTTTTAGAATACTCAAAAAGATGAATCTGATTAAAGAAGGGAAACTTCAAAGCAATCATTTATTTTTGAGGATGTCCTTTTTTCTTTGTTTTATAATTAAATCAGCCAAGAAAACGAGTTTCTAGAGAGGAAAGAAATTATGCCCACTCCATAATAGTGTATTCCTTCTTTCTTAGTTGATTACTTAATTATATGATTGTTTGCACTCAGATATTTTCATGGCCTATTATTTGAAGGCACTTATCTAACACCCTCCACAGCCCCCTACATCATCTAACAGAAGGCAAGAAATTACGAACAGGAGAAATTCTCAACTATTTACTGACAGAGTACACAGTTTACAGAGCTGTGGTGGGTTGACCCTGGCAAGGTGCCAGGTGCCTACCAAAGCCGTTCTATCACTTCCCCCCACAGCTGGACAGGGGAGAGAAAATATAACAAAGGGCTCATGGGTGAAGATAAGGACAGGGAGAGATCACTGAACCAATTACCGCCACGGGCAAAACAGACTCAACTTGGGGAAAATTAACTTAATTTATTGCCAATCAACCAGAGTAGGGTAATGAGAATTAAACTCACATCTTAAAACACCTTCCCCCCACCCCTCCCTTCTTCCCAGGCACAGCTTCACTCCCAAATTCTCTACCTATCCTCTACCCTGGCAGTGCAGGGGGATGGGGAATGGGTGTTGTGGTCAGTTCATCACACGTTGTCTCTGCCACTCCTTCCTCCTCAGGGGCAGAACTCCTCACACTCTTCCCCTGCTCCAGCATGGGATCCCTCCCATGGGAGACACTCCTCCATGAACTTCTCCAGCGTGGGCCCCTTCCATGGGATGCAGTCCTTCAGGCATGGACTGCTCCAGTGTGGGTGCCCCACGGGGTCACAAGTCCTGCCAGAAGACCTGCTGCAGCGTGGGCTCCTGTCTCCATGAGGCCACAGGTCCTGCCAGGAGCCTGCTCCAGCGTGGGTTTCCCACGGGGTCACAGCCTCCTTTGGGCACCTACTTGCTCTGGTGTGGGATCCTCCCCGGGCTGCAGGTGGATATCTGCTCCACCGTGGACCTCCCTGGGCTGCAGGGGGACAGCCTGCCTCACCAGGGTCTTCCCCACGGGCTGCAGGGGAATCTTCGCTCCGGCGCCTGGAGCATCTCCTCCCTCTCCTTCTTCACTGACCTTGGTGTCTGCAGGGTTGTTGCTCTCGCATGTTCTCACTCCTCTCTCCGGCTGCCATTTCTGTGCCTCCTGCAACTTTTTTTCTCTTCTTAAATACGTTCTCACAGAGGTGTTACCACTGTTACTGATGGGCTTGGCCATGGCCGGTGGCGGGTCTGTCTTGGAGATGGCTGGCCTTGGCTCTGTCGGACATAGGGGAAGCTTTTAGCAGCTTCTCACAGAAGCCACCCCTGTAGTCCCCCCATTACCAAAACCTTGCCACAGAAACCAAATACAAGAGTTACACAGAGATTAATTAAAAGCAACTTTGTGTGAAAGTACTTATTGTATTGTTTTATATACAATGTGTAAATATATATTAAAATAACTTGCTTTCTTTTACTGTTTTGTAAGGAAGAGCTAAGAGTCCAGCTAGATTTACTGTAAGACTCAATGTGAGTTGTGTGCTTTTAAAAAATTAATGAATAGAACTGTATTTGTGAAAGAATAAAGAGCAATCAATTTTCACAGCATCATTTTGTTTAACAGACATTAAGAATAACATCTTGGAAAATCTTCATTATCATACAGAAAATATTACCTAAACAAGGACTAAACCTAAATAACTCATTAATTCTGCTAATGACTAGACAAGTTTAAATTACTAGTACCAATGTTTTAAAACTATCTAGTTTCAGTCCTTCGTTTTCTGAACAATGATGTTATCTAGGTGGTTGAAAATCCCAAAGTAATTAAAAATGAGCGTTATTGTTTTTCTTGGTGCAAAACTGAGATGGCAAATACAGAATTTTTGTTAGCCCATAAAACTGTAGAAGTCACCTTCTCCTTCCTCATCCCCAGTAATCCAATCTAAAATCAGAGTGGTTAAGTCATGCTTCACAGTATTTCTTTATGTCTCTGGGTTTCATTTTTGTTTTGTTTGCAACGTTGCACAGGAGGCAACAAAAGTAGATGAATCCATATGACCAAGAACACAGGGTAGATACAATCACAGAAATTGCTAAATTTCTGGCATTTAGGATCTTCAGAGCCCTTTGCTTTCAGTCGTTTCTCTTGCATTGAGTGAATCTTCAACAAACTGAGTAATTTCACTCAATGAAGGATTGCAAAGTAAATGAAAGATATTAACATCGCTTTTGAAGGTGCCAAACAGAGGAGAAATTTTTAGTTAGCCCTAAAAATATTGTATGTTCCCCTCACTAATGATATCTGAAACCCCCTTAATTGTGTCTAAACCCCCCTGTTAAATTCACAATATCTATACTAACATATAGCTATTGCAATATGCTATTTAGATATTCTGATAACACTATCTTCTTAAGTAATAAAGTTGATGATCTTGCATTTACATTTCCAACACTGTTCTTCATGATCTCTGACTTTCTCAGGTTGCAGATGAAGAAGGACCCTGACTTCAGTCAAGCCCTGTAGTTGAGAGAACAGTCAGTAACAGAGGCTTCAGAAACTGGGAATTGTTGATTCCTCCCTCGGAGGGCATTTTGCCAGAGAATTCTGCTTGAGACTCATGGAAATTCTTGGTCTAAATATATGCATGTATGGGACTGGAAAAATATATACTAAGCATGCGTTTCTATAGGAATCCTATTCACCTAAAGCATAACAAGATTTGAAAACACTTTTTCTTTGTGACTCAGATTGAAAATGACCGTGAGCTTGGCAGTCTATTTTATTGCACATTTTTACCAGGTTTGTAGTAATCGATATTTGCTAATCAATATTTGGCAGAGAGAAGAAAGAGACCACAAAAAGGAAAGACACATTCTTAAGTGCTTAAGTAAGAGTGTGCTTGTGTTTTTCCACTTGAACTTCAAGTGTGATCTTTCTGACGGCATAGTCCACGTCTAAAGTAGAAAATGAAAATGTGCACCTGATAAAATAAGAAACGGGGATTTCAAAAAAGTGTAAAGTTTCACATTCAAGTTTCCTTATTTTAAAGCAAATTATTTCAGTATTGCTTCTCCAGTCTCACAGAGTTCCCTCTCAATAAAATCTGTAGGAACAGCTGCAGACATTGTGAGATTTCAACAATGAATAAATAACACTTCTCCCAGAGCCTGGTGAAATTTATAGGAATTTTTCCCACAGTAACTGACTTGTTCAAATGTTTACTAACTCATGCTATGTATAAATATTCAGGGTTCTACTCCTGTAAATGCATGCCTAACCTGGGCCAGCTGAAGGCTACTCTCCGTGTTTAGCTTCCTGCAGTGATACAGACACTTTTCTGGGAAGGCAGACTTAATTTGCGCACACGCATACACAAAGAGAGCTCAAAATCTCAGTGGTTCTTCAGACTAGTTACCTGCCTTCAGGTATTTTCAGTGGCTGTGTGAGGAATACATGCCTGCAATTGCGATTGACAGTTCTCAGCAAATTCATTAAATACAACGTGTTAAAAGCTGAAGCTCATGGCTGATGAGCAGTACTGCTGGGACAGCCTGATGACACCTGGACCATTCAACATTAACTGGGATATTGTCTGCCTAGGATACCAGAGCTCCTGGGAAAGCCCTTTTGCTTTTTTGTGTTACGTTACACACCAGGAACTGTAACATGCTGTGAAATACTTGAGCGTTCCAATGGCAAATGAAGTAAAAGCATGAAGAATTGCAATGTCATTTGATGGGGTGTTAAAACTGAATCTAAACTTGATTGGGAGAAAGCATTTCTTCTTCAAGACTGAAGCATATAGGGAGTGCACAAAGATGTTATTACAAATGTATGTAACCATGCAGTCAGTGGGTGTCTCTGCCCCAGAGAGCTACACATTAGTTCCAGGTTATCCACATGGTCACTCCAGTTTGGATATGCCAGTAAAGCATATACACATGCTGTACAGGCTTTGCAGAGCCAGTGAGTGACAGGGCCTGTGGATGACTGCATCTGTCTCACAGTGTCTGGCCCCCTCAGGCAGGTGCACAAAAGCACCTATGGTTTTTACACTGCATGTATGCACAAGGACATATTTTTTTTCATTTGTTTCTGAGGATATTTGCCGAGTAGCTGTTCTCCACAGGGAGCTTCATCTGCTTCATGAGAAGGAAGAACTAAGCCTTCCTGAGTGCTAGACCTGGACCATAGGGACATCCCTATTTTTTGATGCTCCTGTACATCCTGGATGTCTTCGTGCTTACAGCAGGTCAAAACCTCCATTCAGGACATGTCAGCTATGTAATGCCAAAGGAAACCTGCACTGGAATGAGGACGACAGGAACTGTCTCCTGCAGTGGACCCTAAATACATGACTTTTCAGTGTAAATTAGACCAGTGGTTTATTTGCCTCATTATCATGCCCTGGAGGACACTATTTCTGTTGTGTTCTCATAACTGTATCTTCATCACTGTCGTGGTTTAACCCCAGCCAGCAACTAAGCACCACGCAGCCACTCACTCACTCCCCCCCACCCAGTGGGATGGGGGAGAAAATCGTGAAAAAGAAGTAAAATTCATGGGTTGGGATAAGAAGAGTTTAATAGAACAGAAAAGAAGAAACTAATAATGATAATGATAACACTAATAAAATGACAACAGTAGTAATAAAAGGATTGGAATGTACAAATGATGCGCAGGGCAATTGCTCACCACCCGCCGACCAACACCCCGCCAGTCCCTGAGCGGCGATTCCCTGTCCCCACTCCCCAGTTCCTATACTAGATGGGACGTCCCATGGTATGGAATACACCGTTGGCCACTTTGGGTTAGGTGCCCTGGCTGTGTCCTGTGCCAACTTCTTGTGCCCCTCCAGCTTTCTCGCTGGCTGGGCATCAGAAGCTGAAAAATCCTTGACTTAGTCTAAACACTACTGAGCAGAAACTGAAAACATCCGTGTGTTATCAACATTCTTCTCATACTGAACTCAAAACACAGCACTGTACCAGCTACTAGGAAGACAGTTAACTCTATCCCAGCTGAAACCAGGACAATCACTCTCAGCATAGCTGATGCACAAGGAGCTGTGGCTCTCCATCCCCAACTCTTCTGCATTTTTCTGTGTTCATCCTTCTCTTCCCCCTATAAAGATTGGGCAACCTCATTGGCTTCTGTTATTCCATGTTACCAGGTGTTGCCAAATTTGGCTCTGTCCCATGTCTAATCTTCTGGATCCAGCAGTCTTCTGGGCATCTCTTTTTAAATATATTGCTGCACTTTTATAACGATTTGCCCTCCCAATTTCACTCTCATGCCCAGTCTTTTCTTATTGCCAGGCTTGCAATTAACTAAGGTATTATTAAGGCTGTTGTCAAAAACCTTAAATAGGAATACAAGAAGTGTCCCAGGCATATGAATGACTCCAGGATGCTTTAGAAGGTGTGCGTGATTTTTCTGATACACAGGACCTTTTTCTAAAAAAAGCAAAAAGGTACATTCAGCTCAAAACCATGACAATTTCACTTAAACTTTGAAATATTCACGAAAAGGTATTGCTTTCAGTATACAGATGTTGTTATTCAGTAGAGGGCACTCCCTTGTGCACAGTGCTTATATGGCATGGTATAGCCAGGCAAGATCTCAAAAGTATCAGCTGGATTTAGGATCTCACAGTTTTATAACAGTGTTATGTGAATCTGTTTCCTTTAAATTGCTTTCTTGCTGCACAACTATTGTGCCACTGAAAGGTGAACTCCTCATTTTGGGGGCTTGTGAAGGCAGGGGATTGAAGAAGGAAGTGAAAAGAGGACGGACCCCTTGGTCTCTTCCATGGTGAATGCTCTCGCCGTAAAAATGCATGCCTCAGTTTGAATGGGAAATATAAATCACCGGCAATTGGAAAAAAAAAAAAAAAAAGAACAAGCCCGCCTTTTGCCTTTTCTCTACAGGGCTTGAGGAGCAAGTGAAGAGGCTGTGAAATTACCTCTTACAAATGAAGGCATGGCAGGGGCTGCCGGTGGGCCTGCCAGCAGCCCCGGCACTGTCTCCCCTTGCCGGGGGTTTCCCCTCCGGGGCTGGGGCCATGGGTGCTTCCCGGCCCCGCTCCCGCCCGCCCGGCTGCCCCCGAGGTGCAGGTGAGACCCCTCGCTGGTCCGGTGTTGGGGTGTACGACCTTGCTCGGGACTACAGGCGTGCAGCACCATCCCCGTTAGGAACTGGGGGAGCGTGCGGTTCCCTGGGTGCTAGGGAACTGGTTTAGGGCAGGTTTAGGTTTAGGGCAGGGCTGTGGCCTCTCCTGCCCTCTGAGATTTCGGGAGCAGCTGGTGAGCTAAAGGAAGATCCAGCCAACACGGTACCGTACGGCAAATGGGACAGTGTGTGGGATTGAAACCAGGCTACAGGGATGCAGACAGGTGAGAGGACACCCTTGGTGTACAGAGGCGTGTGGGATGCGGGGTTACTGCCAATGCCATTGCGCCAGAGCACGCTCTGAAGTTTAGCGTACGGCAGCTACCCGTAGGTATGTAAAGCTGAGCGAGTTAGGTCAGTGCCTAAGTGCCAAGCTCAAAGGGAGCACAACATGTTTCCTCCTTCTTGCCCACGTACCGCTTACCCACAGGAAAACTGGGGGTCACCGGAATGCATGATGACCTGTTGATCCAGCAGCCCCGGCTCACTGGCAATAAACTGCACATCTCAAGTTTGAACCCCTCCAGTGTGTAGCCAGGTAGAAATGGTGAGTACAGAGTTTAGGATCTTTGTGTCTAAGATCAAAAAACCCGAATGGGTACAGCTTGCCCATCGCTCCGGCAATGAAGTCTGAGCAATGCAGGGACAGCAAGCAACCCACCACCAAATCTGAGCCCTCTGCTCTTCAGTGCTGTGATGTTGCACTGTGAATGGAGGCAGGTCACAGCAAGGGTCTCCCAAGCTCTCCCTGCCAGATTAATCACATTTAAATTGCTTTCAAATTTATAATGGGTCATTGAGTTCCTCTTTTCTCCTATATTGTGGCCATGGTGCTGTCTACACCACCACAGGGAGTCATGCCTTCAGGGAACTAACCTGAAAACGTTGAGCAGTTTTCATCTGGGGAAAAAACCAAAACAGTTGGTTTGCCTGAGTTTAGCTGGTAGCTAACTAGTACCTCTGCACTGTGGATGCCTGGGACACAAAGGTTCCAAGCAAAGGAGAGAGTGAAATAAATGATTAAAGTGTCCTTAATATCCTTAATGTCATCACATCATTTTGTTACTTCACCCTTTGTTCCAGATCAGTTACAAATGCATAAAATGAGCACAGCCCCCAGCGTGCAGGGGTTTCCCCAAGCAGCCCACCTCCACTCTGGAAATCAACTCTTTGCTCTTACTAGTTGTCCCTACCTTTTAGGCAGTTGTTTATCTACACAAGGACCTTAATTTTCTGTTCTACAGCAGCTTAGGTTTCATAAGTGAAAAACAGCATTTCTAGTTAACATAGACTCTTATAAGATAGCTAGCCTGGTTTCAGCTGCAATAAAGTTAATTTTCTTTCTAATAGCTGGTATAGTGTTATATTTTGGGTTCAGTATGAGAAGAAAGTTGATAACACACTGATGTTTTCAGTTGTTGCTAAGTAGTGTTTACAGTAAGTCAAGGATTATTCAGCTTCTCATGCCCAGCCAGCAAGAAGGCTGGAGGGGCACAAGAAGTTGGGAGGGGACACAGCCAGGGCAGCTGACCCAAAGTGGCCAAAGGGGTATTCCATACCATGGGATGTCATGCCCAGTATATAAACTGGGGGAGTGGGGGTGAGGGTGTTGATTGCTGCTTGGGAACTAACTGGGCATCGCTCAGCGAGTGGTGAGCAATCGCATTGTGCATCACTGTATTGGGTTTGTGTGGCAAGGTTTTGGGGGGGATGGTGTTACAGGGGTGGCTTCTGTGAGAAGCTGCTGGAAGCTTCCCCTGTGTCTGACAGAGCCAATGCCAGCCAGCTCCAAGACAGACCCGCCACTGGCCAAGGCTGAGTCCATCAGTGACAGTGGTAGTGCCTCTGGGAGAACAGATTTAAGAAGGAAAAAAAGTTGCTGGGCACACAGAAACAGCAGCCAGAGAGAGGAGTGAGAACATGTAAGAGCGACAACCCTGCAGACCCCAAGGTCAGTGAAGAAGGAGGGGGAGGAGATGCTTCAGGCACCGGAGCAGAGATTCCCCTGCAGCCCATGGTGAAGACCCTGGTGAGGCAGGCTGTCCCCCTGCAGCCCAGGGAGGTCCACGGTGGAGCAGATATCCACCTGCAGCCCGGGGAGGACCCCACACCGGAGCAGGTGGGTGCCCAAAGAAGTCTGTGACACCGTGGGAAACCCACGCTGGAGCAGGCTCCTGGCAGCACCTGCAGCCCCATGGAGAGAGGAACCCACGCTGGAGCAGGTTTTCTGGCAGGACTTGTGACCCCGTGGGGCACCCACGCTGGAGCAGTCCATGCCTGAAGGACTGCACCCCATGGAAGGGACCCATGCTGGAGAAGTTTGTGGAGGACTGTCTCCCGTGGGAGGGACCCCATGCTGGAGCAGGGGAAAAGTGTGAGGAGTCCTGTCCCTGAAGAGGATGAAGCGGCAGACAACATGTGATGAACTGACCACAACACCCATTCCCCATCCCCCTGCACTGCAGGGGTGGGGGGTAGGTAGAGAATTTGGGAGTGAAGCTGTGCCTGGGAAGAAGGGAGGGGTGGGGGGAAGGTGTTTTAAGATGTGGTTTTATTTCTCATTACCCTACTCTGGTTGATTGGCAATAAATTAAGTTAATTTTCCCCAAGTTGAGTCTGTTTTGCCCGTGGCGGTAATTGGTTGAGTGATCTCTCCCTGTCCTTATCTCAACCCAGCAGCCCTTTGTTATATTTTTCTCTCCCCTGTCCAGCTGAGGGGGGGAGCGATAGAACAGCTGCATGGTGCTTAGTTGCTGGCTGGGGTTAAACCACGACAGTACCCTAGCAATTGCATGATAATAAAGAGATAAAAAAACCTCAGAATTTGAACCCAAACTTCACATCTTCATCAGTATTTTTCATGACATGTTTACCTTTCTGAAGTTGTGAAAAAGAAATGGGAAGCAATTCTTTTAGCCAAGACCACACACACTAGAACTGTTTTAGAAATGGGAACTACTCATTCCTAACCTCAATAGCATTTCTGAGGATAATATCCCATAAAGCACAAAAATCTTTCATTCAGCATTGATTTACACAGAGAATGAGTGATGCAAGACAGATTGTCCCAGAGCAAAGCTGTTTACCTAAAATACTAATTGAAACACCTGTAGCTAATTCAATAGTCATAGGAAAGACATCTGGTGTTTAATTGCCTGCTGCATTCAACTCAGAATCTATTGTTTCCAGCTTGCCCAATTAGTACAAATTCAGAATTTATAAATAATTGTTATCTATGAAGTAAAGAAAGAAGGAATAATCTAACATATCAACAGCACTGTGATGTTTTGGTATTATATATAGTTATAGTATATACATATTTTTTAATAAAAATTTAAACCTGTATATAATTTAGCTATATCCTTCCTGTTTTGTGATGAATATTAAAAATCCAAATATTTGAACTCATATCACTAAGAACATAAGGTGGAATTCCTCTACCCCATATTTAAACAATTAAATGGACACCTCAGGATAGGAAATCCATCCAAACTTCCTCATCTGCTGGTAGAAATAAATAGCTTCAAAGTAATTTGTGCTATCAGAAACCAATCAGGTAATGAAATGAGTAGCTTGGGTCTGCCACCTCACCTCCAGATAACCAAAATTAAGTGAGACGGATCACATACTTACTGCTGTGGGATCATTCAGGTGAGCAGACACATTTTAGTATAAATAAGTGAGTGCTGCATAGTTAGGTCTTCAATTTAAAGTGTGCTGCAATTCTAGGTAATCTACTTCGAATTTAAATTAGTGTCATCAGGGAATATTCCTTCTGCTATTTAAACTCAGGAGAGCACTTCTATGATAGTCAGTGATGAAAAGGAAGATGTTTGCATGCAAATAAAGCAAATGACCTCATGATATTAACAAGTGAAAATTGGGAAATACTATAATTGGTTTAATTAATATTCTTCATCCTGTTTTTTTGTGAGGACAAATAGAATATCTGGGAATAAATGCCATAGATGCATTTAAGACTTTATTTATTAAATCAGTATCACCTTGACAGGTTCAAAAAAAAAAAAAAAAAGTTTACACAAGGCACCAGAAACTGCTGTGTTTTGCCCATTTTTTGGTCCAGTCAGAGAATTTTACTGACAGGGAAGACAGCTTTGCTGCCTGTCTCGGGATTGTGGAGGAGCATTTTTCAGAGGAGGAATCATTGCCTCTAAACCAAAGGAACTATTTTACCCATCCTGTTTGTGCTAAGAATAGCAGTAACCAACTTCAGACTGACCTTCCCTTTTTCCGAGTCACCTATTCCTTCCTTGATCCTTTTTTCTCAGTCAGGATGGAAAGAACTAACTGTGGACCAGTGTTAGGCTAGGAATTTATTAGGAATTAGGTGTTGTGGGAACACTTTTAGCTTAAATGGAAATGTGTATAACTACTGAATTAGCCATTTTAACAGAATATTTCTGTCAAGGAGTACGTAGTCTGGGGATACAGTGTCATCCAAGACCTTTCTGATGAGGCAAGATTACATATGTCTAAAAGGACAGCAAGCTCCTGATTTTTTCCCCACATTTGTGGGGCGGCAGGAGGTTGCTGGTAGCACGGACTTGGTCTCCAGCACGTTCCAGTGTACATTGGAAGCTGCTGGATTAAACAAGACTTTCCAGGTGGTTGATACTGGCTAAGGCTAGTCCAATTCAAGGGGACTGGGTAAGGCTAGTCCAATTCAAGGGGACTGGGTCAGGTTAATGACTATTTGAATATAATTTGAATGATGTCAAAGAAGGGTTTTTTTTTACAGTAGAATGCATTTTTTAATATACCTTAAACCCAAGAGAAATGCTAAGAATCTTTTGCCTTTTGGACCAGAGTCACCTGTGGGAAGACTGGCACTGTGGCAGGCCAAAGACCCAGATGTTCTGGGAAGAAGAAGCCATGACGTGGACATCAGCCTTTGCCTGACCTCTCTGTAACTGTGGGAGGTACCCAGGCGTGGGGGGCAATGATGCCTCGCACGTCCATGGTAGCCCCACCTCCAGTGAGTAGGGAAAACTGGGAGGCAGCCTCCTGTTATTTGATGTGACATACATTACAGGTATCTTTTCTAATACCTAGGGATTTCTGAGCAATTTCACCTGCTCTAACATAAAGGGGGGAAGTGTGGCTGTGTGTCTGCATTTGTCAATGGTGACAGAAAATACTCCCACCGGTGTAAGGCAGGAGGAGTTCCCTGGCCAACCTCGAGCTCTCCAGCAGCCTCCGCTGTCCGCTGAATCTCAGCATACTTCAGGAGGGGCCCGAATCCTCTGAACCTGTGCAGAGGGGCTTTCATTGAGGGGGAGGAAAGAGGTATCAAGCGTTAGGTGTCTTTTTGTAGCTTTCCATGCCTTTCCTTCCTCAGATACCTGTCTGTAATCCAGAGTTAGTAATTAATTCTGCCAACATCTACTCAGGATAAATCCCCTTTCTGCCACATTCTTAGCACCTTCTACCAAAATCGTGACACAAGACTGTAATTGCTTGCTGTCCTTTGCTTAAAGGCGTATTTCAGGGAAACAAAGGAAAATGTTCTCCCATACCTGATAGTTGCGCATTGATTTGGCACAGGTGATAAAAAGATTTTTTCCATGTAGCTTTCTATTTTGTTGCTTTTCATTGCTCTTGTTGTGGCTTACAGTTTTAGGAAAACTGGTTAGTTCCTTCTGACTCTGAGAGGCTGAAATAAATATATCTGGAAACAAGTATTCCTTATAAGAAAGAGTCTTTGAAGTTTTTGCCTCTAGTAAGTGGGCTTCATTTAGTAGCCGGAAGAGTTTGAAAATGGATCTTCTCATGTTTGCAATCAGTGGAATGTTATTTTCCTTTATATTTTAGCAACATTTAGGTCACAGCCAGCAAAGCTGAGGAGAAAGTGGAGTTGAAGAGCCAAGTGAAGGCAGATTGTGCTGTGTCCTTGTGCTGTAGCTGTGGTGAATACCACAAGCAGAGTTTTGCCCTTGCTGTGCCACCCAGGTATAAGGCATCAGCTAGACTGAGACACTAATACCATCCTTGTTCCTAGTCACATCCCTGAAACCACAGTATTACCAGGCACTGCTGCTGATACACATTTGACTAAACATAAAAGACAAAAGCAGAAGTAGGTTTCCTGCTTTTTATTCTTTCTTGGTACCTTTTGAAAACTTTGAGTCTCAGCCAGCCAAAGGGGAAAACTTCAATTTTTACACCTAATTCTGATCTTTGACCAAAGCATCTAATCTGTTTTATGGGAAAGCTTAAGGTAAAGCAGTTTCCAAGGCACACTGGACTCTCTGTTAACAGACACAGTTTAAGTGTTGTTTACAACTTCCTTGTTGAATTAGAAAAAGATTATAGTCCTGTTTGCTTAATCCCCTTTTCCAAATGTCACAATTTAATA
Organism: Astur gentilis; assembly: GCF_929443795.1. NCBI lineage: Eukaryota > Metazoa > Chordata > Aves > Accipitriformes > Accipitridae > Astur > Astur gentilis. The sequence continues at coordinate 12,804,489 of NC_064881.1, forward strand.
AAACATAATCTTAGCAGATGTAGTCTTCTAAGGAATACCCACACATAAGCAAGAAATCATTTTTTACCTGTGTGACCCTCCTCCCTACTCCTGCAGCCATGCCGGTAGGCAAACTTTCCTTATGCTTCATTTTCTCCAGCTTAGCTAAAAGTCCCTCTTTTTACTTTCTTTGTCAGTGACCTAGAGCACTAGGGTAGCTCCAACTATATCACAGTTTAAGGCAAGCTGCCTTTCAATCCCGTCTGAAGCTCTGCTTCTTCAGCAGTGCTTTTTCTGTCTGGAGGAAATACGGATGATACAGAAGCCTCATAGAAGACTCCTAGGGATTGAAGTGTCTCCGAGGTAATTTCACATGAGAAACACAAAGGATAATTCTCTAATAAGAAAGTAAACAAACCAGAAGCAAAAATATTTCATTGAAACATAAAAATACTGGGACAAAAAAAGGCCTTGTGCACTTAAGAGCTAAATATGTCCCACCTCTGTTTTCCATGCAATACTAGTTAATGCTAAATGCTTCTTCCTCATGTTTTCCCAGAAGGATGACATTTCCTATTAATAGTACAAGAGAAACACTATACTGCAAGCGTAGTAGTCTCAAATTCTCCTAATATTAATCTTCTGCACTTTCCACTTAGATATTTTAACTGGTTATGTTAATAAGTATCTGAATACATCTATGTTGCAATAATAATAAAGGAGCTATTTTAAAGATATTTTGCATTTGGTGGAATACAAACCACTAAAACTAATAAATCAGCATTAGCATCATTAGATATGATGCTATCTCCAAGCTGGAAACCTGCCTTTCGTTTACAAAGTGTGTGTGATGAGAATTTATCCCAACAATGCATCACTTGCAGTTATGTGTAGTTGAAGTCACCTAAGTTTTACATTGTGAGAAAGGTATCACGATTCACAAATAATGTAAGTTGTTCCTTTTGTAGGAATTCTGTCTATTGCTTCTGCTGATATATAACAAACTTGTTTCTTTCCCTTCCTGATTTTTACTTTAGTTATTGCAGTGTCTTCTGACTCATGTAAAAGTATGTGCCTCCTTTGGAAACAAAATTGTAAATAATGAAAATTGAAGAAAATAATTAATTAGAAAGCCACTGCAGAGTCTTTGCATAGCAAGCAATCAGCTGTCATGAAATTATATATATTAAGGAATTATATATGTTAAAGAAACACTACCAGTTTACTAGGTGGTAAACATATCTGTATAAGGAAAGCATGGTCCTATGTAACATGGCTTAAATATTGAAGGGAAAATTTTTTCTTACCATCTCTACTCCCACATGAGCCCAGAGTGTGGGCACTCACCTCCTGCATTCAGAGGCATGGTTAGAGTCACGGCTTTTCTCTTGACAACTGCTAATTTATGTAGGGACTCTAAGATTTACCAGTTTAGCAGTTAAGGCACTGCTGTTCCTTCAGCTTGCAGGGAGAGGTAAGGGACAGATAACAAAGGACGTCAGATAACAAGGCAGACATCAGGTCTAGCCTGCTTTCCTACTTCAAGCTTGTTTGCTGTCAGACTCTTAAGTAGCTTTCAAAGACCTTTTCAGGACTATCACACTCTCTGGCTTCTTTCAAACTCTTTTCCTATTCTGGAAGAGTATCTATCTTATTCCTTATTTCCTGTTACCTCCCAGCATATCACCCCAGGCAGACAGGCAACATTGCTGACTCTTGAGCCAACTCTACTTAGCCCATTCTCTTACAGAAAAGGAAGTATCTTTATGTGTATAAATGTAAGAGAAGAATGTATATGCTTGCATCTGCATGACATTTGTATTTCATTTGACTATGGGAAACAACAACAAAAAAAGTGAGAAAAGAAGCATTAACTAATGTTTTAAAAAAGATGATTTTAGCATCCTTCTTAAAGGTTAGTATGTGTGACTCAGCTAGAGAAATTTCAAGGAACTTAAATCTTTTGGGGAAGCTGTTTTCCAATACACATAGACTAGCAGCTACAACCATATCATTTACATTTATCCCCCTCTTTCATATATATGTACTCTGCTTTAATTATATATGAGCTCTCCTTTGACACTAGACCTTTGTATCATTCTTTGTAGGACAGTTGAATCTTATGTACATTCTGTAATGTCCCAAACTCAAGAAGCACATCAAAGTATATTATGATTAATCTGAGAATTGTATTAGGCCTTTTCCACTAAAATGAAAACCAAAGGGAGTTAGATCTGAGTTCATACCATCCATTTTACATATACTCATCTGGTGATAAAGTGCCCTGAAAGCCTAGCCTTAGCAAGACACATGCAACTTGGCTGACTATACAGTCAAAAGGAAGAGTAAAATTAAAAAAATAAATCACAATATAGGAGATGCCTAGAACTAACCCACAGACAACGCTGATAGCATCTGAAGCGCTATGGAGCCATTAGTGTCTTAGAACATGGAGGTATTTCACAAGACTTGCGTAGTTCTTGATTACCAGGTCAGATGCGTTAGATAATGGAAGATATTTGAATTTTATTCCTGGATACCTTGTCTGTTTGTGTGTCAGCATCTCTGTTGTTTGTACTGGGCTTATCACTGCTGCTACTTACAAATGCTTTTTCTAGAAGGACCTGAGTTTGTTAAAAGTAAATAATATAACAGTGTAAGATATTTATTGAGTAGTTTCTTCATATGTAACTCATGATTTGCCTGTACTTCAAAAAAATTTATTTGTAAGACCATAAATATGTAATTTAAAATGCTACTAATTTAAAAATGCTAACAGTGGAAAGATAATTTTCAATAATGATTTTTTAAGATTTGTGGGTCTTTTGACTAAGCAATTGAGAAACGGAGGAATAAAGCAACAGTTTCTGTCCTTACATCATCTTTTTGTCTCTCATAAGTGACAAATAGAAACAATACATTTACACGTATGTTATGTCACACTATTTTTTTGTGCTTCACAGATTACAAATGCAGATATTGGAACAGCAAATGTGTTGTGTAAGACAATTTGACAAAGAAGTGCCTTTAATCATCCTCCCACAGCTTGGGGGGATGACAAGGAATGTTTCAGGTGAAGAACTGCTACAATAGTGTAGTGAAGAAAATACCATTTGAGATTTCTGAATCTTCCCTCCATTAGATAGGAGGGCTGCCCTGCTATCTGGGGAATTCAGTTGACCCAAAGTAGACATCTACATTGTACACATCTGTAGACACAAGCTTTCTAGACTTCAATGCAACAGCGAAGGCATTTCTGGGTATGATTCATCTCATCCTAAACCAGACAGCAATAAGGAATCAGGTGAATGGTGACTTAAACGGCACCCAAAATGCATATTGGAAATACTAATGTGTTCATTTGTTAACCACATTTCTGAGAATGAAGAAATGGAGTAAGTGACAGAGCAACCACTGGAATGCCACTTTCACCAGCACAGTATATCTGATCAATGAACACCTGGGAAGCATGGAGTTTATGAAAGCATCGAGCAATGCCTCATGACTATTTAAATCACTGCTACCTCAGGCAGTGCTGCCAGCTGAGATTAGTTAATGAAATGGATGGCCACCTGATCAGTTATTTGGCTTCAGCAACAGTTCTGTGCAATGTTAAATGGCAATTAGATCTGTATTCATGACTGTTAAAATTAAAACAGTCATTCTTTATTAGCAGTCTGTGGCATCCCGAAGCATCTGAAGTATTGAACAGAAGCATTGTATTGACTACAGAAAGAAGCTAGAAAAATCCGTAATAGTAATCAGCAATGAATTTTGATCTGTTAGTAACTGCACTCTTTGGATTGATTTAGGCCTTTCTACCTCATGAAATTATATGAAGTATTGAAAATCATGAGATAATATAGAAAACAATAATGTTTTTCTAGGTGTAAAAGGAAAGAGATGAAGATTCTATTTCTACTTAGCCTGAAAAATTGTATAAGAACAAATCCTCCTTGTCAACAACTTTGTAATAGTGAAAAATAGGGGCAGTACATTTATACATACTTTATGCCACTTTCACTATTTTTTGTTTTTCCCGGAGTGCAAATAAGGATATTGGAAGAGCAGGATTAAACCTTCTGGTCAAAGAAAAGGTAGTGACGGAGAAACAGGGAATTTCCTGACTTCTGTCTCCAAGTCTATTCCTCCACAATTGTCCCATTACTTGCAGGAACTGTGAACTAAACAACTTTCCACATAAAAACTAAGAAGAAGATAAAAGTTACTCATAAGCAAGACTTCAAATACTGCAGGATTTGAAAATACGCTTTTCACTGTGAGTTAGTATGTAAAACTAACCTCAAATCAGCTTTCAGTATCTTAGAGTGTCTTTCTATAAAAGCTGTCCTACTAAAATAGCTTCCTTTACTTCTTCTACTCCAGGTAATCTTGCAATAGATTCCCCAATTTCAGAATTACTGGTCTATAAAATAGGAGAATAAGGTAACACTGGGAACTCCTACTATTTAGTAAGCAATATGCCTGTAGCATGTGTTTCAACAGTAAGTGAAATTAATGGGAATCTTTCCCACAGGGAGTAACATATTCAAATAATTACTTATGTGTGCTGCTCTGTGGTCCGTGTGCAAATGCATCTGTAGCCTTTGTGCAGGCTGGGAGCATCTGATGGAAATGAATTGTCCTTATCTGGTATCCCGAGACCTTTGGCTGGGTTTCCTGCAAGCACCAGTATCTTGATGGCATGCAAGGGAACCCTTGCACACAAAGGTCTTCAGGCTGGCCCCTGTGTTATGTGGTCTTTTCCCATTTGTTTCCTTTGGTCTTCTCTTTGACTGTGCTAGTCATTTACTCTCTCAGATTGGTTTCTCTCTTCAAAACAAACCCATCAGATAACTTAAACCAATGAGTTTTCCAGGCTGACATTTATGGAAGGTGATCGAGCCTTTGGAAAGCCTGAGGTTGTTCTGGGGATGTGTTATAATTTAATGGGATAATGCCAATTCAGGTGATTAAACAGAAGAAGCTATCAGAATTTCTGGGAAAGTCCAGTTGTTTCTATATGTGCTGCAAGTTACACCTCAGTGTCTCTAAGCTGTTGTTACATGCTTAAGTATACAAATGAAGAATTTGAGCATATAGGAGAAACTGCAATGATGACTTAGCAGGAATATAAAATGAATTTAATTGGATGGAAACATTTCTCTCTCAACTAAAAGGCGAACTAAAAATGTAGGAGGACATATGTAATATATCTCCACCTCCATGCAATGGTTGTCTTCTCTAGTGCTGTGTGTTTCAGATGGTTATCCTGATTTGGCTATGACAGTGCACTATACACCCAGAAAGAACTGCAGACATTTTGGGTCTGAGCCAAGAAGGCTACTGCATAATGATGTCTATGGTATAGCATATCGTACATTTGTGTCATACATAGTACAAAATTCTCTGCTTTCTGCAGATGCTTTAAAAACACTCTTTCTCCAGAAGGAACTTTGATGCAGGGCAGGAACTAAGCTGCACTGAGCCACCCAGCCTGTGGACTTAATGGGACAAGGTGCTACAGTGACCCTCTCTCTCTTCTTCGTGCTCTGGAAAGAAGTAGTCTCAGGGTGCCGTGTACCACCAAACCCACCTGACCCCTTGCTTGGGTGCTCAGGGAGAGTCACGGAGTGGCACTGAAATATCCAAGATGTTACAGAAATTGCTAAGAAATTCAAGTTGCATGTGGTTGCCACTAAGATTTATTTAAAGATTTTTGTTAGATTACAAGGTGACCTAGCATCATTCAAATGTTTCTTTCCTCAAAATGCTTATAATTTGAATATGATTAATGTTCTTTACAAGATAGCCCATTCTACAACTTCCTCTATAAGCAAAATATGCTGTGTACTAATGGGTATAAAACAAGAGCAAGAAACTGTATTTTATCTGACATCACAGATTACCTCTCTATTGATGCAACAACACAGGTAGATTCAGCCAATGGCTAATCTGCCTAATCTGCTTGTCTCTTCTTCATCAGCTTTGCAGAGAACCAGGAGTGCTCCCAACGGGGAAAAAAAGAAGATAAACTGCCTTCCAGTCCCATTTGCAGCTTCAGTAGTAACTGACTTTCTCCTGCAATGTTGTTTTTGTGTGGACGAATTATGAATAAAATGAAAGCCTCAAAGAAGGAAAGCACACATTTCTCAGAAGTTGTTAGTAACTCTGAAATACTGCTTAAGTGGCACATTATAGTTCAAACAAGAAAAGATAATTTTGAAATAAAAAACTGGAATGGCATCTGATTGTATCTTCTGAACTTTAAGAGGAAGGTCTTGGTTTACAGTTTTAGAATTGTATTACAGGATCCATCACACTTCTGTACAAATCAAAAATGAAATATTTTCCTGGTATTTTCATAGGAAAGAATGAGTTACTGATTTCTAGGGCTGATAAGAAGATCCAACAGATCACTGTGAGACTTAGAAAGTATAAGCTTTACAAAATCCTTCTTGAGACAAGCAGATTAGCCAGAAAGAATGGAGCCAAAGAGAGTCCTTGGCTGAGATTGCAGCAATACAGAATAAGGTTCTGCAGGGTGGCTATGCAGAGTAGGTGAAATATGCCTTAGAAAATAAAGCATTGTTTCCTTTATATTGTTCTTAATCTTCTCATGTCCTGTGTATATAGACAGTAAACTTACAACCACAAATGTCGGTGGCAAGATTTATATATTCTAGTTAAAGAAACTGAAAAAAAAAAAAAGGTACTGAAAGGAGAGCTTTTACAATGTTGTCTTTGGCTGCAAATATTTCATCCTGACATACTAGATTGTTAATGATGGCTAGTCCACCAAATCGTAATGTCACTAACAGGTAACTACTTCAAATGGGATCCTGATTTTACAAAGTGTTTTATAACATATGTCTCTTGCCTCACGAGCCCTGTTCATAAGCTATGCAGCATAGACAATGAAATTATGTATTAAGCATATTCAGGCCCACAAATATAATGTCATGCCAGCTTGTATAGTCTCTTGTAACCATACTTAAAAACAATCAATCATAGATCTAGAGCCAAATTGCAACATTCATGTTGAATAAGGGAATCCCAATATTCAACATATTTGCTTGCAGTTGAGAAAAGGATCGTTACTTGCAGGGAACAATTTAGACTTTGTTCCTGTTTCATTAGTAGGAAGAAAAGCATGTTTAAATTACTGATCACCTAGAGAGTTTTTCAAAATATAAATCAATAAACCTTGCTTTCCAAAGAGCCAAACTTCAGATAGCTCTCTCCTTCTCTCAGCTAAAATTGTCCCCATAATATCTACAGGGTACATGAAAGAATTACTGTATGTATGTGTACTTTGAAAACACTGGGATTTAAAAAAATAGGCTTTTAATTAGAGTGTGCTGGAAAGGATCTTGTAAGTATGTGGTTAGTTGAGTACACTAGAAATATGGTGACAAATGTGGGCAATAGGTGACTGTTCAAGGTTCTCTTTAATTCCTTACAGTGGAGTTTTGTAAACTGTGCTTTGTAGATTCCCTATGCTGGTCTGCAATTTATTTATTTATTTTTAAATTAAGCAGATTATGAATGTTTTATGTTAGCATTTTCTGAAAATTTGCATGAGGATTGACTTTCATCAGTTAAGTACCCTCACATACTTTTACTTAATTAATCTTTGAACTTTTGCTCTTGGGGAGTTTTTTCATTTAGGACCTTTAGGTTGTAATTTCATTTAAAGACTGTTGAAGGACATGGGTGTGACTTTGCTACTAAAATAAGAAGAGATTTTGCCCAAGAGCCAGCCCATAATTGTCCAAGAATACATGAGGTATTCATCTTGTCTACATTCCTCTTCCCATGATTTATAGCAGAGTGATGTTTCACACCAACAAACAGGCTACCTCATTAAAGTTTCAGTCTCTCTGAAAGCAATACAGTCCATGCAAAGTTGATGCTTGGTCACTTAACATAATACCTATGTAATTTTAAATTGTAATGATTTTTCAAAAATTACTCAGAAAATTGTCAAAAATTTCTTGCACAGATTTCTCACAATATTCAACAACTCAACAATTTTCTAAGTCATTTTACTAAGGTCACTGAAACTAAAAAGAACTTGTGTGGGCTAGTTTGCAGGTCCAGATTCAGCTGCTGACTTCAGGGACCTAACACCTTGAACCCAATTACCTGGCCTCAGCAGGGTGCTTCAAAGCTGCACAGGAGCCTATAGGGTCGGAGAAGGGAGTCAGGTGCCTGTGGGCTTCACCAGTCTTCAACATGCAGCTGCCTACAGCAGATGCTCACCGTAGAGCCTATGTTTATAAACTGTGACTCTTGCATTGTAGGAACGTCTTCTTACAAAATTTACAGAGGCAATTAATTACCACATAAGTAATTTCTAGAATGGATTTTTTTTCCTCTCTGCTTCCTCTGGTTGTGGGACTTCATCATCTTTCTGAGTAGGCACATGATTTTTTGCCACCACTACAGTTTTACAAATGTTCTTTCTAAGCCACAGCCTTTGGCAAAAGATCCGATCTTAGCCTCTGGACATAGATTAAAACTGAGGCACACGCATCCCGTAGAAGTGTGTTTAGAAGAGCACGCTGTGACTAACGAGGAGCACGGTAAGCGGCACAGCACTGCACACACTTTATGAGCGCTCGCTGCAGCTCACCCCTTTTCAGGACACAGGCTCCCCACGCAGCTCGCCAGCCAGAGCACGTCATCCCACAGTGCCCTTTTTCATGTCGGCTTTGTGTGAAATGCAGGGCTATTTTAACCCCGAAAGGGAAATATGTTAAATGCTTTGTGGTTTTTTTTTCCTTTCTGCATGAAGAGTAGTGCGTTTTCCCCATGCTTCGAGATTTTGCTCGGAAATAGAGAATTCAGAGTATGAAATGAAGTAAAAAATCCCTGCCTGGTCTTACTGACTTTCATTGAGAGCTCAGATAAAAGCAGCATGCCATCATGAAATGAGAGAGCGGACTGTGGCTAAAAATCAGTGACTAAAAGACAGTTATGAAGAATTAAATTGCATGTTGACCAATGTCAAATATCATACAAGAAGCAAATTTTCTGTCAAAGAATAAACATGATTCAAAATTAATTTTCACTGAAATTTTTCAATTAGATGGCACTCAAGGTCTTCAGAATATTTTGGTTTCAGTCTTTTTTCATCCAACTGAATGCTTTGTCCAAGCTGTCGGTGATCTTAAGGCAAGATTTGAAGAGTAATACCATTTTTCTAGGAATGAGACTGATGAGACAAACACCGAGTTAGCCTTATGGTTTTTTAGAAAAATGTACTCTATAAATAAATAAATAAATGATAAAATCATTATATGTGCTCAATACTTCTAATGCCTGGCAATAACACATTTGGTGCTCCCATGTTATAAATGGGGGAAATGAATGACAGATCAAGCCATTTTGTGAAAGCCCAGCCAGCGGTGGAGGCAGTTACTGGAAGCAGACTGTTCTAGGCCAGGCATTGCTCCCAGTGTACCATCCCAGGAACATTTTTAAAATTTCTATACCCAACTGTAGCTTAAGATGTATATTAGAGACAGAAGTTGCCAGAGAAATGCTATTCACCTAGATTATTAAAAATTAAACCCGCTGTTTCTTCATAATTGGGTACATATACCTGGATTGACTGCAGGAATACTAACTAAAGGACTGTTTTTACTAAACTTTCCTGCTGATTTTGCAGGCATATGGCAAAGGAAAGAAGGCAATGCTAGAAGGTGAGTCACATTCTTACATTTTGAAAGCAAGAAAGTGTAAAGTCAGAGGAATGATTAGATAAAACTTTTGCTTTTGAATTGCATCCATGATCTTGTGGGCTACATACTCTGCATCATAAATAGGAAGAAAAAGGTGGTTGCTGATGAAACAAGAAACAAAGCATTATGAAATTGTAAAACTTTACTTTTGAGATGTAGTCTAACACAGAAATAATTTAATTAAATAATTTAAGAATTTTTCCCCATCCCCTCAAGTAGTCTTGAAAAGGAGTCTCCAATCTTCTTTGTTCCTTCTATCATCAAAATAAATTGAAAGCATTTTGGTGATTTGCACATTTTAATGACTAATGAGTAACTTTTTGTGCAAGCCGTGCTCAGACCCTAATGAAGTTAATGACCACAGTGACCGCAGCATTGAAAACTTCCCAGCTAATCCGTAGTATATGCTGTTCTATGCATGACAGTTCAGCCCTCCACACACCTTCTCCTTTTCTACTGCAGATGTTGAGGTGACAACTAAATAGACCAGGACCAGGCCTGTTTCCAGCCAGGAAAAATGCTGTGCTTTGCATAATATATGCTACTACAGGATGATGAATGGTGGAAGCAGGAGCAGAGCACTGAAAAACCAAGATAACTGGTACTGCACTACTGCAATGGCTAATTAGGTGCCTGCAGCCTCTCCCAGCACTACAACCATACAGCCACCCACCAGATACTACCACCACAGCTATTCTCACTCAGAGAAATATAGTACCTGCTAATACAGACAGTGGGGCATTGTTAATAATGACAGGTCACAGGTATCCTGACAGCCATAACTGTAATCACAGTGCCAAAATTACTTGGGGCAGAGAACCTCAACAGTGCCCATTCTACTGACAAATAAGGTTGCCTTAAATACTGCTGTGCATCCTGTCGTGGTTTCGGCTGGGATAGAGTTAATTTTTTTGTAGTAACTGGTATAATGCTATGTCTTGGATTCAGTATGAGAAGAATGTTGATAACACACTGACGTTTGCAGTTGTTGCCAAGTAGTGTTTATACTAAGTCAAGGATTTTTCAGCTTCTCATGCCCTCCCAGCAAGAAGGCTGGAGGGGCACAAGAATTTGGGAGGAGACACAGCCAGGGCAGCTGACCCAAAGTGGCCAAAGGAGTATTCCATACCATGTGATGTCATGCCCAGTATATAAACTGGGGGAGTCAGCCTGGGGGGGTCTGGATCGCTGCTTGGGAACTAACTGGGCATCGCTCAGCGAGTGGTGAGCAATTGCATTGCGCATCACTTGGTTTGTATATTCCAATTCTTTTATTATTATTATTATTATTGTAATTTTATTATTATTATTATTATTATCATTGTTAGTTTCTTCCTTTCTGTTCTATTAAACTGTTCTTATCTCAACCCATGAGTTTTACCTTTTTCCTTCTGATTCTCTCCCCCATCCCACTGGGTGGGGGGGAGTGAGTGAGTGGCTGCGTGGTGCTTAGTTGCTGGCTGGGGTTAAACCACGACACGCTGCAATAAAGAATACTTAACTCCATCACCGAATGCTCATTTCGAGAAACAACATCCCTAACCCTTCCTTGACTGTGAGGTTATTACACAGTCCCTGTTGCATGTCAGTTATTAATTGTATGCAAGACTTGGATTTCTTATGTCAAAAGACATAGTTGTATGTGCCAATAAGGCAAAAATACTGAATTGAAAAGCAAATCAGCTTTATAATAGCCAAAGACTGAATAGGCATGTCTAGTGAGTAGTGATTATTTTTTACGTATGAAACAGTACACGATCTAAGTTTTACTTACTGGGTTTGAAAAGCTTTATCTAATTCAGTATTAATAAAATAAGGGCAAATTTTTGTGGTTTTAATGCCTCGTTTTCCTGCATGATACATTTCCAAATCTAAGGCTTCCATCATTCCAGTGATTGCGTAGTTACTTCCAGCATAATCTGAAAAGTGAAAAAAGAAGAAACATCCAAAATATGTCAAAAGCACCACAGTAAGCGTTATATACAGGATTTAATGTTTTGCAATACTATTGAAGCCCTGATATTACCTAGTTATATAATTAGCAGTCTTGTAATTAGTATATTAAGGATGCTGTGCATATTGGTGATGCTAACTCTGAAAGTTAATGGCTCTTCCCCTGATTGATGCACAGTTGTCTAAGAATAAGATTAATCCTTTCCAGAGGACTTTTTTTCAGTGCACTATAGAAAGAGACAGGAAGATGAGCTTAGTCAACATTTTATGTACATTTCCAGATACTCATATACAAGCCAGGAATTCTTTCAGTTCAGAATGTCTTCACCCTTTAATATCACAGGTTACATTCCGGTAACAACTATTTCTAATGGTAAAATCTAAATAACCTACTTAAAATGCTGCTTCAACCTATTACTTCTTCTTCTGATGCCCTGCAACTACAGTATCATTTTGTTTGCCCAGGAAACCTAAATCTTGTCTGATTTTTATGGTTTGATGAATGTATGGACCTCCATCCTTGGAGATAATCAGAATTTGCCCTCACAAGGCCCTGTGCAACCTGGTCTAAGTTGGGTCTGCTTTTATTTGGGGATACGGACAAAATGACCTGCAGAGATTCCTTCCAACCCAGATTATTCTACAGTTTGCAACTGTAAAAGAACCTTATTTTCATATAGGAATTTACATGTGGTTTCCTAAGGCTTTTTTCAAATGTGTGTGAAAATAGTTTCTATATGCAATGAAATCCAGTTTTGCTAAAAGTGTAACCTCAAAAACTGGCATCAGAGACAGTTTGTTATTCTTCAGGGATTCACCCATTTTGGAACCACACATCCTAAAAATGCATAGCTAAGGTGTAAAAAGTTATAATGCGTGGATGGGCAGGTCACTCTGACAAGCCTTACAGTTAAATGATGAAAGCTGGACATTACTTATTATCAATACCAAATCTGACCCAATGATAACAGGTGGCAAACAAACACTACAGTAATACCATCAATCAGCAGAAGAAACAAGAGATACTTATTATACTGAAGTTCACATTCTCATAGGGTGACCTAGGAGATACAACCAGGATGTCAGAGAGGCTTGAGGAGACACTGCGCAGCAGACCCAGGCAGATGAAATAGTCAGGACTGTAGCAGACAGCTCACTTGAGGGGAACAGCTGAGAATATGGAGCTGTTAAATAGTTTAAAACACAGTTAATTCAAATTAATTTTAATGAAAATTCTGCCAAAATGCCTTCTTGACCTGAAAACCATTTTCCAACTAAATGTATAATTCCAGGTATAACCGAAGTATGTCTCAGGACTCTGAACATTCATCTGTAGAAAACCTGGGATGAGAAAGTGTTAGACAACCCTTATGCAGGGCTCCCTTCCACTGCATATTTACGAGCTGTATTGCCCTTCTTCTGTGGCGATAAGAAAGGCAGCCATCAGACAGTAAAATCTGCAGTGAGCTCCCTGTGCCACTCAGGCAACATGTCACCACCATCCTTTTCAATGCACCACCACCTTTTGTACCTGCAGGCTCTTCCTGAATGTTCAGTATGTTGGTATAAACTGCTTAAGCCAAGCATTTATGAGATCTCTAAGAGAAGTTACTGGTATGTAGATCTAATTTGTAATGGCACTTGACGATACTAACCTGACATACTGTAGACTCCTAACAATCCTGCTGTGCTGGTGGTGCTAACCAGGTGTCCACGGTTAGAGGTCATCATGGCTGGAAGAAAGGCCTTGCAAGTCTAAGTGACATATTAAGAAAACCCCTTTATAACTAGACATGCCAAAAATGTTGCATTCCAAATTAGGCTTTACAACCCAGTTTGCTTTCTGGGGCTTCAATATACAAGAAGCCCACCTGACCTTCTATCTCTGTAGGAATTTATAAATGAGAGACAGCATTTCCTTGAATGACTGCCCTCTATCTGGAGATCTGTCAGCATTAAAATCCTGTTATTAAAAAGCAGCAAAGTTTGTATTTTCTCGGCCTCCTGGTTCCTCACGATTTGTCTGAGACTATTACCAAAGATTTGGTACACAAGAGGGAGCTAGAAGTCAATACATCAAGGGAAGCTCAGCTGCCTATGGGCCCTGTTTGTTACAAACTGAGCTGCCTGACAACTCTGCACCCCAGAACACCACTGTGGGTGATACTAACTATATGAGGAGGACGCTAGTGTTTTATAAGGGGGGAGAAAAAAAAGACAAGAGAAGTAACAAATTTTTTTTCAATAGCTGATCTGTCCTGCAACATCTGTTCGGCTCCAGATGTGTGTACCTAGTACATGTCTTTTTGGTCGAGGGCCCGTGCTCGCTGTGCTCCTGCCCTATGTCTCTTCAGACCTGTCAGGAGCAACACCTCTCCCAGTTCCTTTGCCTCAAGTATTTGGAAGAATTATGTGCTGTGGGCTGGGAAATGATTAGAGGACTTCTCTCTGCAATGATTTTCCGTTGAGAAATGCCTTTTAGCGAGGGAGTTGCAATGCTACATTTTCCCCCAATACAGGCTGCTCACTCAGGCATATAAACAGTAAATGCAAGAGGGAGCAAGAGTAACACTCTGTGCTGGTTTTGGCTGGGATAGAGTTAATTTTCTTCACAGTAGCTAGCATGGGGCTATGTTTTGGATTTGTGCTGAAAACAGTGTTGATAACTCAGGGATGTTTTCGTTCCTGCTGAGCAGTGCTGACACAGCGTCAAGGCCTTTTCTGCTTCTCACCCCACCCCACCAGCGAGGAGGCTGGGGGGGCACAAGGGGTTGGGAGGGGACACAGCCAGGACAGCTGACCTCAACTGACCCAAGGCATATTCCAGACCATATGATGTCATGCTCAGCGTATAAAGCTGGGGGAAGAAGAAGGAAGGGGGGGACATTCGGAGTGATGGCGCTTGTCTTCCCAAGTCACCGTTACCCATGACAGAGCCCTGCTTTGCTGGAGATGGCTGAACACCTGCCTGCCCGTGGGAAGTGGTGAATGAATTCCTTGCTTTACTTGCTTGCATGCACGGCTTTTGCTTTACTTATTAAACTGTCTTTATCTCAACCCATGAGTTTTCTCACTTTTACTCTTCTGATTCTCTCCCCCATCCCACTGTGAGGGAGGTGAGTGAGCAGCTGTGTGGGGCTTAGTTGCCAGCTGGGGTGAAACCACAACACACTCCCTCACAATAAAACCTCCTAAAGGTCAGCTGAGACCCCAAATAACAGCAAATCCCTTCAGAGGTATGAAAACAAAACAAAGATAACACATACTATCCAGATTAGTTTTCAATGTACATTAAGCAGATGGTGACTAGGAATGAAAGCACAACCTGAAGACTAACACCATCATGTGCGGCATAGGATCACAGAATCACAGAATAATTTAGATCTTTAAGATGATCGAGTCCAGCCATAAACCTAGCACTGCCAGGTCCACTACTAAACCATGGATGTGCCTCCCTACAAGTCTATTAGACAAAGCCTTCTGATGCAGGCAAACGTCAAGAGCAGACAAGTCACATGCCATCATGTCACAGCACTGACTTCAGCCACAGCTGTTACAGATAGAGCATGTTTCACAATACAGTTGCACAGACTTTTGATTTACCAGAGTGCCTTGGCAGGTTTGTGTTAACATTGCTGAGACTTAGTGGGGAGACTGTAAAATTGGTGTGTCTCTAATTACAGGATGACTAAAAAAAGGTATCTTCCCCCATTCAAGGCCCTTCCTATCCCTATTCCAAATTGGGTTCCCCAGGTAGGTGCCACCATGCCGATTTTCACACTAAAATACTTGCCTGTACCTTTCGGTCACCCAGGAGAGAAAAAATACATTACCCAGACTTGAAAGAGGAAGTTGACTCTTAAGATCTTTTCAAAATCTGCATCTAGAATGTCACAGAACTTTTTCCCAAGCAGTATGCCGGCATTATTGATTAGAAGAGTAACATCCCCGACTTCTTTTCTAACCTGAATAAAAAACGGATAAACAGAAAGCTTTAGAAGGTAGTCTTGTCTCTTGTGCTTCATTTATGAAAATGTTTAGTGATATTTGCAATTATTTGTATCTCTGCTGGAAATGTAAGTATGTAAGAACTGCTGTACTGCATCAGATCAAAGGTCCATCTAGTCCCATAGCCCTTGTCTCATGGTGGAAAGCAGTAAAAAAAAGACCAGGACTCTGAGATCTCCTCCAGTGTACTCCTCAACTTTTCACACTCTGCAGCTTACGATTTTCATGAGAGAGATAAGTTATCTATATCTTTGTATTTAATACACCTCCATGATTACCCCCCCCCCCCCCCCAAGAATTTGTCTAATTGCTTCCTGAACTCCAGAGTACTTCTGGCTTCCACAGGAACCTAATGTAATGAGTTACAAAGCTTTAGTGTGAACTGTGAGCATGCTTTAATTGCAATGTGAACATTTCTTGTCCCCTATTTCTGGTATTGTAAGAATCTGTATTCCTCAGCCAAGCCTTTTCAACCCCTTTTCTAGTTAATTTCTACTGAACAGGAAAGAATCCAGCACAGATCCCTGGGGGATATCAATCCTTTGAGTACAAAAGCATGTACCATGAAATAAATAGATAACATCACTTGGAGAGAAGGCCAAAATCACCATTACCTCCATTTGGGTTTGTTATGAAAAGATTTTAATCCACAATTTAGATTTACATCAAAGCAGATGGCCAAGATTTACTTATAGTATTAAGAAACAGGCTCACTGCAGAGATTTCTGTGCTGGAGGCAAACAGTTATTTGGTGTCTCAAAAATTATAGAATGACTTAAAAAAAAATAGAAATCCCAGATATGCTGCTGTCTGGCAATTTGAAAATAGGTGCTTGGGATCTGATGCATGAACATTTGACCTTACTTTGGCTCTGTCAGGCCACCTTAGTGTTCAGTGAAGACTCGTTTGATACTTCTCTGGCTGTGCCAGGCTGTCTCCTTGTGACAGACAAGCAGGGCTCAGATATTAGCACCTTTCCACCTGCACAAATGAATGCATATCTAGACACCGCTGAGTATGGCAGGAATACCCAACTCCTCCTTTGTGGGATATTTGTCCCCACTCGTAGCTTTTAACTACTGTGTCAGTCCATATGATGATCCTTTTTTTTTTTCGCCTGACAACATAGCTTCCCCAATGGCAACATTTTATTTAGTCTGGCTTCATTTGACCTGTTTACCCAGTACCCCCAAAAAAGTGGGAAGACTGACTTCCATTTACAAAAAGTCAAACCGATTATTCTTCATGATGTATTTCTTTAGCGGTCTATTAATTCTTCTCTTTATTATCGTTTCTTCCAATTTTCTGTAAGACGGACTTGTAGTTTCTTTGTGTCCTTTTAAGTAAGTGCTCTTTAAAACCGGCATTTTTGCTATTCTTCATTCCTTAGACACCTGTTATAGCAGACCCCCCCCACCCTCTCCCCC
This sequence comes from Astur gentilis, assembly GCF_929443795.1. NCBI lineage: Eukaryota > Metazoa > Chordata > Aves > Accipitriformes > Accipitridae > Astur > Astur gentilis. Next base: position 12,821,605 of record NC_064881.1, read on the forward strand.
CGGATTTCTAGCTCAACAGGTCCATATCTGATTTCCTTCAGAATTCCCTAGTGGACACTGACTAATCCTGAAAATTAGTTGCTGTTCACTTCACCAGGTTATTCTAAAAACTATTCTTTAGGGACTTTGATGACCTGACTTGCTTCCTAGAAAGAAAGCTTCCTTTATGGGAAAATACCTAGGTTTTTCTGCAGTGAATATACCAAATAAAAGTAATTAATTTAACTTTTCTGCCATTGTTTTATCTTCTGTGTCCAAGCTCAAGACTTTTCATATTACCAATCAAAACGTTGCAGGTATTTCCAAGAGTGGAGGAGGCCTCTAGCTGAAAACCTCTCGATTTAAAAAAATTTCTGGCTCCATCACGACTGTTCAGTTCATGCAAATACCTACAAAGATGTTGGTATTGTTAACAATAGTTTAGCACCTTCACAGCAATTCCTGAATTTTAAACAGCTCTTTGAGTTTCTGCTTATAGGTCAGTCTGTGCACTTCAGAATATTCTCTGCTGATTTGTGCACAGCAAATTTGGCAGGCTGGAGCCCTGTGGCTGATTCGGTTAATGTGTTTGGAGATTGAGAATGCACAAAACAAACATTTTGAGACTCTGTTAAACTAAGAACAAACAAATCATTTCAAAATGTTCAGCTTTGACAGGAAAGTCCAACAGAGAAATTACTTACTGTGGTGGGTTGACCCTGGCTGAACACCAGGTGCCCACCAAAGCCGTTCTATCACTCCCCCCACCTCAGCTGGACAGGGGAGGGAAAATATAACAAAGGGCTTGTGGGTCGAGATAAGGACAGGAGAGATCACTCACCAATTTACCATCACGGGCAAAACAGACTCAGCTTGGGGAAAATTAACTCAATTTATTACCAATCAACCAGAGTAAGGTAATGAGAAATAAAATGAAATCTCAGAACACCTTCCCTCCACCCCTCCCTTCTTCCCAGGCACAACTTCACTCCCCAATTCTCTACCTAACTTCCCTCAGTGGCGCAGGGGGACGGGGAATGGGGTTTATGGTCAGTTCATCACGTTATGTTCTGCTGCTTCATCCTCCCCAGGGGAGGACTCCTCACACTCTTCCCCTGCTCCACCGTGGGGTCCCACCCATGGGAGACAGTCCTCCATGAAGTTCTCCAACGTGGGTCCTTCCCACGGGCTGCAGTTCTTCACGAACTGCTCCAGCGTGGGTCCTTTCCATGGCATGCAGTCCTTCAGGCACAGACTGCTCCAGCGTGGATCCCCCACGGGGTCACAAGTCCTGCCAGAAAACCTGCCCCATGGGCTCCTCTCCACAGATCCACAGGTCCTGCCAGGAGCCTGCTCCAGCGTGGGCTTCCCACAGGCTCACAGCCTCCTTTGGGCATCCACCTGCTCCAGCGTGGGGTCCTCCCCAGGCTGCAGGTGGACGTCTGCTCCACCATGGACCTCCCTGGGCTGCAGGGGGACAGCCTGCCTCACCAGGGTCTTCCCCACGGGCTGCAGGGGAATCTCTGCTCCGGCACCTGGAGCATCTCCTCCCCCTCCTTCTTCACTGACCTTGAGGTCTGCAGGGCTGTTTCTCTCACATGTTCTCACTCCTCTCTCCAGATGCAGTTTTTTGTCCCAGCAACATTTTTCCTTCTTAAAAATGTTATCACAGAGGCACTACCAGTATTGCTGATTGGCTCAGTCTTGGCCAGCAGCGGGTCCATCTTAGAGCCGGCTGGTATGGGCTCTGTCGGACACAGGGGAAGCTTCCAGCAGCTTCTTACAGAAGCCACCCCCTGTAGCCCCCCCGGTACCAAAACCTTGCCACACAAAACCAATACACTTACATAAGCTTAAACTAATCATTTTGGTTCATGTCTTTGCAAGAAGCAGATAGTATTTATGGGAATAAATTTATGGGAATAAATTTATGGGAATAGGAATTTAATGCCAATTTAAAATATTACTTTTTAAAGAGATTTGGTCTTGGTATATACTAAACTGAGTTTTTTCCTTGCAAAAAAGAGATTCTAAAGAAATTGCTGTTTGATTTATGGTATGAATCCAAATAAAGGTCAAGTGTCACATACGAAGTACTGAACACGGGCTGCTCAGACTGATTTTTTATCTTGCTGGGAAGTGACAACAGGTATTAAGATTGTTGAAATTTCTGGGATTCCTACTCCAAAATTATAGGAGTCATAATCAATGTTTTACATGGTGAGGATCACATCATCTGTGCTGCCCAAGTAATTGGCAAAGATCATCCTCTTTGAACACTGTGTTGGTTCAGCATGGGCCAGAACACTCAACAACTTGCTCATCTCCGCAAACGTACTATTAAGGTACAATATATCCTTGCCGCCACTGTCCAAGTAATACTATAGTACCACTTGTGGTTCTTAACATCTATCACTAATGGCCCCACATGGAACTTTTTCTATGCACTGTTAATGGCTGTGCCCCCAATGCTGCTAACAAGTATGGGTAAAATAATACCTTGCTGACTGCAAGCATGAGAATTGCAGATCCAGATACTTCCAGATCCTGAATCCAACCTACCCTTTAGAAGTACTTTTCATCGGGAACATTTCTTGAGGAAAAACATTTATTTCAAACTTTCATAGCTGTGTTCAGAAAGAATTAGTCTGTTTTGGTTAAAATTAAAAGCAACAACCACAAAACAAAGACACCCCCCCCCCCCCCCCACCCCGACAACTCATAGAAAATTAAAGTTATACTTCAAGGCTATTCCAAAACAATCTGTCATCATTCACATGTCATGAAATATCTTAGCTAATTTCTTTGAGGTATGCCTTTGGACACAGAATGTCAAAAATATTACTTGAGAGTCATTTGTATAAGTACATATACTGAGAATTTAACAGAAGAAGAATTTATCCTTGGATAAAATGGCAGAGTGGCTAACTGGATTATAAGTGAGGTTAAACTGGAAAATATTTTCAGGCCGTATGTAGTTTAAGGACAGGTAAATATTAATGATGTTAATTTAATGTCCAATTTCTGGACTTCAATAATAATAATATTAAAAAATAATAGTTTACAAAGCATAGGTCAGCACAGCAGAAGAGTTCTCATTTAAAATGGGCTCCTTCTCTACCTTACTTTCCAGCTGGATTGACCAAAAAATTAACTGAAGCTGAATCATCAATTTGACTGGAGACCAGCCATGTCCTGATGATATTTCTGAAACGATTACACCCCACATCACCCTTTCAGAGCTACAATATTCTGAACAAATGGATAAAGAAAAGCCCCCTTCCCCTTTACAATTTCCATTGTTTGTTTGTTTGTTTTTTTTTTTTATTTATTTCTTGATATCTTAAAGAAATTTTAAAGTGTAAACAAGCTAATCTGTGGAGGTAACCTCTGCTTACATAACCATATTCTTAACCTAAAAGTAGTTAGCACCTCTCAACAAAGACTGGAAATGGATAAATCTTGACAGAACAGATTAAACCCAATTACTTTATTGTGAACATAGTTTAAGTTCCATCTAGAAGCTACTTGTCAAAAAGAGAAAGTCATTGCCCTACATTATTACTTCCCTTTAGTGAGTAGCATGGCGTCTAAAAAAAATATTCAATAGCATATACTATTAAAAAGAAGCAAAAAATCAGAAGCAAGAAGTCAAATCAGAGGCCAGAAGCTGTATCTTACCTTGTCTGCCTTTTCATAGACCTCCTCCCTATTGCCGCAGTCACAGTGGTAGGCAAACACTCATTTAGCTCCATTTTTGGGGGCTAATCTGCTTGTTTCTTTGTTACCTTCATCGTCCATGTCCCAAAGAACCAAGGTTGCTCCCAAAGAAGCAAAATTTAAGGCAATCTGACTTCCAATCCCATTTGCGGAGCCAGTAATAAGCACTATTTCCCCAGCAGAAGGTTTTTTTTGCATGAAGGAAATATGGGTAAGGTGAAATTCTCAAAAAATAAAAAATATAATTTCAGGAACTGTAGCATCTTCAGGATGCTTCTCAAGTTGAATGTGATTTTTCAGGCACAAACACCGCCCTTCTGTTATACAAACCCAGAAATACAGTATGTTACTGGCCCTTCAAAACACTGAGATACTGACTAAAAAAAGAGCAACAGCTATTTCTTTCACATCGTTCTTTTGTGCAAGTACAGAATACGTCACTAAAGACTTGTTTTGTGAAAGCTGCCGGCTTCTTACTAGTGGGGCTAAAGCAAATATCTTCTGCTAGATCTGTTTTGTTCCAGAGTCCTGAGCTTCCATCTCGGTTTTTAAAATGGTGTAGTAACATACATTTTATACAGGTATGTTGTGGCAATGGCTATAGCGTACTTTGTTTTCACAGCAAGGTGATACTGGCTGATCAAAAAAGTACTGGAAACACTGGTGTGATACCAACCTTAGGAAGGAAGGTGTCCGTCCTCCTTAGCAGAGGTGGTCTGGGGAGCTGCGGGGCTGGGGCTGGGGCTGGGGCTGGGGCAGGCTGCCCAGCTCCAGGGAAGCGGGTGTCAGTCCCGGGTGGCTTCCCAAAGTCGTCTGTCGGGCGGCACCTTCTGCTCCCAGGTGGTGAAATTGCACTGCTGCATCACCTGCCCTCCCTGCCCGGAGCAGGAGGGTGGCATCGCAGGTTGGCATCTCGCTTCGGACTCGAGGAGCAACCTGGACAAGGACTTGGAAAGCAAGTGCTCCCTCCTTCCTCTGGTGCTACTTTATTGTGGTTATGAAGTTAAACTCTTCCTACTTTGTATCATACACTACTGTTCTCCAGCTCGCCCACTTGCTGGAATGGGAATAAAAAGGGAGATGCTGATCATAAACACCACCCTATGAAACAGTGAAACCACCTGGTTATCATTGATTCACATCTTTAAAATGTCAGTTGTGATTCCTCAGTTTTCCATGCATACATTTTCCAGCTTTAAAACCGCAGTCCTGCACCACTGTAGCATCAGTATTTTTTTTCCAAGATTGAATAGAAAGCCATGTTCCTACACAGGCCCGTAAGACTCTGCTTTTCCTGTTATGTTCTCAGCTTGTCTCGATCACCGTGACATCTTCCACACACTGTTTATGCAAAAGGGCAAATGAAGAGAGCCCTACTTATTTGCTGTACTTTGCATTTTGAATGAGTGATACTACAGGTCTCGTCTTGTTTATCGGCAAGTTGTAGAAGGAAAGAATTTGGATAAAGTCACGGTGTGCTCTGGTCCACACATCTATGTTGTAAACACAATTCAGATTACAGTTTATGGGGAATCATGGGGCATTCTTCATTTCAGCCGAAAAAAATGGTAGTTCACATAATTTGATGCAATTTTCACTGAGAAATATGGTGGAAAATTCTTCGTTGTCAGTGCTAATAATTGTATAGAAGCAATGTACTTCCATGCACAATTAACTGTTGCATATTCTATTTAGATGCCACCAAAAGGTCAAGCTGAAACATACCCATTGAGGCTGAAGGCAGATCTCAAAGCCTCAATGAACTGTGGTTCCAAACAAGGCACAAGCCAAAGCAAAGTAGGTGGATAAGGTAACTCCAGGTGTCTTACACTGTAATAGTAGTTACATGGCAAAAGCAGCAGATTATGGGAAGGGGATGGTGAAATGATTCAACAATCAATTCCTGGTAATGAAACAAACCAGAGGAGATGCTTGTTTACTAGGACAACATTTCAAAGTAAACCATATAAGTAAGGAATGGTGCAGCAACCAGAACTTTGCAAGCTGTAAGGGAACAGGAGGAGCCTGTTTCCAAAGCACGTGCTTATACAAGCATGTAACCACATAACTTCCCTGCTCTTACACTGAACTCACCTAAGGAGCAGCTAGCTATCATTCCATAAGTAGTCAAGATGACAGTGGTGATTAATAATTTAGATACCTAAATTAGAGGCTTCGGTGTGGTAGTGGAGGGTTACAGCTCATTGCTAGCTTTAGATACAGGTGGACATGGTAAGTGACGAGAGACTTGGGGGCCACACAGTGTATTTAGGATAGGTCACATTCTGCTCACCACTAGCTAGATGTGATGGCTCCTTTAGAGACCTGTTTAGCATTTGGAAATGATGTGTACGTGTGGCGCTTTGTCCCAGTTTTGTCCCAATGTTTCAAAACGTTGAATTTTGTTGTCAGACAGAAAATTATTCTTCTGGGTGCTGTATGCAGAGTAACTAGTCTCTAGCCCCAAACTTCCCTTTCTCTGCACTGAACTTCAAAGGGCTTGTACCAAAAGCTCCATTTCATAAGTGATATTAAAAATACAGGAATGAAATTGTCTACAATGTTTGACTGCACTGAAAAAATATATAATGCTACAGCCAGAGAAGCCATGCAAACAGTTCTGTGAGAGGTATTTTTATTATAGACCTTCCAGTAACAAACCTTCAGATGGCTGGCATTAGTTTTAATCATAACAAAGCTATTAAATATATGAAACAGGGCAAATGCACAAATAAATTAATTTAAAAGTTAAAGCTGTGCCACTAACAAGATCAAGACCAGAAATAACCACACAACTGAGAATACCTAAAAATGACAGTACACCAGTGTCTTTATGCACCTCTGTATACTTTGTATATACTCCATGTTATGAGAAGTTATAGTAGGCATATCAAATTAAGGCTATCAAGTCTATTAAGTGAGTCTAGTACAATAAATCACTATCCTGCTTTTTTGACTGCATAAGAATTGGTCAAACATGCATGCTAAAATCTACCCGTGTAGTGAGGGATTCTGCCGCGATTGAGAGACGGGACACAGCTTGATGCAAACAGAGGGTCCGTTTTATTGCATATAACACTCGTTTATATAGAAAATTAGAAGACGTGTTTTTTGAACAGATTGGTTATTATGCCTCAAAGTTCTTATCAGCGCACTAATTGGTAGCTACTTAACTTTAACAATTGGACTGTCAGCAACTAAGCTATTTTTGCAAAACACTCTAAGTTCCAGCACCTTATCGAACATGACTCATGGGTCAGTAATTCTCCACCACCTCGGCTCCTCTCTATTTTCCCTTATCAGGCCTCCCAAGGTTTATAGCCTACAAGTTTCAGCACATCCCTTTCTAACAACGGAGCAGTACCCACTGTCCTGTCTGATTCTTTCAAATCTCTCCCCACATCTCCCCCTTCCTGTTGCACAAAAAGAATCTTTTTCATGGAGCGCTCTGTCAGTCGTTGCAAACATTGTAACAAGCAGGGTAAAAAAAGCAATAAGAGAATAAAGATGGCTAAAGCATAAACAATACTAATGATCCCTAGTCTATGAAGTTCCGTAGGTGTCCTCCGTAGCCTCAAGAAGGTCAGGGAGTTGTTGTTCAGGAGGGCGATCTGGGGGTTGAGCAGAGTCCCCGCTGGGCTCGTCGGGCGCTCGAGGCAGGGATTCACGGAAAGGACGCACGTTCTTTGCTGGAATCCACCTGGGGCCTTTCTCTGTGGAGACACAAGCATAACCTCTTCCCCACGTGGCAAGGGGATATGGTCTCATTATTTTACCTGTTTCTGGGTCGCGAACCAACACTGGGGCTTTAAATCGTGTCTCGAATGAAGTATTCATGTTAAAATGTCGAACTATCGGAGGATTATTATCTAGCAAAGAACAGTTCAAGAAGTTAAAAACATACAAAGCTTTTTGTAATCGTTCCTCAGGGGTGGAAATCCTTACTCCCCCTTTTTGTTGTTGTAGTGAGCGCTTCAAAGACTGGTGAGAACGTTCAATTAGAGATTGACCTGTAGGGAAATGAGGGATGCCAGTAATGTGAGTCACACCCCAGAAGTCAAGAAAGGCTTTCCTTGCTGTTGAGACATATGCAGGGCCATTGTCCATTTTCATTTGTGAGGGTATGCCCAAGGTGGCAAAGGCACGTGTTAAATGTTTACGGACGTCACGCGCCTTCTCTCCCGCGTGGCAAGAAGAAAACAAAGTGCCTGAAAAGGTGTCAATAGAAGAATGAATATATTTCAATTTACCAAATTCCGGATAATGCGTAACATCTGTTTGCCATAGTTATAAGCTTTGTAGACCTCTAGGATTAACCCCTCCTGCTATCGATGGGAAAGAATGCCTTTGGCAGTCAGGACACACGGCAATAATATCAGATGCTTGTTGGGAGGTAAGTCCAAACTGTCATTTGAGACCTCCAGCATTCTGGTGAAAAAAGGAATGGCTGAGTTTAGCTTGTGCTATGCGATCCGGCAATACTTGTACTGGCAGTGTCAGCAAATCTGCTCGTCGGTTCCCTTCTGCAATAAAACCAGGCAAAGAAGGATGCAATCTGACATGCATAACAAAATAGGGGTGAGGGCGAGAATCCAAAAGAAAGATAAGTTCTTGTAATAAAACAAACAGTTCGGAATGTGAGATATCACGTAATACAGACGCTTCAGCTCGCTCAACAATCCCTGCAACATAAGCTGAATTGGTGATAAGGTTAAGGGGTGTGGACCACCTCTGAAAAACCCGAACAACTGCAGTCAGTTCCACTATCGGGGGAGAACCAGGAACAGTCTCTATGTCTGAGTCCCATCGTCCGTGGTGGTCGTCCCACCACAAGATGACTGATTTGTGCGATTTCCCAGACCCGTCCGTAAATACAGTAAGGGCTTGCAGTGGCTGGTCACTTTTTTTCGGCCTGGATATCAAGTGAACATTGGCGTTAAGCAGCTTATGCGGAGGTGGGTGGGATGTGAGTTGACCCATATAGTATGCCAATGCCATACTAAAAACGTCTGACTGCTGATAAAGCCATTGTAAATACAGGTTCGTCACAGGTAGGCAGATACAAGTAAAGTCTATTCCTGATAATGTTAGTAAGCGTTGTTGGGCTTTAATTATCAAAGAAGCAAACATCTCATGCTGTGTCAAAATGGTTTTTGCAGATTGATTTGGCAAAAAAATCCATTCAATAATTAACAGTGGGTCTGACTTCTGAGGATCCCATTGAAAAAACAGTACATGAGGCTGTCGAGCGAGGTTTAAAATGATGAGATAAAAGGGTAATTCAGGGGCCCACCGGTGAGCTTGCCTGTTGGCAATCGCTGTGGCAACCCTTTGCAAAGAGTCAACAGCCTCAGAGCTAAGACTGCGGGGGGAACGTAAGTCAGTATCCCCTTTAAGTAGTTCAAATAAAGGACTTAAGTCCACATTAGAAATTCCCAACAGTGGTCGGACCCAACTGATTATTCCCAATAATTTCTGTACATCATGCAAGTTTCTAATGTTTGTCTGTATCTGTAAGGGTTGAGGAACTATAGTTTGAGCCCTGATGCGCCAACCTAAGTACTTCCATGGCGGTATTTTTTGATTTTTTTTTCCGGCTCAATACAGAGGCCTGCCAAGTTGACGGCAGCCATGACAAGGGCTACAGCTTCCTCCATGACCTCGTGATGTTGTGCAGCCACCAAGATGTCATCCATATAATGATATAACAAGACACTAGGCATCACAATCCTAACCGGACTAAGTGCTTTAGCTACATACCACTGACAAATTGTAGGACTATTCTTCATTCCTTGTGGCAGCACAACCCACTGGTATCTTTGCAATGGGGCTTGCATATTGATGCTTGGAACTGAAAAGGCAAATTTAGGAGCATCCTCAGAGTGAAGTGGGATATTAAAAAAGCAATCTTTGAGATCGATAACAGTCAAATACCAATTTCAAGGAATCATAGTAGGGGACGGGAGTCCTGGTTGGCGGACTCCCATGTCTTCCATAGCGTCATTAATTTTTCTGAGGTCGTGGAGCAAGCGCCACTTGCCGGTTTGTTTTTTAATAACAAAGATAGGCAAGTTCCAAGGACTGGTGGAAGGCACAATATGCCCTTTTGTTAACTGTTCCATAACTAATTCTTGGAGGGCGCAAAGCTTTTCCAGTGGTAGGGGCCATTGATCTACCCAAATAGGGGTATTGGTCTTCCATGTCAATTTAAGGGTGTTGCGCGCTTCAATGGCCCCTTCTAAAAATGTGTCTGAATGGACATTCCCCACTGGGACAGCACATCACGCCCCCACAGAATCATAGGGATGGGTAACACAAAAGGTTTAACAGAGGCTACATGCCCCTCCGGACCTTGGATTTGGATTAATTCCACACTTTGGCGGCTGTTACCAGTTCCTCCAATTCCAGCCAATGCTTGGGAAGCATTAGCCGGAGGCCATTGTGGAGGCCACTTAGCCAAAGATATTACCGTGACATCGGCTCCAGTATCAATAATTCCATTTAGTACTACTTGTTGCCCTCCGCGGATAAGCGTACATTGACATACAGGTCGGTTCTGAGAAATAGATTGCACCCATAGAATTTGTGGGTTCCCTGTAGACCCAAACCCTCCCCACCTTTGAGGAGATTGACTAGGAATGAGGGAGTTCGTCCCCGCCGGAATCAATATTAATTGCGCTACATGACTGCCTTTAGGTATAGTGCAGGGAGGAAATGGGGTCCATGCCATAATTTTAAGTTCATCAGTACTATCAGAATCAATGACCCCTGGTAATACAAAAAGCCCCGACAATGCGGTAGATGATCTCCCTAACAACAGCACTTGTGTTTTGGGGGGGCAAGTGTCCCGAAATATTTGTCGACAGCAAGTGAACTGAACAATCAAGTAACGTTACCATGTGGGCGGTTGCCAGGTCCAATCTGGCACTCCCGGCTGTTGCTGGACGAAGACTTGAGGCACTGCTGCTTCCCTCCGTGGGGGTTGGGACGCTGGCTGCGGTACTTGTGTCTGCGCGCGTCGCTGCCCCGCCCTCCGCGACTGGTTTCCCTGTATCAGTTGACCCTGAAAATCATACTGAGACCGACATTGATTAGCATAATGATGCCCTTTTCGGCATTTAGGGCAAACCCCAGGGGCTTGGTGCCTAGCTCCCGTATTCATAGACAGGCAGTTCTTTTTTAAATGCCCTGGTTTACCACAGCCGTAGCAATTCCCCAAACCTGACGGACCGCGCATGGCTGCAAAGGCAGCAGCCATGGCCTCAAATTTGTGATCCACAGTGCCAATTCTATTACAAGCTTCCACCATTTCAATCAGTGTGGGATTCGGTTTAGGGAGGGATTTCAGGAGCTTTTTGCAATCCACATTAGCATTTTCTACAGCCAGTTTCAACAATAAAATTTCTCGCGCTTCCGCATTGTCTATCTGACACTCCAGAGCCTGTTTTAATCTATCAATAAATTGCATATAGGGCTCTCGGGGTCCTTGAGTAATAGTTGTAAAAGCTTTCTGTGGCTTTTGCGTGTCAGGGACCTTAAAAAAAGCCTTTTTTACTTCTTCATGGACCACTTCAAGAGCCTCCCGAGGGATATCCCGTGCCTGAGCTATCGGATCAGTGTGCTGACCGGTGCCGGTAAGATGTTCTACAGTTAATGCAGCCACAGCTTGATTAGCATGACCCGCAAACATGAGAAGAAGTGCCTGGAGCCCCCCCCTCCAATGTGACTCCCACAGCGTAAACTGAGTCGGAGTTAACAGTAATTTTGCTAGAGACTTTAAATCGTGAGGAGTCATAACATAAGTATCAAAACCAGAAGATAACAGGCTCGCGAAATAAGGAGAGGAAAGCCTGTGCTCAGTGACAGTACAGCGCAGTTCCTTAATTACGGGAAAGGATAAGGCTTCCCATTGTACCCCCGGCCTTGATAAATTACGGGGGCAACTATCATTTTGGCAATCTCGAGATGCCCTTCCTTTAAGGCTTGGCGTTTTATATTAGCCCACACGTCGTGTGGGTCAGGGGGATATAGGTCTGGCTCCTTCTCAGGGTTTACTGGCCCCAGATCAAAGGGGTCCTCCTCCAGAGGATAATTTGCGGCACCAACCTCTGGGGGTCCTCGACAGCTTTGACTTTCCGAAGGCAGAGCAGGGACCGTGGGGGTATTCTCTTTAGTCTTTACGTCGCCATTATCACTCTCCTCTTGAGCTTTTAGGGTTTCAAAAATGATCCTCCACCATGGAAGGATACGCTGTGCTTCTACATCCCCCGATGTGGCAGAGCCCCACAACTTCACCCCCACATCATCCCAAAGTTCCTGCGTAAAGATGCTAGAAGCAGTTACAGTGGGTATCTTCATTTGTACCCATTTAAGCATGGCTTTAAGATCATGCCCGGAGATAACCTTCCCTTGCTTTTGAAGAAGAGCTTTCATAAGCTCATATATGGTCTCTTTCTGGGGAAGACACTTGATTCCCCATGTTTCCCACAGCTCACCTCTCTACTCTGGAGGGATTTCAGGCTGGCCGGCTCCTGCTTCCTTTCAGCAGCTCATTCAATGTTCTGTGGGACTTGCAGCATGCCACGCAGATAGGTGGTTCCTGGACCCTGGAATCACGTCAGGGTCACCAGTTTGCCGCGGCTGAGAGACGGGACACAGCTTGATGCAAGCAGAGGGTCCGTTTTATTGCATATAACACTCGTTTATATAGTAAATTAGAAGACCTGTTTTTTGAACTGGTTGGTTATTATGCTTCAAAGTTCTTATCATCGTGCGCTAATTGGTAGCTACTTAACTTTAACAATTGGACTGTCAGCAACTAAGCTATTTTTGCAAAAGACTCTAAGTTCCAGCACCTTATCGAACATGACTCATGGGTCAGTAATTCTCCACCACCTCAGCTCCTCTCTTATTTTCCCTTATCAGGCCTCCCAAGGTTTATAGCCTACAAGTTCCAGCACATCCCTTTCTAACAACGGAGCAGTACCCGCCGTCCTGTCTGATTCCTTCAAATCTCTCCCCACAGGATTCGGCTGGTTTTTTTTCATGGTGTAAATCCTCTGGCACACTTGCAGTTGCCAAGGTGATAAAGATGACATAATATTTCAGTAAGTATATGTTTGTTGTGATACACTGAATTGTCAAAACTGCTATAGGCCATGCATAGTAAATACAAGTGTAACTCATTTTATTGGCCTCTTGATTGGCAGTAAAGATAGAGTTAGAGAATTGCCTCCTGTTCTCAAGCCAGCTGGACCTTTCACATATTTTTTTGTGGATTACACATTGACCAACATCTCTTGTTACTGAGAAAGAAGCTTACTTGCAAAGTGCTGAGAAGAATGATTGAAATGCCTCTTGACCTCTGAGCTGCAATGTAAACTTTAAATACACGTTATTAATTAGTGGTAATTATTATATTTCACAGCTTTTTATAAATGGTTATTAAGTGTGTATCAACATATGGATTTAGTAGAACAAGATTACTTTAATAAAGTGCTTGATGAATAGTTATTTTACTGGGCAGCTCTATGGCTAACGTTTGGCTTTATAAAACTTAATATAAGCCATTCACATGCTGCAGAGATGTGCCAAACAAATATTTTCATAAATAAAAATTAAGTGATATTTTAATATTTTCTGACAAAACTTATTTCTGCAGGCTCGAATAGTGCTTTAGATCTTTGCTGAATTTGTGGAAGAATTTTATTTCAGGCATTCGAAAGCAGTTTGATATTGTATCAGTGCTAACAATTAATGTAGCTGTGCAGATCACATAGTAAAGTAATTTGTATTCATATATTTGGAGAAGCAAAAAAAATCCAAATATGCCTAATTCCTCAAAAGGTGAACTATTTAGCACTGGTAAGGGTGGGTGAGGAAAAGCAGCTCTCTGCAGGTTACTAGTATTCAGTGACATTAGTGAACTGGTATTATTAAAAGAAAATGTCCAGGTTTTTAAGGACCTGGACAAGAAGTTTATAGCATCTGTCTGTGATACTGGATTTAGTCATGTGACTGACTTTTAACAGTGATCCAATATGGGACACAAGATGGAATGTGGGAACCCCTTATTACACAGGATATGTGACAACCTTAACTCTCCAGCCCTTCTTTAATAATTTTAACTTTCAGAAGAGCAGGGAAAGCTCAAATTGTCTCCTAAGTGTGTCAAAACATACTTTTGATCCATAGGGTCAAAGGTGTCAGTCTGAAATCTCACCAGATACCTAAGACTTAAGCTAAACGAAATCAAAGTAGTGGTTAATTCATCAGAAGGAAATTAAATCCTCAGCACAAAATGTATCCCTTGGATCTGTGCATATTATTTCTAACAGCTTTGGCCAAAACTCAGGACTACAACAGAGCACCTAGGACAGAATACACTCTGCAGTGAACCTGTCACTCTACCTCAAGATGAAGTTGATCAGGGATAGGAGGGAAGTGGCTGTACACCCTATAAATAAAGAGGAAAAGGAGTTTCAGCTCACAAAACTTGGATCTTGTATCTTGAAACAAAGCCTGAGTTGCTTTCTTTCCAAGGAATAGTAGGGAGCGGAGAAGACCTCCTTTCATCCTTTTCTTTTCTTCTAATTGGTTCAATATACTTCATCACACAGTCAGCCAAATTAATTTAATTTCCAGTCCAAGTGCTGAAAATTATGAGTTGCTGTATCAGATGGCTGTTGCAATACTTCTGGGACATGATCCGGGAGATAACTGTAAGCTACTGCAGCTATGGGAGGGTTTGTATTTCTCACAGGCATTTAAGAAAGCCTTAATAGTGTAACAAAAATCCTCAGCTATTGAATTTAAGCCATCCTACAGGGAGCCTCCTACAGAGGTATTGCAGCTCAGATCTCTATAGCTATGCAGGGATCCCTCGGCAGGCCTCTGCATGCCACATCCATCTTCGAAGCTGTTCTCATCTGCATCTAGCCCTGCAAGTGCTTAATGTTCTGCCCGTTGGTAATTACAATGTCAGTCAAAGGGCAACACCATCCCATGACTGAGAAGGTGCTTGGAGCATACACCTAGCCAGCACCAGGTTTGTACTCCCTGTGATCTGGCAATATCCAGATTTGGTAGCTATGGAAGTACAAGCATACCTGGCGTAAGATTTGGAGGGCACCAATGCTTGTCTGCTGCTTCTCTCCAAGGAAAACACACAGCTGATGGTACCGTTCCTGAGGAAGAAGGCACAAAGCACAGAGCTTGGCGTTATTGTGCCTAAAGACACTTAAAGGTTTAAGCTGCAGAACCTCAAATCCCTAGAAATGTGTGTCATTTGGGAAAAGCTATTGTTGATTTTGCTTTTCACAAGGAAAAAGCCAAACATCTTGGAGAGAGGGTTAGGCAAAGGAGCAGAGGACAAAGTTATAAAGTTTTTGCTTGTATACAGGCAGGTCAAAAACAAAACTGCCTTTGCTTCCCAGGGTGAAATGTTCATATTCCCCAGAAGAAGCTGGGGAGGAGAACAATGTCTTCTCCCCAGTAAGTTAGTCAGACACATAAAGCCTTTTCTTACGTAGTCTGACCAGTTCTTTCTGTCAAACGGTATTCCCTGTCTCCCAAATAATTGAAAAGACTGAAATGATTTTTGACTCTGGAACTATATATTCTTCTCTCTCTTTAACCCCTTTCAGCTTGAATGATAAGCAATTGGGCTATTTCACTAGGATGATTTGTTTACTTGCATGTGGGTATAATGGCACTTGAATGTACTCTTAAATAATTTGCCTTTCTTCTTGTATACTGAAAAAATGAGTTCTTATATTAGTGACAGTAGTGCTAAGGACTACAGAAGTGGGTTGTCTCATCTCTTTGAGACTGACTAAACGGTACCCAGGGCCACTGTGCCACTGTAGATCCTAAGAGTGATGGATAAGGGGAAGGAAACATGGTATTCCTGCTCAGGAAGGGTCTTTTTTCTGACATCACTTTCTGAGATCAGGGACTCTGGGTTGGATTCAAGGACTCCGAACTCCAACAGTAGTGGGACAGTACAGAGCAGAAGGCAAAGGGGATATGCTGATGGATTGTCTAGGCACTTAGGCAGACAAACTGCTATGTTTTGTAGTAGTTGGAGGTTTCTCAAGGCATTACTCAATGCATCTAATCAACTTGAGTAATCAAATAGTCTGAAAAACACCAAAGAGAGAATAATGATGACAGCAAGAAATGCAACCAGGAGACCAGAACAGCTGGAGTGTACTAACAGTGGCAGTGAACCACAGAAGATCTCAAAGCTGTGCAGGAATTGGAGGGGCAGGTGTCTTCAGTAGTGAGGGATATTATTCAGAAAATTATTTCCTCTAAGTATTTCTCTTTACCTACCACTATGCCTATTTATTTTGACTCAGATTAAGGTTAGTTAGTGATTTAATTGCTCTTTCCATCAAGATATTGAGAAAACTGAATGATGATGGTATTCACATTTACGTGAAGAAGGCAGAGTAGGTGTGTTGGCATGCTGCCATCTCTTTTGGCCAGCCTCACCGGTGACTTTAGCCTTTGGAGGGCCCACAAGGATTGGTGCTGGGGCAGTGAAGGTTGGTATGTTTAAAAGGATTTTGCAGGTGCTATGTGTTGTGAATGGTCATGATGCTGTGAACAGATTCATTTTATGCAGAGATGGTGAAACTCCTTGAGTCTAAGGGATCTCTGAAGAATTCAGAGGGAGAAGCTATTACTTCTGAACCTCATAATCTAGCCTGAGAACCCTCTTTAAGCAATTTTTTGTCTCAGTTACTACAGAGAAACTGAGTATGATGGATAGCTGGGAGTGAAACACCTCCCGTATCTCGAGTCTGCTGATCTGCAGCTCGGTAAGCAAAGTTTAAGCATGCATGGGCGCCCACGGAAGTTCTTTGCTTTGACTAGTTTCCACAGCTTCTGTTCAGATGGAAGCTGACAGCTTTTTTCTGGCTGATGGGCAAAGAATGAGTTAATCACTTTCTGAGAATGACTTTGTCACATTAACTGTGTCATTAGCTGTCACAGCATGACAGCTATGCCATATTAACAAAAAAATAAAATAAAAAAGATATTCTTCTACAGAATATTTTTCTAGAAGGAGAAATGTGGTGCTATTGAAATTTCAGCCCCATTTCCCACCCTTGTCAGCTAGTTGTTTGCAGTGATGAAGATGGAAATGTAGAGAAATGTGAAAGTCCCATTAATACTGCAGTTCATGTTTGAAAAATGCTGGTGTATATGTTCTAAGAAAGGCTTATGCGGTTTATCTGCCCTAACTGCTTTTATGAGAGAAATCCACCTGTTATTTATACTGCTGCTGCCATTGTTTTCTGCTCATGAGAGAAAGAAAAAGCATTACCCGCATAAGCGTTTTAGAATATTTTCCAGAGGCATTGTCTAAGAGTTAAGATGCAGATTCTCGTAGGAGAGTAAGAAAAGTTTTCATAACTCAGTGTCCTGTAATTTTATATAGA
This sequence comes from Astur gentilis, assembly GCF_929443795.1. Lineage (NCBI taxonomy): Eukaryota > Metazoa > Chordata > Aves > Accipitriformes > Accipitridae > Astur > Astur gentilis. The sequence continues at coordinate 12,838,755 of NC_064881.1, forward strand.
TTGGAATCAAGATGAGCTCTGATCAGAGGTCTGCACACAGATCTCACTGCACTTGGAGTGCAAGTCGATGCATACATTTAAATTTAGTGGGAAAATACACGGTTGGCAGGATCTTTTGCAGTCACTGTTGGGCCGGAGAAGACTGTGCCGAGAAAGGGAGCAATGGCAGAAAGGCAAGAGGCAAAGGTCATGTATGGCCCTGTATACCTACAGACATGAATAGCTATGGAAAGGTTTGGCACTCATAATCTGTCTACAAGGACATGCCAGCCTTGTCCTTGAGGAAGCAGTGCAGTGCAGTGCTTTTAACAAATCATTTAGCAGAGTGATGCGCTTTTGCGATGACTGTTTAACCTTGAGAGATTTCATTCCATGGTTTCAGCAAGGATTACAGTAAATGCTCAATTTAGGTAAAGTCACAATCTAATTAAACAAATTCAGTCTAAATCCCTGCTGGGCCAGTAAAGATTTGTCTGTCAAATATCTCTAAGCATTTTCATTTTCTATAGCAACAGTTAATTGGATATGCAACTGTCAGTTTAAATGCTTTCAATGAGGCTGATGGGATTAGTAATTGAATGCTCGGATTAATGATTTACAGCTGGCTTTGCTACCCTGCTCATTGCGTACAGCTATGTTCATGATAACTCCCTACCCTTATCAGGTAGGTGGAATAGTGGTTTATAATAGCAATATAGTTATGGTATTATGAAACACAGTTATGATACAGATTTGATGTAATCAGTGCATTCCTGTTGATACGTATAACTGTTTTTAACACTGTGGGCAACAAAGGATTATGACCAAAATATTAAAAGCAGAAAATCTAAAAATAGCCACCTAACCTCCACAGTTAGGACTTGGAGCTGGAGGTCTTAGTCATTCTCCAATTAAATGTATACAATTGTCTTTTATGGTTTGAGTCAGAAAGCAAACCTCAGTGTTGTGGGTAGTGAAATTATACCCAAGGCTGTGAGTGGAGGCTGACAAAGTGATTTCTATGAGAGGTGGTTGGACTGCAAAGGAAGTGGAAGAGATGAAGTCTGTGCACTGCCAAAGTGGCTGCTGGTGGAGAAAGAGACCAGACTGCAAAGCTTTGTCAGGTAGAGGGATCTCTTTGGTGATGCTTGAATCACCCATCTTGGTGGGAACTGAAGAGAAGCACGAAAGTTTTAAGAGTCTGATAGGGAAGTGGTTAAACTGGTCTCTGTGTGACTCTTTTGATCCCACTTCAGTGCTTTGAAATATGGTATGCTCCCTGGGATTGTCCCAGAACGTCACTGTAAATAAAATGGGTTTCAAGGCCAGCTAACACATGCCAGGAATTTCTTCATTTTCCAAGCAACCTTGGGTCAGGGAACTTAACTGTTCATTTGCCTTTTAAGTTGCAAATTCTGGGATGCTCCGGTTGGCATAAGAAGGAATCTTGCTGTTTGTGTCCAGCTGAGCTCAGTAGTGCTTGAGGAAGAAGGCTGTAAAGAAAACTTTCCATGGCACTGAGATGTATACATAAACTGTAGAGTTGTGCCATGAATTTGTCGTTTTGCCTTATATATAGGCCTCTAACCCCATCCTTAATGACAGAGAGGCCCTTATACACCATACACTGAAAACTTTGGTTCTTGTTAATTAAGTTCCCTTCAGAATTAAAATGAGCCAGTGCATATTTAGAGTCTACGTTGAACACAGTTTAATAATACTTATTTCAATATATTAAACTAGAGTATGTTTCTGTTCTTACAAAGATTCTATCTTGGGAAACATTATCTGAAACAGCTAACAACATTGATGTTACAATTACTTGTATTTATGATATGGTTATAAACAATTATAAAGGAAATTATTATAATGATTTAGACATAATTAGAAAATAATTATTGTAATAATAATTTTGTAGTTATTTATATTTATTGTATATCATGCTGCATATTTATTTACCAGAAAAAACCCCCAGGATATTCAAAGTTATGCTCTGCATATTTCAGCTCATAGAATATGCCAAGTTCATCTGAGAGGTGGGAATGGCTCTATGATCTTTCCTCATTATCCCAAGATTTAAGCTTAGGTTTTCCGGCAGAACTCCAGCTGCATGCAGTTTGGTATTCAGAAATCATTGTATTCATCAGCTTCTCTCTCCCTCATGACCTGTTCCTGCATGTGAACTCCATTTGGTTCAGGAAATCCACCCCACCCCCCCCCCCCTTTTTTTTTTTCTTCCTTCTTCTAATTAGTTCCTATTAAAAAGCCCATCTCATCCTTGCCTAACCTCAACTAGACTATCTTTTTCTTCCTTTTGTTCCTAATGCAGAGGCATTAATCTCTTTGACTGGTCTAGACCCTTCCAGCATTCATTGTTCATATTCAGTTTTTGTTATACTTACTCAGTATTCAGACCATTGATACTATATTTGATCATATTCTGGAATATTGAGTGCTGTGTAAAAATGCCAAGCCAATAATAAAAACCAGGGAAAGGAAATGTAGAGTTTGGTTTTTGGTCTCAGGATGACATTTCTTCCTTCAGAATACTCTTGCAATTAATTTTCTTTCCAGACATCAGGCTTTCATCTAGATAATACAGCTGTTTCAATAATCTTCCAATGAACAAACAGTTCTAGGAATGTATTGTAAGAGGGAAATTAGGGGACCCTTTCAGAACTTGGACCAAGAGTGAGATGCCCTTTTTCATCTCTCAGCCCAGTAGACCCTATCTTCAACCTTAGTGTTGATTTGTGATTTAGTAAAGTGGACTTCAGGAAACCTTGCTTAATTCACTGGCAAATTCTGAGCAGGTTTAATCTGAAATGTTAATTACTGAGAATGTTAGAACACTTTAGTGTTAGAGAGCCCCCGAGTGATGGCATAACTGAAAGTCATAAGATAAGAAATTCCACATCAACAGAAGAAATTGGATCTTATTCTAATTTCACATCTTTTGAATTGTAATTATTAAAGCAAGAAAGTGTCTGACTGGACACGTTTTCAGTTATAATGGAAGGAATGAGGACTACTCAGCTTTGCTATTTCATTCAGTGAATCAAAGTTGCATCCCCCTTCCATGTGCATTGTCACCTGCCCGTTCAACCTTGGCCCTCACTCCTGTTTTGGGTTGCATGCATATATCCCAGTTAGATGTTTGTATCAAGTACTTTTTTTTACTATACAAATTGATATAAATGGGAAGGTTTAGTAGATTTAAACACTTCATTCTTCAAGATAAATACTAGGTGTCTAGAGCTTTGGGAGTTTTATTCCTCATTAAATCACCGATTTCCTGTTAATTGTGAAGGATGGGTGACAACTGGTAAAAGTTTTGCATCATCAAGTACAACGATTGTTTTAGGAGGTTGGCAAGGGCCTCTGACTAGATTAGAAGTAAGTAAGTTTTAGGGAAAGGAAGTGAATAAATGTCGAAGTGAAAGAGTAAGGATGCAACTGCATTGTCATTTTAGTTCTTTCTGGAGTGTATGTTTGAAGCAAACCTGTTGCTGACGTCTGCATCCCATGCGTGGATTTGTGCTGCAGAGCAAGCTCAGTGTGTGCAGCCCAAGGTGCTTGTGGATGAAACCACTCGGGCGACGTGTTCCAGGAGCCCGACTGATGTCCTCCAGCCACTGATGGGCAGGTGCTCTGGGGGAAAGAACAGGGAGAAGACTTTTCTTGTGGCTAATGCCATCTTGAAGACCTCTCCAGAAAGGTGATAGGGAACACAACTGAATCCTGAAAAGGCCATGGAGCTTCTACAGGCATTTGTATTTTCTGCCTTTTAAAATTTGGTATCATCAATTCTGTACAGCAGGAAGAGGAAAATAGGTGTCCTGCTTTTTACTGGAGGAGAAGGAATGCCTTGTGTTTTCTCAATCCTTCAGCAGGATTTTGGCCGCTTCAGACTACCTGTATCATCCTCTAAGGGCCAAGCCAAAAATCATCACAACTAATTGTATGCGATGAGGCTTTTCAGTGCATGTTTAAACACAGCTTAATATTTAAAAGTCCTGAATACCTAGAAGATCCCAATGACTTGAAGTTAAAGAAAAGTCAGACCCTTAATTTGCCCTTTGTGTCAATAGGTAGTACTGTGCAAAACTGAAATAGATACTGAATGCAGAGCCACAGAAGGTTTTAGACACCTAGCTCCCATAAACTATTTCAGCACTTATCAGCTGCTAACAGCCTAAACAGATTTTGACTGTAGAAACTTCAAATTATTGTTAGTGCTGGTGGTCAAAGCGATTTTTATCATGTTACTTTAAGTGGGAAGTAACCACTTAACTAGTAGCAGTAGGTGGGGGAAAAGGGCTCACAGACTAGGAATCTAGGGGCACAGTCAGAATTATGGAAGGAAGCACACACTGGGGCAGGAGCTGGCCTTCGATCTAAGTGCCACCTATGTAAATGCCAAAGGACCTACAGTGGCAGTGTTGTGTTTTCTGTTTGTTCTCAGATTTACTAATACTGCCTTTGTTTGAAACAGAAAAGACTGACCAGCAGTTTCCCATATGCCAGTAGTGCCAAAGTGATTTATACCAGCTGAGGAATCAAACACAAAGCTCTTCCATGGAAAATCATTTGTCAGGTTCTATGTAAAATTAGGATTTTGAAGTTTTTTAATGTGGTTTTGGTTCATGTTTATTTTTGCACAAACTGACTTACCACTTTTTGAGTTAGTGTTTATAACTTTAAGGTCAACTGTACAATCCTATATTGGATGGATATAAAAGGTGCAACTAATCAAACGCGGCATTGTGTTGTGCATTGGAGATGTTTTTAGTGCTTTAAGTCAAACACACTTAGGATTTTTTATTTTAATGTAAATTGGCTGAACACTATGAATTATAAATTTAGGCGTTAAACATTTATTCTGATAACTGGTTAAAATGAGAGCTGTTAGAGCAAATACAGTTATATTCACTTTAGAGCTTATTTTTTATTCTAGTATGCTAAGAAACTGTGAAAACTAAAGAAAAAATGTTTCAGCTGTTGCGTGTGCAGTACAAATTCTGTAATTACAGAAGAGAGGTTGGCATTGCTCTGATTGCTTAAAGAAAAATTGAGATGTTGTTTGATTAAATGACTGAGAGGAAACAAATAACATTTCAGAATTTATGCAGTTAGGATGAAGAATTTATTGTATATACAGTTAAGCAACTCTACTGTAGATGTACTTCCTCTTTGAAGAAAATGAATACAGTAATCAAAATAGTTCTAGCATGGAAACTACAATACAGACTGAAACTTGACTAAAACAGAAATTAGTCATTTGACTTGAAAGAACACAGAACCTGAAACAACAAATCGCAGGTTGCATCATTAACCAAGGACAGTAAAAAACTGTACAGTACAAGCAACACGTTACAATAAGTTATGACCAATAAGGCAGTCTTTCTCATTTAGGACAAAAGGGATAAAGGGAAAGGTGTTAAAATCTCATAAATCCACCATATCTCTTTTCCATCTCTGGGACCTCTTTGGAATAAGTTTCCCCATCTTCTTCTGAAGGGAGAATGGAGTCGGCAAAGCGCTTGAGAAACCCACCGTATCGTTTCTGGTAATCCAGCCACCATTCTGGTCTGCCCACTCTTCTCATGAAACCACCGTATCTCTTTTGCAGCTCTTTGGCTTCACCTTCCAATTCAGGGCTGCGCTTTATGCTTCTCATGAAGCCTCCGTATCTTTTGCTGACGTCCCCGTCGTTTTCATTTATCTCTCGGTAATGCCCTGCTTCAGGGTTATCCCCCGTTCCTAGGAGCTCCTTCAGCAGATCAGAGGAATTAGCAAGGGCATCATCATCCGAGTCTTTCTTCATAAACCCTCCATACCTCTTAGCCAGGATTTCTCCTCCATTAGCTTCATCCTCTGGTTCTACCTGGTAGAGCTCATCCATTTTCTTCATGAACCCCCCGTATCTTTTCATGAAGCCTCCGTACTTCTTCGCAAGCAAATGGTTCTCATCCAGCTCTTTCTTCTCTCCTGGAGAAATGTTGCCATCCTCAGAAAGATCCAGCTTTGCCAGTTGCAGGAGCTCCTTGCAGGTCTCCCAGGCTTTGGCAGAAGGCAGCTTTCCTTCACATTCTAGTGTGCATGCCTGAAAAATGGATGCAGTTTACTGAGAACGAGTCGATAGTAACAAGCACCTCGCTGCCTAGCCTTACTTTTTTTTAAAAGACCATGAGTGAGCCTCCCTGTGAATGGCTTGGAAGGACTGCTCTTGGTGAGCAGCTGATTTGGTACCTGGCTGTTCTGAAGTTCTTCGTATTCCTCTCCGAGGGACATAGTAGTCTCCACTCTAAGAGACAGAAGAGTGGACAAGGTGGGCTGTGGGTCCTGTGTGTCAAGGCTGCCCCTATGTTTCTGTTTCAAAGGAAGCCACATGTACAGTTCCTGCACCTCCCTTATGCCTGGGTGTGTTCTCATGAAATTTTGTGTATTTACTAATAGTAAGCTAAAAACTGATTGTGGTTTGCTTCATAATGAAAGTGTAGACGAGGATTCAGTCTTCTTAATTAAAAGTAGCATTCAGAAATTTTAGGAAATAAATTAACTTAGAGCAAATGTCATTGATGTTGCAAAGAAACCAGCTGTGCTGTATTGCTCAGTATCTTCAACACACTGCACAGCTCTAAAGCTGTATTTCTGTCTATTATCATTAGTTTCTCTTCATGGAACAGATCTGTCAAACACGTACCAATACAAGTGTAGAAACACAGGCATTTTTAGGCAGGATCAAGCCTCTGGCTGTGCTAGTTTGACATACAAAGTAGCGACCATCAGAAAGAGGGAAAAAATCCTAAGCTGTGTTGCTTCTGACTGTAGTGAAAAATTTTCATGCTAAGACATAAAAAGGTTTTCAGTACCTGTATGCATATCTCATAACCTGTCATGTAAAGATAATAACATACGTATTAGCCATTACTATCTCTGTTGTGTCAGGGCAATTTACTTCTTGTGAAGCCACACTCTTCAGTCGGAAAAAAAGTGAATCCAGTGGTTTTTTTTCTTGCCCATGGATTTTATACCATGGTAACTAAACAAGAAATCATCAATATTTTTAATAAGAGAAACACTTATTCTGCCTATAGATGTTGTTTTCTAAGGATCTTGATATGCTTCATAAGTGTGAAATTAAACCCCAGCATAGTTTTCTGTAATAGCTAACTGACCACCTCTCTTCCTCTGGCCTTACCTGACTGTTGTGTCCCATTTTAGCCTGAGAAATTTATGTACGTTTTTTGATATGATTGAAAGAAAATTAAAGGGATTTATGTATTTTGCAAGAATAATTTATTTATTTTAACTGGGACTACATGCTTGTTGTTATATAATTATGCCGTAAAGAGAACGTGATCTCAGCTTCAGTCTGACTTTGAAATTTCTCTAAATCAAAGCAAGAATAGGTCTCTCCCTTCCCTTTCCCTTCTCAATCAGTTTAAATAACCCCCTATGGCCAAATTAAGATATGCTATCTCATAGGTGTGAATGACCAGGTACAATGCCATAACTCTTGTACCTTACAGATACAATGTGATAAAATCAGTTATGCTGTTACTAGATGCTAGTATCTACAAACATTTGTTTCTAAAAGCTGTTTGCATGTGTATAAGGAATATATGCATTGCTTCTTTTCCCGTTTCAACTAGTAAGCGTTGTTATGGAATGGGACTTTAGTTCTTTCTTGAATAATTGCTGAAGGTGTACAAGAGAGAATACGAACATAGACACCCACAGCATATGCTCCGAAAAGCACGTGCCCCTCCCTCCGAAAGAGCAAACTACTGCTTTTTTTCCCCAGCTGACACTGAAGTTTGATTGAAAGCTCATGTAAGCAAAAGTATAGGGAACTGTTTTGCCAACCACCCTAAGAACATTGCCCTTAGGCACCTGTTGTGGCCAAGAGTGAGTCCTTACTTTTGGATTAGGCAGAAGTACTCAGTGATTCATAATTCTGTGTAAGAACAGGGTCCAGTCCTTCCTTTTGTGTGCTCCCAAATAACCGATGACCTCTTAGGAGCAAAACTTTTCAGATCATTTAGATGTGCTGCTGAGAGCATGATGCCTCAATACACATCTATTTGAGGTCAGGAACGGCAGTTGCCACCGGGAAAGGACTCGGCAGTCTGAGTTCCCACCTTCTTCAGGGAGGGCTGAGGGACCGCAGACTTTCACTGACCCCGATCCTTAAAATTCAAGCTGAGCTGCCTCTGCGACTATACTTTTAAATAATTTCAATATCATTAACATTACAGATTAAGACACCCTACCCCCTCCCCCCCGCATTCTGGAGTTTTCTTGGCATAATTTGTCTTAGGAGACAATCAATGTCAAAGGGATCTTTCACAGGCACGTTCCCAACGCTGTGCAGCACCGTGCAAAGAGGAAGAGCAGCGGGAGGTATTGCTGCTCAAACCGGGCTTGAACCCCGCTTTCTGTGAGATTTCAGGCAGATCCGCCGCTTTGCAGCTCGACAGCCATCCTGCCTGGAAGGGAGCCCATCCTGCCGGCGAGCCCGCTGCCGGGGGTCGGGACCCCTCCTCCCGTCCCGCCCGGCTTCCCTCCAGCCCTGCCGGGGCTTAAGTGCCCGGCGGCCACCTCTCCTTTCCCTGGGGCGCTGCCCTCTCCGGCCGCATTTCCCTTCCCTCCTACGTTTTCACTCGGCTTTTTCCTTGCTCCCGCCGGGGCAGCCCGGCACGGGGTGTCCGTCCCGTCTTCCCCGAAAGCCGCGGCTCGCTGACGGGCGGCGGGAGGGACGGGCGGGCCGGGGGGGGGGGGGGGAGGCTCCTCGGGGCGCGCTGCCTTTGTGTCGGCGCCGCCCGCCCCTCCCGCCCCCCCCCGCGGGTCCCCCAAGCGACGCCGGCCGCTTCCCCCGCTACTCGTCTTTGCAACTTTGCCCCTTTGCTTCCCTCCCAAAGTTACCGCGGGGCGGGGGCCCGGCCCGGCCCTGCCCGGCCGAGGGGGTCTCCGCGGGGGCTGAAGCGGCCGGGCGGCCCCCCCCCCCCCCCGGCCCCGTTCCCGCTTACCAGGGGGTGGATGCCGGCGCGGGGTCCCAGGCGGTAGGCGCAGGCGGTGCAGTCGCGGCCGCAGTCCGCCCGCGCCCTCGGGAGCAGGCAGGTGCTGAGGGCCAGCAGCGAGCAGCCGAGTCTCAGGAGCATCGCCATGGGGCTGCAAGAAGGAGAGGTCAGCCGGCAGCCGCCTCCCCCATACCCCCGGCACTGCCTCCCCCAGCTTCGGGGCGCGAGTAGGCGGCACGAAACTCTTCGGCCGCGGCGGTGTAAAGCCAAGTCCTAGGTGGCACGCAACTCCGGTAACTCACGGGCTTTTTTGGAGCCGGAGCGGTCGCGCTGGCGAGGTAAGCAAGCAGGCGCTTGGCAGCTACAAGGTCAGCGGACCTGCGTCCGGAGAGGAGCGGGCCCGAAGGATGAGGCGCCCAGAAGTTCCCGTCCGGTGAAAGCGTTCGTCCCCAAACCCTTCCCGCCGAGCCCGCGCCTCGGGGAGAGACCCGCCGGGACGGCAGCCCCCCCCCCCCCCTCCCGGGACGGCAGTCCCCCTCCTCCCGGGACGGCAGCCCCCCTCCTCCCGGGACGGCAGCCCCCCTCCTCCCGGGACGGCTTTCCCACCGGCGCGCCCCGAGCAGCCGCCCCGACGACGGGCACCAGCCCCGGCAGAGCCGCCCCCGGCCCTCCCCCGGTCGTCCCCCCCCCCCCCCCCGGGCCGAGCAGTTCACTCACACACAGGCTCCCCGCGGGGCTCCCGGGAGCTGCTCGGGAGCGAGCTGCGCCTTTGCCGGAGCCTCGGCGTCGGAGCCGCTATTATTTACGGCAGGGCCCAGCAGCCTCTTGGAGAAACCCCGCTGGAGGGGGGGGGTGGGGGGCGGCGGGGGGAGGACCGCGGCGGCCGCTGGCAGCTTCAGCGCGGGCGGCTTTGGGGGGCGCCGAGCCGAGCGCCCGCTGCCGAGGGGAGCGGAGCGGGTGCGGGCGGCGGCGGCGGCGGCGGCACTTTATAATTAGCGAACGCGGGGAGAGGGCGGCCTCCCCCAATCGCCGTCGGGCTCCCGCTGACGCAGCACCTACGACATGCCCCCCCCCCCCCCCCCCCCGGCGCCGCTGCCCCTCCGTCAGTGACTCCGACGGAGCTGGGGATGGGAGCGGGGGGGTTGTGTGTGTGTGTGTGTGTGTGTGGTTGTGTGTGTGTGTGTGTGTGTGTGTGCGCGCCCCTGCCGTCGGGGGGAGCGGGAGACCGGCACCGGGAAAGTTACCGGGGGGAGTTTTCACCGGGGGCGGGCGGGGATGAGACATCGGCGTGAGTCACGCCGGGTGGGGGGAGGCACCCCGGGGCTCCTCGGCGGCAGCCCCGCTCCCCGGGCCGGCGGGCACCGTTTCCCCGTGGAGCGTTGCACAGCGCCGGGGAGCAGGGTTGCGTTCGGGGGTTTTCGGGTTTTTGGTTCGGTTGGTTATTTTTTGTTCGTTGGTTGTTTTGGTCTTCTTTTCTCTCTGCCGCCCTGCCAACACCCCAAGTGGCGGGCGCCTTCTGCCTCCCTCCCTGGGCCTCGGGTGTAAACCGCTGTGTTCGGGGGGGGGAAGCAGGTTTCACTAGAGCGATCGAGAAGACAAGGTCTGTGGTTTGAAAATATTGGAATTTCACAAGTATGGGTAGATTTGTCTTATTTTCACAATTTTGGTGGTCAGGAACAACACAGGTAGGAAGGAACCAGATAGAGGCAAGACCCTAAGCGCTTCTGCAAGGTTCCCAACGCCAGCAGCTGGGGCAGCTCGCTGCTCTGCTCCCTTTGACAGCCTGCAGAACTGGCGTAGGGCGATGGTGCTGATGCCTGCCTGGCCACCTCTTGTTTGTAGAGGGCTCTGCCTCAGCCGTGCTAAGCTGCGTTTCTTTGACTGTCAGAAGCCACCTTCTATTTCCAGCCCCACATTATTTCTAGTGGTTTATATTTATTTGATCTTCTTTCAGCATTGTCCTTGAGTTTAAAGAGCTGTTTTCCCCTTCCTGGTGTGTTTCTGGGGTGGGATTGTTCTCCCTAGTCCTCATTCTGCTGAAGTGAACAAGCTGTGCCCTTCAGCTTTCTGTCTTGAGATGGGCCCTTTTCATGTAAATGTTCTGCTCTGCATTTGCTGTACTTGGAGTTCATCATTTCTGGGCATGAGTGATGGGAAGAGTACACAGTATGTTGGTTGAAATTTCATTAGGGCATTAATGCATAATTATCTCCCCTGGAGGAGGAAGACACCTCAATTTATACCTCCTCAGATCTCATTTGCCTTTCCTAATGCGGCAGTACATCGATGTCACGCACCCGTCTGGTAACTGAGATACGGCTAGGTCTTTATCCTTCAGAACTAATACAAAATCCGGTACTGTTATTGTATGGAAATTGCACTTTCTGCCACCTGCTAGTCTTTACATCAGCTATCTGACTCAGATTGAGGACACTCAAATGAATGTTTGGATTTTCAGAAACAAATCCATGCAAGCCAAAGACATAGCTCTTGCGTCTAACCAGTGTATGTGAGAAGAGAATCAGGCTCTCTGTTTGTGCAGTAATATCAGCCAACTTTGTAAGTGAACTCTCAAGAGAAGAGGTAGACATTTTAAAAATCTTCCCAGTGGGTATATTTATGTTAGCATGTGAGGGATCTGCATTTGGAGCAATGAGCAAATTGCTATGCCGCTGAATCAACAGGGATGCTATACAGTTTGTTCCTAAGATGGCTAGGGAAGCACTGACTAACTCCAGAGGCGACACATTCAGTGCTGCTTCTGCTGTAAAGATGCTCTCTACAAGCAGAGCTTTTTGTGATGGACATCATCAGATTAGTCCTCTGGGTCAGTTACTGACCCTCGGCTCTGCCATCGTTTATTGGCTTGCACTCCAATAGTCAGCATGGCGTGATGGGACAGACAGCCCAGTAGCCTCCTGATTATTCCTCCTGCAGCGTACGTCCCTGGGCTGACTGACTCCTGCTTTCATCGCTCTGCACATGAGCATCCATGCTCAGCCTGCCCACTCAGCTACTCAGTCTGTCATGTCCTTCATTACTCTGTTTAATGTGATTTATTGTGTTTAATCTGGTCATGATGAAAACCCAGCCAGTGTCAGAATCTCCCTGTGTACAGAGGTGTAGATAATCCCTGTGGATAAGATACAGACTATAACAGGAAAAGATGAAGGATGAGGTAAGAGTAAAGCATATAAAAGGACCAAATAAAAGGCATGTAAATTCTGTCTAGGAAAGGAATAACAGGGAGGGTTATTTTACAGTGGCTAAGTCTTACGGCTGCTGGTGGGGACCAGGGAAGAGGAAAAGATGGAAAGAGATCGGGTGTGAAATGCATAGGTGCAAGGACAGCATAAGAGAGAGGAGAAGTACCTGTGCACAGCCAGCACTGGGCAGAAGAAGCCCAGCCGTGGCTGTGGGAAGTGCTACAGATATTCAGCACTCTTTGGTTCATCTGCTTTTCCGTATGCTCTGTCATTTCAGCCATTGGCCTTGTCCTGGTCCTTACCCTGCATCCTTACAGAAGTTGTATGTGTGTCCCCAGGGCCCGGCAGAGTGGGAAGAAGGTCCCAGCCGGACTCTCGTTTTACCCTTTTCTCACTAGGTGTAGCAGTGCCTGCTACACAGAGTCCTCCTTCCTCCTGAAAGATGCTAATATTCACAGAGAATGAGTAGTAATACAAGGAAGGAGTAATTAAGAAAATATTCCTTGAAGAGCTCACTTTTCCCAGTGTCAGCAGATGAAAGCTCTGTAATTTCCAGTCTGAGTTCAATTTTGTATGGGGAAAGTATTCTTTGTGGAGAGAGGATGAAAACAGGCGATAATTTGGAAAATTTTGACAAAATACTACACAGCAAAAACTACATAAGGGAAATTACTCACTGTAGGAGTGGAGGATAATATTTCCTCAGCAACTGAGGACCGAAAAACAAAGAAATAGGGAGGCATAAAAAGAAAGAGAACACTTTTCACAGCAGTAAAGAGGGTAACTTGTTGTTCCCTACTAACTTTATAATAAAAAAGTCCTGGTGTTGATAAAAGCTTTGGCACGTATATAATCCAGAATTACTACAGACGCTTTTTATCTGTCATCAAAATACACCAGCGAAAAGAAACCTGTTTGAGTGACAGTAGTGCTTGCAGCCCCAAGGGCCCTGTTGTCCTACAGCTTGCCCAGACTCCCAGACTTAAGCTAGAACAAGGTGAAGCCAAGATAAAATCATTTTCATTTTACTGATTGAGAACGCAATTTGAATGACTTTACAAAGTTTTGCCAAAAGTGGGCAGCCGAGTTAGAAACTGAATCTGTCTCTCTTGGATTTTACATCAGTATTTTTACTGCAGGACCAGCTTTCCTTTCCAAACGCTACTCATAGTGCTAATCAAGCTGCTACAAAATCATTAAATGAAGATGGATTTACGGAACTATGAAATAAACATGCTGTTAGCACTCCAAGCAACCCTTCTCACAACACAGAGCCTTTTTGATAGAATTGAAATGAGGAACAGAGAATGTAAACCAGCATGTTGATTATTTTCTTCAGCTCAGTGCAAAAGGTCACAGCGTTTCTAAAGACCAAGCCGTCAGGTTCCATTTAGCTCAGTGAAATGGGCTTCATTTTTAATGGGAACATATATAACTGATATCAGAGCTGAGAAAGGCATTGCAGGTCAACTCTCCTATACGTAACTTATCAAAGTAATTTAGAGACATGAGTTATTAATCTATAGATACAAGTTATGCATTGCTACTTTTTAAATATCTTTATTAAATTATGTCTAATGTAAGCAGAGAGGAACTGTAATACAGAGAGACGCTCAATGTACTGTTGGTATGGCATTGCCCAAAATGTACCTTTACAGGACAGAGATGTTACAGTGCTTCCCATATCTCTGTATATCCCTTAATATACATCTAGGTGTATCATTTAAGACATGAAGAAATAAGAACAGTACCAGTGATGCCGACATTTCTGCTCACAGCTGCTGAAGACAATCTTGTATGAAGAACTGGAATGATAAACTTTTCATCTCAGACAAAGCTGCGTCTTCTTAGTAATAATTTTGCCCTTGAACAAATTACACCTTTTTTAGAAGGCAAAACCACGCGCTGATGTAGTGGTGATAAGGAGATGTTTTCACTGAAAGAGCAATGACCGCTACTGTCCCTGTCTCATGGCTGATGTCGTGCAGCTTTCTAAGGGGGGAGGAGGTTTCACACTACTTTCTCCGAGTGTGACATGCATTCAGTATAAGCATACAACAAATACCATTTTTGGTGCATTTGTTTACCTGCGATTGTATCAGACAAGATAAGATTGAAGCAGAGAAGTTTATACTGTTCTGTGGAGATACATGGAGATACACTTTATTACATGCTTCTCTTTCTCACAGGCACATGAGTATGTGCGCTCAAAGACTTCTGAGCTCAGGCCTGAACTGCAGTAAGTAGAATGTGCTGCAGGGTAAGTAGAACAAACTGTACAAAATCTGTATTTGTTATAAAAGCATTATGCTGCTCATTTCCACAGAGGCCATGGGAGGGGTATTTCCAATAAAATAAGAAGAAAACAGGGTGCTTGGTAGCAAAATACATTGTGATGGAATCCAGGCACAGTGATTATTATTTAAGACAATAACTACTCCACATGAGTGGAGTGATTTATCCTCATTTTTTTAATTAAGAAAACTCAACCATGAATTACAAAGGAAGTATTAGGTTCCATCTATGAAAAGGATTGCAGTGTCTAATGCATATGTGGAAGGATTAGCTGAAAATTGTAAATGAGAGATTTTGATCGCTTCAGTCGTATTAAGAAAAACAAACAAGCAGAGTCAAATAATGTATCTGAAGTGCAAGCTTCAACTATTTTCCCACTATTCACATTCATACAGCAGAATTTTGGAGATTTTCCCCAGTTCCAGCCTCACATTTTCATTGCTAGTATTTTATTGCCCAGTTGGGGAGTGCTGTGTTCACACTTTAGCACAACATTCAAAACAAGTTGTTTTTGCAGACTGGAGATGGAAGGAGAGCCTGATGCATTACATGTAGACAGGGTAAAGGCTGGCTGGATGCCCTGCTGCGCTCCTTGGGGGGCTCAGCTTGGTGCTACAGGGCAGGCAGAGGTGACTTGAAACTCCCATAGTTTGGGCAGTTCAGAAATGTAATTTAAAATGCTGTCGGTGGTTGCTGTGATTTCCAGCGGCCCAACAAGGAGTGTTTTACAGCCGAGCACTGAGCTCTCTTCTTCCCGCTCCCACCACGGCCTGAGCACGACCTCTCTTGCACCATCTCCGGGCCATGAAGGCAGTGGCGAAGGGCCATGTGTGCTCTCCTTCTTCTGCTCTTACACTGGAAGGATTCCCCAGAGGTGATCCGGATAGCAATGAGGGTCATACTTCATTCTGTTACGCCTCTTCTGGAAAGTCCCTCATCCACACTGGGGATCTGTCTGCCTTACCGCCTGCTGTGGCTGTAGCCCACAGCCCGTGTGCAAGCAGGATGGAGCCTCTTGTGCTCTTACAACATACCTTGGTCTAATGGTGGGCTAAATTCCTCAGCTGCAAAGGCAACTTTATGCTCATTGATGGTAGAATTCACTCTAGATTAGCAACAGCCACAGTTGTAATCCCTGTGGAATTGCAAATATTAAACACATGACGTTTACACAAAAAATGGACTGGGAAAGGTGTATAAAGCACAGGGTTCTCACAAGCACCGTGTGAGAGGTCCACCATTTTTCTTTCAATGTAAATGATTTTCAGTTGCTTTACATGACTTGGGACTTCAGTTATGTTCCAGAAAGTGTTTTCCATAGGAAGGAATTCCATAGGAAACTGGAGGTTTAATTAAACAAGTCACCTAGCTAGGACAGAGAAGAAGATGCTGACATAAGAAAACATCCTAAGAGCTTTTGAAAATGAAATAAGTAACATTATTATCACATTCCTTCATTTTACACATATTTGGCCTGTTCCACTGGCTATTGTTTATACTTCTTTGCTCTTTGTATTTCTATTAAAAAACCTGGAAACTGAATTCTGACCTTTCCCTTCTCAGTTTACCAGGCTACATTCCTTTTCTTTAAAGCTGCTTGCTTTATACTTGAAAGTCGTTTCATTTCTCCTACTGCATAATTGAACACTCCAGAAACTAAAAAGCAACCTCAGCCAGCTGAGCCCTTATTGCTTTTCCTGTACAGAACTGGTGAAAACATTTCATGAAAGTTGAAGCTGTGAATTTGACTGGGGCCCATTTAACCTGAAGATTGAATTTATGCAGAAGCTGAGAAGGTTCTGAATGATTTTGGAAGCAGAAGAGTTGTCACATTGAGCGAAAATGTGGGTACAGTGGCAGTGCATAGTAAAGGAGAACGACAGGTGTGGTAAAATGTTTTGATTATTTTGGGACAACATACATGTATTGGAGGAGACTGGCGTGTGGTTGACTCCTTTCCCACCTTCCAGAGATACATCTCGCATTTTGGTTGTTATATGGCCTTGCTGTCACGATACGTAGCTTTTCCTTTGTCAGTTTGAAAGCTTATAAAACCAGGGTGCCAACCACTGTTAAGGAGGAGGTATAATACAAGGTTTGTTTTTAATATGAAAGTGGTCAGAATGACATTGTCATACAGCTAACCAGCGCGGTCATGTCTTTTGTAGTTCTGCCAAAAGCTTTCTGTGTCACCTCAAAGTGGTGAATTCACCACTTCCCTCTAATGTAATGTAAATGCTATCAGTTATGACCTGATAATACCTGGCTTGGCAGCATTTTGCTAGACAAAGCAATTGATGGTCTTTCATAGCCTTTGACTGAGTTCATTCAAAGTATCAGGTATCTCTAGGACAGGACTAAAATATCAGATCTTTTAGACTTTTAACTTAGTGATTTGGACTACCTTTGGAGTGTCCCTTGTCTACACTGGTACCCTAGGATTTAATCAGCTGATGTGTTCAGACGCATCTAAGGTAAACAGACTGGTGTGTGCTAAGTTTTCAGAAAAAAAAAAAAAGACATAGAATATAAAATAATGCAAATCTCACAATACTAAAATACTAATACATTTTAGGCAGAAATAACTTGTACTTCAACTTACTCAAGTGCAGCAGGACTGAGGAAATAATTCACAGAGAAGAAAAATTGAGTCTAGGATGGGGTAGAATGGAGAAAGTCACAGTTGTGAAGTTTTTAAGAGATTAGGCTAGTTTATGTCATAAAATGTTCCTCAAGCTAATTATCTTCCTCTGACTTTTCTGCTGTTGCCTGGTGTGTATTTGCTGCTTCTCTGCAGGAAGCAGTGCTGGTCAGTGGCTGAGGCACTCTCCACCTGCTTCCAAGACCATCCTAATAACTGCCTTGTCACCTCACCCAGATCTTCAGGATGAGATGGAGTTTTATCATGGGACACAATGACTAGAGATAAATCATTTACTGAAATGAGGACTACTCTCCAAAAATGCAGCAGCAAAGTTTCTGTGCTACGAAGTCGACTAAAGTGCTCTGCTATTTTCTTGTGGCAATAAATGAAATGACTCATTTGTCTAATCATCCTGTTTTTTATGACTGAACTAGGCTGCAATTTCTAGAATATTTAGGATTGGTGTATATTTTGTGCTAAAACTGGATGTAATGTGTGTGCCAACAGAGTGATGCCAGAATTTGGAGGACCTTTATTGGTGTTTTTCTGCTGGTTCTTTTCATGTCGGTTTAGTTTTGAAAAGCAGTAAGCTTGTTATTCAAAAGACTGCAAAAATAAATATTAATGAATATCTTTAAAATGATAGCAAACTAAATGATATGGCAAAAATAATCGGCATCTGTATTGCCTGTTTAACTGATCAAAATATCACTGCAAACCAACAGAAGGAATTGGGAGGCTTTCGAGGAGGTCAGGGTGCTTCCAGGCAAGGGTGTATTGGCTTTGTGTGGCAAGGTTTTTAGTAGCCGGGGAGGGTGGGGTGGGTGTCACAGGGTTGGCTTCTGTGAGAAGCTGCTGGAAGCTTCCCCTGTGTTTGAGAGAGCCAATACCAGCCGGCTCTAAGATGGACCCGCCGCTGGCCAAGGCCAAGCCCATCAGTGATAGTGGTAACGCCTCTGGGAGAACAGATTTAAGAAGGAAAAAGTTGCTGGGACAGACAGAAACGGCATTCTATTCCCATTAAATTTCCACTGAGTCAAGACTGTCATCTGTGCCATACAGGTGCAGAAGAAGCCTGGCTACAGCTAATAGTCCCATCCTCAGTAAGACCCCAAGTAATTCTGTAGTATCTTCTCCAGATTGGTTCTCCCTTGTTTTTAGGAGACTTCTGCATTAAAAACACATTTCTTCTAAAGTTGGTATTATGTTATAATGTTTTGAAACAAATCTCATAGGAAAACCTCTAAGGCCTTTATAATGTAACCTGTACAGCTACACCATCTCATGTTCATTTCTGTTACTTAAAGGTCCTACAAGACTCTATGACTCTATTGGGTTTGTGTGGCAAGGTTTTGGTAGTGGGGGGGCTACAGGGATGGCTTCTGTGAGAAGCTGCTGGAAGCTTCCCCTATATCTGACAGAGCCAATACCAGCCAGCTCCAAGATGGACCCAAGCCGCTGACCAAGGCCGAGCCCTTCAGCGACGGTGGTAGCACCTCTGTGAGAACAGATTTAAGACAGGGGAAAAGAGTTGCTGTGGCACAGAAACTGCAGCTGGAGAGAGGAGTGAGAACATGTGAGGGAAACAACCCTGCAGACCCCAAGGTCAGTGAAGAAGGAGGGGGAGGAGATGCTCCAGGCGCCGGAGCAGAGATTCCCCCGCAGCCCGTGGGGAAGGCCATGGTGAGGCAGGCTGTCCCCCTGCAGCCCAGGGAGGTCCACGGTGGAGCAGATATCCACCTGCAGCCCAGGGAGGAGGCCACTCCGGAGCAGATGGGTTCCTGAAGGAGGCTGTGACCCCATGGGAAGCCCACACTGGAGCAGGTTTTCTGGCAGGACTTGTGACCTAGTGGGGGACCCACGATGGAGCAGTGTGCTCCTGAAGGACTCCACCCCGTGGAAAGGACCCATGCTGGAGCAGTTTGTGAAGAAGTGCAGCCCGTGGGAAGGACCCACGTTGGAGAAGTTCATGGAGGACTGTATCCCATGGAGGGACCCCAAACTGGAGCAGGGGAAGAGTGTGAGGAGTCCTGCCCCTGAGGAGGATGAAGTGGCAGAAGTAATGTGTGATAAACTGACCATAAACCCTATTCCCCGTCCCCCTGCACTGCTGTGGGGGATTAGGTAGAGAATCCGGGAGTGAAGTTGTGCCCAGAAAGAAGGGAGGGGTGGAGGGAAGGCGTTTTGAGGTTTGGTTTTATTTCTCATTACCCTTCTCTGGTTGACTGGTAATAAATTAAGTTAATTTTCCCCAAGCTGAGTCTGTTTTGCCCATGATGATAATTGGTGAGTGATCTCTCCTGTCCTTATCTCGACCCATGAGTCCTTTGTTATATTTTCTCTCCTCCGTCCAGCTGAGGCCTTGGCAGCTGGGTCCAGCCAGGGTCAACCCACCACCTCTATCACCTGTCTGGTTGTTCACATCTTGGCTTCAGCACTTGGGGATAGAGTGACGTGTTGTCACACAGCTGCTTTGTTTCCCTTTGAAGATGGGATTTATAAAGTAATTCCCATAAGAGCTGACTGTCATTTTGAGCCTTAGCCCATTGTTTTTACCCCTGTTTAGGCAGTGCAGAAAGTTATGGGATTACCTGCAGGTGGTGGAGGAGTCCTGTGTCAGGTTTCATCACTGATACAATATGCAGGCTGGTTGCCTTCTAAATGTTTGAGATGTCAAGTTTTTTCTCCATGGTACATTTCGGTTTTTGTTAGGACAACGATGGGACCTCTGACAGCACTCAGCAGTCGAGCTTCTGTTTCTTCTGTTAAGACCATGTATGAACTCAGGAACAGTTGCAGATGGGATGCCCAACATGACTTGCATGCATGTAAACCTACTGAAAGGATTTGTGAAGTAAACTAACTATAAAACAGTAGACTATGACCATGAATCAGTAAACTCTAAGTATAAATTTAAAGCTCAAAGTTAGAGCTCATGAAGGAAAATGTCAGACTAAATACTTCATTAACGTAATTTCCAATTTTTTCAAAATGAAGTGCTTGTGGAGGTCTGCTAGACAGATACAGTTCCAGTGATTTCTGCTTTATCTTGTGTGCAGACTTATTGTCTTCTGGATGTTTGATGCCCTCCAGGTTCTCTATGTCCAAGCTGGAGCTCCCTGTCTTTGTGGTGGGCCATGGCCAAATGAACATCTTCTCTGATTAGTTCTTATGAAGAATGGAGCTGCAGCAACAGAAAACAGAGATGGGAGAAAGTATAAGACACAGCATGTTTTTCAATATTGCCGGTTATTTTATATTACGGCGAAAATCTTCCACCCATCATCAGGTTCAGTCTGGTATCCATGTTTGTATTATCCTTTGTCATGGGCCATTGAAAGGTGTTTTGGAGGGCAGAAGTGGTTGCTCTCTTTTTTGCATAGTCTGAATGTGCAGTTGAGTCCAAGAAAATATTTACCAATCCATTTTAATAAAAATGTGCTCTACGGGGAGATAACCCAGTGTTTGAAATCCAGGGTTGGTGCTTTGGGCCTGGCTTGCCTTGGCTGCTTAACTGTGATGAACCCCACTGACCACTTCTGAATCTCAGTGTTTTGAGTCAAAATCACATCTTCCTCTCTCCCATAAGCTACCTGCCTTCTCTGCTAATGTTTGCAGGAGTGTATATTTTCTATTTCACATCTCCAGAGTTTTCCATCAAAAAGTTAGACAACAGCACGCGAATTGAAATCTAATGACTGGAAGACCCTTTATGGATTATCATAGTCTGTAAGCTAACAAGGAGAAAAATGAAAACAAAGGCAGGTCAATTCAGTGTTAATTTATTTGACATCTGTGGCTTAGGTATTATTTATAAGAATATTTGGTAGTGCAATACAGTAATTGTATTGTTGCATATCTGTTCAAAAAAGGAAACTGTAATGTGAGACATTGCAAATACTCAGCAAAATGGGTTGAGAATAATAGAGGAGATATAAGTTTTAATTTTCTAAAGGATGAGTACATTTTTAATTCATCAGATATGGATTAATTAGTTTTCTCATATCAAAATTGCAATAAAAATGCTAAATTAAATATAAGTAGTATGAAGCAACATGAAGTTCAAAGAAAGGTGGTGACTTTACCTCTTAATAATGTCTTCAGTTAAAAGTTTAATTAAATTATAACTTGGAGCTTCCTCACAAGGTTACCACTATAAATGTGCAGAATCCAGTAATGTCCACTAATGCACACAGAGAGATGAATAGTGCGTGTATTTTTCAGGGTGAGAAACTTCCTGTAAGCCTTCCTCTCTGAAAGAAAACTATAATCAAACTGAATCTGGTATTTTCAAACATATTTTACAAACGCAGAATTAATGTCATCCTGTAAACCCCTTCATTTAACTTTTGCAGTAGTTTATGGCTAATTTATATGTGGCTATATGATACTCAGTTCCAGGAGGCCGATTTAAAACAGAGGTTCTGTTTTAATCACGTACTCCCTCCTTGATCTTGTGAAAAGAAACTCTCCACTTTGTTTGAGTTGTGATTAGTATCTATCGTGCAGTTAGCCGAGTTACAAATTAGAACATATGAAAGTTGTGGGGGAATAGTATCTGAAGTGCAGTGATCTAAGTATTAAATAATTACTGCTTTTATGGATCATTGCTTCTTGAACATTAACTTAAAATAGAAAGCAATTACAATGTGTTACATAAAAGAAACTCATGGCATTAGTACCATGATAATATTTACTCTCCAGGTTACTTTTCCTTTTTGTTCCACCTTTTCTGAGCGTGAGGAAGGGTTACAGGTAATTTACTGTGCTGGGTAATCCTGGCTTCTTGAGTGTCCCCCAAATACCAGCATTTAACTCTCTCTTTAATAAAATAACCCATGAAATCATGAGAGATTTTCAGTGCTCCAGCTTTCCCTGCCTTTTCAGAGCAATATCCTTGCCTGATCTTAGTTAATCTCTACCAAAGAATTAAGATCCCCCGCCTCAGACCCATGAGGAATAATTTCATGGCAGAGGAGTACAAAGTATACCCTTTAGAAATGTAGTGCCAATATCTTGGCTGGTCCAAATTCATGTAGCTACAGTGATAGCATATTTTGTATTCTAGATGAAGTTCAAAACTACTTTTCCTTGTCTGCGTGTCCTGTACTCATGTTAATATTTTTCCAGTCTGCCAGTTTTTATGGCACTGATTGTTTTAGTTGCTATGCATAATTTGATTTAATTCCATTACAGACAATGATTTATAACTGCTTTATTATAAAGAAAAACAGTCAGAAAAGAAGAAGATAGATGCATGACTGTGAGCAGACATTAAACTGAGATAACATCTGATGTACTTTTCAGGAAAACCTTTCAATGTAATGAAGTGCTTAGACTGTTCCCCAAAATTAAGCTGCATATGAGTTAAGTGGTGGCACCCCTATTGCTTGATTTAGTTTGAGCCAGTTGATTTAATTATGCTGTGGGGAACAGTATATCAGTGCAGTAAGGATGTTTAGGAAAGGTCACTCCAGCTCTTATTTGGATGCTTTGATGCACAGTATATTTCAATGAGAATGTACCTATGAGCCCATAAATATCTATGTACTAAAGATAAACCTTGCAGACCTTGTTAATTCTGTTACTATTGGCAAAGCCAAACTTATCTTAAAAGAATGAAGAAAAATTTTATTTCTTTTAAAATTCAGTAGAATTTTGCTTGGTTGTTTTGTATCCGTACACTTCCTGTCCAAGAATCTCAAAGCACTTGCATTTAACAAGCTAGCCAGTCTCATTCCTGCAAGGGCAGTACTCTCGATGTGGTTTGAGAATGAATGAGTTCATCTATGTCATTTCCTACAGATGCCACCTGAATTGCCTCCTTCTTAATCAACTTATTAATATTTTTTCCATATACCATTCACTTCTGTGTGTTCCTGTATGCGTTGAACTTTTCTGATTTTACTTTGTCAATTTTCTCTAATTGCCTCTAAAAATATGGGGGAGGTGATCCTCACCTGACGACTTACTTCAGATTACTAAGGCTTTCAAGGGTGACCTTTGCAAAAATTTGACATTTCTGTGTTAACTCAGGTTTGTACCATAATCTGATCTCATTAGGATTATCCATTGCTTTAAGCCAAGGTTGTGCATGAGTAGTGAGAAGATCAGAACCTTGTGATTCCCATTTCCTTGTCCTCTTGAATGACATTTCCCATTTAACATTTACATTGCTGTATTTCAGGCAGCATTATAGAATAGATGACCATTTCTTTTGCTGTCAAAACACAGTTTATGTGACCGCATTTTTAAGTCTTGGTGTATATAGATTTCAAGGACTTCTATTGTCTCCTACACAAAATCCATGTGCTATAGATTATGCCTGTAATTTTAATTCAGCTAAACTGCAGTTGCATATTTATCATATAAATATGTGTATATAAACAAGTGAAACAATTCTTTATATTTAAGTAGGAATTTACATGTATTTTAAAGTCAGCTATAGCCTTCTGTTGCTTGAGTTTTACTCTGTTACACGGCAGCTTTACTGGTTCTATTACAGATGACTCCTCATGCTTCAAGTTGATAGGGAAAAAACCTAGCTCAATTTCTTGAAGTTTCCAAATAAATTCTGTAAACAAGTTTTAAAAATTAAGGTAACGGCAGATAATGATCAGAAAATGTTAACTGCCTGTCACAGGAACCGTTTATGAAAACAACAGAGCTATGTCTAAGAAGCCGTTGGTAGCATCATAGATATGAAATTTTATTTCCATTGATTAGACAATGATGTCTTTTACTATTCAAGGACAGGATCCAGAAAATATCAACTTTTCATAACACAAATTTTTAACTTTTTCATTTTGGCAGAAGCAGGAGAGAGATGGCAGGATGCAAAACAGACAAAGTAAAGAATAAATGTATGTGATTATAGATTTCAGTTAAAGCAATCAGAGCTTTGCCTAAGACATGTCTACATTTGTCAAATCCAAGACAAACTCTGTAAACTCTGATAAATAATTTGGAGCTGCAGTTTGCAAGGCTCACTCAGACTAAGGTTATCTTAGCAGTAAATTATTTCTCATCCATCAGTCCCTCTATCTTGTTTTATTGCAACACAGATTTGATAAGATAGGATTACTTGCACAAAGGATAGCTTTCCTTCCTTTCAGACTGCACATCATAGTCTGTTATATGTACTCCTTAAACTGAGAAACAATTTTCTCTATAGTAAATCGGTCCATATGGAACCAATCTTTGAAAAGTAACCTAGATTTCAAACTCAGTCAGTAGGAAGATAGACAGCACGTTATCTTGGTAAGTCTTGCCTAATGATAAAAATCTCAGTGACAGAAAAATGTTTATTATTCTTATTTTAAAGGTGACTTTCAAGGGATAAGAATCCGCTTATTCATCATGTGTAGGTCCTTAAACAAAATGCAGTCCTGGAAGTCTGCAACATAACCCTCCCTGTCTCAACTAAAGACGCAAGGAAGAAAGCAGCTCTTCATCCTTGCTGGCACATAGCAGTGCTGGAGTGAATGGGCCACGGACAAAGTTACAAAAGCCACAACTCACTCAGGCTGCTGAGTGAAACAAGCCAATAATAAGCCAACACGAAGGAACCTTCTGGCTAAGTCAGTGCTGAAATGGCAGAGGATGCTCTAAAAAACTTAGTAGGAAGCTTAGAAGGAAATGGTGGCCAAGTGATGTTGGTCTGTGCACAGCAGCTTGCGGGCACAAAGGAAGCACAGCAACACCAACAGATTAATGCATTTTGAATGGTCATTATTATTCTTTTGAGGAGTTCCATGGCTCAGGAGCATCTCTGCCATCTCTAATTCATGAAGATTTTAGGTTTCATCCAACCTATGTTCAGTTTTCACAGAGTTTAGTAGTTTATGCCAAATATGCCAGAAATTCCTATCTAATTCTGTGTTGTCTAATGTTACAGACATTACAATTACTTCCTTCTGCCAAAATGCAGTACATGGGCGAGTTGGTGTGGCTGTGGGTGAATTTAATCTGTTGCATACTACTCCCTGCAGAAATAGTGCATATATCCCCATCTTCAGGTAATGCTTTCTACCTTCATTATCTTTATTCAATATACATAAAGATATTTAACATTACTTTTATAATGAGAGAGAAAATAAAACAAGTAATAAGTTCTTACATTTTTATTTGAATCCCATGTACCCAAGAATGAGTTCATACTAGCTGGCTTTTAAAGAGACAAAGCCTTCGCAGCTGATTGATAAATAGGGCTCAAGCCATGTTTAATAAGTCCTTATCATTACAAAATACCAAACAGAAATGTTAGTTTCTCTTTCAAGTCCATCCCTCTCTCTGCTGCTCTGAAAAGACAGACATCCTTTTTTTTTGTTGTCAGATGATGAATAGTGAAAATAAGGAGGAATAATATCAATAAATGAAGAATAAAAACACCTCATGTCCTTTTACCACTGATATCAGGAAGGATTAATTTTAAGAATAATAAAAAGGTCACATTTATGACATTTCAAGCTACCACCAGAATAGAAAATATTCTTTTCAGATAATCATCATATAAATCAATGCTAAGGTCTAATAAGTATCTTCCTGAGCCAATTCCCTTTAGTAAATTCAATGAAAACGGTGCATATATAATGTGCTTTTAAAATGAAGTTGGACACAATTTTATTGAATTTTACATAAGGAGAGGAGTCTTGCTGAAGTTCAGCTGCTTTTTCATCTCTCTCTCCATTTTGTCTTAATAAACCATGTTAGCACCCTGAAAAAGAACTATGCTATTTAACATTAAAACCAAAACCATTTAAATTGTAGGACTCTTGTTTTGCTGACACATGTGTAAGGATGAAAACTTGTTAAATTTGATTAATTGTTCTGCCGTATGGTTGACACTTCACCAACAAAGCTGCTAAGAACTGCTTATTTAAATTGAAAGTGTTAGTTTCCATATTTCAGAATTTAAGATAGCGGGTTTAAATGAGGAAAGCAGAATGCAATGAGAATATCTGTCATTAATTACCAAGTGACATAAATACCAGCCTACATTTCCAACATTTCATTTGTCATTTCCCATCATTCTTTATTTCTCATAAAAAACCTCAAGTGTTAAATCTGGGGTTTGGGAAATTACTTTCCCTGGTGCCACTTGTCACACGTGGGCAAAACTATCTATTTAAATTTCCTCCTTCAATTCCTGGGGTTTTAGAAAGACTCAGATTCCATTTAAAGTACTTTTTCATTCCTGTGTTCATCATTCCATCAAGATCCATCAGCCCAGATGCATCAATCCATTGAAAGGACTTTAATATGCAGGTTATTTTTTTTAATTTGTTATTCTGAAGATGAGCACTGCAAAATATCTGGAAACTTGTTTACATTTTCTTGAAGCACCAAGATAACCAAAGCATTTTTGCTTGCTTTTTTTCTGCGCTGTATTACTACAGCAGATCGCCCTTCAGGCTTTGACTTTGCTCCTAAGTACTGTGGTACTCCAAAAGCAGCACTTGCATTAGGTGTGAGTGGATTCTATCGAGTCTGCATAGTAATTCTTTACCACATTTTCAGCTTTCTAAATTTTGATTCATGTTATTTTCTGCTGGTTTTAAGACCAGAATTGACTATTAAGGCCAGTCTTATCCTCTTGTTATCATAGGTCATTCAACTTCATCCAGTTACCCTGTTATGAGGCCAATATCTTGGCTTTAGAAGCAGCATGTTGTTCTAAGGATATCCAGAGATGGAAAATGCTCAGATTATTTTCATAGCTTTTTCCAGTAATTAACGTCTTTCCCTGAAATTATGCAGTGATGCCTAATTTTTAATTTAAATTAGTTTTGCTTAGAATTCAGCTCTTGATCCTTACAACCCTTCTTCTGCAGGATTACACAACCTTTCCTATCTGATGTTTTCTTTCCAGGGCAGTATTTATGCACTGTAATGAGATCTTTTCTAAATGTACTTTTTCAAATGAGCTATTAAGATCTGTCTTGTCTGGTCTCTCACAGTAAAGAATTTTCTCCAACTCTCAAATAATTTTTGTAGTCCCTCTATTTTCCTAATACCTTTAGAAAACATTGATCCCAGAACTGGACACATAATTCTAGCACTGATCTCTATCAATGTTGTTATATTAAAGAAGGAAATCAGACCTTTTTGACATCACTCTTTTGTGACATTGACAAGTGTTAACTACCTTTTCCTATTGGTAAATGCTATGTGATTATCTGTTGAATCTGTAATTAATCCAGCTCATACCCAGAGAAATAATCTCCCTGTTGCTTGTACAAACAGGAATTCCAACAAAACCTTATGCTAAACCAAATAACCAGTTTGGGTTTTTTTCTTTTTCTTTTTTTTTTTCTCTTTTCTTTATTTTTCCCCTCCAGCATGCCTAGGAGTGCCAAATGCTTAAAAATCTACAGATTTCAAGTTTCCCTTAAAAAGAGATTAGCTTTCCTCTTCCCCCCACAGATTTTCTTTTCTTAAATACAGGTGTGTCAAAAATCTCTTTCTCAGGGCAGGAGAAGGGATCACTGTATGTGACAGATGATCTAAATCATGTGCAAACTTGAGAGATAATCTGCAAGTTTAGAAAGAAGGGACTGGAAGGAGAAAAGGCTTCTATCCATGCCATGATGTATTTCCTCATCCCAAGCTAGTTTCAAAATTCACTGCCAAACTCTACAAGCCACCTGCAGATATTCTGACTAACACTGAATAATATTTGATGAGAATTGCATTGATTTCTGCAGAACCATGCATGCAGCATGATATTGCTCAACGTGACTGAAAGAAAAATTTGGCCCCAAAGAAAATGACTCATGCTAGTCTCCCTTTGCAGTTATTTTAATAATGAAGTAATTAGAACTGAGCCTGACTATTTCTCCGGTTTCTTTCTCCCCAGCCCACCAACAGCTCTATTTTATGCCAACCCACTGGTACCATGTCCAGGTAGCTGACGGCTATCTTGTTAACAAGAGGATTTATGATCTTTTTCAAGTAGTTCATACTCCACACAATCCTTTTATACAATTGCCAAATTGAAAGGGCTTAAGTACAGTTTTGCTCCTTAAATATTAGACAAAATAATCTTTATAGCATTTATTGAAAGATGAAAATTGCAGAAAGCTTATAAATACTTCCCTGTATTGGACAAAACTCCTGCAGAATATGAATGTTATTGATCTGAGTGTAATATCTGTCTTATGGCTTGCCATATGCAGAGTGCTGTGTGCTCCTTAGCTACCCCTTTGACAGAAAGGAATCAATCTTGGAGAATGGTTTTGAGAAAGGGTCTGACTTGGGCTTGTTAATGTGCAGGATCACAACATGTTCTTTGAAGGAGGGTAACCACAAAACACCTGAGGTTTGTAGACATTTCTCTGCATTTTCTCTTTGGTAAAGTGAAGCACAAGAATTCATAATCATAAACCAAGATAATTTTGTGATACTTTTTTCCTGTTGAAAAATTCTCTCTTCCTTCTTTCATCGTAATAAAATGAACCATCCTGGCTTAGATCAGCGATCCATTTTGTTCAACATCCAGTATCCCACCGTGTCTGTAAGTACCCAGTTACATCACTGTCTAGGAAAGTGCAAGAACAGGCCAAGCATTTGTAATACTTCCCTCTTATATTTTCTTAGTCTTTAGTTATTTCAGCACAGGCACCTCCTGAGCTGGATTGGTTTCTGTGAGTCCCGTAGCAGAAGACTCCTCTCACATGAGCAGCTCCCCTGGAAACCTTGTCAATTTTTAGCATTCATAGGGTCATCTCTCGAGGAGCTCTGCAGATCCGTACATGTGGGACTCCCACCTTCCCCATAATCCTTTTTTAAGCTGACTCCTAATAGTTTCATTTGTAGTTCTGGTATGTGAGGAGGCAGCGAAATGTTGACTCCTGTCCACCCTTTCCACATCACTAATGCTTTTGTGGCTCTCTGTTGTATTCTCCATGAGTCCTCTCTTTCCCAAACTGAAACACATTGGCTTATGAAGCAGTTCCTCACACAGAAACTGGTCTATGACTCGATTCCTCTTCCTGCCCTACTCTGAAAGTTTTCCAGTTCTGCTCTGTATATTTCTTAAAGATGAGGAGATCAGAACTGTGTGTTGTGTTCAGGATGTGGATGAGCCATGGATTTATACAGTGAAGTTTTCCTCTTTCTACATTTATAAGGGCATTTTCATTGGCTTTGACTTTTCTATTTGCCTTTAGAAAGAGTAGGAGTGAATACTGGTAGGAAATACAATAACGGTTTTAGGAGTTCAGGGGAAAAAGTTGTACATGTATGCACAGTATATAAGCATGCAACTGTTTATCCACCTTCTGAAATACTTGCTGTAAATATGCTTAGGAGCTGAAGAGATCCTTTCCTTGTTTTGGGCTGAGATATTTTTAGAGACTACTGAACACATTTTATGTTGTCCTGGTTTTGGCTGAGATAGAGTTAATTTTCTTTCTAGTAGCTGGTATAGTGCTATGTCTTGCGTCCACTGTGAGAAGAATGTTGATAATACACTGATGTTTTCAGTTGTTGCTAAGTAGTGTTTAGTCAAGGATTTTTCAGCTTCTGATGCCCAGCCAGCAGGAAGGCTGGAGGGGCACAAGAAGTTGGCACAGGACACAGCCAGGGCACCTGACCCAACGTGGCCAACGGTGTATTCCATACCATGGGACGTCACATCTAGTATAGGAACTGGGGGGAGTGGGGGCGGGGGGAATCGCTGCTTGGGAACTAACTGGGCATCAATCAGCAAGTGGTGAGCAATTGCATTGTGCATAATTTGGTTTGTATATTCCAATCCTTTTATTATTATTATTGTCATTTTATTATTGTTATTATTATCATGATTAGTTTCTTCCTTTCTGTTCTATTAAACCGTTCTTATCTCAACCCACGAGTTTTACCTTTTTCCTTCCGATTGTCTCCCCCATCCCACTGGCTGGGGAGGAGTGAATGAGTGGCTGCGTGGTGCTTAGTTGTTGGCTGGGGTTAAACCACGACAGTCCGTTGTGGCACCCAACGTGGGGCACAAAGGGTTGAGATAACATCAGATCGGACCAGAGTGTGTTAAAACAAATTTGTTACAAGCATTCATTATATTAGTTTAATAGTTGTCAGTCATGATGTCGATTTATGGGCTTTTAGAGTTGTGGCGCTCATTTGTAGAATTTTGTTATGTATCACCTCACCTGCTGTATGTAGTCCATGTGCTGCTGCTTATGATCCATGGGAGGTGGATTAAAGTTTTCTCTTTGATGTATTGTATAATACTGGTTTATGGTATAATAAAGTTATCGGTCGTGGGACTAATCTGGTATTTGCACTCAGCACTGTCATCACCTCCACACTGCACATCTGTGTGAAACTATTAATAAGTACACCCTTTACCTTCCCTCCTTGGACAGCCAATCTGTGGGTGAGACATCTTTCTTCCCCTTTCTCTTCTCCTCTAGTCTAATTACAATGGCATTTGAGAATATTGAAAAATTTGAATATCCTTGGGATGTTGAAACCAGCATGGTCCTACTGTTAGGAACTAGCATGTTCCTGAATGTGGTTCAGGTCTTGTTTAGGGTTAAACAACTATTTAAGAAGATCACTCAGAGATCTGCCCCAAGGCTGGATAATTATGAGTGGCAGGTTGTGTGAGGTAGTATGGGCAAATGCCTAGGGTAGTGGGCACCTCCAGGGTTTTGGAACTTCACCCTTGAACAAGTGCAGAATTGTGAAAAACTAGTAGAACATTTGGAAAAAATATGCTGTCATGCCAACAATTGGGAGACACAAATTGCTGCAATGCTCTGGGGCCTGGCCCATCCCTATTGAGCCCTGTTCAACACTGTTCAGTACCCTCAAGGGGAAGAGCAGGTATGTGGATCTGACAGCAAGGCAACAGGCACTGCGGCCACTCAAACCCCAGCAACAGGCACTGCAGCTGAACCAGTGAACCAACCCATACCAGTATCAGTTGCCCCCATACAGAAGAAGAAATATATCAAAAAATCAGTTTGCTTAGCGAAGGATGGAGATGAACCAGGGTCATCACGAGAACAGGAGGAAGAGGCAGAACCAGAGGTAATCACCCTATCCCTATCCCTGAGTGAGCTGCGGGATACGTGAAAAGACTTCAGCCCTCATCCAGGTGAGCACATTGTCACCTGGCTGCTCTGATGCTGGGATAACAGGGCTAGTAGCCTGGAATTAGAGGGTAGGGAAGCCAAGCAGCTGGGATTGCTTTCTAGGGGAGGTGGCACTGACAAGGCAATTGGAAAAGGGACACAAGCCCTCAGCCTCTGGAGGCGGCTCCTGTCAAGCGTGAAGGAAAGGTACTCCTTTAAGTAAGATGTTCTATGTCGATCAGGCAAGTGGACCACCATGGAGAGAGGTATCCAATATCTGAGGGAATTAGCCATGGCAGAGACGATTTATTATGACCTGGACAATGCACAATTGTCCAAAGATCCAGATGAAGTCCAATGTACATGACCCATGTGGTGGAAGTTTGTACAGAGTGCACCATCGTCCTATGCCAACCCGCTAGCAATAATGACCTGAAAAGATGAAGAGGGACCAATGGTGGATGAATTGGCTGGCTGACTCTAGCAACACAAAGAAAGTCTCTCTTCCTCACTACAAGCCTGCATTTCTGCTGTGGAGAAGCTGCCCTGGGATTTCCAGCAATTCAAAGAAGATAAGTCCTGCTCCCCACCTGTGTGGACGAATGTCTCAGCTATTAGGAGTGAGAGTTCCTCTGCCCAAGAGAGACAATATAGAAGGTACACACCACGAGGTACCCTGTGGTTTTATCTATGTGACCACAGAAAGGACATGAGGAAATGGGATAGAAAACGTACCTTGGTCCTAGATACACGGGTACATGAGTTGCGAGGAAAAAACACCACAAAAGGGGATTCTTCCAGGGAAAATGCCGCTTCAGCTTCCAGACAAAGTAGAAGAGCTGATCCTACTTCTGATCGTCTTGAAGAGACTTCTAAGTCAGTTTAACAAGAAGTGAGTAACGGATACTCTGAGCAGGATTAGAGGGGCCCTGCCTCCAGCCAGGTGGAGGAAAGGGACAACCGCATTTATTGGACTGTGTGGATTCAACGGCCTAGAGCATCAGAATCCCACGGGAGTACAAGGCTCTAGTGGACACAGGTGCACAGTGTACCCTAATGGCATCAAGTTATAAAGGCGCAGAACCCATCTGTATTTCTGGTGTGACGGGGGGATCCCAACAGCTAACTGTATTGGAGGCTGAAGTAAGCCTACTGGGAATGACTGGCAGAAACATCCCATTGTGACTGGCCCAGAGGCCAGCGTATCCTTGGCACAGACTGCCTCAGGAGAGGGTATTTCAAGGACCCAAAGGGGTATTGGTGGGCTTTTGGTATAGCTGCCCTGGAGATGGAGGGAATTAAAGAGCTGTCTACCCTGCTGGTCTCTCTCAAGACCCTTTGATTGTGGGGTTGCTGAAGGTTGAAGACCAACAAATGCCCATTGCTACCACAACGGTGCACCGGTGGCAATATCGCACCAACCGAGACTCCCTGATTCCCATCCATATGCTGATTCGTCAACTGGAGAGCCAAGGAGTGATCAGCAAAACTCACTCACCCTTTAACAGTCCCATATGGCCAGTGTGAAGGTCTAATGGGGAGTGGAGACTAACAGTTGACTATCGTGGCCTGAATGAAGTCACACCATTACTGAGTGCTGCAGTTCCAGGTATGCTAGAACTTCAGTATGAACTAGAGTCAAAGGCAACCAAGTGGTACACCACAACCGACATCGCTGATATGTTTTTCTCAATCCCTCTGGCAGCAGAGTGCTGGCCAGTTTGCTTTACTTGGAGAGGTGTCCAGTACACCTGGAATCAACTGCCCCAGGGGTGGCAACACAGCCCCCCATTTGCCATGGACTGATCCAGACTGCACTGGAAAAGGGTGAAGCTCTGGAACACGTACAGTACATTGATGACATCATCGTATGGTGCGACACAGCAGAAGAAGTTTTTGAGAAAGGGAAGAAACTAATCCAAATCCTTCTGAAAGCTGGTTTTGCCATAAAAGAAAGCAAGAGCAAGGGACCTGCACAGGAGATCCAGTTTGTAGGAATAAAATGGCATGATGGATGTTGTCAGATCCCAATGGATGTGATCAACAAAATAGCAGCTACGTTTTCACCAACTAATAAAAAGGAAACACAGGCCTTCTTAGGTGTTGTGGGTTTTAGAGAATGCATATTCCAAATTACAGTCCAATTGTAAGCCCTCTCTATCAAGTGACCTGGAAGAATGATTTTTAAATGGGTCCCTGAGCAACAACAAGCCTTTGAAGAAATTAAGCTGGAGATTGTTGATGCAGTAGCCTTTAGACCAGTCCGAGCAGGACAAGATGTTAAAAATGTGCTCTATATTCTCTTCCCCATCCTACTGGGTGGGGGGGAGTGAGTGAGCAGCTGCGTGGTGTTTAGTTGCTGGCTGAGGTTAAACCATGACATATGTGTACAAGAAAACACTATTCAGCCTCACTAACTTTCCCTCTGCTCTATGCTACTGTCACCATCATCCCCGTTGCTCCCAGCCATGTTAAGATGCATATGAGCAGTGCTCCTGCTCCATACACCGGTTCTATTCTTTGGAACATAGCTATCAAATACATACTAATGCAAACTTGTTTTTCATATCAGCTCAGGCGTCTGCTTGCTTTACAAAGACGTTTGAGGTAAAATGCATATCAAAATGTGCAGATTTTCCTTTTTGCTATATTGATTAACTATAGAGTAGATGGATTGGTTTTCTTTGCATTATTGTAGCTGTATTTGATAGGAGATGTAGCACCGTAGCACAAATAGTAGTGTAGTGCACATTATGTAGTTATGTGATTTAGTTTTACACTAGATACTAGTTCTGCATAAGCTTTATACTAGTAAGCTTTTACCTTATTGTTCTGTGGTAGGCAAAATGAATAATTGGAAATGTAATTCCAAGCTTCACTGGCAGTAAGAACAGTGCTTGTTTCCTAAGAAGTATGCTGTATAGGTATGTCAAAGCATTACTGATTCTTCAATATTGCTGGCTGTATGATGCTCTGAACATATTTCTCAAGAGGATAATGAACAGCAGGCTGTTCATATCAGCGCTTTTTTTTTTTTTTTCTTTAGGTTTGCTGTATTCTTCACAGCAGAATTTCTTTGTTTTATCTTGCTGCTGAAGCAGCTGTTCTGCTTTACTTTGGTGCCCCATCCCACTTGGTGGGTTCTGAAAGACATGGTGGTAGTCTATTTATTTTCCTCACTGTAGAAAGATACAAGCTCAAATCCAGATTCAATTCTACTCTACAGTTCCACTTTGAGGACATGGGAACTCTCTCTTTCTCTTGCTCTGATTTCCAAAGAATTTGGCATCAATGAAAAAGTCCCCCAGATAACACAACTACTACACTTTCTAGAAGGCATATGAGGTTATGGTGAACCTGATTTGTATTTACCATGAACTAACTCTGTCAAGCTGTTCCAGTGAAATAAATGCCAGGGGATTTTCTTGTAAGTGTTACTCCCAGGAGATGTTGGGATGAAGCAACTTATGACTGGATAGGGTCTGTATTATCTCCTTATCTGTAGAGCTGTTTTTTTGTTGGAATTATTCAGTATGTAAATTAATGGAGTTAAACACATGGCAAACTACAGGTATTTCCCCTGATTTGCAGCAGTGTTCCCGAAAGGCTCTCTCTCCTGCTTTTATCCATGTTCTTCAATATTCCAACAGGGACTATTTGTCTACAGCCGTGTAGAATTTAGCTGAATTTGAGAACAGTTACACAGCAAAAAATCAAATAACATTTAGCAAAATATCTCTGCTGGATGCATAAAAACCAGGAGTCCTCCTCCCCCCCCCCCCCGCAAATAATTAAGAAGTACTGAGTTTTTAGGTTAATTTCAATAAAACCCTGCTGAAGTTCTTTAGAACCTGATTGGTTGAATCTCTATAACGGATGTTAATAGTCTGGATTTTCCACAAAGGAAAAGTTGTTTTCCATGGCACTGGGCAATGACTGTTTAGTTTACCAAATTCTACCCAACATTTCCTATTAGCCAATGTCTGATTTGGAAAGTCAAAAATATTTCTTGGGGACCTCAACTAAATATAATGAAAAATCAGTTCACAACATTTCTTTGATGTTTTGCCTAAAACCAATGAAGAATATTAGAATGCTGATGTCATTCCATACTGAATTATTCTTTTGGAATGGAAAACATCAGCACTATAGTTCTGCTTATTATATCACTTTGTATGCCCTATGCACATAAAATCAGAGATACTATTGCAGGAACTGTTGGCCTTAATTTAGTACAAAAGCAGCATTTTTTATACTTTCCTTCTAGCAGGGATTAAAAAAAGTATTTAAAACAATTTCACGACAATTTTGGTTCAAGAATGGCATATTCATGTACAAACCAATAGAAGCACATAACTTTGCTACTTTTTGAGGTTAAAATGACATTATTTTCAGGCATTATTTAAAAGGATGCTATCCACAGTAGCATTAGCAGCTGTAAAACTTCCAAGTGAATGAAACCATGCATAGGAAAATAGCTGATACTTTATTCAAAGAGGAGTAGGCTACTCATCCCTGAATAGCCAAACATTATAGAATAAGGTGAGGATAGAGAAGAAGATGAAAGTATGAGGATTTCTTTTTGCTTAAGCTGGTAGGATTTAGAGCAAAGGGTGAAACATTTGTACATTTGGATGGAAGCTGCCAGAGTGGTTTTGGGGCTCCAAATGAAGAGGAGAAAGAACTGAGTGCATTTTGGTGAAGGTTTGTTGTCAGCTCGGTTGGGAGCGGTGTTTGACAGAGCTATTGAGCTGCAGGTCCGCAGTTTAAAAATAGACAGCTTCCACAGGAGTGGGGCATTGCTGCTGCTTCTATGACATGATTTTGGTGCACAACCAGTCCTCTCTCTCCATCTCCCTGGGTGCCACAGAAACTAGCAAGACCGTTCAGAAGAACATTTAGCCCTTCCCATGTACATGAGTAAAAGAGGACATCACTCATCAGGCCTATGAAGCCAAGACTATCTCAGTTAATCAAATTTCCTGTTTGTTCTGAGGGAAATGAACAAGAAAATGAACTGATATGCCTCACCAATAAGTTTCAACTTATTAATTAAAAAAATAAAAAAATCAAAGTGAGACTTTTAATGTTTGTGTTTTTAAACCAAAGTTTCTGAAGTGATGCCTGCATGATCGGGGTAGAAAGCCACATGTCATCTCTGCCCATGCTCGAGGGCAGCAGGGAACAGAGCCAGGTCAGGTCTCAACAGTAGGCAGAGAGGGCAGGACTTAACAACTGCACTAAACTGTTTCTGTATCAGCGAGCTCTGGCTTTTGTCCGAAGAGCAAGAACAGAGAATGGAGTTAACAATGTGCATGAAAGCCCCTGCACATGACCCTGGAGACCTGTGGCAAAGTACTAAGGTTTTGGCGATTTGTTTACTTTTTGCTTTAGATGACGACAAATTCTGTATTTTGAATCTATCCCCCACTTTTCCTGCAGAAACTGAATGTGAACAAAAGGGAAAAGAAAAATTATAGGAGTGAATATAAAAGAAATGCTAAATTTGAAATTAAATGAAATTCAGATAATCATCTGTCACTCAGTTTCCCAGTATTATCCCTTAATAACCTTATTGTCTCTTTGCCTATTTGCTTCTTATCTATTTAAAGCAGTTGTTTATCATTCACAGCCTGATTGGTTCATCATCTATGTACTTCCAAAAGAAAGGGAAGATAATATCCCTAGGACCCAGATAGTTTTTCCTCCTTTTTGTTCCATTAGTTGATGAGAAAGTGGGGAATTAGCATACACCCCCACCCCACCTCCCCCACTCCCTCCTTTGCTAGCACTAGATTAAACATGGCCTTGAAATACAGGGCTTGGAGCCAAATCCATCCTTCCCAAAGTTTGGATGAGGTCAGATTTGGGCTTTAGGCTTTAGCTGGCAAAATGCTAATTGCAGGCTAGCAAGGCATAAAGTCCAGGAAAAGCACAGCCTTTTTGTTTCAAATGAGCAACTGGGTGACACTGAGGGTCCCAACTGTCAATTGCTTAACATATTTAGTGTGGGGAGTATTCTGGGCTCCCATAAGGCCAGAATTAAGTGCTATAAAGTGCTTAAGCACATGCTGAATTTGAAGAGACCAAAGAACCCTGAGCCTGGCACAACTGACCCCAAGAAGCTACTGCTGTGGACACCTACAAACACGTTCACCTTCACTCATGCAGTTGTTCAAATACAGTCAGTAGGTCTGGCGTTACTAGGCATTAAGTACATGCACATGTGCTCCAAGAATGAAGATTTAAGGTTTGAAATAACACTTTTGGGGATAGCTAAGTAAGGGACAATATTTTGTGTCAGCCTGTTTTTAGACATATTGGTGCACTGAGGACTGGCAGCATTGCTGCAGAGCCATCTCAGTGTTAAACCACACATAGGAACTGAAGCTCTGTCTCAGCTGTGTGTGTAAGGATGCTCCACCCAGACCCAGCAGCAAATTGGTGCTGGGCTGTTTGAACTCATGATGGATGTCAGCCATACTACTCTTTGGTGTGCTGTTGGTCACAGAAATAAATTTGCTTTACTAAATAGATTCAGGTGGGCAAAGGGCTATGGGGTGGTAACCTATGTGTGTCAGCTTCTCCTGTACAGATGAGAATGAATATCATGTACCAACCCCACAAACACGTAAATCTTGCCTTTGCCATGTGGCTCTTGCCTGTGTTTCTTTGGCACAGTGTACAGGAGCACTTTGAAGTATTTGACACACATTAAAATGGGAAATGTTATTGAGCTAAACGTGAGTAAAACCTGATAACAGAGCCACTGCTGCACCTACCCTACCTTCAGGTACTCTTATATAAAATTAAATATTGATTGGTTATGCTGTTCTTGCATCCTCGGTTTTCAGTCTGATCTGTAATAGCAATATTGTGTGCCATGTCTGGTGGGTGCCGGCTGAAGGACGGTTCGATGGGTTCAAGTATCTGTGAGACAGCTTGGGATTGTAATATAGGTTTCAGGATCTCAGGTGGATTTTGATGCGATAGCTGAAGAAATTACCCTGGCAGATCATCTGGCAGGGATTTGGGATGCAAAGGCCTGAGCTATTTTAAACCAAACCAGAATGGATGGCACTTTCACTCGCATGCTGGGCTGTGAGCGAGGTGGTTGGGTAGCGTGGTCAGCTGTGGCATTGGTGGGGTCGGTGGCCTTGGGCAGGTGGGGTGGGAGGATGGAGGGGACAGAAAACACTGCTGCTGCTGCCCCACCATGGGCTGTCAGACGTAAGGACGGGTAGGGACTGGGAAGTGTCGCCTTGTGCACCAAGTCAGAGTGAACTGGGATGACCGAAATGCCCCACTAATTCCTCACCTCCAGGAGTAGGATCTGCAGCAATTGTTGAACTATGGCAGCTTAACAGGCTGAAGTAAACAAAAATTGTGTTTCCTACCCCAGGCTGTAAACTGTGGAGATGGGAGAGCTGTCACAAGCTGTGGTCTGAGCTGGTGCTTCGGGTGCGGGACCAGATGAACACCCGGGAGGGTGGGGGGGAACTGATCCAGCCTAATAGTGGGAAATCAGCTCTTTTTTCCCCAAAGTGGTAGATATTTCTGTTGAAACAGTGAACCAGTTAATGGTGCTGACACTTGAACGAGAGCCCTGTGTTTCTGGAGGAGCACCCCACAGCTGACCCCACTCGGAGCCCTCGGTGGTGTTCGCAAAGCTGCCGCTGAGAAAGGCATGTGGCTCCGAGGTTCCTCCCTGCGCATTCACAATTGTATAACATTCCTCTTTCAGATAAAGCAACTGTTTACATGGAAAATTAATGTTATTCACATTTTTTTGTTCTGTTTTTTTTACCCATCTTTTAATGTGATTTAACAGCTGGAGATGAGGGGAAGGCAGCACCAGGAGAGCAGCCAACTCTCTGCAGACAGGCAGAGAGTGCTCTGGGGACTACCACTGGTCCATGGATGACAGATGGGAACTTATGGTCTATAACTTAACAGATGGATCACAGCTCTTTTTTTTACTTGCATGGAGAGAATCAAATGATTATGGGGGGGCTAAATAAAAGCAGCTAATCAGAAAGATCTGTGATTCAGTGTAGTGATTCGGGAGGATGTAATTTGCAGGGATGAAATCCTTGTGGCAGTGACTAATGTGTAAAAGCAATGGCAAGAAAGACGAATTATTACCCTGATTCACATTCTGTAAAAGTATATTTCATCAGATAAGCATCTTTTTCTTTGTCTGCCACTCAGAAACACTTTTTTTTTTTTCTGTGAAAAGACATGATTTTGGTTCAGAAAGTGAATATTTAATTTACTGTGGCGACTAAAATAGAGATGTAATGTTATATTTTGATGTGACATGCTAGATACACATTTTTATATATGTATGTATTTATTGCCTCACACAAAACTATTTTCTGTATTTGCTTTAACAGCTACCACTAAATTGACAAAATCAACAAGAACTTTTGTGACCTCTGTCAATCCCTGATCCTTTGCAACATAGTGGGACATGGCACATTTGTGTATCTGTCATTGCTCATAACATGTTGGCTTTTTTTCTGCATTTCATGAATGCTTGTCATGTTAAGAGATACTTTTTGCTATCATTATATTTATTACTATGAAACATACAGCAACAGCACACATGGAATACATTAAATACTTTGATGTCTGCATTTCTTAGTAGCCTTCAAGACCTTTCATTGTTACAAAACTTAGCAAAAATAAATGGGATGCAGCAAAGTCATTCTGGGTAATGGAAATCCCAGAGAGTATTGTAAATTCCCCCTTCCCTTCTCCCCAATTTACTTATCAGGCTCTAAGACAAAGTGTAGTTTAAGGCACTGTATCTTTCAATGGATGAATTTATTTCTCTTTTGGCAGGCTGTCATGGCACACTCAAAGTTTTCTGAGCAGAAGTGTGGTTGCTTGTGCTTTTTTTTTTTTTTTATGTGATTCTTTTCCAGGACCAAGGTGTTGAGTTTTTCCTTATAATTTTCCCACCTTTGCTCCAAAGGTATGTTTTACTTTCATAACCTGGGGGTTTTTATACCTAGATTTCTGAAGGAAATAAGACCTTTGCAGTCCTACCGTGTGTGCATGTGCTTGTATCAGACTCCCTATAAGAAGTTTGGAACTTGCTCAATTTCAGCACCCTTTAGCAGAACGGTGGAAACCTCTCAGCTGGTAAGTTCCTACAAGACTTAGGAGATCAGGCACCCATGTAGATAGAAAGGCTAAGTGGCGCACCCTTTATCAGACATCAGAATCCACAGAGGAGAGTAAAGACACAGAAACCTGAAATTTGAGTTTCATTAATTCTACTCTTTATCAAATTGCTCATCTTTAGAAACTTTCCCAGTGTCATACCTTCAAAGCTTTATTAATCCTGAAAGCTGTTACAAACCTTACTTTCAGCATGAAAAATGGGCAAAACTATGACTCCTGACAATTACTAATTTATAATGAAACAGGACTTGTGCCCCTTTCACAGAAATGCTGAATAAGTTCATCAGGATCAAGGCTGCAGCATTGGAAAGAACTCCAAAAGTTACTCGTTAAGATGGGTCAGAAAGGAAGCTGCACGTGAGCATGGCGACTGCCACAGTTGCGTGTGACATCCACAGTGAAAAATTAACACATCTTTATGAGGGCACTTTCAGGGGAGAACGCAGGGAGAAATAGCAAATGTGCAATATTAAAGACCAGCATGAATTACACATTCATCTTCTTCTGCTGACTTGTGTGAATTCAACATTGCGTATTCTTATTCAACAGGTGTGTCATAGTTTACAGGGTGATTAAAAGAGGGAGGAAAAGAAGTCTCCAGGAGAACACAGACATGAACCTAGGGACAAGAAACACTAGGAGAACTACTTAAAATACTTGCTTAGTTAAAAGATGGTAGTGTTTGCAAGAAGAAAGAATAACACCTGACACGGCATTGTCAGTAGACTTAACACTGTCCTATGATTGAGTGTAAAAAAAGCAAGCCATAAATATGAAGTAGCTGTCTCTCACTTAAGCCTAACAGACCATTAATACCTTCTGTACTGCAATTTTGCATCCCTCCTGAACAGTGCAGAAAACAAGTTGAGCATTACTGGCTCTGTGTGGTGGGAGAAGAGAAGTTAGAAATATTTAATTTCAAAGCACCTCTCTCTCCTAGAGAGATTTTTAACAAATTGAAGAAGTTGTTATACTCAGTAGCTTCAGTGTTTTCTTTTTCCCCAAACCATGGCAGGCTGTATTGTATTTGGGACTCTAATCAGGAACCTCTTAGGAATTCGAGTATCTTCTCATGCCGCTTATGATATCCTCTCCTTCTGTATGCCTGAGAGAGTGAAGTTGTTCTTTAATGGCTGACCATAGCAAGAGTCCTGTTAGACCTTACTGTGGCACATTTACTCCCATGCAGGTAGTCTGCATTCAACACACAATAATGCACATGAGAATAAAGAATCACAGCAAAATGTAGGCTGGAAGGGATCTCTGGAGGTCATCTAGTTCAGACTCCTGCTCAAAGTTGGATCAGGTCCCCCAGGACCTTGTTCAGTCAAGTTTTGA
This sequence comes from Astur gentilis, assembly GCF_929443795.1. Taxonomy (NCBI): domain Eukaryota; kingdom Metazoa; phylum Chordata; class Aves; order Accipitriformes; family Accipitridae; genus Astur; species Astur gentilis. The sequence goes on from NC_064881.1 coordinate 12,880,513, forward strand.
AACTCTCTGGGATGGAAATGCCACAACCTTTCTGGGCCACCTACTGCACTTGTACTCACTCTTGTGATAAAGGATTTTTTCCTTAAGGGTTCATATTCATTCCCTGATCTGTTCTCTGTTGCTGGTCTGTGTGCTTATGGTGATTGATTTTGCACTGGGAGATTATACGGGAGTTTGAACAAAAGATCTCTAGAGCTAAAAGCGTGCAATTGCTTGAGCTACAGTTGCCACTTAGAAGTTGCAGCTAGGGTAAGTATTATCCTTTGTGGACTGGGCACAGTCAGAGACTAGTAATAATTCCTACAGGGTTTCTGTGACTCGGGACCCTGAAGAAGCTTTCTTTTAGCATCATTTCCAGACACTCCAGCTTTGGTAGCTAGAGGTACATGGGATGACATTGGAATATTTTCCGTGGAAAAGCACAAATGGGAATTTGGAGTAGTTTTGACGGAGCCTCAAAACTTTGTCAGTCTCCTGACCTGCACTCCCAGGAGAGGAGGGAACAGAGCAATTCAAGGTGATGGACCACCATGGAGTCTGAAGTAGCACTCTGTTTAGGAGGGAGGTGGGGGGATCCTCCAGTCAAAGCCATGTGTCCTGGGTAACTGTAGGGAAAAAGGATTTGGGCTGTAGTTGTGCTTCATTTAATTTAACCTGAGAACATTAGGAATGAATAGGATGTTGATGGTAAACCTTACCCCAGGGATTTCACGAAAGACAGGGACTAGCTTCACAAGGGGGGAAGAAGCACAGTGACTACTCCCTTGAGGAAGCTGGAATAAATAGGGAAAAACAGCGTGCAAAACATGTCTGTAGCTGGACATAAATTGTCCACAGGCAGAAGTAGCTGACCTATAAGAGCAGAGGGCCTGGGTGCATGCTGGCATTTGTGGAAAGGTTCAGATGTTTGAGCTGCTCTGGGGGAAGTTTGTCCGTGCTAGTGTTGACAGAGAGGAAATCTGGCAATTTGACTAGTGTGTGAACAAAAGGAAGGATAGAGAGAAAGTGTGGAGAACCAAGCTTGGCTAACACAGCTTTCCACTTTGTTCTGTGCTTCTGGGGCGCTTAAGTACATTGGCCTCTTGTTAATGTGGAAATTCTATCATGGCTTGCACTCTCAGTTGCATAACATCTCTGTGGCACGACTGCTGTTGTTTACTGACAAAATATTATCAGGAATGTCTCTTGTGTATGTTTTTTAATCCATTAATGCAGTTTGGCAGCTGGAGAAAAAGAAGGTCAGCCAGCTCCCCATGGACTATGGGCAAATGCTCCTTAGGCTGTAGTGGGAAGACAATTGCATGTTTAATACAAATCTATGTAATTGAAAGGTCTACTGTGTTTGGGGATGTGGACACTGGCAGTCATAATCAGTGTTTCTCTGAGGCTTTGTGGTTATATGGCATTATCTAACACTTGATTGCACACTTTACTGCAGTGTGGGAAAATCTTCAGAGTGAATGGCCCGTAAAACTCAACATCCAGGCCCACTGTGACCTGGTATTTTCTTGAAATTCGATATGACTATGGCCATTTTCATGTTGGGTTCATTGATTTCTCTTTCTAATAACTCTCTGGAAGTCACATACAGTTTGTATTTCATACTTACATTGAATTGTTCCATTAGTACATCATGAATTTTTGTTTTGATCTGTATTAAATCTTCAGTAAAATATATTATTAATTATTCATTGGTCAAAGATACGTTACCATCTTTTCCCAAGATGCATTCAGATTTTGCTATATCTCAGCAGTTTAAGGGTCAGCAAATCTCAGTATAAATCCCTTTTTCTCCCATTGCCCAAATGCATTAGTTCACATTTTTTCTGCTGGTGAATGAAAGACATAACCTACCTTATGCAAGCTGTTTTAATGCATTGTAAAACAAATACACAAGCATAACAAAAATCTGTATTCCAGTTTGTTTCAAACCCTTGTTTCTTCCTTTGATCATTCACATAAGAGAGGGAAACAGACCTTGGAGGTACTTTCCACATTTGGATATGTGTTCCCAAGCCCACCTGCCTTACTGGGAGCAGCTGCTATGCTTTTCATCCCAGGGATCTGCCTCATTCCGCTCAATCCATTGCTCAGGTCGCTTTACTAAAGAGATAGGGCAGCTAGCAGTGCTGCACTGGTGACCACACAATGCAGAAGGGAAAGGTTCGGGACATCTACTGATCCAGCATTTTGGCACTATGATGGCGATCTCTCCTTTGCTCTCTGCTTGTCCTCAGCACATCACATCCCACTTTAGTTCATCGCCGTGGGCATGTGCCTACCCTGTGTTCCCTCGCAGGTGAAATGCTTCGTTCACATGCTCAATAGTCAGACTAATGCCAGCTGGTGCCAACTTCACCTGTGAAAGTGGGCATCTCCTGGTCTGAATGTCCTCACTGTGTGATACCCTTTGTACAGCTGATTAAAATCAGTGCCTGTTGTGAGCAGGCTGTATTTGGGATCCTGGCCTACTCCAGCCTGCAGGTTCCCTCCCAAGTTGGACAGTTCGGCCCTTGTCCACACACACCATGTAGCTTCTTTTGCAGATGCCCCTTTAGAAGATGGTTGCTGCAGACTATAGTGCTGATGCCACATAAATGCAAGACTTGCTCTTCATAGCATTGCTAAATGTCTCTAGGCATACTTGAGATGAAGTAATGATTTTTCGTATTTTGCTTTAAAAAAATGAAAGAAGATGCTGCTGTGCTGTCTTCCAGGCCCAAGACTGACTAGAAAGGTAATGAAGGTTTAACCTCCCACACAAGCCCTAGCTGGTACATCGTGTGCTCCCAGGCTGAGCCGCTGCTTCCTCCTCTCTCCAGTGAGATCAGTACAGCCCCTTCTCTTCTCCCCATCATTTTAGGCACCAGAATTTTGCACTGTGAGTGTGGTTAATTTCATCATGGAAATAGGAAACAAATGCCTATGTACTTAATCTTATTCCCTTCTTTACATAGAATTGCCTCTGGATCTTTTTAGTAATAATTATCTAGCACAAACCGGAACTTTTTATAATGGAGCGGAGAAAATACCCAGACAAATCTTAACGTGTTGTAGGACAGATTCACTGATGAAGGGATTCCCTAGAGCTGCTCTGTTCTGTGTTCTTTGTTTCTAACAGTGTTTTAATCCTTCTTATGAAGCATATCTTGAATGAAGTGGCACCTTTTGTAATAGTATTATTTGAAGATATACAGAGATGAGAGGGTCTGCTAACAGTAATGACATCACATAGCTTTTACATCGCAGCTTTTCAAGATCTGCATAAACTGCTAGAAATCACTTTAACAAAACATAATCCAAACATGTGAAATGAAAGAAGAGACCTGAGAGGTGATTTGCATAAAGAGAGACCTGCCTGTTTATCACGCACAGCAATAAGACAAGATCGCAGCAGCAGTTTTTCTGTCCAGGTGCACTTGAAAGTATTCACCTTTGTTCAGATTTCTTTTTTTTTCTCAGCTCTTAAAGAAATGTTAAAAAAAATATAAAAATAGACACACACGCAGGAACACAAGTTCTGGCTCACTTCTGCCAGCAAGACTGGTAATTCCAGTATTGATGAGGCAAGGGTTGGTGTGAAGTTGTTGCAAATGGGATTTTTTTTACACAGCTTTGGTTTAGCAGCAATTTAGAATTTATTAATATTTTTGAGATAGATCACAAGATTAGATAGTATACTTTTTACAGTACTTAATCAATCATCAGCCAATCTAACAGACTGATTCAATGGAATTTATTACAATCAAATTTGTAACTTAGTTAAAGATTCAAAAATGGCAAAGATCACCTGAAATGTACAGCAGGGTTGCACACACAAATGGACGTTAAATCAAATCACGCACATGCACAGACAGGAAAAATAGTTCTGAACCAAACCACACAGTCAGGCAAATAGTTCCAAACCAAACTGTAAATGCACACAAACAGATACAACAGCTCTGAAACAAATTTTACCCCCATCCCAAGGTTAACCTATGATTAAAATTTCCTTTTTGTTAATTTAATGAAGTACTCACTTTTATGTGCTGGCATTCATCAACGGGCGGTCTGTAAACCTTGCAAAATCAGGCTTTTAATTCCCTGCAAAATTACTGATGGACAATCTTTCAATCCTCACGAAATCTACCCTGAGAGGTGTCCCGGCTCAGGGGGAGATACTGGGTCACACAGCCCGCTGCAGCCCTGGAGAGCTCAAAAGGTCTCATCCTGGATCGCTATTTATAGCGTCTCGAGATGGCTGGCTTTGGTCATTATTTTGCATTCTGGCCACAATTCGTGCTGAGTCATTCTGATATACAGTTCAGGTAGCAGATGGCCCAGGTGTGGCCAGGGGGTGCCTGAGACCCAAAAGTCCCTGCACTTGTAATCAAGGTGACAGCGCAATGGGAGTTTTTCCCAAAACGTGCATGGCTTATCCTGAGATCTCAGAGTGGCCTGGGGGGCTGCACCACCACAAAAATACCCTGTGAATTCAGCCCCACTGTCTGTATGACAATCCATCTGTTTCTACCCATTTATTGCAACGTTTTTGCTCTATAGATTATCTTCTATAGGTCTATTAACCTATAGACTAAATAGGTTACAGCCAGAAAGACAGATTTGAAGCTTAGTTTGCCTCTTTTAAAATCACTTAGAGGTGGTCTCAGGTTGTACAGATGCCCTCAACCCAGCTGGGCACTTTTTGCTCCTGAGTGTGCCAACTAATTATTTTTTTCCTGATGATTATCTCCTAGAACTTGTATTATTAGTTGGTTGGAGAGCAAGTACTGGAGGGGCTATAAAATTGTTTCAGAAGATGCAAGTAAAAATAATTTGAATCAACCCTGTGCACATTTCCCCAGATTATTCACTGAGTAGCAGTATGAGGGCAGGTGTGACCTACCAAGAGGAAAAGATTAAGTGCAGGTCATATTTTCAGGTGCCACTATCTTCCAGTTGACCGTACTCAAGTTTTTGTTTTGTGAGCCCACTCTCTTTCACACATTCCCAACATTACCTGTCACATGAGAGACGACATAAGTAAGTGGAAATACCAAAGGTCCCTAACACTGTTTGCTCTTCTTCTTTCACCTGCAGGTAGCTGATCGCTTGCAAGGGCAGCTGCTGTTGCAGAGCACTGGCTGTGTTTCCAGGCTGAGCCATGCACGGCGAAGGTTGCCAGTCCTGTGCTCTGTTGCACAGTTCTCAGTTTTTTTAGTTTGAGATCTTTCCACTCCATCTCTCCTCCATTTCTGTCATATTCTGTCCCTGCTGCATAGTTTGCATTTATTTGCATAAAAGACTTTTACAACTGCTTACATAAATGCATATTCAGTTTCCCCCTAACTCATTCTATGCGTCTTCATGCACTTACGTTTTATACTCTTCACAGTCCCTGGCATCACTACAATGTTGTTCCTCCATGAAAGTACTTTTTAGCACGTGAGCTATGGGGCTGTAGCACAGCAGTGTTGCTAACCTGTGTAATTGTAACACCAAACTCACACTGTTGTGAGCTTGTGGCTCTAAAGTTCTGGCCTGTGGCAGACATGTAAAGGTGAGTCTTCCAACTTACCTGTACCAGAAAGGAGTGTATTGTTCCAGCTGTCTTACTGACAAAAAGAAGAACCCGAAAAGTAAACATCAGAATATCCTCAATGAGAGGAAAATAAAAAGAATTTCAAAAGAATTTCACTTCTACCAGTCTTAGCTTGTTTTCCTAAGTAAAGGAAGCAGAAGTGATCGTTCGTTTGTTTTGTGTAAGTTTGCAAACCTCGTGTACACTATGTAATCCTTCACTAGTTCTGTGCAGGCTGCTGAATGCTTTATGAACAGAGAGTGGGATTAAAAAAAGAAAAAGCAAAAAAAAAAGGCTCAGCTGATAAAGCTCTGATTATTATCAGCCAGCTGGCAGTCACCCCTGGGGCACTGGCCGGCAGGAACACTGCTGCGGAGGTGAAGTACTCGAGCATATGTGGATAGAGGGAGGATTTTTGTGGTGGTGTTTAGGGGACAAAGAGCAACCCGACAGAGGAAGCAGAGATCATTAGTTACATGAATATGCTGCTAGTGGAGCAGTGTTTTTATGACGTCCTGACTCGTGGAGCCTGAGTCATGATTTTGGAAACCTTCCTGTTGGCAGTAGAGGAGCTGATGGACCCACGTGCACAATCTCTACTTGGTGAACTTGGGGTTAAAAATCTGTAGCCTCTTCATGTCGCACCTGTTCAGGGGGAGAGAGCATCAGCTACAACCTCAAGCCCCCAGGCATGCTGTGACCATATGTTGCCACGTAGCATCCATCACCATCCACGTCTGTTTTGACATTGTATAAAACCCTCTGAAAACAGCTTTCTTACCAATTCCCATCCTTTGTCAGCCCATAAAAATGGATTAAGGCAGAGAGAGTTGACAGACTGAACAAATACAAGGATATCACAACAGTTTCAATCCCTGGATTTGGGGAGGAGTGATTTTAATAATAGATATTGATATTAGCAGGGAAAGGGGATGTTTCAAAGCTGACAAGAGTCTGGTAGTTCTCTCCTTTTCACCTTGAAGCTCTTTTTGATAAACCATAAAAATTCCCTTACATTTACTATCACATTAAGATTGATTTTACCCTGTATTTTTCAAGCTGTCCTTTATTGCATGATTATGATTAAAAATAGAATAAAATATAATGCCTCAATGATCCTTCTTTTATTTTTTTTTTTTCCCCCAGCATACTTTCTGTGCCTCTCTTTAAATCCCTTGCTTTTAATTTAATCCAGATTTTATACCTTGTACATGTAAATTTCCTTGCTCCTTTACACTTATCCTGAGTGCCAATATGAAACGGGCCTACAAGTTTGCATTTTCATTGTGACTAGCGTCTAAGTGTCTTTGTTAGGGAAGGCCCACGCACTCTCCAGTTTACCTTGAGAATTGTTAGAAATTATTGTTTATTGTTATGATAATTATTAGTTGGTAGATTTTTATCTCTTCCTGTAAGCTTCCGTGAACAACTGAAGATACAGTCTCTATATCCAGTGATAACTGCTGTTTTACAGAGGTTTGGTTACTCTTTCATTTTCTGGATAACATTAATGTACCTAATATTCATGTACATTCGCTTGCATAAAGTCTGTACTTCGTACCCCATTGCACTTTTATTTATAATTTCACAACGTAAGAGTGCCACAGAGTCAGGTCCCCTGAACTTTACAAAACTAATTTGCTGAGTCCTGGTCTAAATGTGTTGCCGCGCATCTGCTTCAGTCTTCTGCAGCAGGGTAGCACTCTGATGGGAGAAAGGCTGTGCTGACGTGTGTCTGTCACCTCTGCTTATCATGGTTTCTGTGGAGCATACGTAGGGAAACCGCTGACACAGCCAAGTGTGGAAATAATTGAGGAGGGACCTGGAGGAAAGCAGCTCTGCCCTGCCATAGGCTAGCGGTCTGGCATCTCTACCACAGCTCTCCTCTTCTTCCCTCCAGGTTCAACCCAGCTGGGTCCAGCGTGGACAGGGTCAGAGGCTGCAAGAGGCAGCTGCTATGGAGGGTCAAGGACAGCATGCCCACTCAGTCAGACATCTAGGACCTTTTGACTTAGCTGATAGCACATCAGCACATTTAATAGAAGAGCCACGGGAATTTTTGCTACTGTTTTGTCACTGTAAGGAAAGAGAGAGATTGAAAAAAACATGAGATTGAAAAAACTAAACTTGCTTTAGGTATTGATTTAGGTATCATTTCCCTAGAGCATTCAGACTATTTTTTTCCATCACTTTGTTTCTAGCCCAAAGCGTCTTTCATTCCTTCTGGTGCTCAGCTGGATGCATGCTGCTGCCTGATTTTCGTCCCTAGCACTTTCTCTTCCAAGAGGCCCAGTGTGCTCCTCTCACTCAGCCTGGAGGTGATTGGGATAGTCTTCCTATAGAATGTGTCTTAGTTTGCCATAGCTCTGTGCAATGTCCTGTTAGCACAGGCACGGGAAAACTCAAGACTATGTTAGAAATTAATTTAATCTATTCTATCTGTGAATGCCTTAATGGGACTAGGAATTCAGGCTTAAGCATGATGAGTTGTTAAAACTTCTAAACTATAACAAGATCAAACACTTACTAGTGCTGAGGCTGCATTGCCTCCCCTGCAATGAAATCCTCCCTTTTCTAATGCTCTTTTGCATCTGTTTATTGACGCCAAGTGTGGTACAGACCTAGGCTGATGGCAGGGGAGAGAGCTGCAGCCATACACCATAATCCTATGACATAATGCGAGCACATACACCTCTGAGACAGATGCCAGTGGGAGCCCTCTTAGCTCCCATGTCCGAGGGGATCTCCTTCCACATAGTGCTACCTATAGTTTGAGACTAATTATGAGACATTTCTGATGGCTTATTTAATAGAGTTTGGTTTTACAGTACTCTTGTAATTGCATGGGAAGAGGTCCCTGAAGACCGTGCAGACCATGGTGCCTGATTCTAACTTCGTTTCTTCCTGTAAATGCCCGCTTTGGTAGCAAAACCCACAGCCTGTTTGCAAAGAGGGAGCACACAGTGTGTGGCATTGTGGGGGCTGCAGCAGGCTGTTGCTAAGGTGAATTTTAATTATTTTTATTATTATTTTTTTAGAAAGTATCGTCTTTCGCTTTCACCATTTCCCAAAAGCTTAATGTTTGATTAGCAGTTTTAGGAAAATGCCTTATAAAGACTCACTTCATTTTCACTGCAGATTTCTAAAAATTGAAAGACCATTTAAATATTTTTTTGAGAGAAATGAAAAACAGATGTCAAGTAATTGTCCATTTTGCTTCTGGATTTCTATGTAGTCATAACGGGCATCATGTGGTAAGGGAAAAGAGATGGGCAGACAGGCAGAAGACTGTCACATGAAACCACTTTATTTGCCTGCGACTCCTCCATCCGTAAGTGCCCAGTGCCGCCAGCAGCTGATGCCAGATACTTAGTACAGTCATCCCATGTTTTGGAACAAAATGATGGCAATACATGGCTATTTTGAAACACAGGGGTTGAAATTCTGGAGTCAGAGAATAAATGGCACAAATGTTGCTCTTTTCATGACTTTAATCTCAAATGGGAAACATATCTCACAGGATGGCAAAAAGCAGGGAACAAGCTAAAAACCAAGGAAAGTCTAGGGTCAAAACTAAGCTTTGGGACAGGGCTGGCTGATGGGTTTGGCTTCAAGCAGGGTATGTGTTGCAACTAGGGAAAGGCAAGGAGTAAGAATAACCATAACCAAGAATAAGCCTAGTTATATTTAAGAATACATGATTGTAGGGGGTACCGAATGTCGCTCCACAATCTGCTTTGGTACAAAAAAGGATCTAAATGTACCTTTAGGTTGCAGCTGCTCTTCAGGTATTATAATTTCTAAGCAAGAAGTGAATGAGGAAAATGTTTTATGTTTCCACTAAATTGATCTTTTGGGTGAAGGGCAGATAATGGTGGATATGTGCACGCTGGTAAGAATTCTTTTATTACGAGAATAGTTATTTAGATAGCTGCTAAATTTTATAGCTCATAAAAAAGACCTGTTACAGGATGTTTTAAATTAGAGATGGGCTGCAGACCAAAAGGTTTTTTACGTGATAGGTTACAGATAGAAATTAAAAACATCTCACAAGCCTGTTTTCTAACACTGAATGTAGCTGTTGAAAAGTTTCTTTTTTAATTAAATCTTGATTTCATTGAAGATTTGTGTCATGGTTTAACCCCAGCCAGCAACTAAGCACCACGCAGCCACTCATTCACTCACCTCCTCCCCGCCCGCCCCCCCCCCCCCCCCCCCCCCCGCAGTGGGATGGGGGAGAGAATCGGAAAGAAAAAGGTAAAACTCGTGGGTTGAGATAACAGTTTAATAGATCAGAAAGGAAGAAACCAATAATGATAATAATCGCAATAATAAAATGACAATAATAATAATAAAAGAATTGGAATATACAAACCAAGTGATGCACAATGCAGTTTCTCACCACTCGCCAAACGATGCTCAGTTAGTCCCCGAGCAGCGATCTGCTCCCCCACCTCCACTCCCCCCCAGTTTATATACTAGACATGACGTCCCATGGTATGGAATACCCCGTTGGCCAGTTTGGGTCAGCTGCCCTGGCTGTGTCCCCTCCCAACTTCTTGTGCCCCTCCAGCCTTCTTGCTGGATTCACTTCTTTGCTACTTTAATTATCTTTTTTTGGGGGTGAAACACCCACGCATTTTAAATGTCTTCTTAGTCAGTTTATACAGTGTCAGGCAAGCAATTATGCCATTAATGTGTTAAAGAATGAGTCAGCTCTAGAGGATATGTTTTTGTCATTTTCATGTTTGAGGTAATCAATCTGCTGTCTTTAAGCATACCACAAATATAGCGAACATCTATATTGATTTGTGTGAATGGAATCAGTATTTCTGTGTGATTTTAGTCACATCGTGATTGCTTTGAATATATTAATGATACTGTCTTTGTTCCTGTGCATTACATGTATTCATATTTGAAATTTATATCTGGATTGTATTTATAGCACATTTTGCACATTTCTTTTTTTCTTTTGGATCACTGTAACTTACAATAAATTTCTAGTAAGGATCTTCATAGTTGCGAGCCTGAGCTTGCTGCAAATATTGGGCAGGTATTTGTTGTCTCTGAAAAAGAATTCCATGAATGCTCTTGCTAGTAAACTTTCTTTTTAGAATACTCAAGACTGTTACAACATTGTATCAGAAATGCTTGTATCAGAAATAGTGTGGCCAGCAGGAGCAGGGAGGCACTGGTGAGGCCGCACCTTGGGTGCTGTGTTCAGTTTTGGGCCCCTCACTGCAGGAAAGACATGGAGGTGCTGGAGCGTGTCCAGAGAAGGGCAACCAAGCTGGTGAAGGGTCTAGAGCACAAGTCTAACGAGGAGCAGCTGAGGGAACTGGGGTTGTTTGGCCTGGAGAAAAGGAGGCTGAGGGGAGACCTTATCGCTCTCTACAACTACCTGAAAGGAGGTTGTAGTGAGGTGGGTGCTGGTCTCTTCTGTCAGGTGGCTGGAGATAGGACAAGAGGAAATGACCTCAAGTTGCAGGAAGGAAGATTTAGGTTGGATATTAGGAAAAAATTTTTTACTGAGAGGGTTGTCAGACATTGGAACAGGCTGCCCAGGGAAGTGGTTGAGTCGCCGTTCCTGGAGGCATTTAAAAACATGTAGATGTGGTGCTTAGGGACACGATTTAGTGGTGGACTTGGCAGTGTTAGGTTAACGGTTGGACTACAATCTTTTAGGTCTTTTCCAACCTAAATGTTTCTATTATTCTATGATTCTATGAACATAAGAGTTATTAATGGTGACAACAGGATACATTTATTAAGTGACAATAGGCTTATTAGTGCCTGATAAATAAATTCAGATAGTGTTATGAAGTGCTTAGAATCTAAGTTTGATCTAGGAAACATATTTTTATCTGAAAATAAAATACATCTAAAAAACCAAAATAATGCTCCATAATGGGAACTACAGTATAATTTTCAGGAGAGTTTCTTTTGTGGTAGAAAGGAGATGGATTTTTTTCCTCCCATTTTCTAATTTGCCATTAATTTAGTGTTAGAAGTGACATTAATATGTAGAATCTATATTAGATATTTGCTTAATGTGCTGGGTAGTGAGGAAATATCAAAGATTTAAAAAAATCTTTTTTTTTTTTTCCAGAGTGCAGTGATATAATTTTCTTTTATTGTTTAGCAAAGCTCAGGGACCATGCGCAGATGGATGACTTTAATACCCATCCAGCACTGGCGTTTACAAAAGTACCATATCTGAGACAAATAATTGGACAGCAGGCTTTGCACTGTTAGCCTCAACACCCCAAAAGACACACCACTGAAGAAATACATACACTCTTCTTCTGAGGACAAAGAGGTCTGAAAGTCTGTTAATGAATCGCATAAGAAAAGGGATTTTGAAGTCTTTTGACTGTAATAATGTCTCCCCTGCTGAGAAGTTAATAATCTGTTGGCTCTCTTTTCCTCTTTTGAACATTAGTCTGAAGAGCTTCCATTATTGTTTTTGTTCCTAGCTGGGGAGAAAGCAAGTTCTTTGACTCTACTATTATGGGGGGGAAAAAAAGTTTTTCTTTTGCAGTCACAAAACAAATAGACAAACATTTTTAAAGACCAACCTTCCATGTCTGCCCACTGAGTGACCGCAGGGAACTTCAAGTCCATGCTCTGTACAAGACCTTGTGTTAGGCCATACTCAATGGCCTTTTTTCCCTTGAAAAAGGAGGATCCTGTATAAGAACCAAAGTTTCAATCTTGTACTAAAGCATGTGTCACTGTTTTTTCACTACCAGTTTACTCACAAATGTTATATTAAAATTACTATGAGTGTACTTGACTCAGTCTTTATTGTAATTTAATATATATATAATTTAGTATATATTTAATACTTTCCTTTTTAATTTGGCAGAAACAGTGGTGTATGAAGAACTTGGATGCCTGTAATGCAGATAATTAGGAAAACATCAGTCAGCCAATAGGGGTTTTTTCCCCATATGAAAGCAGTGAAAAACCTAGGATTCAGTGTATTGAAATGCAATTTTTGTCTGTCAAATGATACTTACTATTTTAATAAGGTATTAACAATTTTTATCTCACATTTTCCTTCTTCTGAGATTTACCTAAATCATGTTAATGTGATTATGTCTTTTGCCGAAGTGTCTCTTATACCACAGTGGGAATGACCAACAGGAACGTGGACAGGACCATCCATAGGAGTTGTAAAGTGCCATAGATACAAAAAACATACTGGCCTACCTGATGGGATCTCAAGACGCAACAGATGGATCATTACTGATGGATGACCTGATTCACAAAACCTGACCCACCTTGTAGGACCTGTGAGCATGTGGATACCATTTTTGTTTTTTGTTTTAAAGTTATTCCAGGATTTTTAGAGTTTTCAAGTTTAATTTAAAGCACTAACAATTCTAATAAAATGGCCATACTTTACCTTTTTTTCAGTAACAAACTATCTGGGATATGAAAAAGGATTCACAGTGTTTTTGTTTCAAAATCTGGATTTTTTTCTCAAGTGCTTTATATCTGGAGTGCTTGAATCTTTGCTTGTGACATGGGTCCATGCCCCTGTAGAAAAATTTTTGCTGACTAATTTAGGAGAATCTTAATTAGAGCCATAAGGAACCTGAAAACTAGTAACTGTGAGAATTCAATATTATGCTGTCCTCTTTCTTGGGGCAATTTTTTAGTTCACTTCTTTTGGGAGCTTAAGAAATGATACAGTGAACTTTTTTTAAAGAGGATATTCAACCAAAAAAAAAATTTAACTTGTGGAACTTTTATGATTTGTTTCTGAATGTTGATTTCCTAACAGTTTTGAAATACCTACAATTTTTCCATATATCTTTTCTCTCACTCTTCTTAAGATGTAAGAAAAGGAAAATACCTGTTTAGATTTCACTGCTCTAAGGAAGGGTCTCTGAGCTAAATAACAAAAACTGTTTTGCGAAATAAGTAGAGCAATTTGTACCTTCCTAGCATGGGGGCCCGAGCAACAATTTTATGAAAAATCAGCTCTACGTTTTAGCCCATCCACTAAACTCAGGGCAAAACTCAGTTCAGCCATGGCGGGGCATGCAAAATGGTGGGATATCATCGCTTCCTAATGACTTCTTTCTGTAGATGTTCAGCACTGACTGCATATAGGAGTAAGTCATGTAAGGAGTAAGATCATGTAAGTCATGAAGACCAAACCTAGTTAAATCAAGACCAATTAGTATGAGAGAGAGGGTGCAGCAGTCACTGCTGCAGCCTAGACACTGGTGTAGAGGATCCTGCCTCATATCTTGGTCTTGTACTTATGGATGGTTTTACTCAGCAAAATAAATTCTCCCCTTTATGGTGGTTAAATTGTTTTTTAAATCTTTCATATTTCAGAAACAGACTTTGAGTAACACCACTTTTCATGTAGCCTTTTTTTGAGTCAGACTCTGAGCAGATGTCTATGAGAAGATACGCGTTTTCTGTGGACGTAATGACGACAAAGGAGTATAACCGTGCATGGAAGATTTAGGAACTAGGAAGCTAGATGCATGCCTTAATTGTCAGACAGAGAAAGACTTTTGTCACAACAAAGCTTTTAGCATCCAGCAGAGAGTTTATGGATAGTCTAATTTCTTATTAATCAGGAAAGTGCCTGTTATATTACTGAGTGAAGTGGGGTTCCAAAAATTAACACTGTTTAATTGCCCAGCTGGAATTGTAAACAGCTATCAAATCCGACTGCTAATGTCACAAATCCATCTTTAACGTGGATTATCATGCTTCATCTTGGGCAGGGTAAAAATAAAAGCTGTGTTTTACTGTAGAAGATAAACAGTTGAATGGCTGTGATCTCAATGCTGTTCAGCTGGATAATAGTTCTGCAGATGTTGAAATAAATAGGGAAAAATATTAAATTAGCAGGGAGTGAAAAGCTGAAGGAACTTTTTCTACAATTTTCTTGTTAGACCAGCGCTAATCCCATTGGTCCACTTCTCCCGCTACACTTGGAAGTGGTTGATACTTTCCTTCTTAGGTTTCATAACTAGAAAATTTGGCATTTACCTTTGCTTGTGTGGGCTATTCCCACACACAGGCGTGACCTTGAGTTGAGCCTTTTTTCTGAACTGGGTGACAAGAGACGTGAGAACAAGGATCCCTGAGCAGGCCTGCCCTTGTGTTTGGGGTCAGTCCGGAGGGTGCCCTCAGCCAGCTGTAAGCAGGAGAGAGAGAGAACTTTGCCAACCCCCTTAATCGGTATTTTGCGTTGGATCTGGCACCCACTTTGTGGGCCAAGCTCTCCCAGGAGCCACTCTTGCCTCTCACTCGTTGCAAGTCTTCCTTACTGGGGATGGCAAAGAGTGTGGCACAGGGCAGGGGATGGCAAGGGGCAGAGGAACCCCCTCGCACCTCCCCCTGGCCGGTGGAGAGAGACTCCGTGGGGCGTGCAGAAGACAGAGGAGCTTGTGCAGAGGACGGAGGGCATGCCCTGCATGCACCTGCCGAGGGGTGACACTCGCTCTAGCAGTGAGAGCAGAGGTGATTTGGGGCTCTTGAGCTTGCTGCCTCTTGCGCTGCCAGCCACCTGGGGCGCCTGGTGCCATCGCCTGGACTGTGGCTGTGCTGGTCTGATTTCTGTGTCCTCCCCTTCAGTCTGCCTGTAGGAGGATGGGATCATCTCCAGCTCAGAGGGAGCGCTTAAATTCCATCTAATCATTTGTCATTAGGATCTCAAAAACACTTCAACGTACCTTTAATTTCAGCACTGGGGAAGCCAGAGTACCCGTCATTGCCTTACCTATGAAGGCAGACCTGGGACTCAAGTTAATAAAATAAAGGGTCTACTTCATATCTGATTATGTAGCAATATAGAAGCAGTTCTATCATGGACATGGATGACAAGTATGATAAACTGAGAGCTGAAGAGCCCTAAGGGGACTTTAATACAGACTGGGAATAAAACTTTCTGGAAAAGTGAATTTTCTTGCCCCCGACTTCCTCTCCCTGCCCTACATCACTACATTTTCATCTGCCCTCAGAAACTTTCTGAAGCGATGTTTGATTTGTTGTAAAACATTATTTCCTTTAATTCATAACGCTTCATAAGGAAATTTCAGTTTTTATGTATTTCATGTTTGTGAATTTTTTCAAAATAACCAGATTATCCTCTTCAGTTATTTTCCAAATGAGAAGTTTTGTGTTTTGTTGAAACTACATTTTTGACTTTACAATTCAGGTAACGGTAAGTTAAACCTTCAAAGGACACACTCAAAGTAAACTACGTTAAAATTATTTAAAACATAATTTTGTCAGATCTCATATGAACTTTGGGAAGACCATTTTTATAAGCTTTTTTCAATATTTTTACTTTTGTTTCATTCAAGATGGAAATAATTCTTTGACATTTAATCTCTTTACCTGTAATGCAAAAAAAACCTTTGTATTTTTATACTTGCAACATCAGAAGCTTCAAAATTGTTTTGATTTATTATTCCTGATGAAACCATACAGTATTGTGAAGCTCATAATATTCCCGTATTTATAAAATTCAATAAAAAATTCTCAGATGGCTAGCAATACGGTGCAACTGAAACTAATATTTTTCTACTATGAACAAAACTGTTGCTTTTGAGTGGTAATCAAAGAATTGGTGATGATTTTATTCAAGCTTTCTGGTAATGCACTTTAATTTTCTCCTTCTTGACTGTGTTAGGTAACTTACACATTACATAGCCCTGAGGCAGTCTGAAATCAAATCCACTGAAGATGATAGAAGACTTATATTGCTTTCAGAAGGCTTTATACTGGGCTCATCAGGAAGAAAGTGTAAGCTCTTCTAGTCGTGCTATACTGGTCAATCCTTTCACAATTACCTAACAGCAACTTAAGAAAAGATGAAGTAACGTTTCTGATATTTATTCATTTTTTTTAGTGGGGACACAAACATGACATGAATGCTAATAAAGGGCAAAGCTGTCTCTGGCAAATTATTGTATTAACATAGACTATCTTTAACTCCTGTTACTAAGAGTTAGCATGGACACAAGAAACTCGGCTGTCCTCCCTGCCTTACAGCTACGGTTATAGCTCTGGTGTTTTCTGTTGTCTAAAAGCACCGGCCACGTGGACCACTGCTTATTTGAGGTTGTTTCCCAGAGGACCTCTCCTGACATCCCTTCATTTGCAGTCCCAGTAGATATTTTCAACAAACCTTCACATTAACAGGTGTATATGTACCTTTGCATCTTGGATCACACACATGTTCTGATTTTTCCAAAAAAAGCAATGGTCATCTGATGTTGCTCTTCATGAACAGATTCAAATTGTAAGGTAATTTATTTCAGTCCTATTCTAAATGGAAAGAGGGCACAGAAGTAAGTTCCCAGAGTGAAGAGAATGAATGTGGCACATTTTCTTAGTAGTTTTCATGTTTCAATGTCAGTTGAAAATTATAATTTTCCCCTCTACAAAAATATATTCTGAAGATCTTCTACAGGGAGAGTTTGTGTTATCTTTTGAGCCATCAGTCACTGATTATAATTTCAAAGCAGTACTAGTAGCTATTGGTACTCATTTCATGATAAGTTTGACCACAGGGGTTTTGGCTAGGGATATACTAAGAAAATTAATCACCGAGTATCATTGCAGATGATAATTTTATGTTAAACTTCAGCTTAGCAAGAATAGAGTTGATGCTGTGTCTGTGTCTTGGCAATGTTAAGGGAACCTTTGATGAGTATTATATTTTTCTCTACCTTCAGAAGGAATATCAGTGAAATGAACATTTGAAATATGATATTAGTGCGAGCAAAGAAGTCATGTCAGTGGGCTGCATGCAGAGACCCTTAATGATTCCTGCTGGTTATGAATAGTGACTTAGTTATGCAATATAAGAATGTCTTAACAGTTTGCCAGTGATATTATCCTGTTGAGGTTATTTCTCATTGTTTAATGGAACACTTGTAATCTTAAAATCTGGGGTGTATTTCTCTCATATTTTTCCTGTGATTGTATGTGTGGATGAACGTGGAACACAATTAACTTTTGTGGTACTCCTGAGCTGTGGTCTTTCTCCTTCTGCCAGTACACATGCTGCACTGGCTTTGCTACTCATGGTCTTCAGAGTAGGTCTCAGCATTCACCCCTGTCTGGTGATATTATATTAGAAAAGCAAGAAATCTCAAAGGTGGCACTGTAGGCTGCCAGGCTTCACTTGTCTCCCCATGAGAGACCTCTGGGGTAACTCTTGCCCCTACACTCTGCTATTTGCTCAGCCCAGGACTCTACTGCAATACGCTGTATTAAGAGAATTCACTGTTTTTTGTAATCATCTGCCAGCAGATGAGTTGAGGACAGTGGGGATGACTGAGGGAAGATCCTCTGGGTTATCAGCTGTGCATGACACTCCAGTGGTAGCTATCTGAACCTGTGCTGGACAGCCTGTACAGGACTGGTTTGTCCCACCAGCTCCCAGCATCTCAGTGATGGTGCAGGGTGCCCTTCCCCTGAAGGTTCAGAGCTGAAGTATGTCATGCTGGCCTTCGTTGTCCCTCTGGCACATGGCCGAGAGCTGGGTGGCCCACAGCTGAGCATGCTGAGAAGCTGGCCCCAGCACTGACAGAGTCCAACAGCTGGTAGGGCCACAACCTTTGCCTAAGGATTGGCAAAAATGGGGAGTTTCCTGGGTTTCTCTTTGCTTGTGGAAACAAGATAAACATTATCGCCCAACACACACTTTGCTCCTGACAAGAACTGAAAAGCTCAGTGTAGTTCAATGGATGACACTTTTGCCCTCCTCATTGACCTTGGCTTTTGCAGCCAGCGCCTTACATATGGCACGGGGGTGGTGCTGACCCACAGGGTCTTCTAGAAGGGACCCCAGAGGCCAGAGAAAGGGGCCTGCACCTCCTTTGAGTGGTTCTGAACGTGCACACCTCCAGGGCAGGGAATCAGACCTGGGGTCCCCAGGCCCTTAGCCTAAGATAATGTTAAGAAATGCTTTGCAAGCTGTGACTACCAAATGTGCCCCTCCTACCCTAAATTAGTTATTCTTTCTGGGAACAGCATTCAGCCCTAAATTGAATAGATATCCACTAAAGAAAAAAAATGTGCCACTGATGACTGGAAGCTATCTTTCAAAGTGTTTAGGCAGCAGGCTTAGACATAACAGCAATAAGCCTTTTCCAAAGGGAAAGCTCTTAACTAAAACCCGGTTAAAGACAGACACTTCCTAGGGTCTGTCCTTGGTCTTCCTTTTTGACCTACAAGAAAATGTAAAGTTTCAAATTTCTGGACGTCTGGACATGCTGTAATTTGCTACAGTTCATACAGCTACTCTTGCAGGATACCAAAGCCCTGTCTTAAGCAACCAAGTCAACTCCCATTGTGCTCACCTTCTGCATTGACAGGAGCTGCGTTAGACCCATCTGATAAAGGTGTTAGATATAACAGGACTGTATATTATCAGTATAGATTTGCATAAACAGCTGGAAATTCAGAAACTTGTGCTTAGGTGTTTTTGAAAGTTTTCATCGTACTGAGGAGAACCTTGATGTAATGATATAATTTAAATGGTAAAAATGGAAACTGTTGCTAGAGAGCAAGCACTTTATTCTAATTTTATATTTTCAGCTCTATTGCAGAATCTTTGTGAATTTTAATTTTCACAGTCTGAGTTTTCTGATAGTTTTCAGGTCTTCATCATCCACCTTCAAGTGTATAGTCTTTTTCGTCACAGAGCAAAAAGGTTTCTGCCTGGTTTTTTCAGCATTTTCTTAAATCCCCATGTGCACATGCCAAACACTGAGGCATAATTATATAATCTCTAAAGTATTTTAATCTCCTTACAATTTAATTAAAAATATTTGCTGTGGATTTGTTCGGTGATAATGGAACATAGGGCTTTGCATTCATTTCACGATTTAATTGAAATCAAGTTCTGTCAAAACAAGAAATGATGTTACCTAATAGATTCTGGGCACAGATTAGATGATCTGAGTGGGCCTGTTTCCTTAACAGTTCTTCTGTTTTCTCAAGAAATTGCAAATCCCACTGGTAATTCTTCAGATTTTCCCTCAATGTTCTTGCCGTATATGAGCACAGACAGGCAGATTGTATGCCACTTCACAGCTTCATTTCTTGGAGTAAAGCTGTTTGTTTTGCATCCAGATAGCAACTATCCCCATAGTGAGCAGCTCACAATCCACAGAAATATGCTTCTATGTCTTAGTCTTTCCCCATTTTTCTGAATCTCTTTTATATCTAGTGTAACGTAGTCACAGTCTGTCCATTATGGGTCTTTTAAATTACCAATATTCTTCAGCTCTTTCTCAGTCGGTGAACAACACTTCTTCAAAAAGACTGGGTAAAGTTAGTATCTTCCCTTGTTAAAATATAACATAAGTGGACTGGGTTGCATTTCGGGTCACTGAAGTTACCTATCTGCACAGTCTTTGATTAAGGGAAACCCTTATGTTAGATGGCTGGACCCCCATTTGCAGGTCTCACGGTACATCCCTCCTTCCACTGGCAGGAGAAGCAATTTAAGCAGCTCTAACTCTCTCCTCTTGTCTGTCCTGCAACAGTCCCCTTGTTTGTCCTGAAAAGCCCAGACAAGGCTGGGTTGTGCTCCCCTTGGGATGACTGACTGTCCATTCTACCTGAGAAACTCCTGCCAATGTCCTTGTCGACAACAAAAAGAAAATGTTTTCATAAGTCAGTAACATGTAAATGTTCTTCAAAAGCTGGTGTTTTTCTGGCAGTGAGTAACACCTTGCTGGGTATTTCCCCTTGCTTCCAGGGGGCTACTTGCAGGGTGGGATTTAAGTCAGTGTGACTGGCAGCCAGGCAAAATAAGGACGAGTATTGTGTACCAGACAAGTAGATACATCCAATGTTTTAAATGTCACCTTCATTTCATTTCAAAATTTTCTTTGACTATCAGCTGAGGATGAATGACTTCATCCTAATTTTCCCCCAGGCAAGCTCCTCTCATCTGCTTTGAAGCCCCTAATTGTCCCATCCAATATGGTGGAAGAAGCCACATCATCAGAACCACGGTAGTAATTGAAAATCCTTGATAAAGGTCTTAATCTGGCAGCCCTTTCTTTTGTTAAGTCCTCCAGCAACGTTCATGAAATTGCTTTTCTACATGTCGCATCAACTAGTCTTGTGGTTCAGTTAGCTCAATCATGTGGAAAGTCTTTATATACCAGGGAAAGTACACAGTTTATCAGAAAGTCTTTTAGATGAACTGACGTCTGCTGAAATAGCCATTGAACTACAAAAGCCTGTTTATATACTCCGCTGTATGTGAAGATAAACCTTTAGTTCTGTGTCGCAAATGGTAGGAAGGAGTAAGAAACCATGCAATGTATAGTGAATAGTATTTTGTTAATCTTTTGCAGGAAAAAAGTGTAAAATAGCCTGCAGAAATAACAGTAAATTGATCTAGGAACTCTGGATGTTAAATCAAAAAATGGCTTATGGCAGCATGAAAAACCTGATCACCTAACCAGTTTTATCGCCTACAGTGTGGGTGTAAGAATCAATGGGAACATTTTCCCGGTCTTGCCTAGTGTATTGGTACAAATCAGTCTGAGCAGGTCTTTGGCTTTGTAAATGCAGGCAGCTGTCAGTCTTCAGTGGGGGAGTTGTGCTTCATAACAGTATATGAATGTGGGAAGTAAATCTGTCACCTGTCAGTCTGTCTGAAATGTGCATAAGGTTCCTCACTTAGCCAAAGATCGTTAATTGCACACAGTGACAATGTGTGGTATTTAAAAGAAATGTTAAGCAGGTATTCATGGGAAAGTTAAGCAGAGAGTGTATTTTGCTCCTTAAAGAAGAATGAAAGATGATGGTGGAACCAATCTATGGAATAAAGCATGCCAGCTGTTTCCTTGACAAGCAAAATTACTCAGATCTTGGTGGAAAGCATTTCAACATTGCAGGGCAGCAAGAATTTTCTTTGGCAGCTCAGTGTGAGACGCATCACAAATGAATATTAGCAATAATTATCAGTTTTACGTTCTGTTAAGCAAAACTCCACTTTTTGTTCTCATTTCCTTTTCACATTTATACATGCTCATTTTACAAAATGATAGATTTTCTTGGAAAATATTGGATTCCAGGATGAATGTCTAAAGAATTACCTGACATTCCTGTGAAAAAAAAGTAAAATCAGTTAAAATATTCAATATCCAGTCACGAGATGGACAGGTGGTCACAATCCTTTTACTGTTGAATTTTCTGCAAATCACCTGGATTCAGACCTGGTTGGATTTTTAGCTGGGTTCCATGCAAAAAGAGTGCATGGTGCATGTCATGACGCTGGCAGACTGTTTCCTACTGTGTTCCTTTTCCATCTGGCATTTGATCAGCTAAATTCCCTGGGGACACCACATTTTGTGCTCTGGAAGATTCTGCCCTGCCTGGTGTACTGGTTTGTAACTGACACCTACTGAAGCAGCATGGATACTCTTCTTTCAATTTATCCAGCATTTCCTCTATATTGCCTTGCCTGTTTTTCCAGAACAGAACATTTGCATTAATTTGTATCCGTTTATACTGATTTATTAGTCATGTGTGTTATCCTGCCATATCCTGCTACACCAATTAGATCTTTGTTCTGGGTAAAACCTTACAACCACCCCCCACACCCCCTCCGCCTTATTCCCCATGTTTTCTGTAGACTGACACACTTCCTTCTTCTCCATCCTTCAACCCTCTTCTGAGCAAACCTGTCTCCCAGTCTCAGATTCCTTCTCCAACTTAAGCTGTTCTTACACATACCCAGTGGCCTCTTGTCCTTTTCCCATGACTCTTGTTTAAAGCCCTCCTCACTAGCTTAGTGAGATGGTGTCCATCCTTAACCAGCCTCTCATGAACATCTTCCCACGTTTGAAGAAGTAAAGCTTCCTGAGAGGGGAAACCCACATCCACCTCTTCTGGTGAGACTGACGAGTATATCAGCTTGCAGCAGAGTGAGCAGTGTCTGGCGTGCTCAGCTGGCTGGTCGAATCTTGGCCACCTCAGCACATCCACCCTCCCATTTAGCAACTTGGGAGGCAGGACATGAGGTGTGATTCAGATCCAGCCCCCAGACGGAAATTTCACTTGCCTCGGGATGGAAGCACTCACCAGCACCACTACCAGCACCACCTGTTTTGGGAGGGGAGGATGTGGGATGTGCCACTTCTCCTATTCCACCACAGGGGTTGCCCCAAGACAGAATTCTTTACCAGTTAAGTAGTTCTTTCTGAAGGAGAAATGTTAATGTCTTTCTATCCGAGGTCAGAGGCCAAATGTTCCTTGAGGAATAACCAGCTCCTGTTTTGCTGGTACTACTCCATGCCCTGGTAGATGACAAGCTTATTTTGATTCCTTTTAAATAAAAAAAAAGAGATTAAGTAGTCCTGTTTCTGGCTAAGTACTTCCAATGTGGTGCATTTGCCACGGGCAATTCCTTTTAAATAAAAAAAAGATATTAAGTCGTCCTGTTTCTGGGTAAGTACTTCCAATGTGGTGCATTTGCCATGGACAATTTGCTAAAGCCTGTAGAACTTTGCCATCATTGTAAAGACAAACAGATGGGAATAAGATTGATACCAAAATTACAAGCTCAATCATGTACCTTCTTGCGGAGAGTACATTGATTAGTTGCAGAGCAAAAATGTAAGAAATGGCCCAAAATCTAATTTTATAAATTTTCCATCATTTTAAGCTTGGGTATGGCTTAGCTTCATTTACAGCTAGCATATCTACACTGATCTGAACAGATATTTTTCATCCAGTTGCCAAAATTTGTTGATTTGCTTATTTGAGTCTCTGTTTCTGGCTAAATCGGCTGTATCTAACCCTAAAAAATGCTATTGTCATTTTGTCATTCAGCCAGTTCAGAGAGGTGAAACTGTTGGGACAACGCTTTCTATCATTTTCCTCCTAGAGATTGAAAGTGGAGCGCTTAAATCAGTGCTTCCAAGTAGCTATTTACTTTCATGAACATCAGATTTTTCTCCACTAACTGCTGCATGAAGTATGCTTCAACGAAGTCAGTATGTCTCTTCATTAAAGATTATCTCTGTATCATTTCCATATAGTTCAAAGAACTGAAATATCATCACAGGCTTCATAGTAAAGATTTATTCCAGGTAGGGACTCAGCCGTCAGCAATACTTTTTGAATTCAGCTTATTTGCGGCTTGCCCTAGTGCTCAGGGATACAAAACTGTGCACTCCCAGGAATGGCTCGGGATGCCCACAGATGGAGAGCAGCTATCTTCCTGCTCCTCCCTTGACTGCAGAAGGGAATGAAGGAGGGAGATGTTGCTGTTCTATTATCACCTGGCATAACTGATAGAGTCTTATGTATAAAATGTGAAGCCAATGGCTTTCAGTTCATTTCCCTGGAAAGATATCAGAGACATGACTTTTTTATCCTGCTCCTCAAGTTCATGGCCAGTGATGGCAGCGATGGTATTTTCATCCTTTATAAACTGTTCTGAGGCCAAATGGTGGAACCTCCTCCCTAAGAACTAGTTGTCATTATACAGCAAGCAAGTGAAATTTTATGGTTTTATGCATTATTTGCTGAAACAGAATAGACAAGTGGTTTTTTCCCCTGTATTATTTATATAATATTAATATGGAATATGATTTTAAGACATGACCTGCAAAATCAGGGACAGAGTACACTATGCTTGCAAATGACTTTCAATGACTGCCACAAAAATAATAGCCAGCTGCGATTCACTGCTTGTATTCAGGTAGTTGAAACTGCCAGAGTGCTTCTGACTAGGGTTCAGGGGCTGTTGCCAAACTAGAAGGGGAACTTAGAAATGTTTGGTTATAGTAAGCCAGAAAGGGCTATTAGTTCTCCAGTTTTTATAGGTATTGAGTGGTCAGTATGCAAGCATAGGGAAGACCTCCTCCCACACCACACCTCTGGTAGATCCTACAAAGCTCTCACAGTAGGGTAAGAAGCATTATTGACGACACCACAAGAAATTTCAGCTTGCTAAGTCCTGTTGAGGGCATTGGTCTGTCTCCTGGCTTTTCAACTTACCACCTTGATGTCCTGAGGCACTTCTCTTCAGGTCAATAAATTGTACATTGCATGAAAGGCAAAAGTAGACTTCTGTTTCTTTATGGGCTATATTTTCAGAAGTCCGCAGAACACCAGATGATGGTCTGAGTGTTCAGTATAAGTTATGTCTGTATTAACAAACTAATCAGAGCCTGGGGCTCTGGTTTGTACTGTTAAATTGCTAGCATTCTTCCTGGAGTTTTTTGCTTATGTACCTGACTGTTCTCCCAAGCAATGGCCAGGTATGGTTGAGGACCAGCTTGTATCAGCAGACATGACAAATAATCTGGAGGTGGTGGATGAAAGTGTAGCTGTAAGGACTTGAGCTGTGCTGTAATACTTGGTTTCTGGGCTAGAAAACAATCCCCAGACTATCCTGGAGACCTCTGTAGCCATAACCATTATGACTTTACTAAAAAAGTGTTTGCATCTCAAAAACACTCCTTAGAGTAACCAATATTAGAATAACCAACATTATTTTATAAAAGAATTTTAAGCCTATTGTGTAATACCTATGATATTAAATACTGTTTGTATTCCTATGACATTGCCTATAGACCTCAGTTTGAGACCAATGCTGGCAACCTACTGTCCCATTGCTGAGTGCTATAACAGCTCACAGACTGAGCTGAGGAATTTCTGATCTCATCTGAGATGACAATAAAAGGATGTAGTTTACAAAAAAAAAAAAAAAGTAACAATTGCACAGTTTGAGAAAATCATGTTGTTCCAAGTATATTTTTTAAATGAAAGCCATTTAAAAAAGAATTAATGATGTCATCTTCTATGCTATTCTTTTTGTCTTTCATATTTTGATAAGTAAAATAAAGTTCTATAAAATGCCAGCAGAGTCCTCTTAATTAATCTTTTACTTGTGTCTACTTATGACAATTTTTTTTCGACCTTAGTTATACTTTTATCAAGACTTTTTTATAGTTTTCAAGAACATTTCATTCTTGGATATAAAATTAACTTTTAATTTTCAAGAAAAGTTGCTCTGAGTGGGCTTAGATACAAACAGATGAAAGCAATGTTGCTAAAAGACTTTATTTCATTGAATACATTACTCTTCCCCCATTTATAACACATAAATATTGCTATGAATTCTGGACCTGTTTGATCTTTAATCAGCTTTGCAGGTAATTTGCCAGATTTATTAGGCATTATATGTAATCTTGATTTGGCAAAGGAAGAATAAAAGAGAATTACATTTAAAAGTCTGTAATTAACTGATAAAGGCTGAGTTTGGGGCTTCCAGTTCTACATTCAAAGAAGGAATAGAGCCTTCATAAGGAAATAAAAAAGTAATCTTTTGTTCTATTGTGGCTTGTCCTCTTTTCACACATTGATGGAACATTGTATCCCTTATAAATGTTCTCATGGCTAGGATTCCTCCCTTTGCAGATGCTTGTGTTGTGACCGTAAATGTAAACTGAACATTTCATTTGTGACTAATACTAAGTTTAAACATGTCCTAGAACTTGTTTATGAAAAGATGTTATTAAAATCATCACAGAGCACATAGCAGTTACAGTACAAGTTACCTTAATCCCTCTAAAGCAGTGCAGATTCCATTAAAACAAATGGTTTCTTGCTTTTGAGAGTGATGTACTTAGACTGTATCCCTGAGACACATTTGCAAAGGATAAACTTTGCACATAGCTCTCCTACTGGCCTTCAGTTTCCTTTTGTTCCTTTAAGATGTTGAAAGTCCCCTGTTGGGTTTAGTAATGTAGCAGGAAAAGAAGAAAATGGGCACCCTCCCTCCCTGTTACAGAACTGTGACTTAAGGAGAATTGACACACTCTGGAACACTGTTAGATTTCATGCCATGCCCCCTGTGCAGTGGACTTAATCTGTAGTGTTCAATGAAAAATGACTGTCTTTTCTCTCATATCAAGTTGAAAAGCTGGCGACCATTCACAGCACTGAAATAACTGATTGAGATTTGGTGAGATATTTCTTCAATATTCCTTATTGCCAGGATTACCTATAGTTTAGGCTAAATGCTTACTCTGAATTCATATGAAGGAAAGTATAAGCTCAGTCTTGTACTTCAAAATACAGCAGTGTCAGGTCTTTCCCTGTGTCAAACCCTCCTTGCGTTTCTGAACTGAAGATACTCAGTTTTCTTTAGCACAACTGCAATACAAACCACTGGTTTCCAGTTCTGAGTACACCATCATCTGGCAACTGTGCCAACAACTGTCCTGGAGACATCTACAGACAATTTACTTCTCTTTTGCTGTCAGCGTATCTCGGAAGAGGGGCCTCTAAATTATCTCCTTCGGTTTACCAAGTTCTATATTAAGCTTTGTATCCCACTTCCACTCCTGTTTTACAGGAAAGGGCCTCAGGTTCTTGGTTCAGTCAGCAAAAGTAAGCACCATTTTCCTTGCACTGCTCACCATTACAAAGGGGTTTCTTCGTCCATTCAGAACAATGTGATGATGGTGGCCTAAACATTATCAGCAAACATTTATGCTTTTGTCAAGTTTTCTGAAATGTTCAGCTATGCTGGGTCTTTCGAGTACTTTGTAATATAACTGTTTTATTTTCTTAGTTCATTTTACCCCCACGCTATGCATCTTCTAGCACTCACTTGAAGCTGAGGAACCTGCCAGAGGTCTGCCTCTTTTGATAGCTGAGTCCTAACAGACCAGCACTGTATAGCGTGAGCCATGGCAAACCACAGGGCTGCCAGATGGCTCCTGCAAGTCACCAAGCCACCCGTAAAAACCCAAACACCTACAAAAAGAGAGAAAGGACAGGAAAGAAAAGCATAGAGCAATCAAATACTGCGAGATGGAAAATTAAGTTATTCTTTTGCTTAGCTGAGGTGAAAACATAATACAGAAGTAAATTAATGGACATACAGCAGATGGATCAGTGGGTGTCAGAGAAGGGCTCGCTGAAGAACATGTAAAGCTACTGAGCAGTAACATGCGTGGTGGTGCTGGCTGATGTTTTAACATAGATGATGAAATAGATGATGCTGGGGAGACAGATTTTGACTTCAGTAAGCCCTTTGTCTCATGCTGAAACAAGATATCCCATGCTGATACTGACAAAAAACCTCCATTGAGCTCCACTTGGTGATACTGGAAGCAACTGCGATGGGCACTTTTGATGCTCATACAGGGGAATCCCTGTTGGCGGCATTAAAACATCAGGGGTTGAGCTCAGAGCTACTGGGGCAAAGACCAACAGCAGGTGTGGGATCTGAGCAATTCACAGCTGTAGCAGTAGGAAAACCTGCTGCGCTGGTTGCTCTAAGAGCATAATTTTAGGGAGTTGCCTGTGTATAGACTCTAATCCCGCTGTGTTTCGCTGTCACTTGCCAACACTAAGGAATACAGGAGGAAAACATGTCTGTATGCTCTTTTAAACTATCATGAAGCAAAGTGGATTGAGTATCGTTTCTCTTTCTCAGCTTGTCTTTGTCATAAGAAATGATAGCTGCAGGACCTTTTGTTTGTGTTCATTTCAAGATAAGATTGTTTCCATAAAGGATAAACACCCTGCTTTCTTCTCTGTTCAAAACAAAAGTGTTTCTCACAAGAACAGCTTATTGCAATATATTGCTGTGCTTCATTCATTCAGGGATCAATCCTCAAACGCAGATCATATCAAAAGTTGAGAGCAGATTAATTTGTTTTGAACTAAAAATACAGGAAAAATGACACAACAATAATCCATTTTTGTGACAAGGTTGTGTTTATAATATCATGGATATTTGGGATGGCATGTACATAAGTTAAGGCTTGTGCATTTCAGATGTGCTAAGTGGGTGGTTCTAGCATGACTTCCTCAAGGAAAGCAAATACACATCTTCTTAACAGGTTCTTATATAAGTCACTCTGAGTGGATGGAAGGGGAGAGGAATTGATATGGCGTATTAGGCTGTATGTATAAGATCAACCTCTTATAGGGAGAGAGAAAGATGGTTCTGCACTGATTTTCTTCATTGATTCAATAAATGGTCAGCTGAAGCCTAGAAAAACAGGCAAAAGTGGCTAAGGACTCTGAAAGTTGCACATCAAAGAAAATGATTATGGTCTCTAAGAGATGAGAGATGAAGATAGGGCATAAAAGTAAGACATCTTTAGAAATAAAGGCAGTTGCAAAGTTGAAAATCTGAAAGGGAATATTACTTGCAGAGTTTTCAATAAGTGAATCTAGAAGAGTTTGTGGGGCTTTTGGCACCTCTTACACTACTACTTTTATCCTAAACAGTCTAAAGTTTCCAATTCATCAGTGATATATGTAATTATGAAGCCAACGTGCAGTTAGCAAATACAAGTGGTGAGAAGAGCTTCATGCTGACCGTTGCTCCTCCATGTTAGAGAAGATAGAAATCACAAGTTAAGGTCACATGAAAATCTGTTATCAATATTAAAAAACAGTTCTCATTTATGAAACATCTGGTTCAAGTGGCTCTTTGGCCACTTGGTTGCATATACTGCTGCATATGCAAAAGATATGCATTAATACAATTAAGCTGTTCTTTTTAAAAAGTTGCTATTAATTAATCTCCTATTTAAAGAATAAAAACTAAAAATGGTAGTTCCTAAAACAGCCATTTCAACGTCTTAGAGCCAGGAGGCTTTTTTTTTTTTTTTTTTCTTTTTTTTTTTTTAAAGACATCTGTATTTCAAAATGTTAGTTATGGTTTACCTCTGGAAAGGTAAAAGTAGTAAAAAGGTAAAACAAACAAAATTTTTAGTGAGCTAAGACAATTTTTTTTCTTTTCCTGACTGTGGAGGAAATTCTTTGAAATTGTTTTTCCTTCTGAAATGGGCTGAGAGAAAACATCAAAACCTCAAAAACTCCAACGGGACAATGAAGCCATGATCTGTCCAAGCCTATCTACCCATTACACATTGTAACTCTGTAAGCAGAGCACCAAGAAGTACACAAAGTCTCAGACACCGTCACACTGCATAATAATGGATAATGCTGACCTTTTAATGGAAAAGTTTGTAGCCTTACAGCTGGCTTTTGGGATACACCATCGTGGAGGTGGGCTGCCGACTCTGACCTTGAAGCCCTGCTCCTGACCTGTATCATCATTAGCACAAATCATGCCTGAGAGGTTTGGGGCTCGGGAAACCACAAGGAGACCCTCATTTCTCACATCAGCACTTTCCCTTTTCATGTCGTGAGCAAAATATAGTCTTCCTAGTCATGCTCTTCTTTACCATGGATGTAACAATTATGCACAGGTTTCAGTTACACCAGTCCACATGAGTAACTTTGGTTTACTGTACTCACATTTTATTTTGATTTCTGAATAAATGTTAAAATCATACTTGGGAAGAGTGTTTGTATCTGAAAAATGAAAGTCTAGGTAAGCCCATCAACCCGATGGATTAAAAATCAGAATGAAAATATGCAGATAGTTGAAAATTATTTCTTTTTTCTTCAGAACAGATGAATTGCAGGTCCTTATGCTGTGGCTAATCATTCACTCTTAATCTCCCTTTCTGGAATGCTGGATGGAAGGGAGGGAAAGTCTGTGGATATCTCCCTTAGGAAAATGGATGAATCTGATAGAATATGGGAAAGACCTAATTAAGAACAAAAGACTGTCACACAAATTCAGAAACTGGCTGTTCTCCAGTAAAGAAGTGTTGTTTTGCTTCTGTCCTAAGCATTTGAAAACAGTGCTGCAGGTGCAAACCAGGCAACTTCACTAGCAGGGGATGAAAATCTCTTTTACCGTCCCTTTTCTTTTTAAGCTGTGCTGATGAAAGCACAGTGAACATCAACACAGCGCTCAGAAACCTCCTGTTTATCAGTCACCTGAGCAGAGCTCAAGCACTTCACAGGTTCATGCTTCCTCTAAACATTCCTGGAGCAGGTGAGAAAGGAAACATTTCATTTCCCATTACCTGAAGCCCTGTTTTTTTCCCCCAGCAATCACATAGCTCTATTGCTTATAGGGTATAGCCCAGTGGGGTTTAAACTGATAAAGGGTACCAAGCACATTTCACAAAGACAAGGTGAACTCAATTCCTATTTCTGAACACATAACAGAGCAATTGGCTTTCCTGGGGGGAAAAGTCATGTTATAAATTTAGAGGGCTGGATGCTTCCAGTTCTTCTAATGCATGTGTGGCTAGAACATAGACCTTTGCAGTAGTGCCAAATGCTACTTCACCTTTACAAAACTGGTTTGGTAATTGGTCCAATTTGGAGAGAAAATATTTAAATGCAGGGTGAAATTAAATCTAAGGGGAGGAGGCAAAATAAAATTAAATTACTTTCAGACTGATCAGTTTTCTGAAGTTTTTCACTGTCTATTTCTGGATATACCAGGGAAAAACAATAGTTTGGGGAATAGCCTTGCAATGCTAGATAATGTTTGATGACTATTATTTCCAAGAATCTGGGATTTGTCTCTTTGGGATGGAATGCCTATGGTTGCCAAATATAAACAATTTATTTAATATGAATTTGAAAATACAGGAAAACTATCAGCACAGATTTCAGGTTTTGTAATATTCTGTTATTGCAACTTTTTGCCAAATCATACTTGTTTAGGGGAACCGGGACAGATCTGACAATCTGACTGAGGTTAGGCTCCCACAGCTCCATGCCCCCAGGTCCAACCAGCAGCAAGGTTGAGCATGTGTTCCCAGTAGGCATATGCACACATACACAGCACATAAATGCGTATGTATGTGGCCAGCCATGCAGATTGACACTGATAGACACACAGAGGATTCACATGAATACAGACAGCACCAGGGGCCTCATCCTGAACCCCTCTCTGGGTAAGTAGGATGGAGCGCTGCTAGTGGAAATATATGAATATTTAAATATGTGCAATGAGGATGCCTCCAGCAGCTGGGCTCAGATGCTCAGGTCTGCCCAGCAGCTGCCCCTGGATCCCAGTCTCTCTAGCTTAGTGGTACCATGGATGCACAAGCCTCTGAGCTCTGGTTCCACCCCAGAAGCTGGCACTTGATTTTCCTCACTCTGGTGAGAAACTGGGCCTTTTGATCCACTGATCCCTCCATTTCCACATTTCCCTCCATTTCACTTCATCCTCCCCAAATCACCTAGATCTAGCCCTTCCCTCACCTTTTGTTCTTCCCCTAAACATCTCATAGTAAGTCCTGTGCAATCCTGAAATGCTCTTCCTCTGTGTCCCATATTGTGCCTGACACTCTTAGGCAGCAAACCCCAGTAGTCTGAAAGATATTCCAGAATTGAACTCATTGTGATGGGTTTCATGGCTGGATGCTGGGCCTGAGGGTCTCCCGGGACAGCCCTGGGACAGGTCTGGACAGGGTGTTCCTTCCTTTGGGTCTTTAATTTGGCTTTTCACTTGCTCTTGTGCTCCTCTCTGCTTGTGGAGATGGGCCTTTGATGGGTTGCTGGCTCCTGTGATGGGCATGGGAGTATCCTGGCAGGGTATGATTTGGGCTCCCCCTGCCATGTCTCTCTCTGCTTCTTTGTGGGCATGCAGAGGAGCTTTTATCACATAACTTAACTATCCCAGCTACATCTTTTTAGCTGTTGTATACCTAGTCTTAATTATTGCATGTGCTTAAAGTATTGCCAGCTTTGGTATTGAAGGTTATATTTTCAAGAAAGCATCCAGATATCTTCTAGAAGCTATGTACTGAGGTACTGCAAGGATTAAGACTGTGCTTGATCCTTGAATTTTAATAACAAGTAAAGTAAAATTCATTCCAGGATTTCATCAGTCCACTGGAGAGATCCCTGTATGCACGTTGAATAAATCATCAAAATCGAAACATAGAAAGGTGTCTTATTTTAAAGCCTTAGAAAGTTTTTAATGAAAAGAATTGCTCAAAATGAAAAGATAAAAGAGGTAAAATAGATATTAAATACTCAGATTCTTTTACATGAAATGCTCAAAACAGCTCAAAGCAAAATGCTATGACTTCATTTCATTGGCTGTAAGTTTTAATGAAATTTGACTCAATTTTTAGAAATGCTTTTGTTCTCCCTGAAACATTGATTTTTCAGTGAGTTTAGCATTCATCCCCCAAAATGCGCCAAGCTCTAGACTGCGTGTGCTATCATATTTATCACATACAGAACAACTGTTAGTTGTTCCTAATGCCTACATTTTCTTTAAGAAATGTTCATTGCATTCAGCTGCCAATTTGTTCCATCTCGGCAAGAAAACCTCTGTTTGAAGAAGGTTGCTACCAGCTAAATGCAAAACTCCAAAGACTATGCAGTCCCAGTCTCCCACCAGAAACGCACCCAGGCTTGACTTGGGCTGTCCACCACGTTTGCAGAGCTGCCCCCACCTCCTGGGAGGCTGCAATCCTTTCCTCTCCCTGCTGACTGGCCTGGTTTTGGACCATATCTAGACTGGGATCTTTTAGGCCCTCTTCTAGTTGCAGGTCTTCTTTTATAAGGACACCTTCTCACATCATTTCAGGAACACTGACGGAGATGTCACCTTATTTCTGCATGTTTCTACGACTGTCTGGCTGAGGGATCCTGCCCCTCCAGGGTCTGCAGAAGCACAGAGTTGTCAAACAGAGATCTCTATCTCCTACCCACTCTTTCCCTGATTTGCAGCATAATGTAAGACAATGAAGTAAAACTTTATTGCTTGCAAAGTTACATCTTCTTAATCATATTATTGTTCTAATCTGTTCCCTCTCTCCCTGAACATACAGTCTGTCCCAAGCAAACAATGTAATGATTTCTATTTTATCTCCTGAGCTATTCTGAATTAGACTGACCGTTACATTGAGTTCCTCATACAATTTCATTCAGTGTTTCTGAGAAGAGCTGGGTGGAAAAATGGCACAACAATGGCTGTATAAAAGCCAATTTAACAAAATCCAGCTGTTCCCTGAATTTAGCACTGTGGTCTCCACCATTTTGTATGAAACACTGCTTTTTAAAGCTACCTCAAAATAGCAACTTAAAAATATGCACAATGAAGCCATTACACAACAAGGAGAAAGAGCCCATAGTCCTGATTTTCAGAGAGGCTGAATATTGCTCACTCAAAACAGAAATCTAGTTTTTAAAGGGGTAGGTGTTAAACTTTTTGAAGTAGTTTTTATTTCTGGAGTCTGGTGGGGGTGGGAGTAGAAAGGTGTTCTGTGCTGAGGCTGTGCGGGCCAGTTTTATGACTCAAACAGTTGCAAACCAGGACAATCTAAAGCAGGTCTCCACATGACTTTGCTGGCTCCCCTGCCCCTCCGGATCTGTGCTGCGTATGTGCTCTCTCTGCTTTCACAAAGGCTGTGGCTGCACAAATGTCCCCTCTCCTTGCTCCCCCGTCCCTAAATTTTCTCCCCATTGTCAGACCCGTTTGTTCCTTGCCACTGGTGGCAGCAGCAGTGGGGAGCGCTTGGGCAGAGAAGGCCTCATGGAAAAGCAGCTGCTGTGGGCTTCATGCTGTTTAATCCTTTCCAGAGCTGGTCTCTTGTCTCCTTCTTATTGCTGCTGCTGTCAGTCATGGAGCCAAACGAGCGGTCATGTTAAAAATCAGGGGGGGGAAAAAAAAAAAAAGAAATCCTAGCGGAGACAAAGGCAAACATAAATGAGGAAACAAAGCCCAAAAGAAAGAAAACAAGTGAGATATACTCTTTTTGTATTGCTCATGAAGCAGTTGCCCTGTTTGATGTGACAGGACCTATCGGAGCTCTGGATGTCCTGAAGCCAGTACCGTCGCTCAGCACCGGCCGTTTGGCTGAAGCAAAAGAGCGCACCGAGGTGCTTATTGCCCTGGGTCCAAGGGCTCCGTGTCACCTGGAGGAGCGAGTGCAGCTGCTCGCTGCCGCTTCCCTGTCCCCTGCACGTGCCTGGGGTGCTGCATCCGCCTGTGGGCATGTGAAGCACACGAGAGAAACGAAACGCACCAGTATTAGGAATTTTCTTACGGGTCTTTAGCTGTTCTCATGTTCAGAGACCAAGGATTGTCTCCCACTGGGTGCAGTCCCGCACCCATTTCCAGAAAGCGGCCAGTGTCTGATGCCTCGCTGTAAGGAGCAAGGTGCTTTACGGCAACCGGATGGCGTTACCCTGGCTGGGGAAGGCTCCTGCTGCTTCCTTTTGCTGTTTGGCACGTGCCTTTGTGTATACGTCTGTGAACACACCGTGTGGCTGACGGGCTTAAAGACTTGGGCAATGTTTTCTGGTTTCTAAGGTTCAGGGCAGCCTTTCTGGTCATTTCTGGAGAGAAGACAAGAGAGAGGGAAGAATTTAAATTAAAAAAAGAGCTTTGAGGATTAGTACGACTCTTCTTTGTGAAAATATAGGAGACGTTTCATTTTCGTTCCAGTGAAGGATGAAAATGAATTCCAAAATCTCCCATGTTGTCATGAAACAGAATTGCTGTGCTCTGGCTGGCTCTTGCCAATGTGTTATGAGGGAAGTTTCTCTTCAGCTCCTGCTATTTGGGAACTGTCTTTTATCGAAACCCACAAAACTTTATATACTTTACAAGCTTGCAGCCTATCTCTGTGGCTGACTTTATTACAAATTTCATTCATTTTGAGCCTTTCTAAGCTCTTTGGCTGAGTGTTATTCTGTGGCTTGGATATTAAAGGACCACAATCAGGAGCCGAAGAAGCAAAGATATTCATTTGTTTTTCAAAGCTGAAGTTCAGAAATGGGGGGCAGGCAGGTCTTCGATATGGCAAGCAAGATAAAACAAAATGATGCATTTAAAATCAGTTGCAGTTATGTCTTACAGATCAACACTTTTTTTTTTTTTTTTCTGAAATGCATTGCACTTGTCTTGGGGCCACAGAGTAGGAAAGAGGAGCAGAGCTTTTGCACTTTGCTGGGTATAAGGCAAATAGTATCTTAAAACAAAAAAGCTACTGGGAATTCTGCCTTATTTGGAACAGAGCAGAAGAGAAATGAAAGAGGCAAAAGACTAAGGAAGAGCTGAAAGTGGTTTTGCTTGATTCTACCAAGCGTTTGGGCTTTCTTTACAGAGTCCTTTGTTTCTGTCAATCATCAATCATCAAACCTCCCTAGCCTACCCAAAACAGGTTGCTATAAGTTGCTATAAGCACCAAACAGTAAAGCGTTCTTCTCTGCTTGTCCAAATACTCTGACTGAATAGGTGGAACTGGTTGCTGGAATGGCCGAGTAAAAAACCCAACACAACAGCAGTTTGCTGATGTTGCACTTGAATTTTTACAAAGGAAGAAAAAAAAAAAAAAAAAAGCCTGTTTTGTGACACCAGGTAATACACTATATATTGCAGTCACTGTCTGAAAAGGCAAAATAAGAAATGGGGAACTGGGACAGAGGGCAGGGACAATCAGTGACAGCCTAACACTGAAACACTGAGACTGATCAGGAGAATTAATAGGGAGCATTGTGACAACTCAAATCACATGAAGATATCTGGCACCCAGGAAAACTCCTCTCCCACACTATTGTACTGCTGGGCCAATGACTACAACTGGGTGTCTAAAATAGATTGGTTCCTGTGTCAATCCCAGCTTTGCATGAGGAGTTTGAACTTCTGCCCTAAAGTGACAGGCTCAGTATCTTTGCCTCCTCTCGTCATCTCTTTCATCATTCTGTCCCTTACTTTGCTCAGCAAACAGCAAAGATGAAACCTGGAGGCGGTCTGCCTGCAAATAAAATAGTCATGCTGGCTGAGTTATGACTTGGAGAGCATTTCTTTTGAAAGAGCTAGCAATTAAGCAAACCTCCAAGCTGGACCATGTGAGCAAAATGGCAAGCAACAGACACCCCTCACCACCTGCCCCTGCCTGGCTTTCTGGAGAGAGAAGCACGAAGTGCAGTGGTCTATTCAAGTAATACACTGCTCTGATATTTTCCATCTTCGCTAGACACTCTGGGGGAAAAAATGGCCTCTGAGAGACCTAGTGAAATGCCATAGCTTGGCTAAGTGATCTGGAGAGAGAGGCAGATAGTAGAAATGGACTCTCTGGCCTTTCCACAAACCCTGTATTGCAAGCACTGCTGGACTGCAAAATTGAGCCAAAATTTCATATCCTGTTGGAAGTAAAGGTTTAAGGGCACAAAC
This sequence comes from Astur gentilis, assembly GCF_929443795.1. Lineage (NCBI taxonomy): Eukaryota > Metazoa > Chordata > Aves > Accipitriformes > Accipitridae > Astur > Astur gentilis. Next base: position 12,917,139 of record NC_064881.1, read on the forward strand.
GAGGTTTAAGCAGACCCTTGCTGGGTCATACAAGCAGGATTAGCTCAAGGGATGACTGGCTCAGTACAGCTGGGAGCCACTTTACAGGCTGAGCTCTGACACGTTATAATACAAATACTGCAAACACAGAGGTTTGGAGCACTTGACGAATAATTTTTTGGTGAGAACAATTTCAAAACTAAGTAATTCCAAGTAAACAAGGGTTTTACAGTTATGGAAAACACACAGTGAGATAATCAACTTTAAAAAATGTATAAATAAGGTTGCCACGAAATTAATGAGTACTGCCATGCATCTCTGAAACTCGTTAGTCTTCTGCAAGACAATGTTATGAACTGTGACGTACAGCTAGAAAGCACTGATGACCATATTATAAAGGGTATAGAATATAGAATAATTCCCCTCTAATTTACCAGGTCCTCAAATTTATCTTTTAGCCAGCAGTTATTCTGTGCTACTTAGGGATCATCTACCTCCCACATAGTGCGAGAAAGTGCAAGTCTAATATATCACAGTCTCTCATAAAAAAATTGTCCTTCATAGAAGGGCAGTTCTGAAGATGGACTGTCTAAAAGTATCCTAAGGCACCCTATGAAATGCAAAAGCAGTCTTATAAAGCTAATAACAGTTTTTCTGAACTTACTGATAAAACAATTAATGTCTTTCTTCATTCAACAGCAATTCTCATCCCATTAAACACTGGGGAATCTAATTTTCCTTAGCTAAGCTGAGTCTTTCCTACCTAGAATGACTCCTGTGAAATGACATGCAACCTCAAGAATTGCATTTACAGTTCTTTTAGCTCTTTGATGTCTATAATAATGGTGATCCCAAGAAAGTGTCACCTTTGCAATATTTATTCAAGCACGTGTAACAATAAGGTTTAAGTAAATGCACTTAATTTCCATTCTGCTACACTTGACTTAAGCTGATATTGGTCCCAATGAGAATTTTTTAAAGACAAAGCTAATTTCATCATTTGTTCCATTTTAAGTGGATGAATTTAGCTTTCATGAGCTTAAGGGAAAAGCAGCAATGGTAGTAGAAGTTTAAGGAGAGCCTGTACCAGGCAAGCACAGCTGGGAAAGCCTCTGCACTGCCAGTGGTTAGTCTTCAAGAAAATTCATGCCAGACTGAGTGATGAACTAGACTGAGAACGCTTCCAGCTGCAGGCTGGTGGGAACATGCGCATTGTTTGTTGGTACAATGTCTCAGAGAAATGAGGAGCCGGGGAAGGAAAGTTAATTACTCAGAACTGCAGCTCCATTAAGACGTATTTTGTAAAGAGCACACCTTGCCTGATGCCCTTGCAGTGAGCATCCATTCAGAAAGCACCCTAGAATTTAAAAAGCAGAAGACATCGAAATCATGGGAATGGACCCCAAACACAGCTTAACCTGGGTTTTGCCAGCATGACTCTTAGGGTGTCTCTCTCTTCCTTCAAGGAGTGAGCTTGGAGGGTTTTTTCCCTGAAAGTGGAGACCCATCTGTGAAGTCCTCCCCCTGTGATGCCTGCTAGTGAGGAGTTGTAAAGGAAAATGTGGAGGAACATAGAGGAGGGAAGGGTTCCCTGAAGAGAGAGAGAAGAGCCAATGAAATCCTTCAAAAGAAAGGACAAATCCCTCCAAGATCCTCCCAAATTATTCTTTCAGCTTCTAACAGGATGCCCAAGTGGACCTTGCCTTAGCATCAGTCCCTTCAAAGAAAAAGGCAGCCCTACAGATTCAGCTGTTGCACTGGATTTCATTTCATTTCCAGAGTATTTTAGACAGACTGAGACAGGATTAATGATTTACAATCCTTCATTACCGAAAGAACAAAATAAATAAAAAATAGAAAACTGACAGTTTAAAAAAATCCTTTATTATTGATGATTTACCTTCTAACACCATATGCACTTGTAGCTGTTGTGGCATGTGATTTATTAGGATTTTCAACCTTTTCCTTATTGTTGGATCTTCTTTAGAAAAGATGCAATTTAAAGGTTAGTGTTGCTGAAGGCATATAATGGTACAGTGATTGAGAAACTAAATGGAAAACACACTTCTATTTCAGACTGTCAGTCTGATGAGATGAAAAGAAAACTAGTTAAAAATACCTAGTGGTTTTGAACTCATGTCGTCAGCAGATGACACAGAAAACATGAGTGAGGGTGTCTGCATGATTACAATTCTCCGTGCAGGCACATGGGATCCCTAAGTTACTGTATTTAGGTATAAATATAATTAACTAATTTGCTGGAATAATCCTGAAACTAATAAAGACAATATTTAATTTTGCAATGAAATACAATAATACATAGAAATACGATTTTGCCATTCAAGATATGTATCTGAAAAATTATTTACCTTCTTAAATCTTTTTTTTTATTTTATTTCTCACTCTTCATTTCTCATAAGCTGTGATGTCTATTAACCTAGTGCATAGATTCCCATGGAAAAAAAAATATTCCCCACTAGTTAAGTACCTGGCCATGTGAAATTTATCATCTATATTGGTTTAGAGAGGAAAATAAGAGAAACATGGTTTTTTTCACCTCTGTAGGTTGTAGAATCAGAAGGATTTTTTTTAAAAAAATGTCCTTTTCTTGAATAATAATACCTGCTGACTAGAGCTACTAACACTTTCTTTTCCAAATGTTAGTATTTTAGGGGCTACTGTTAATCTGGAGTCATTTTGGCAGAAAAGTCAATCCTCAGGTCATATAAATGAGATTGTCTTGTCCAGAGACATGAGGCAGATGTAACTGCCTCCAGGGCTTTGCCATTCAGCATAAAGGAGAGGAGTGCAGCAAGGTGGCACCACGCAGAGGTTTACCTGAAGATAAGAAAGAAGATCGGTGAACAGAGGTGTTCTTCAGTCGCTCCTGTGGAAGGCAAAGCTTTTACTTACAAGTGCAGTTTTACTCAGAGAACTGACAGTAAGCGGCATGGTGTTGTCTGTGTCTTGTGAAGTGTTTTTCCGGTAACTTCCACACTGAATTCGCTTCAGTTATTTTTCTGTTAGGGCTTTATGTAAGGACTCAAACCTGTGTGGGGAAGAGTCGCTGTGCAAACATGCATTTGATTGGCAGACTGCTCTTTTAGGACAGTAAACTGTGGTGTGATAACTCCTTAGAAAACTCAATTTTTAAAGAAACAGAGTAAATGAATGGGAGAATTGGTAGGAAACAGGAGTAGAATAGGAGAGTATGTAGCTTTGGAAGCTTTGGAAGGAAAGATTGGCAGGAAAAAGTTACAATATGGAACCTTTCTTGACCTCAAATACCTGTTTGCTGTTTTAGAGGCTGCCTTGCCTGCACAAGAGAGAAGCTGTAATGTTTTCATCCACATCACCCTGAAAGAAAAAATGGCTGTCTGGCTGCTGGGCTACAAATGGCTCCTGAGAAGCAGAAGTGACAGTGAAGGAAAATATCTAAATGGTCCATTAAATGTTCCAGGAAACCTTAAATGAATAAAGGCTCTGAATGAGCACTGTGTACATGTATACATGTATTTTTTCACCCTCCAAATAACAGAAAAGTATATTCTCTTTTAGTTACTGTTCTTTCTTAATCCTGTAATAGAAACTACTGATGTTATTGCTCATAAGGAAGAATTAATTCATTGCATAAGCAAAAAAAAAAAAATTCTAAAGCAGATATATTTAAAAATGCATCAAGTAAAATGCATTGTTCATACTCAGAAATAAACTGCTACAGACTATGCATTTGCACATCAAGGTGTAGCTGTAATCACTGCTTTCAGTCTTGTGTTACAAAATTAATTTGGAGACTGTTGTATAACTTATGTTTGTGGTTTATTGATAAGGAAAAATCCCTTAAGTGTGTTGGCTGAGTGTATTTATAGAAATAGCAGGAAGTAGAAATGTATTTTTATCACCCAACTAAGCACAGAAATTTGTTCATATACAATACACATTTCTTGAGAAAGAATTAAAAAAAATTCCCAGTACCTCTTCAAGGTAAGCTTAACATTTTAGTTAATTTTATCCCTATGGGCAAGTGCAAAAGTCTGTAGAATCCTTAAAATTCATGCAAGTTTTATTTCACTTTTTAAGGAGGCCTCTGAGGCTTAATATAGGAGCCAATGTTCCTGCTTAGTTGAGACCATTGATAGTATTGGTAGGCTGAGCTTTTCCAGTTATTCTAGGATTTCAGTTCAAACACATCTATTGCTAGTTCTATGTTTTCCTTCTTTTTTTTTTTTTTTTTTCCTCCATAGCTTTTCTAGGTATTCTTTCCTCTGTCTTCATTCTTTTAACAGTTTTGTGGGCTGCTAAATTAAAGGGAATGGAGTTGCTTACCATTATCAGTATTGAAATAGAAATTTTTTAAAAGTCACTTTCAGCGGCATTTGATTTAGATCATGATGGAAGCGTTGTGAATATGTATTACATAAAGTTTGAGAGAGCACCTTCAGAAAAAGGAGAGTACTTTAAAAAGTCCTGTATATTTTAGGTCTTCTATTCAGAATAGTCACTGGAGTGAAGATAAGAAGTGGGAGAAATACCTAGAAAATAAAATTTGCCAGGCTGTTGGAGTTTGGCTTTGGGAAGTTTTAGAAAGACACTCTACTTTCTCTTTGATAAGTACTGTGAAAATAACAATGGTCCATCCACCGGGATCATCTCACACCATGTAACCTTTATTCTGGTGGTGAGTGTTCAGTTTAGTGTTGTTCCAATGAATGAGTGATACATCATGCCAGTCTGGAAGAAGCCTGATGAAATACTAATGTTACTGTAAGTCCTACTGGAGAATATCTCCTGTGAATATATAAAAAACACATTTATGTTGTGCAGTATTTTGCATTAAAAAATTGTCTTCTCTGCATGCACATTTGTCTATGAGCAATAAAACTAGTCCAATACAAATCATTCTCATCTTTGCAGCACTATGAACAAGATTTCTGTATGGGGAGACTTAGCTATATGAAAAAGTGCAGAATAAATTTTAAGTCTTAGATTAGAATTTAATTTAGAGAAAAACAAAATCCATATATTTTTCTATTCTGGTGACAATTGTAGAAACTGAATTGATTTGAATGAGTTAGAAGTTCCACCTATGCATAAATCAGCAAGTAAAAAAGACATGTATGTGTTCCTAAAGTTCATAACAACATAATTAATATAAAATGTATGACATGTGACACCACAGATGCTTTTTTTTTTTTTTTTTTTTGGACAGCTGATTTGGTACAAAGATTTTGCTGAAGAAGAAAAAAGTACCTGTTAGTCCCATTTGAGATTTCTTTGCAAGTCAAAATCAATAAAATCGTCATCATTACTGTCTGTTTTCTGGTAGCTGTCTTCTGCACTGAATATTAAAGAGCTTTCACACTGACTGAAAAAAAAGACATTAGAATGGTGAGAAAATTCTTTTATATTTTACTCAAACATGATGTCTCTATTGATTTGTCAGAAAGAGCACCTAGAAGGTTTATTGTTAGTCAGAGGATTACATCAAATAATAAAAAGCTCTTTTCAAATTGAAGGAATTAAGACAAAGGATTAGAATATTCTAACCTTTATTGTCTGCCTTTTTAATGCTTTATGTTGTATTTTTCACATTTTTTTCAGAGACATTGAATATAAGCACTTTCTGCCCTGCACCTTATACACATAAGGCCTTTATTAGCAAAGATTGCAGAGTATTTTTTCCGTCTGACAAGATTTCAAGGATTTTCTGACTAAAACCAGTTGCTGAAAGACACTTCTGCCACACTGACACCTTATTTCCATTCTCTAGCTCAGTAGCTGAACATTGTCTATGTTTCAGATAATCTTGAGTATTCTTGTTCAATGTTGGCCATTGCTATTTTTTCTCTGTTTTAAGGCGTATTATGCCCATAAAAATGGAATATTTTCATGTTTTGCCAGTCCCAGTGAAGTAACCTTTAATTACAGAGAGACAGAAATTAAAAATGAAGGAAGAATTTACTTGCTGTTGTCTATATGCTAACAGTACAGCATTAAATTTAGGAAGAAGTACAGAGGAATATAGGGATTTATACCTTATAGCTATCTATTTGGCAGTCCCCAGCCCTGTTTTGCCCAGTTAGTGACCCCTGAGGATACTTGCATAGCCCAGTGATTGGAATCCAGCCTTAAAACAAAGCCTCTCCCGTATCTTGGACAGTGTTTTTACTAAAGAAAATCCTGATTTGGGATCATTGATAACTTCATAACTTGACTTGCTACAGATTTCAAATTTTTCCAAGCTTCTGCTGCGGTATGTAATTTAATAAGGGAGGCAGAATTAAGGCCTATAGTACCTTCATCATGCCTGTTTCCATTAGAAATATCTGACTGCTGGAACTGATAACTGGAGCCACCTCCTATTCATCCAATAAACTGAACTTGTTAACAATTGCTCTGGCAGTGCACTGTAAGGAAAGAAATAACACATCCACAGGTTAACTCTCCTTTCTGCCTCATGGACTGTCATTCCTTATGTACAGAAACTTAGATTCAGTATTATGTATTAACAAGCAAGTATATTCAGTCAACTGTAGAAGTGAGAATAATGCAGAGACCAAGATGAGGTACAGCGACAATTATGTATTTTCAGGATGGGATCAAGTCTTTTCTGAGGGGTACCAAGGCAAGAGCATTATGCTATACATCCTGAGCTCAAGAAAAGCTGTTAATAGTGAAAATGTAAATGTTTTGCAACAAAAGCATCATCTTTGACTTCTTATTTTGGGTGCGAGAAGAAATACACCATTTCATATTTTCAGCATATTGACACCAACCAGACAGTCTATCTCTTATTCTTCTTTCTGAGATAGAGGAAAACCTATGAAGGCATGAGGAGCAGGAGCAATCTACTAGGTCTGCTGCTGTCTTGAAACCTAAAATGATACAATGTGCAAAACCCAGAGATGCTTAAGTTGAACTTCAGCCAGTCATCAATGTTAAATGTTGATTGCTCATAATCAGGATGAGCAAAGCTGAATCTTTGATGAAATTCTCAGCAGTGACTTAGACAGCATTTTATTAGTTTCCTTTGACAAGAAGAAATGAGGGAGGACTTTCAGGGACTTTGATTAGCTGATCAACAGGAACAGGCCAATCTAAAAAAGATTACCCCAAACCCAGTTCTGATGACAAAAAGAACAAAATTAAACAGTATGAGGATAACAAAGGGGTACTTTCTTATGGCTTAGTTGCCTCTTTGCTTGGTGTCTAAGCAACCTTGCATTCAAGGGGTACAAACAGGAGCCTTTTTTTTTAAATGTATGTTGATTTTTCTAGCAAAGAATAGACTCTTTCAACCGGGAGGACTATTGGAGGAAAGGTATTTTAAGGATTTCCACTCAAGGGTTCTGCAGCACTGTAAATCAATTAATATGAATATATCATGAGAGATGCCTGTTTTTCTCTTGCCATCTCTTAGTCTATGTCTAGTTTGCAGAAGCAGCAAACCCTATTTGCATCAATGATGAAGGGTGAATGAAGATAAAATATAATTTTGAACCTGTTCTACCTCTTTGAAGTGACTCAGGCTTGCCTACGGGCATACTTTGAATCTGTGAGGCAAAGAAGCAGCAGTGTGAGTGTCATCTTCCTCTCCTGTACACTGTGAGGCAAGATTTTCCACCAATGGGTGATTTTCTACATTTGCTAATACTAACAGTTATATCAGTAACACATTTTTCGGGGGTTTGGAGGGACAGGTGTAATGGCATGGCATGCTCCTGTGTTCTTTCATTTACAATAAAATTCATTACACAGAAGTGGTCCTTTTCAACATATATGAAGTAATTTTTTATTATCGTCACAGTCATAAATTAAACATATATATACACATATAAACACACATACATACATACAGTCATACACTACCTACCACAGGGAGAGGCCCACTTTTGGGACATACTACTTCTGATCTGCTTAGCTGTAACCATTAAATGCGTTAAAGCTAAGATATTTAAAACAGTGGATGAAATGGTTCTTACATTAACGCTGCAGAAACTCTGGGTAATGATTTGCTCCTGCCATCTGTATAAGTTTTGCTTAATACAACAGGGCTTTCATTTGCTTTGGCCTGTGGATGTGCTTGACATCTTAGTGTGAGCTGGAAGCTGAAATGCTGTAAGATAGTGAGAGAATGTTTCTTTCACAGCTGCATTTCCCTGACAAGTTAATCACAACCCCCCTCCCTCCAGCACTGCCTGATATGTGTAACTGGACATATCTAATGACTATCTGGTAATTAGAATTTGAACTCTTTTGCTAGACTAATTTATTAGTTAATATTATCTAAAATTTGATGCTAATATGTCCTAAAGGCTAATCTATTCAGATTGCAATACATAGATTTTAATAGTCTGGTGTGCTTTGGCAATCAGAAGGAATTATGTGATTATGGCTTCTGGCTTAAGCAATTAAAAAAGATTGGGTTTAAGTGCTCATTTCAAGGTTGTTGGGGCATTTATCGAAAGGGATTCCTATAGAAAATTTGTCTGTAATTTCAGTGTAATGTGGACCTGTCATAAATCACTGGTCTGTTTCAAGTAAACTACCACATGTCCCACATGGTTTAGGGTGGGAGAGCTGCTTAGCCCCAAATTATGACCGGTGTACTAGAAGTGAAAGGATTGCTTATCCCCAAGATATTTTTTTTTGTTGTTCCTTCTTTATCCAACCAAAGTATAAAGGTCAGAATTCAGAGAAAACTGAGATAGGAGAAAGTGAAGAGGAGATATGGGATGTGATTAAGTCATATCAGGGTTACTGGTAGGCTTTTTAGCATAATTTAGGGAGCTTATATTAAATTGCTTATCCACTATTACCCTGAAGTCCCTGGTTTCCAAAAGACAGTTCCCACTCTGTAGTACTGCCCTTTATACATTGCTTCTAGACATCATTTTGCCTTAAATGGTACAAAAATACACTTTGAACTGACTTCATTTTACAAGGGAATCTAGATTGCTCTGTACAGGTTTCTAATCTTCATTCAGAGAATTTTTAGGTCCCCCAAAATCTTGTATTTTGTAAATTGTAAGTGTACTTCTGTCTAGATCACAATAAATAAGTTTGGGTAGCCTCAGGATTAATTTCACTCCTAGGACAACCCTGCTGTAGTAAAATCCATGAAATGATTGATGATTACTTAAGAGACCCGTCTATTAGGTGGCTCTTAATATATGTGAAATATACTTTGCTGGCCCCACTCTAATTCAATGTTATCAGAATGTATGTGGCACCAAGGCAAACAGCTTACAATGTCTATCACATTTACACAGTTACATTTATTGACCAAACTTGTAGTCTCCTGAAGGAATTAAATCAAGCATGTTTGACTGAACCTGTTTTCTGTAAGATCATGTTGACTGGCACCAATTTTATTTCCTTCCTTTAATATTTTTGTTGACCAAGAACAGCAAAAAGCTTTTAGCTACTTTACAGAAAGATGATTTTCCTGCAAGAGAAACTCTCCAGGCAGAAATCTTCAGGCAAGCCGAGCTCTTTCTTCCTGTGCTGTGTACCTGTGAACCAAAAAATGAAGCACACAGGCTGCTGCAGTTGTGGCCAGTGTGCAAAATATCCCATCTGATTAGGAATTTAAACAGAAAATGTTCAAGTGCTAATTAGCTTTAATCAAATGGACTAGTCTGGAGATCAGACTCAAGTACTGAGAATCCTATTAAAGTGATCAGGTGGCAGGAGTGACAGATACTTCTCGCGGGCCTATTCAAAACAAGCCTGGGGACTGATCAGCTCAAACTTATTTAGAATGAAGGGCTACTCTCGTGCAGAAAACTAATGCTGTTTTAAAAAATATGAGGTCTTGTAGAACTACTTCCATAAAAAAATGGAGTTCTGTTTCCCATCAATACAATGATAAAATGACTGCAGAACTGCTTCAAAATTCAAAGCACTAGCAAAGCTGCTGAATGAACACAACAGAAAAGAGAAATAAAAATCAAATTAAATGATGGATGAAGGATGTTAGAGAAAACACTTCAGGCCAGGTTTTCCATTATTTTGTGCTACGCTTCATACTTGTGAAGAGTAAGGAGTGCTAATAAGATGGCTTCATTCTCACTGAGCAAGATACAGGTCTACGGGCCCATTCAGTAGCTGTTGAACCACCTCCTGAATTCCCGAGGCATCTCCAAGACCATAAACACCTACTGCACAACATAGGGGACAGACCATAGTTTGTATCACCCATGACATGACATGTCACTGCTTCTATAATCACGTGTCTCCAGTCACATTGCAATCCAGGAACAAAAAGAAATGTGAGGGTAACACTTCTCTAGAAAGAACATACAAATGAAATAGTAGGGTAAGCAAACTGTCGGTGTTTGGACCAATGTGTTCAGTCACCCAAATATACTTAGCTCCTGATATTGCTTTTGGTACATATGCAGATCTGCTTCTCCAGGTAAGGTCTTTCAGGGGTAGGAATTCTTCTGAAGTACATTTTCCCCTTGAATTCAAATTCTACTTGCTCTCTTAAAGTGCCAGACATAACTTCTCCAAAAGACCTGCTGACACAAGGGCACAGTCCTGAAAATTGGTGGCTTTTCTTCTTATTCTGACACAGTTCCATCCCTGCCTATAGCCTTATTAACATCTGGCACGTTTTTCCTCGTGTGTTTTGCTCAGACTCTATCACACAATCACTACCTTTTCTTTTCAATCATCTGCCCTTTCAATTTCTTCCTTTAATCTATTCAGATTTCAATCTAATTTCAAGTGATTATTGTACAGTGTGACTTACCATGAGCATGTTGTACATAGCCAATGCACCAAAACCTGCATAAAACATACTTTTGGTGGATAATTAAAAAAAAAGAGGGAAAAGGGGAAATGCATATTTTATACCTGACAAAATTTGTCAGTGTTTTACTCCAATTAGAAGTTCTGCAGAAAGGAATGTGTATCAAGCCAATAACTTCAGTTCAGTAATACATTACTTCAACTAATTTTTATTTTGACCACATCATCTCCTCTTATTCATAGTTTATCTAAATAATAATAGTCAATTATTTATAAAATTGGAAAATCTTCATCTAATCTGTTCTGGCATATGCAAATGTTTGCATTAATTAAACTAAAAATGAAATAGCAAGAGAAGTATTTAAAAGCATCCAAATGATCTTGTTATGAATGACAATTATACCTTAAAGATTTGAAAACCCTCTGTATCTTGAGTGAAATCCTTGCCCTTCCAAAATCAAATGTAACACTTCCATTGCTGTGGTAATGGGCTAGAATTTAAATTAATTTATCCAGATAATAGTGCTGTAAGCTACACAAATATTGAATGTTTATGCAAACTAACTAGCTACAAGGATGCTTTTAGTTGTCTGATTAGACGCCTTAAAAATGCTTGTGACTTAGGGTATTAAGTCCTAGCTGAAAAAGACATGACCCTTAGAATAGGGTAGTGTCATCACATATTTGTTTGACCCAGCAGCCACATCGAATCAACCAAAACAGTCCCTTTTGGATCTCGTAACCTGAAAAAAATAGAAACACTTAAAGGTTTTTCTTGCTGAAAGAAAAAAAAAAACCTCAGGCTGAAAAAAGGAAATGAGACAAAAGGGCAGATTACAGCACTGGTTACACAAAAGAAGGTCTGGAGCTGCCTTGTGTTAAATGCTGCTGGAAGAAAGTGAGACTCACCGCTCAAATGTGCTTCTCCCGCCAGAGCACCCTGACAACCATACCATAATACAGTCTGTGTAGTTTGCACTTAACCTCTTTGTTCAAGGTGATCTACCATAAATAATACCTATCCATATGGCTATGTCTGCATTAGTGGTTAATGGAGTGGATCAGTAGATTGAAGCAGTTGCTGCAGATGCTCTTCACATCTCTGTCAAAGGCAGTTTCGAACATTTATGTTGTCCTGGGCTTGATCTGCTCTTTTGGACTAAAAGTCTGTACCTCTGCAGCGGTGTGAAACTTTCAGAAGGTAAATCTCTCCTGCAAATCTCCTTCTCAACTGTGGATTCTTCTGGGAAATACTACACCGTCCTTGTGTCATGCTGGCAGCCTTCATAGACCGCTGCTCCTCTCCGCAGACGTGCACTGTTGCCCAGGCTATCCGTATCCATCCCTTTCAGAGGGAACACGCCAGAGCAGCTCCCTGAGTGACTCTAGGGGAAGGTGTTCACCTGCCTCCTCTCCTCTCCAAAGAAAATGTGAGGATTTTTCAGAGAGTGGAATAGCTTCAATAAGAGGAACTGCCAGGAATCTTTCCCCAAATACCACGCTGCCTTCTGCACGTGCAGGTTCAGGCTCCTGCCACCTGGGGACCAGGGTCTTTCTGCTCTTGGTGAGTGCTCTAACAACTATATCCCTCAGTGAAAGAGGGTAGAAACAGTACCACTCTTCCTTCAATATTTTATGAATCTAGTTCATTCACATTTTAAAAACCCCAAACTATGAGGAATTCATTGCAAAGTTGTGAGCAAATTCCAATGATCTCAATTCTAAAATGATCTTAACTACATTTTTTCGACCATAGCTAGTGAGCAAAAGATCACAGTGAGCAAAAAACCACCAAGTCCTAATTAATGATTTAGCCCTCTGGGAAAGTTGATGAGAGGGGTTTTTTTGAGTCTTAAAGATAAGCTTTCAAGGCTTGCAGGCATCTGTGTTTTTCACGCTTTCCACACGGAAGAGTGATTCTACCCAAGATCAGTCTGCGTCAGGATGTTGTAATTTTTGTTTTCTGCTATGTCCAAGTTTCAGACTCTACACCTTGCTTTATCTGATGGCACAAAGAATCCTGTTTGCAATGAGGGTGTCTTGTCATGCAGCCTTTATATTGGTGCTGGTAATATCACACTAATGTTAGCTGGGTGACTGTTTCAGCTGGGACACACCAGGAGTTTCCGGCAAGCAATTTATAGCCTGCCTGCTTGGGGCAAGGAAAGCCTAAAGCCCCAAAGAAACCTGAAATTGGCAAAATGATTGTGATCATTCCAAATATCCCCAGTTATGGCCTTGACAAACAGTTGGGCTGTGTGTGCTGCCCCTCAGCTTCCTGCTTATAGTACGCACTGGAAAATTTTAGTGGGGAAAGTTTTTGCTGCCTGCACTGCTTTTCTTTCTTTACCTTACTATTTATTTACATGATCACGAGGAATCAGCTATAGCTGCTGTCAGCAGCGGTGCCAGTTCAGCCTGACCGATCACATATTCAATACTTCTGCCTTAGATAGACTTGTATCGTTTTGTAATGAAGTCCAGCTCTGAGTTTTTTGCTGCTGTAGGGAGAGCTGAAAATATAACTGACTAAAAATAAAATGACCCTAATTTGATTTGTACAGTGTATAGAACATTTACTTGGATGCTCCTTTCATTGAAATCAACATCCGAGAATTAAATATGTCCTTCACACAGGTGGCGTCACAGTCCTTTTGCTGTGATTCCAGCAAGTCTGTACTAAATTTCTGCAAGTTCTGGGTACATCAACAGTCCCACAGTAAAGGTTATTCATTAAAGAGCTAATCAAGTGAGGTAGGAGTTGGAGGCATTGATTTTTCAGAAAATTATAAAAAAACCTACTTTGGGTAGATGGTAACTAGCCTGGACAAAGAAATATCATTAATTGCTGGTAACTGCAGTATCGATGTAGTTGAGCAATAAGAAAAGATACAATGGACAGGAATTTAAAGACCTAAAGGAGTTACTACTTGAAACTAGATCATAAAATTAGGGAAAGGAAATACAGGCTAGATATCTATCTTCTAGAAAGATTAATTTGAACTATTATGTAGTCTTCTGAAGATAAGAAATTAAAAAACTTTTTTAAGATTTGTAAACAGGTCCAGCAGTATCCCATAAGATAACATGAAATGCATTGTGTATTAAGCAATTTAACATTTATATTAAAGAATTACATAATGAGATAGACCTTGCTTAGTCATTGCTAATAGAGTTGGGTGAGACAAAGCAGAAATAATTGCTGATACGTGGCCAGCCAAGCTTTGTGATAAACACAAACAGAAGACTTTGCAGGGATGGGTTAGCAAACTACCTTTATGCCGAGCAATGCAAATGTTTCTTGATCACCATCAGATTTTAGGGAGCATGAACACCTGCATAGAAGAATAATACGTTCATGGTCATTCACTCCAGTTTATCATTCATGCATTATTTCTGTTCCATCAAAAATATGAGAACTGTCGTCAGTAGTGTAATGTATAGTAGGAGTTCAAAATCTCAGCTGAACAGCAGGCAGATCAAACCAGATATGTAAGAAATGGAGAGTGTACAGAAAAATACAGAAGGTTCAAACAACTGAATCTAGGAAGCTTCTTCAAGATGTGAAGAGAAGTGGAAATCTGCATTTTGCTAACTGTGCAGTTACTGCTGTTGAGCTTGATATTGATCTGTGTTGTAGAGCACAATAAAGGACATAAAAGAAGCACTTGAGTCCAGCAGTAAAGGACTGCACACCAGAACAGAAAAGGTTTGAGCAAAAGGGGAATGGGATGTCCCAACTTGCTCATCTTGTGAACTTCTGGCACAAGCAGGTGAGGGGAATACAGTTTTCCCAGAAAAGCTGGAAAAGGCAACAAGCTATAAAACTCGAAGAGAAGAGAAGGTGAGGGGACAAGTGAACATCTCCTACCATCCAGCAGGAATTTAATGAGAATATCCTAGGTCAACATTACTGTGCACATACTCTTTCCTTGTGTAGATATTGGCTTCTTAAAGCACCTACGATTTTCACGAACATCAGATGACCTTAAACATAATTTTCCAACCATGAGATCAAAGGTCAGATTCACCCTGGTCATAATCAGATACAACTCCATTGTAAGTTACTGATAGCAGACTTACACCAGCTAATATTAGATTTAAATTTGCCTCAATTACTGGAAAAAAATGATTCACAGGATTAAATTTTAGCCACAATGATGTAGTAGGACAAATAGTATATCTTTTTAACTGTGTCTTTTGAAGTGCTCTGAAAAAGTCAGCCATGGGCAGAGTTGTTTCCTCTATGCCATGTCACTTAAAAAGATGTTAGGTAGAAAAAAATCCAGCAGTATCTCATACCAGTGACTGTAGCAAATTCAAGAGAAGTGACCCATTGCAAACATCATTTGAATAAAGCTGTTTCCCCTATGGTATTCATGGAAGTGGCTTTGAACTATGAAAAGTATTACTATACACAATAACCTCTGAGCACGTAATATGTCATTAAAGTAACCAGCTAATAATTTGTTACCTCCTTTCAGGACTAAAAAAATGTTTCTCATATACAGGAACAGTCTATCTTCCCAAACTCATGATGTGTAGAAACAAAAGAGTTAGTTCAGTGAAATGAGTAGCCAGATCACTTGCTATACAAATCAGTAATGACTAGCTTCTGTTAATATTGCATAAACATACACATAACATGCTGAACAACATGCAAAAGCTCATGGAAAGGAAATAAAATAGGAAAAACACCTGTTTTAAAGACAGTAAAAGATACCTCTAAAGTATTAAGGCCAGGAGATGATGACTCTGATTCATAAAATATAACTGTGTTAAGAGTCAGGATTGGTGCAAAAGTTGATCAAGATTTAATTTTTTTAAAATTTGTAATTTTAAATTTTAGTTGGAAGTGCTGTTTCATAAACCTGGAATTGTTTATCAGACATAAATTTCATCAAAATGATTACAGGGTCATCAATACTGAAAAGTTTTAAAAATTGTAAACAGGTCTTCTAATTTTTAAATTGATTTTTTTGCTGTTGTTTAGAGGACTATTTGTTTTGAAACTTAGGCTAATGCTAGAGATTTTACCTTCATGCGTAATAACTTTTTGAGACTTCAATTTATGCTTCAATCTTTAATGTGAAAAAAGTTCAGGATATTGCTAGTAATCCAAGAACAGAGAAAAATCCAGTTCTAGATGACATTCTGAATGCCCATTATTTTCTACCAAATGGTAGGTTACACTTCATGGCAAGTATAAGCATTTAATATTATTAGTAGTTACCTGTGTTCTAGGTTAATAATTTACAGAAATCTGTTTATTATAAATAAATGTTTTAGAGGAGTCTGAACTAATCATTATAAATAAAATTCCAATTTATGTATATTTGTATGGCTTCATAGTCTTCCAGAATACATATCAGAAGGCATGCAATCACCTGTGTTTTTCACAGAAAACCATCAGAAAAGAAGGGTTATTTTAATACAAAATACTATAGTATCATCTTTAAAATGTTTTATGGTGGAGATGGTACTGCCAGGAACCAGGTATGTTTTCAGCTGCATGGACTTTATAAACAAAATAACACCTCATAGTAAAGGTCAACTCTTCTCTCCGTGACTCTTTGTTATGTACTACAACGTGCTGCTGAGAGCAGCCAGCAGCTGGTGACTCTTTATGGTAAGGTTAACTTCCTTCATGCAGATTTAGCACATTCCATATCAGCATGTTGTGAATCCATGACTTGAATTAATAGGGAGAACCCAAGACTATGAAGCCGATTATTTTCATGCACCTTATTGGTGTCTACCCCCCAAAAAATGGGATGTAAGCGTTTTTTTGTTGATAAGTGCCCACAGTGGGAGTATTTACCTCTATTTCTGATGCTGATAGCGTGGTGTTTCGAGAATCAGCACAGCCTACCCAAAAATGGTTCTTTTAAGCAAAGTAATATGACCTTTTCCAGGGTGTTAATGGCAGCTTATTTCCTGTTACACATTCTGAGTTTTATCCCCCAAACCAGATACTTTGAGTTATTCAAAATGAGGAAATTTACTTAGTTTTTCATACCTGTAGAAAAAACATAAAGATGCCTCTATTATTGAAGCCTTTTTTTCCATTTTTTCCAGTTTATTTTTTTTGATCTTAATTATTTGTCTTCCAGAAATGTATTAATGTTGCTACATTTAGGAAATGTTTAATTACATTCTAAATATTTATGAATGTTTGTTGTCTACCTTTAGCATGCTTTGCATTGGACAGCCTGTGTTTGAAAAGTGACTACAGAAATCAGATTCTGAAACCTGCAGAAAGGATCAGCTGTGAAACTTGAATAATGAGATTGCAAGTAAGTTTAAAGTTGGCAAAGGCTTTATGAATACAGGCTTGCAAACTGATTGCCCAGCAATAGGAACCTAACTTCTGAGTTTCATTCCATCTGTAAGAACTTTATAGTGCTTTTTCCCTTTTCCAAAGAATTATTTTTGACTCTTGTGATTCAATCATTTTTTCTAAACTAAATGAATTCCAAAGATTTCAGCCCAAATTCAGTGACTGAGTATATCTAAGTTCACCCAAAATACTCGGTAAGTGCAGCCTAAGGAGCCATGCAAACCCACTTACCAAAAAATAAATCACTAGAACTTGATTGACTTCTTCAGGTTCAACCATCCCACCTGCATTGCATTAAGTCACTGCCTGAGAACCAGGGCGTGTTGGGAGGCAGACAAGTGGACACTTAAATAAAGAGCAAAATGTTCTCCTGTTGCATGTTGTTGTTGCAAACCCAAAAGAGAATTCACTCTTGTTTTTTTGCTTTCTTATCGACTGGGTCAGTGTTGTTGAGTGAAAAACTTTACCACGCTGCTTCACTGATTGCTGTAAAGCCCACAGCATAGGATTGCTCTTCTTGTGATAGTTTGTCTTAGAAAGACCTCTCTTCATAGACAAGGAAAATATTTAATATAGATGATGTATTTTGGTTAATTTTCTAATAGCTCAGTGGTATATCAGGCAAGATTTTATCAGCACATCCAGTGAACTCACAAATAAAACTGGCTGCCTGTTTTCATTAAACCACAGGCAAATTGCCTAGTTTATTTACCTGCTGTATTTATGGTATTCAGTGCATCTTGAAAGCATCTCTACTCATTCCATAATGAAATTATTTGCCTCTGGGTCTCTGAGGTCTTGTTTGGGTCTTCAAAGTTTTTGCAAAAATAATGGACTGGCAAGTTGCTTTGCTGTTGTGTGCTCCAACTAAATGTGCCAGGATTTGAATTGCTTTGAGCGCTTAAATCTCACGTCTGCAAATGCCCTTTACAAAATTCAGCACTCAGAGATTTGTTGTTGTTTTTACAATACTCTGGGGATAGCGTTTACTTAGAACAAAACACCCTGGAGAAAAGAAATGCGCTTTTATGCAGTCTGGAGCAAAGAGCTGGATTGTGCTTTGGATGCACTCTGTGCAGGGGAGCTGGCAGTCAGGGCTGGCCAGTGCGAGCAGGGACACCATGGTGGCATCGGGAGGCATGGCCCTATCTAAAGCACACCAGGGCCTCTGCAGAGCACTGTCTTTCTCACTTCTAGGGTAAATGTGTGCAAGATCTTTTGCAAGGCAGTAAAAGGGATGAGTTTTCTGCCTACATGGCCTGTTGCATTGATTTTGGTAAAATAATGTGGAGTCCAAGTATCAAAGTGTCAATGAGGTCCTACCAGTGGCCAATCAACCATTCATTTTAGTAATAAGACTTCAAATCGCTTTGGTCTGCTGCTACAGTCACTGCTGAACATATTTTATGTTTCTTTTTTAAATTAAATCGACAGAAAAACTAGGGAAATAGTGCTGAAAATTGAAAGCTTTAATAATACTGCATTAGCCTGTAAGCTGTAAGGAGTTGTTCTAAAGAAAATTCCAAGTTTGACAATCCTTTGTGTCAGACAGCAGCACTTCAGGGCAGGGGGAGCAGAGATTTATTTATTGAAATGAACTGTTGTTGTTGCAGTAGCTGTGGGTGAGATCCGGTCCCACTGCCCATTCTGCAAGCTAATTCAATAGAGGGGTCAGGAAAGGATGTCAAACATCAAAATCCATCTTCTGCTTCTGCTTCTGATTTTTATTTGCATTCATTCTCTTTGTTGAAGGGAGGCCCAGCACAGAGTCACATCATTTTCAGTCCTGCACCAGTACAGCTAAAACACTAACCTTCAGGCAGCTTCAGGGGAGGGCCAAATGGCTCAGTCCCTTCTCTGTGGATGTTCCTGATGTGAAGACACCACGACAGGTGAGGACCACAAATATGTTGCAAGCAAATTTTACACAATTTATAGCGGATCTTTTCAGGTTTTTTACTTTTTTTAATCCCCATTTTTCTCTCTTTTCATCATCTGTATCTCTCTCCCCTGGTTTGAACGTGTTTGCTTGAAACAAATTTGGCCCACAATTTTCAGTTTGTTTTAGGGTTTGTTCTTTCATTCTAATGTTGTATTTCATTGCCTTTCTTTCTTTCCATATTTATTGTGTCTTTCTGGCTTCATTTTTGTGTTCTTGACTCCAGCTTGCCTCTTTCTTCTTTTGCAGATTTTGTTCCCCTCTGTCTCCTTTCACTGCACATTTTCAATTTGCCACGAGGAAGGACTGCTATGAAGGGGAAAAGCTTTACTTTCTCAAGGATCCTTTTCTTCTAGCAGCATTCACAGAATAAAACATTGTCCTTCACAAGGAGATGAAGAGCTGAAGGTCCTTTCCACTGATAAAAGAGCCCACAGGCTGGGCTACCTCTGGAGGACTGGATTTTTCTTCTTTTCCCCATTCCCCTTATGGATATGTCTATGCAAGTTCTTGTATTTTATTTCAGGAATCAGGAAAGCTCTCATCCATGTCACCTTTGTAGCAGCAGCACTGGGGAATTGTAACACTTTTTTTATTATAACAGCATGGGAACCCCTCACTGATTTCAGCTGACTGAGAGTCAGGTCCCTGTTGAGGAAGGCACAAATCTTAAACAATGTGTTGGCACAATTTCTCTAGCTGAAACCTTCCTCGGTCATTCAAGACTTGAGTGTCAACCTGTGATTCTCGATTCCTCAAACTAGCACAGCTCCAGGCAGCTATATAAACATGCTCAAAGCTCAGCCGCGGCACAAAACTTAATTCTCAATTAGTGCTTCTTTTTGTCAAATCTTCCTTTGCTGAATGAACAGTCACTGTGTTACATAAATCAGAAGGAATAGACTGCCCCCAGCTTTGGCTCCATTTCTCATGGAAGTCAACAGCAAACTAACAAAAAGCAGACAACAAGGAAATCTGTTGGTTTGAGTCAGTGCTGAATGGTTGCTAACTCTAGGCTTCTGTCTACATATGGATGTCTTGGTTCCCACCTCTACAATATTTCACACTAACTACTGTCATGTGTAATCTACTTTGGAGTTAAAAAAAAAAAAAAAAAAAGGATATGCATTTTTATTCCTATACCTACACTGTCATACAGTTTGCATCAGGACAGTTTGTTACAGGAGTTGAAAAGTGAGCTAAAACCATAGATGAGTAAAGAAACTGTCTGGAAAGGCTTGTAGGTTTGTTCCCAAGAACAATACAAATGGCAAGTGCTCCACTTCAGTGTGCCAAACTCCCACTCAGCAGAGCTGATATGGGATTTCATACCATTAACTGGCTGGACATCACCTGCCCACCAAAGCTGATCTATCACTGCCCTCCACAGCTGGACAGGCAAGAGAAAATATAACAAAAGGTTCGTAGGTCGAGATGAGGGCAGGGAAAGATCATTCACCAATTATCATCATGGGCAAAACAGGCTTGACTTGGGGAAAATTAATTTTACTTATTACCAATCAAATCAGAGTAGGGTAATGAGAAATAAAAACAAATCTTAAAACACCTTCCTCCCATCCCTCCCTTCTTCCTGGGCTTAACTTTACTCCTAATTTTCTCTACCTTGTACCTGCCAGCAGAGCAGGGGGATGGGAGATGGGGGTTGGGGTCAGTTCATCACACGTTGTCTCTGCTGGTTCATCCTCCTCAGGGGCAGAACTCCTCACACTCTTCCCCTGCTCCAGCGTGGGTCCCTTCCACGGTGTGCAGCCCTTCAGGAGCACACTGCTCCAGCGTGGGTCCCCCACGGGTCACAAGTCCTGCCAGAAAACCTGCTCCAGTGTGGGATCCCCTCTCCACAGGTCCACAAGTCCTGCCAGAACACCTGCTCTGGCATGGGCTTCCCATGGTGTCACAGCCTCCTTCAGGAACCCATCTGCTCCAGCGTGGGGTCCTCCACGGGCTGCAGGTGGAGATCTGCTCCACCGTGGACCTCCCTGGGCTGCAGGGGGACAGCCTGCCTCACCAGGGTCTTCCCCACGGGCTGCAGGGGAATCTCTGCTCCGGCGCCTGGAGCATCTCCTCCCCCTCCTTCTTCACTGACCTTGGTGTCCGCAGGGTTGTTTCTCTCACATGTTCTCACTCCTCTCTCCAGCTGCACTTTCTGTGCCACAGCAACTCTTTTCCCCTGTCTTAAATCTGTTCTCACAGAGGTGCTACCACCGTCGCTGAAGGGCTCGGCCTTGGTCAGCGGCTTGGGTCCATCTTGGAGCTGGCTGGTATTGGCTCTGTCAGATATAGGGGAAGCTTCCAGCAGCTTCTCACAGAAGCCACCCCTGTAGCCCCCCCACTACCAAAACCTTGCCACACAAACCCAATAGAGTCATAGAGTCTTGTAGGACCTTTAAGTAACAGAAATGAACATGAGATGGTGTAGCTGTACAGGTTACATTATAAAGGCCTTAGAGGTTTTCCTATAAGATTTGTTTCAAAACATTATAACATAATACCAACTTTAGAAGAATGTGTTTTTAATGCAGAAGTCTCCTAAAAACAAGGGAGAACTAATCTGGAGAAGATACTACAGAATTACTTGGGGTCTTACTGAGGATGGGACTATTAGCTGTAGCCAGGCTTCTTCTGCACCTGTATGGCACAGATGACAGTCTTGACTCAGTGGAAATTTAATGGGAATAGAAATGCATCACACAGCAAGGTGTTAGAGGTGTTTCAGACAGATGAAATGGCCTGACTAGTTTTCTGTGAGCTGAAGCACTATGTTCTGTTAAAAAGGAAAAATGTTTCAGAGGTGAAAAAAACAACGGTGAAGTGGCTTGCTTTGAATGATAGTTTTTTTCCTTAAAAAGCAACATATAGGAGGTTTGCAAGAGGAAGGTTTGAAAAAAAAAGTCACATTTGGTAAGGTGGAGGGATTTTGTCAATATGGAAAGATTACATGTGAGTCCCAGACTGCATTCTTTTAGAAAAACATTGCTTCATGTGCAATGAGTATGATACTCATATCAAGTGAGTATGGGCAGGACAAAGTGCTATTTGGACTAAAGGAGCTTTAAGGTCTACTGTTTAAGGCTTTTTCACATCTAAATTCACTTCAGCCATTTCAAAATCCTCAGGACATTCAACAGAGCACCTGTAATGTTGTAAGGTATAGTTGTATAAACTACCTCTATGAGGTATTTACAAGCCTTCTGAAGTCAAAATTCTTCATCAAATGTCATCTCCTTTTCAGTATCTCATGCTATAACTAGATAAAGGCATTGAAACTGTTTAAGGGTTAGGACTTGTCTCTCTCTGACAACATCATGTAAAATGAAGTGTGAAAGGAATAGCAAGTCATCCTAAGGGACCAAAGAAAAATCCATGGCTTAGGGCAGGGGAAACCAGTTGAAAGTAATGCATGCAGCTATTGGTGGATCACCATTCATTTATGGCCACCTTGTAGGCAAGAAAATAATCCCTCAGTCTTACAAACACTGATATCTGGATCTCTGTTCTTCTTCCCTCGTTTACAGACTCTCCTCAAGACCTTGCTTTGAAAAAGATGGAACTCCTTCGACGAGAGTTTCAGAAATGAGATAACCTTCACAGATCCTTGGTTGATAAACCTTAGCAGGACTTTTATTTCAGAGGTAAGCACTCAACACTTTCTACAATTATAGTTCACTTATATATCTTACTCTGGGAATTCTAGATTAATGTACCTCCGGTTACTAGTCCATTCTGAAAAACATTGTAAAACCAGTGACAGATGTGACAAAAAAATCCCCCACCCAAACCCCACAAAAAACCCTGCTCAGAGATAAAGGTACCAGCTGGGCTGATATTTCAGAATTCTGTTTACATGGAGTGTTTTGATGATGCATAAATGTGTGTATACATATTAGAAATCCTTTTAGAAAGCTTTTGAATTAGTTTATTTAATGGCATTTTCTGATTTTAACAGATTAACAGTTTCTCAATGTGCATGGTAATTGCAGGGTATTTAATATGCACTTACACTATTTTATATAGAACTTATGTCTCAGTCCATTAATGTGATACATTTACATCTCATAGTTTCAGTACAACTTGTTCCAAACCTCAGGTCATTGCTCTTGACCCATTTTTCCTTCCTCTGTCCCCAGTGTTTTAATGACTTCATCTACCCACGTGAGGCCTTTCATCAGCTGTCTACGCATTCCATGCGTCTGGCCTCTTTCACTTCACCCCTCCCTTTCCCCACCTGCATACCCAATCTGTTACTGTTAAAGGTCTCAACTTAAATTTATAAAACTGAAGTGATTCCTAAGCCCACAAAGAAGCAACAGTCCAGGAAAAAAGCGAGGCTCATCAGCAAGGCTCAAGAGCTTAGTGCCCTCTCCCCACTGTGCTCCTCTTTTTTCCTTCCTTCTGAACAACTGGATATCTCTAATGTCTCCGCCCCTGCACATGCCCCCAGGTATTACCTTCTGTTTCATCACTGAACTGTTATATTCAGGCTTGTGCCTATCTTCCAGGAGTCACCAAAGTGTACTGCCACAGGCAGTGTGTTCCAGCTTTTCACAATGTGCTGGGTACTCTCTAAGGACACCTTTTACCTGTTTCACCCACAGGTGACTTTTTGTCTCTGTCTGGGCTCCTGGAATGATCTCTCCATGTGCAAGATACAAGTTCATTTTGCTCCTTTATATCCTACTTTTAAATTAATTTTTTTGGTGCTGTCGCCCAGCTATACTGCAAATGTTCTTGCAACTCCATGTATTTAAAAGCCAGTCAGCTGAAAAGAGGCATATGTAAGAGCAAACACAGGCACGTGCGCTGATAAGACTAATTCCTTGTCATTCCCTATAATGTTAAATCTAATTTGAATTGCAGCCCTTGGGACCTGTAATTACATTTGTCCATCTGTCAATAAACTGCCATTTTTGTAGTTAATTGTAGTTAATACACAAAGCTTTTCCCTCGCTTTTCTTCCATCCCCCCACATCACCTCTCCTTTCATTTTCAAGGTATAATTAAAGCCAAATGAAGAGGTGCAACATTGACTTAGCAAGTTATTTATTTGGGAAAAAGATAAAGGATAACGACAGATGTTATCTGCTTGGGTCTAGGAAAAAAAACCCCAAATTAACTACAGAATATAAAGGAATAGGTATAAATGAAAACCAAGTATAGGAGACTAATAAAATAGAATGTCTGAGAGACAATAGGTTCCTAGCTGTCCTTATCTGGGCTGGGTTAAACCACAACACTAACACATACTCTTTATTTCTAATGCTTTCCTCCTAGTGCATGAAAATGTTCACTCTGTTTGAGTCCCTTGTTCCTCATTAGCATCTAGATCGGACCCAGATAATGAGTTATAGGTAGTCCCAGTGTCCATTTCAATTCTACCCACAAGGATGGTGTGAACCTCACTTAAATCTGTTTTTCTTGGCTTAGTCATATCTATAGTGATACTAGTCTTGTACTCTAAAGAGCCTTGTGAAATTTCTTAAATCTCTATGGAGGATGGAGAGAGAGATGAGCTTTTATTTTTGAGTACACTTGCTGCCTTTAAATTCTCTAAGCTTTTCTAGAAAATGTCTGATAAATGTTAACACATGGAAACAAGTTGGAAAATTTGAGATTTCTTGCAGCAACGCATGAAAACATATTAGGGATTAAAAATGAAATGAAAATGATGTTTCAGTTCTTATAAAAATATTTTTTTTCTTAATTTCTATTAGGAGGGATCTAATTTGATACCAGAATTTCATCCTTCCCTGTTAGCAAAAAATGCTTGCAGAGTCTGTTTTCTATGATCTGTTGAATATCTACATTCTAGCTGACCTTCTGCTATGAATCATTTTTGGATTAATATTATAGGATTTGTAGATAGTAAACAAAATATGTATCACCTTCTGACTCTTATATATGCCTCCCCCCCAAATGAAGGTGATAGTGATCCTATTAATTGCATGAAGGATAGAGTCAGTAATCTTCCTCTGCATACTTTGCAGTACGGACACTGGATAGAGGGAGGGCTTTGGTCAAGACGGAATCAATACACCATTTTTTGCATAAAGACTTGGCTTCTGAAGATGCAAAAAGGTGTTTTGTAGTCCTTATATATCAAAAGATTATACTTAAAGCTATGCATATTGACTGTGTTACTGATTATTAAATAAAAAAAGCAATAAAATTTCCTTGTGTGTAAACTAACTTATAAAAAGCTAGCCATGTTAAAATAGGTGCAACATTGTACTATTATACCCATAAATTTAAACTGATAACTGCTGTCATCATGGGAGGAGTGGCTGATATACCAGAGGGTCATGCTACCACCCAGAGGGACGTCTACAGGCTGGAGGAATGGGCCAACAGAAGGCACATGTGGGGTGTTGCATCCCGAGTACAGGAGAGACATGAGAGAGTCCACTGAAGGAGAACAAAGATAATCATATAAGGAAAGGGTGAGAGAGCTTGGACTGTTCAGCCTGGAAAGGAGAAGGCTCAGAATGGATCTCACCAATGTATATAAATACTGATGGAGGAGAGTAAAGAAGCCCAAGCTAGGCTTTCCTCAGTGGTATCCAGTGATGGGACAAGAGGCAATGGGCACCATTTGAAATATAGCTAATTTCATTTAAACATGAGAAAAGATTTTACTTTATGCATGATCAAACACTAGAACAGGCTGCCAGAGAGGCCGTGATCATCCTCAGAGATACTCAAAACCTGACTGCACATGGTCCTGGGCAACCGGCTGCAGAGCAAGGTGGTGGGCTAGATGATCTCCAGAGGCACCCTCCAGCCTCAGCCATTCTGTGACTCTGCAATCACCTTGTCAAGCACAATGTCCCCTTGGTAAAGAGGTTCCTGTTCACTGTTTGAAATGTCCTTTGTGTGCCTGGAAGTTGATTCCAAGGGGATGTGCTCTAATCTCCTAGTGACTGAGGTGTGGCTGAGCAGCCAACAGTTCCCCAGGTTCTTTTTTTTTTATGTTTTTTTATACATGAATGTTTAGTTAGCCTTCTTCCAGCTGTGACTGACCTCTTTGAATGTCACTTTAAAAAAACCCAAACCAACTACAGATAGCAGCACTTCAATCACAGTGGTCGTTTTTTTCAGCACCCATGGGTAAATCGTATGCAGTCCCATGGATCTGAACACAACATTTATCTAAGATGCCTGTAACTTGTTGCTTCCCATAGTTGTTCCTAACTGAACAGGTATGCGCAGAGGTCCAGGAGCAGGCTTTGCTTGTGAAGCCTGAGGTAAAAATATATTCCCATATAGTCCTTTTTTGTATTTTACTTATAGAGAAGCTCCTTAGCAAAAGCAGGGCTTTTGCCAGAACTCCCACTTGTCTTGCACAGCTAGTTTCCCCTTACCCTCTCTTCTTCACAGTGATAGTCCTAATTGGAAGACCTGAGGTTTCTGGCCCTGATGGTAGCTGTTCCTTCTCTGTGACTGAAGCTCTGACTCTATTCCCTAGCTGAAGAGCCACAGAGAGAAGGAAGCCAGCTGCCCAAAACCACATGCTCTCAGCTTCTCCCCTCCCAGGGGGTCTGCGTCCTCGTGACGTTCCTCCTTTGCCTCCATAATCACTCAATACCACTCTCCTCTGTTTTGGAGCTTAGGCTTTTGCAGAGGCTCTGTGAGGGTCCTCCCAATTGCTTGTTCATCATCATTCCTGACGGAGGGAAGCTCTTTGCCCCTTCCTGCAGCTCCCACGCCTGATGCTGCAGGCCACCTAACAGAGCACCCCTCCAGCAGCTGAGGCCACCCTTGCCTTTGCTGGCCCAGTGGGGAGCACCAGGAGCCTGCTGTGGCCTGAGACCTCCATGGTAGTGTCCAGCCTCAGGAGCTGCATGTGGAGAAGGGTGGCTGCACCGTGGGGGATGGCTGCACCACCTGAGTGAGGCATGACCCCTGGGGCTCCTTCTCTCCTCCAGGCAGACCCCTGCGCACCAGCTTACGCTGTGAAAACCAGCTCTGCCGCGAGCTGCTGCTTTGCATGCTGTCAGCCAGTTAAGGTCGTTAGTTTAAGTCACCTGTGAATGTTGAAAACCTTTACTACTCCAGGTTAACTAGTTAATTTTGAATGGGGGTAAGGTGGGCACGCATCTTGAACATGATCAAACTAATATAGGATTTCGATATGCTAAAGACCTCTTGAAAATTTGTTGTTGAAAATCTCATTAGAGAGCTTTTCTTATGCTCTTAAATAGATATTGGTAAGAGGTTACTTTTAGACATGATGGCTTAATTTAGACATCCATGTTTGAAAATCTCAGCTAGAGTTTTTCTGCAGTTTATTCTTTTGTTATGTTGCTCATGTCTTAAATTTTACTTGTAAAAACAAATACATGGTATTGTATCAGCGGTTCCTTTCTTTTATAAATTTCAATGCAAGCAAATTCAAGTAAATGGAAATTCTCTTATTAACTACTGAGGTGAGTAAATAGCCTGGGTATCTCTCTGGGCTTGTCTACAGACAGACACTTAGAGAAATGTGTTCAAATTAACATTTCAGTCAGTATCCTAAATCACATAATTGTACATATCTCTTTACGTACAACAATAAAGTGGACTTAATTTAGGCCTTAATTTGTTTTATTTCAGTTTATTTTGGAAGTGAGATAAGTTAGCTGGAACAAAGCAACTTGAATTCAGAGTAAGAGTGTTCCTAGAGGCATTTAATGCAGTTTAATGGCTGCATTTTACTGTCCCTGTGTATTTTCTTGTAGTTAAGCCCCAAGCACTAAACAAAATGTGCACAGCTTGTTCATTCTGAAGAAAAGAAGTCAGAAGTGTTTTCAGGTTAAAGAGCTTCTTTTAAGATCGGTCGGATAAGAATGCTGAGACACTGCATAAATGGGTTAAGCCATTCATTTGAAAAAGTTGACTACCCATTTTAATAGTTCTAGGCACATGAACATCTTGATGAATCTTATTATGTAGCTCAGTTTATTGTGAAATACAGTATTGAAGATCCTTTAATAGCTGTGAAAGATTGCAAATATTCTAGTTTGTTAAAAAACATGAAGGCCTTTTGAAACATTTAAAGGAGTATTTGCAACTTATGGATTGTGTAAACTTATTGTGTAAAATGTTAGATAATTTTACACACAAGCTTAATTCTCCAAACCAACATTTACATACAATTTCTCCTGCACTGACTTTCTTTCCTTCCTTGCTTTAGTCGTGGCAACTGTACAGCAATGGCACTGGCAACTGGAAGCACCTCATCCAAGGGTGAGCTGACAGGAATGCATAGTGGGTACAAGGTGAATAAGGGTGCAGCCTAAGCAAACATGGCTTGGAAAATGGTTGGAAGATATGGTATGATGGAGGACATGTGCTATGACTGCATAATAATAACATCTACCTCAACTCCTGCCAAGTTTGAAATATAATGAAACTAAGAATTTATATGGGCTTTTTAGTCAAAGCACTTGAGGAAGAACTTGTATCTGTATTTCAGTGATGAGAAAAGGACATTTGGTTCCCAGATGGCTACAACAGAGTGATGCTTTTTTTTCATCCCTCATTGTCAAACCAGGAATACAGGGTGAAGAGGGCCCAATGCAGAGGAGGAACTCGTCTAAACTCAGGACAAGTAAAAGTGTGTCAGGATGATGCTTTACTTCAGCTACTTGATCCTGCTGAGGCACAGAGCTAATAGACTTGTCACAGCAATATAGTTGTACTGACACCAAGTCCTGAGCCTGCTCCTGGCCTTGGACCTCAATGTGGCCAGCTGCCTACCCAGAGCCGAGTTGATCTCCTCATTGCTCAGGTGTGGATTTACTGAAGAAAAGCATGGGTAGGGGATGTTGACTAAGGGTGCAAGAGCTCTCCATTTAGCACTGCCTAATACATCACACAAAGTCCCAGGAATAAAGCATCTATGAAACTGTTTAGGCTCTCCTGATTAGATAGAGAATGTATCAATCTCTGCTGAGGAATAGAAAAGCAAAAAGAAAGCTGGTGATAAAGGCAAGAATACAAAGCTGGCCACTTCAGTTCCAGTCTCATCCAATGAATACAGAATTTCTGTAAATCAAAAACTGCTTGTTCAAGACTGTAGAGAAAGTGTTTGACCTAGAACATGCTAGGAAGTGGTAACTAAATAGACATCACTGCATTAAAGGTGGTATGTTATGAATTTTCCTTTGCTTTTTATGCATAGCATGTTTCGTGCTGCCACTGTAAGGCGTTCCTGTGTTTCATACAGCAGCAAACACATTGTCAAGTGTGCTTATATAAGAAGATAACAGAGAGAAACATGGTAGCTTGCAAGGATGTCTGAAAGAGTGACTACTAAATTTTGATTCAAAATAACCTTACAGCACAAATGAAAAACTTGATGGGCAGAAAAGAGCACGGGGAGAAGATCGGTAACTATTGTTATGACAAACATGGAATCAGAAAAAAAAAAAATCAAAAGAAAATAAACTGCCTGTTCAACCCTTACCTTAACCATTTCTTGGTAATGTAGGAACTCTAGAATACTGGTATTTGGATGTTTTCTTCCACACCTCACTGTGTACGAGACCTAAGTGAAACTTAAGGAATTGCACCCTGTTTGCGAATGGCTGACATGCAAATTTAGCTTGATCTAAATATTGGTTAGCCTACTATACATTAGCCTTTTCTTAAAGAACTCAGCTCTAGCTGCTTTGCTCTGTTGGTGCTTTTAATATTTGATGAAGTGTACTCAGTTGTAAAAGGGAAATCACAGCATTTTTGAAACAGGAATATATACAAACCTGATGAGAATTCTGTTAAACCTTAATCAATAATTTAAGGGGAAATATATTTGGTTAATTCAGCCTATTTTTCCAGTGTCTGTACACAGAGATGTACTCATGTTAAATCAGTAATTTGCTTACATATTCTCCCTTTCCCCATATACCAAATTGAAGCAGTTTTTGGTGAGTACAAATACTTGATACTTAAGCTCTTTAGATAGGTCAAATTTTTATATTTGAGACTAATTTGTAGTATTAGCAGTATGATCACATGAAAAAAGAGTGATTTCCCTGAGACCAAGTGCAGTATCAACATATATTTGTGGGAGAACTAAGCCTCAGAAGCTATAAAACTGAACAGAAGGGTGGGAAAAAGATGCAAACAGATGGAAAGGTGAGCAAGATAATATAAATTATAAGATTTTAGCATAGAATAGCTGAGCTCTTTCGCATAGGTTCCTTAGTACTGTCTCTGCTATGACTAACAGCCCTGGCAGCTGCAAATATCACTGAAACTGAATTTTGCATGAGAGCAGTTACAGGAGACTTTCATTAACTTTGGAGTTAGTGACACTCAGCTGCCTAAATTGTCACTGTGAGCAAGTTCAAGAGGAAATGATCACTCAGCTCATGTAGCTGTCAGGGGATTTTTCCCATTGCCCAGCTCCTTGTTAATATTTCTGTTGGCGAAGTTAGATCAGCCCCTCAGTCCCCACCCCAGATGCCAATTTGGCAAACCACAGTGTTTAATTCCTTTGATAATGAAAATTATTTTACCTCAAATCAGGAAAATATCTAAGCAGTGGTTTGTTTTTTTAATTAGGATGAATACATTCTTAAAGCACAATCATGCCAAAATTAAATAAACACTTAGTACATCACGTAAAGAGAAGTTTATGCAAACATAGAATGAAGTGCACAGTGACACAGAATCCTTTTCTTAGTATTTGGCACTAATGCATGCATATGTGACTAGGAGTCAGAGATATCTTGCAAGCTCATGTATATGCCATTAAATGGATGAGAGCAGAGAGGAAGCAACAACTAGAAAGAAGAGAGGTAAAGATGTGCCTGCAGTTAGCAGTATAAGAAGGCTAGCTGTATTTTCCTAAGGATTCCCGGTATTTGAGGGTGGTGCTGGAAAATGCAAGTTTAAAAAAGCTAAATTCCATTTTTTTTATGTCTTTACATTTTTGTATATTGTGTGTTCCAACCCCACTGACTTAACTGGTGTTTTCACCACTTGAATCAAGCATGTGTCCTTCTGAAAGGCTTATCTATGGGTGTATGTGAAAGTTCAGTGCATATGTGATGAAATGAACCACAAGGCTGAAAAGAAAATCATGTTTTAGTGCTCTTAGTGCGGGAGCCTTTTCATGTTGCCACCTTTCTGCTTTTCTGTTACAACGGTTCATCTTCCATTATAAATAAGAGCTCTATTCCTGCTCTTACCTTTTTCCTCCAGTGAATAACTAAATACAGCATGTTTTCAGTTCAACTAATTCTTCATTTCTCTTCTCCTGGATTTGGTGTGTGTTCAGGCAGGCTCCCCCCTGGCTGAGTGTGGAAGTGGCGGGACTGGAGTGTCCCTGCCGTGCCTGGGGAAGCTCTGAGAGCCCAATGGCTGAAGCTATCTCTGTGGTCCCTTCTCAAATGAGGAATATTTTCTGTAATGACTGCAGCTCCAATTCAGAAAGGCCCTGGATTCAAGATTAGTTTCTGCTTGGATAGAAGTCTTTAGGGCTTTCCTGAAGTGGAGCATCTTTCCCTCCAAATGGCCAAAGTGAAGAACACTGTGCTATAGAATTAAGTGACTAAGAACTAATTTTTGCTTATGACTTGAAAATATCACAAAGGTTGTGACTCAGTGGCTGAATACATAAAATATGTACTTCATGCTTTTGCTTTACTGGGCCTAGATTTTTGCCTTCTAAATAATGTAATACTAATATTGTGCTTTGCTATTCAAAACTCATTAACATAGCATGGCTACTAAGAAGAGGAAGTATGAACTAATTTTTGAGCAGCCACTGTCACAAGGCTGTGCTTTACCGAGCCACTTGGAAGCTGCCTTGACTCATCTGATAGATGTAACATTCACTCTACCTTATATTTGACACAGTGATTGTGTAAGCATAAACTCTTTGGTAAAACCCTTGTTGTCCTGTGCATAAGTGTTCTGGGGCCGTTCTTACAATAACTACAGAGTTAACTTCATCAGTTTTTAAAATCAGGCTTTCATACAGTGAAGAACTAAGTATGAACATGCATTGTGAAAGATTTTAATCTCTGAAGCTGATTGATTCTATGATTCTATGAAGACTTCTGGTTCCATAAACTTGCTCATACAAGAAAAGCATTCAAGCAGGACTAGAATAGGTTCAGAAACTCACAAAATTCTGAAAGTAGAAAGGACTCCTACTTATTAGCTAAATAGTTTATTTTATCATAAATTCCAATTTTACATACTAATATTTAAAACTGAACTGAGCTTATTTTGTTTCAAGAAGCATCTGTCCTAGCAATGCCTTTGTGCTCACAGATTAGTTATGGAGGTATAATCTTTCTACTTTCAGACTGATTTGAAGACTGGCACCTCTTTTTTTTGGTTAAGTTTCATGGAATGAAATACCATTTTGAATTAAAACACAGAGACTTCATTAAAATATTCAGATCAATATGCAAAAGAACTTTTAAATCTGCTCTTCAGAAACGTACTCTCAGGATGAAGTATGTCACAGGCAAAATTCAGACTGAGTTATTTAACAGTTGTTTGAATACAGTTTTTCAGATGAGAGTCTTAAAAATATCCAGTAGAAATGATGATTGTATTACTTGCTCCTCAGTGGAACTAGCTGCTCAGCAACTAGTGTATAACTCTGATTTAGTGACTGTGACTTAGAAAACCCAGTTCATTATAGTGATCAATATCAGTAAGCTCATCACCAGCATGGATTCTTTTGTAAGCTTTGGCCACTAAAACTGAATTATGTGCTAGCTCCAGGGCAGTTGATTATCCCAGAGGACAAGTACCCTTGACCTTCCACTGCCCTTGCCTCTTGATATACAGAGGAGCCAACAGTGCTGCAGGGCTGTGCTCTCACCCAGGCACCCCCCAGGTGTTGTGACACTGCAACCTCAACAGTTGGTGGAAAGTATGATAGCAAAACCTGGTAACCCCCCATGCCCCCCCGTTTTGGGGGTAAAATTTCATTATATAGATTAATTAAGATTAATAACGTGTGAACAGCCATCAATTCAGAATCAAGATCTAAACAAATAGTTTCAGAACTTATATGGATGTTTATGTAAATGCCAGTTTTATATAATAATTTCAGAAATTAAATTCCATCTTATCTGGGCCTCCTTCAGTCTGTGATGTTTTAGTATTTTCCACAGGTATATATCTGAAGTGTGTTATTGACTTTGGTTCGGGAGGTGAAGACTATGGAGATGTAATTCTACTTACTATTTATTTCTACTACTTGATTGCCATGTTTTTAGTGATGTTAGCTGAATTAATAGATGGAGGACGCGTTATGCAAAGCTGTTTACTCAACATAGCTTTGTAAAGAACATCACTGTGATATACATTAACTCATGTTAGAACTGCCTTAATAGATCTTCATAATGAAATCCAATCATAATCTTAAGCTTCTTTAAATTCTAAGACAAGCATCTGTAAGGACAAATGTATCAAAGAGAAGAATAAATAGAAGGAAAGTGAGTGACAGGGTGGGAAAAAACAGAGAGAAAAGGCTGTCTGTGGCTGAAGATAAGGTTCTTGAAAGGTCTCTCATGGCTGTTGCAGAATAAAGAGCCATTTAACTCAGAGCATTTTGGAAATATCTCGTTGGGAAAAAAAGATGTCTTAGAAGTCATCATGTGTACAGGACAACGTAAGAGACGCTGGCAGGCTTTGGACAATACACAAATAATTTAATTTTGCCCAAATGGGTTGAAAACTGAGTGTTGCCTCTAAGGGGTGAAACATGCTACCTAATGTTAAAACACAACCGGGATTCCTACTTTACATTAGAGAACATGACTTACTCGGTCTGTTTTCAGTGATTTTGAATTCCTTAAGATTTTATTCTATTCTAACTTAATTGTTGTGATGGTTGGATGCGATTGATAGGTAACACATTGTGGAAGTTTTCACCATTCTTTCCATTGTATTTTGGAGTTTCAGTAATGTGCTGTCAGATCTTTAACAAGGGTCTGCCACAACAACTATTTGAACCACAGGTAACAGTAGGTGGTTGGAGATGAAGAGTGAAAGATTGTGGAAATGGACTGTTTGAATAAAAATAACTTTCCCTCAGCTGTAATCAAGGAGGAAAGGAGTGCTATTTGTCTAACATGCATAGTTGTTTGGGTTTATATTTTGTTCTTTTCCTCAACAATAAGGTGGGCGACAGTACAGACAGCATATGGCTTGATAATAGAGGCTGAAAGGTGAAAAACCTCTCCTGAGGTTTTCTTCCCAGTACTCTTGAAAATACCTGCCATTTGGTGCAATCTTATCCATTTTTAAAGGAAAAAAAAAAATGTAGTTCAGAAAAAAACAAGCTATGTCTGGCAAGGATGATTTAGCAGGGAAATTATCTCATTTCTTCCTCTAATTTGAGCCGGAATTTGAACAAAGAGCTCTCCAAGCACCGTGATGCCTTCCAGCCCCTTACCAAATGAGCACGCATGCTAATTTAGCCAGCCCTTCCTGCATCCACAGCAAGTTGGAAAGATATTTCTCTTTTCCCTTCGGCCTTTTGGCTGGTCTAATTGAGGGCAGTGAACTATTTTGTTCTTCTTCTGAAAGGCAATTTATAAAATGGGTTCCACTTTGTACTTCCTTTAAGGATATTCAGCTTTAAATGCTCTTTTCACAAGTTGGTGTCATTTTAATTACTCCAACACAGTCTTCACTTGGTCTGAGATCTTTAAATAAGGGAGAACTCTTAGATATATTTCATTGGACTAATAGGTAGCTCTGCAACAGAAAAGCATATTGTGAATCAGATATTTTACTAGGCTTGATAGGCATATATAAAAGACATTTTGAGGAAAAACCCAGACTTTATTATTTAGTGTTTACAACTCAAAAGAGACCTCCAACCCTCAAATCTCTTGAAGGATTACATCAAGAAAAGGAAACATGTCAAAAGCATTAACTTGTAGGACACATTTCTTACCAAAACCAAAGATCACTTAGAATGAAAGTTATTTATAGACTTTTCTTGTAGGGTTGGGAAAGAACTTGTGTCAGCTTGCTCCTTTGACAAACAATCCTTTTCTAATTTGAGGGAAGACTTGAAAATAAAGTGTCATGCTGGTATCCACAATGCACTTTGGAGAAGACGGGGAGATGATTCAATGGACTGGAGTCAGAAGTCAGAGATGTATCTGACTTTGAGCTGTTTTCAAACTAGCTCCAGCAGAAGACTTCTGGGTCTACAAATTAGGTGTTGCAAATCATATTTGTGACCACTGATATTGAATTAAAATCCCACTTTGGCAGTCTGTCTGCTAAATGAGGAGAGCTAGGTGTCTGAGGAAAATGATTTAAAAAAAAAATAATTTAGAAGGCACTCAAGGGAAAGACACTGAAGACAGGGGTGGTCCTGAAATCCCACTTCTTTCTAGACTTAAAGCATCTGTCTTACCTGTCCAGAGAGCAAGGCTCTCTCCGACTTTTTTTTGACATTCTTAATTGTTAATTTTGAAACAGTTAGTAGTTTATGCAATATAAAACAGAAAGAATTTAATGATGTCTTCCATGACTAATTTGAGCAAACTATGTAGCAGGATAAAGAACTGCATAAGGTTTTTGCTCTAGGGTATACAACAAAGCCAACATATACATTCAAGAGTTTCCAATTTCTGGAAAGTTCTGGCTATTTCAGGCATTTTTTGACAAGTTTGCCCACTCCTTGTAAGCAGAAGCGCCTTCTGTTTTCTGGACTAGAGGGTTACAATAGTCACTGAATGTCTAAAGGTACACAGCTGATTACGCAGCTGTTATTTAGTATATTTCATCAGCTCAGATAAAGTAATGATGAAAAAACAGTCCATGCTGTCCTTATCTCTGCTTATACCACCAAGGACTGCTGCCCCAGGAAACATTGCCTGGTGACAGGACAAGTGTTAACAAGTCATTCAACCCCAAACAGGTCAGTATGACTTTGCCTTGAGAGTACTAGTCATTCCTCTTGGCATGTGTGGTGGGTTGACCCTGGCTGGATGCCAGGTGCTGACCAAAGCCGTTCTATCACTCCCCAACTCAGCTGGACAGTGGAGAGAAAATATAACAAAGGGCTCATGGGTCGAGATAAGGACAGGGAGTGACCACCCAACCAATTACTGTCACGGGCAAAACAGACTCAACTTGGGGAAAATTAACTCAATTTATTGCCAATCAACCAGAGTAGGGTAATGAGAAATAAAACCAAATCTCAAAACAGCTTCCCTCCACCCCTCCCTTCTTACCGGGCACAACTTCACTCCCAAATTCTCTACCTACCGCCCCCCAGCGGCGCAGGGGGACGGGGAATAAGTGTTGCAGTCAGTTCATCACACATTGTCTGCTGTTCCTTCCTCCTCAGGGGGAGGATTCATCACACTGTTCCTCTGCTCCAGCATGGGGTCCCTCCCATGGGAACTTCTCCAAAGTGTGTCCTTCCCACAGGCTGCAGTTCTTCATGAACTGCTCCAGCATGGGTCCTTCCCACGGGCTGCAGTCCTTCAGGAGCACACTGCTCCAGTGTGGGTCCCCCACGGGGTCACAAGTCCTGCCAGAAAACCTGCTCCGTGGTCTCGTCTCTCCACTGGTCTGCAGGTCCCGCCAGGAGCCTGCTCCAGTGTGGGCTTCCCACGGGGTCACAGCCTCCTTCGGGAACCCACCTGCTCCGGCGTGGGGTCCTCCACGGATTACAGGTGGATATCTGCTCCACTGTGGACCTCCCTGGGCCACAGGGGGACAGCCTGCCTCACCAGGGTCTTCCCCACGGGCTGCAGGGGAATCTGCTCCAGCACCTGGAGCATCTCCTCCCCCTCCTTCTTCACTGACCTTGGGGTCTGCAGGGTTGTCGCTCTTACATGTTCTCACTCCTCTCTCTGGCTGCTGTTTCTGTGTGCCCAGCAACTTTTTTTCCTTCTTAAATCTGTTCTCCCAGAGGCACTACCACTGTCGCTGATGGGCTCAGCCTTGGCCAGTGGCGGGTCCGTCTTGGAGCTGGCTGGCATTGGCTCTGTCAGACATAGGGGAAGCTTCCAGCAGCTTCTCACAGAAGCCACCCCTGTAGCCCGTCCACTACCAAAACCTTGTCACACAAACCCAATAAAGCATGGCACTTTGTATAGGTCCACGGCGGGCTTGAGACCTGACCCTGTGGCTCAAGACATCATTCTCTGTGTATGTGTTTTGGTCAACAAGGCATAACCTGAAGGCATGCGAGGGCTGTATCACAACATGCTGGAGTAGTGGGCGCTTTTATAGCATTATGTCAAGGCAGTGTTTCATGGTCTGGGCCATGGTGTTAGAGGATGCAAGAAAGCAATGGCTGCTGAAAGGGTGCTGGAGGACTGTGGGGGCTTGAGGGAACCCAGCCTGGACTGGAGCCTTGTGGAAGACGTTGTATTCAAGGAATTAGTGACCTTGAGCAGACCACGTCTGCACCACTGGGCCTTGTACTTAGGGCTTGAGAAGCCCATGTTATTAATGTCATCTGTAACTTATCTTTGCTTATTAGCCGGAGTGAGCAAAAGGGAGAGCTTCTCTCCATGTGCAGGATCTGCTCCATGCAGTGTGCTGTGGGAAAATCCGTCTGGGCTCCATCCAACGCTACACAAATTCAGGGTGCCCAGCATCTGAAGGCATGTAAGATTTACTCACTGTCTATATTCCTCTTCTTACCCTGTCTCATTAAAGCAGTTATCTAATTAAGCTGTTTGCTGCTGGACCTTTCTTACTGAGATAGAGTAAGAGCCCTGCACTGTGTCTCTCTCTCACTCCCCTGCTCCCAGTGCAGAACAAGTTTTTAATATAGAGTAGTCCTGGGGTGAATTATCCATGTAGCTGTCTGGTCTTCACCTCAAAGGCAGCTAGTTTTGCCCATTATGACTAAAACTATATATGAGGCGCAGATAATCAGGGAGTGGGATCTTGGAATTAATCATGGGGCTAAGTTATTTAACAGTGGAAGTATACTCATTGTTTAATACATGGCCATAACCTATTTCAAAACATTTTGTTATTTTATGGGAGGAAATGTAAGACCAAAGTGCAGTAGGTGATTTTAGTAGTACCTTTTGTCCGCTAGAGCAGTGCATTTCCCAGCATAAAACCCCCTTGTCTTTCCATTCACTACCTCTAGAAACTTTCACTTCATATGGGAAGATATTTTATAGACAAAAATGTACAAGAATAAAAACAGAAAGCAATTTACCTTATATTAAGACCTGAGAAAATCATATAAACTTTTTATATAATTCAGGTTAGCACCAGCTAGGGTTTAGTTTGATGCCTTTTAAAATGCATTGCTTCTGACATAAATACTAAATCCTGCGCAAGAGAAAAGTCTCAAAATGTTTACAGCACGGATTTCATGAAAAACAAAAATGATTTCCACTTCTGCAAATGCTTTTTTAGTTCTGATTTTATGTGTCTTAAAAGGACTCTTCTAAAAAACCAAACTGTTTGTCTACATGATAAAATTGCTCAATTGCACAGCTGAGACTGGTGTTCATAGCATGAATTACAGACAGAAGGTAAGTCTCGACAGCACTGCTTATTGGAGTGTGGATGCTTAGAATCCCAGTCCGAGTGTTTGAAGTGCAGTCATTTCCCTTGCTTGTTATTACAGATTCCAAAATGGGTGGTTTCAGGTATCTTAACATTCAAAGTGTAAAATGAGAGGCTATTGATCATCACTAAATGTGAGCTAAGGAGAACCTAGAATTAGTTTTCCTTGAGGGCTCCTCTGTAACATGAGTGTTGTAACTCTGCAACTAATATGACAGCTTTCTCCATTCACCAAGAAGAGACAGAGAAGGTTATTTTCCTATCTGGTATTTAGATTCCCACAGGTAGAGAATGAACTAATAGTTAGATGTACAGTTACAAAAAATCCTGAACACTGCACTACATCTGTCATCTTCTTTCCTCACAGATGCTGTTAATATTGTCTTTTTGGAGTAGTGTATATATGAATGTGATAAAGAAATGCTAATCACCCTTAAAATTTGTGACCTAGGAGACATTTCTGACATTTTTCACTAAACTTCTCAGTGATTACTTGCTTCATCAGCTTATGACACTCTAATACCATTGGCCAACAGTAGCCATCATAAAAGCTAACTGGTATTTTGTTGGTACAACAAATGATGCTTCACTTTTTATTCAGTGCATCACTGCATCTCAGAAAAAGAAACAGGAATTTCAAAAACCACAACAATGTTTAATCTTCATCAGAGATTAAACTTTCCCCTTCCTTATCATCCTACCAAAGAACATGTACTGCATTAAGCATTCATAAGCTTTTTGGCTTGTATAACAATATTTGGCTGGTACATCTTCTTGTCTCAGAGAAAGATTGCATCTAATATAAGTACTCACCAAACCAGCTAACAGAAAGTCTTGTTATGATTACACCAAGAGATCTCACCATGCCAGCCAACATTAAGTAAGATGAAGAGAGGAGTAATGTATTTGGAGGGTGAAGGGAAGCAATTTCAGGAATTTAGAAGTGGACAATTACTTTTGCAATTTCATTTCCAATTATTAACATATTCGTGATAATTGGCATCAAAATAAACCAACCTGAACTTCTCTTCTGCAGTCTGAGATTAATGAAGCTATGAAACAAATTGGAAGTGGTAATACAAGAGAAAAATTGCCAAAGCTTGCATGAAACAAGAAGGCATAATTCACTTTTTCACAGCTCATCGATGCATTAGGAATTTTCATTAATAGTGCCCAAAAAGAATAAAAACGGATTTTAAAAAACTTCTTGTAGAAGCAAGGCAGGACTGATAACGGATCTATTTACTTTTCTTGCATTGCATCATTATTTTAGTAGTCCTTCAAAGGCTGCAGTCTGGGCTGTATTTTACTAAATGTGTTCACTGGCAAATGCTGTCCCTAGCCTGAAAGGCTTCAAGTCTACAGCTTCAGTCAAGTGAATTCAATAAAATGGAGAAGAGGATTCCTGAGAGTATTATAGCCATGGTTTAGATCCCAATGCATCTTGAGAGCCTCCTATGGAGATATGTTTTTTCTATTACAAATAAACAATATCTGCTCCTCCAGCTACCGTTGGCTTTAGCCTGCATTAGGTGGGTTTTACCACCTGTTGGCTCTTCCCGACTGCTATGATTTTATAACTCCTGCAGCCCCTCTCTCTGCTAGATGTGAGTACAGACAGGAGAATTTGGGCCTGACTGACTCCTCAGGACATTCTTCTCCAAGTTTCCTTCCAGTGCTCCACAAATGGAACTGGCCTTGTCCTTCCTTGGCTATTTCCCCTTTTATGCTACTGTGGCTTTTTCCTCAGTTTCACATACATCTTCCAGCAAAAGAACCAGCTTTTAATTTTATGTCAAAAAGTCAGTTTCATTCAACAGAATTTGTTCATCATTAACATGTTTATTGTGAAAGCTCAAAATGCAAACAGCTAGCACTTTGTATCTTTGAAACTTGCTGTATCCTTATATTCTGAACACCTTCACTGCACTTTTGCTTCCTTAACTGGGCCAAACCAACCACTTTACCGTGATTTTCAGTAGGTAAAATTTACCCTTTCACATTTGGTTTTGTGTTTGTATGGGTGAATTTTGCCTGACCCTATCAAAGGCGTTATTTACTTGTCAAATGTGTGCTCAGTAGCCTCTCAGACCAGAAAGGGGAATCGTTAAAGCTATTCCAATCCCATTATTTATGGTTTTGCATTCTTGACTCCTCTATAACTTAGAAAATTACCCCTTCAGGCATGCAAACTTTGTCCAAATGCTCATGCATGAGCTTCTCTCCCCACTTGCTCATTCTTTGTCTGAAGAAAATTTATGCAACACCCGTATGACTAATTTGTTGTGAATAAAGCCCAGAGTTATAATTTGTGCCTGTTCTCTAGAAGTGGACCTTTGAGGATACTCCTTGAATACTTTATGCCAAACATGACTGTTTGGATATTCATGCAAATAAAATGGGGGCCTCCAGTGCTTCTGGCATCTCTGTTTATAAGTCCAGCTGCATTTGGCTTGCTATTAATGCTGCAACCTCATTTTGCCTCCAACTTCTCTTCCTCTTCTTTTAAAAGCCAATAAAATAACTGAATGAGACAATTTAAATGATCTATGTATTTGCCAGTAATTACATCTACTTCTCCAATTAATTTGCTTTTAAATCACATATTGATTACTGTCAATTTTATCACTGACCTTAAAATCTGATCCACTTTCCCTTTGAAGGTCAACATTTCAAATTCACCAGCACAGGTAAATAGTAGAAGGTAGCTGTGCTTGATGGCCTGAGATTATCATGTATTGACAAAAGAAAATGATTTTAAAACACTCTGGTACATTCCAGCAATAAGTCAGTAAGCCAAAGGGAAACAATGGAACTGTTGTTTGTGAGAAAGTTGTGAAGATCTCATATATGGAATCTGGTGGTTGTTTCAGTGAGATTTTTTTGCTGTAAGATTTCTTGTGTGTCTTGCATACATGATTATACATGTATTCCGTTCCACAGCATTAGCATTAACATGGCTAATTTGTAAGAGCTTTAAGGCAGACTTCACCGAAATGCACAGCCCAACTCTGCACGGGGGGAGCAGCTCACGCTGCCTTTGCACATGTACTGTGGGGTCCCGTTTCCTGGGAACATGCAGTCTGGCCTTTCCACGCACGAGGTGTTCAGTGGTGCTTCCCTGGACCAGTCCCATGGCATGCTTGCAGGGAATCTGGAGCTTCTGGGAACTGCTGGACTTCCCAGGCTTGTGCAGGAGGTTTGGTTATGGGCAGAGGCCAGGCTTTGCTGGCTGGTTTTAGTGGAAACTTATGACAAACAAAATCCTTATGGAATACAATGGTAGGAAGGGAATGGAACATGGATCCATCCTAGACTAGTGCTGACAGCCTTACAGTATTGGGTTTGGCTGCCTGCTGCTCTAGGATAAGCTCTTGAGGTCAATTTCACACAGTTCTGCCCCAGTCCCCAACCTAGATTAAGAGCTTTCCTAATTTGTGATCCCTCTTCTTTTGACCTCCCTGGTATTGGGCGTGCTTGGAGATCTGATTCCCAGGAGCATCCTGATTTCCAGCATGCTACTTACTGTTGTTTAACCATGCACAGTACTGTGAGACCCAGTCAG
The DNA here is from genome assembly GCF_929443795.1 of Astur gentilis. Taxonomy (NCBI): domain Eukaryota; kingdom Metazoa; phylum Chordata; class Aves; order Accipitriformes; family Accipitridae; genus Astur; species Astur gentilis. Next base: position 12,959,262 of record NC_064881.1, read on the forward strand.
AAAACTATATTATTAATAGTGATACCCTCCTTTCCACCTTCTCCATCTTCATCTTAGGTATAAGAAATTGATTTGCTTTCAGGTATTTTGGCTTCAAACCATCCGTGGACAAAAATGTTATTACCTACTCTAAGCTCCTGAACTCTTTTAAAATGGCTGTGTATCCATCTGAGGATTACTGAAGGCCTTTGGTTTATCATCAATCAAATGGAAATATTTTGTCTTCATTATAGTTCTTGTCTCCTGTCTCTGCATGACTGTTTTTCCCTTTTTTTTCCTGAAGCCTATATCCTATCATTTGAATAACTCCTCTAGTACAGCTGTGCAGGGACAGCCATACATACAGACTGGCCTCCACTGTTCTTTACACTGCTAATACATCTATTTACTGATCACTATATTCTTTAATGATCTGGAAAAGGGATGCATATTGAGGTGTCAAAGTTTGTGATGATAAGTCATTCAGGATAGACTGGGCCAGACTGCAATATTACAGATTTATTTTATAACAATGAGCAACTGGGCAGGTAAAATGAAATTCACTGTGGCTAAATAATAAGGTGCCAAGCATGGCAAACAAAATCTCAACTTCACTAATACAGTGATGTGTTCTGAGCTGATTGTCATCACTGAGAATGCAATCTGAAAGATCTTTATATGGAAGTGTTGGCACTGGTCACTAGCAGTCAAAAAGTATATAAAGCATTAGGAATGATTTGAAAGGTAATAGAAAACCAGCGAAAAAAAAAATATGATGCCAATGAATAAGTCCACCACGTGTTCATATTTGGAGTAGTGCATGCAGTTCGTGTCCCCTCATCTGAAAAAAGGATACAGTGAAACTATCCAGTGGAGAAGAGTATTCTGTAGGACAGTTCCCATTGAACAGTTCCTGGTCAAGCTACGGCTATGACACATACAAAATTACAGTCCCTTTCTCTATCTTCATCCAGTTTGAAACCTACGGTGTTCTGCCATAATATTTAGCTTGTGTAGATTACATTCTTGCATTGTAAGTCTTCTACTTGAAAGCAGAAACTTTTAAAACTTCTTTAAAAAGAGAGTTTTAGTGGAATTTACTGCTTTATTTAGAAAGATTAAAGAGCAAATGAAACATCCACTGAGACATAAAGGAATGAGAGAGCAAATTTCTAGTACAGTATACAAAGAATACTTAGTTAAAGGGAGCAGGAGATAACATAGCAAACTAAAGAACAAAGCGGAAAAAAAGAAGGAAGAAGGTGGTGTGGACACAGTCAGAGTAGCTGCACGCTGGTAGGTAAGGACTCTCCATTAAGCAATGTGTTTGTTCAGTTCCCGGCCAAGCTGAGTGCTGAGAGCTGATCTGCCCTGGCTGAGCAGAGGGACCAGGGAGGCACACAGCAGTCAGAGAGATCACTCAAAGTGGCCAGTGTTTTGTGTTATCCCTTATCACCTCGAGTGGCGTCCCTGGGCATCCTCACGTTTTAAGATGCTGTCTCTACTTCATTCTTTTCCGTTATTATTTTGATACATAGCAGTCTGGATTTCACATTTGGTAAGGAGCTACCTGGGGTAGAGAGGAGAAGCATACTCTGACCAGACAGTGATCAGCACCTTTGGTGAACACAAGTCTCCCACATGCTTTCCAGGAGGAAAAGTTTTTAACTGCTTTTTTTTCTAGACTGTTGCATGTCTGACATTGATGTGAGGTGCTATGATGTGACATAGGAAATCACTTTCTCACCACGTCTGTCTACCTGTGGTTTTTTCCTCCATTACGCCTTCACTTTGAACAGCTTTGCAGATATAACAAGTCTCCTTTCTTAACCCCTCAATCATAGCCTTGTTGCTACGTGTTGAGCTACATTAAAGAGGTGGTGTTTGGGACCTAGATCTGTACAGGATAGTATTTATGAATAGCTCTCACATTCTCACATTCTGGTCACTCCTTCTCACACAAATATCAGTAAAAGCACACATGTCTGCATAAGGAATGAACCTGTGGTCACACAAGGACCCAGCCATCACGCTCTGAGCTACGCTGTTCATGTAGACTGCTTATGTACAGACTTTGCTTGGCTATACAATCTGTTGGCTACATCAAAACAGTGCAAAAGGAGCATTATCATTCTGGCTTGAAACTCAGAATACAGCCTCATTATACAAACCTTAATTACAACTTTATCAAAACATGGATTTGGGCTGTTTTAATTGGATAGGAAATACACTTTCACTGTCCCCAACGCGATTAAGTACAATTAACACCTGGCTGTAAATGCCCCTGCAGACAATAGGAATGCTGAGTTGGGAGACTATGCAAAATGCTGCCTGAGGAATACACTTAGCTGCATGGGGTAAGCTCTCACTTCGCAGCATTGTGCTGTGGCTTTGACGGCTTCCCACTGTGACTTAAAATTTGGTAACTCTATGGTAAAATTTTTAGAGAGGCTTTACCCACTTAGTGCTTTTAATCTGCTCAAACACAGTAGGATTTGGGGTCTTAAATCATAGAGGACTTTAATCTCAGCTTTGCCTGGAGGGAAAGAATGAGCAGGACAATTGCAAGCAGCACAGAAAGGGTATGACAGAATTTAGGATAGGACAGGATGTTGTTTTAAGTGCAGAACATGGGACTTTTTCCCCTTCCACCAGAAGTGGTTGATACATGATGTTCACATATTATACAGCGGATCAGGTGTGGTGGTGCGCCCCCCGCCCTGGCCACATTGCGATGTCAGAACCAGCCAACATTGTGTTCTTGCACAGTGAGTTGGGACAGCCTGGTACTTTCTCTACCCTGGCTATGGCACAGTGAGTCAGGACAATTAGGCACCCCCTAACTGCACCTGAAAATCCTGTTGCCTCGGGCCATACCTCAGACTCCTGCTGCTCAGATCATGACTCACTTTTGTGGTTGCCTGATAAGAATTATGGCCGGAATGAAAATTTATAAATTCCTATTAAATCACATTTGTTAATACTTTTGATGGTGATTCTTTAAGCAGGCCAAATCACGCATTTGTGACATCAGGTTATAGAATTTTTTCTTAAAAAACAATGGAAAAATAGTTATTGTTAGAGTGATGCAACTATCAATACTTTTCTAAGTCATATTTTCAACATATGATGGAATTTAAATAAATATCAGGGGATGTTACTATGTTTCAAAGTGAAGCATAGAGGGAATTTGTCCCTCTGTTCTAGCAAGACATTTTACATAAATAACTTCTTTTCAGAGAAATAATCTGGAAAGATTTATATTTTTCAGCTCAGTCAGAACTACTAGAGGAATAGTTTTGTATATTGTATTTTGTATATTATAAAGAGGAATCTGTGTCTCTCCTTTTACACACACATATGTGCACACTCATATACACATGGCAATGGTTCAAAGGTGCGCCAGGGGAGGTTCAGGCTGGACATTAGGAAGCCTTTCTTTACCGAGAGTGTGGTCAAACACTGGAACAGGCTTCCGAGAGAGGTGGTAGATGCTCCAAACCTGTCAGTGTTTAAGAGGTGTTTGGACACTGCCCTTAACAAGATGCTTTAACTTCTGGTCAGCTCTGGAGTGGTCAGGCAGTTGGACTAGATGTTCATTGTAGGTCTCTTCCAACTGAACTATTCTATTCTATACACACGCACAAAACCTAGAGCAGGGACAGCAGTACGAAAGTTTTGCTATTACACTGAAAGCAATCAGTGGTAAATAATGAGAACTTTAAAATATTGGGACAGATGTATTCCTCTTACTATCTTGCTTAAATTTATTGCAGTTTCTTATTTCACTTTCAGGCCAGTATAATAACAGTAGTATAATGTGCCCTTAAAAATGCAAGAAGACCCTCAAGCACAGTTGCCTGTATTGCTTCTCTGCTGAGACCTCTGCACAATCTGCTGGATTCCCATCTTCTCAGCCCAGCTCCTTGTCCCTTAGTTACTCCTGCTCACCCCCTAATGACTTGGAAGTTTTTGAAAGGCCTGGAAAACAAAGAAGTCAATTTTTGTAGACTATTCCTAATGCTTGTAAATCTATTCCTAACAGACTAGTTTGAAGATAGAGATCTCCAAAATCACCTAACTGGAAGTGAGGTGACATGTTGCTGACCTTTTGCTGTTTGCACAAATCCAGGGGACAATTAGCCTTGCATGAAGGGTTCATTCTTACTTTTGTTCTGCAGCATTTCACGAAAGACATGAAATGGTGCAGTCTGGTGGATAGGAAACAGGAGAAACAGTACAGATAGCTGCATTTCTAACATTTGTCTTGATATCTTGGGCAAAGTATGAGATGAAAATGGTACATGAAACTTAAGATAATCCATTCCCTCTTTATAGCCAAAAGTTTCCACCCTCATCTCAGCCAGCAGGGGAAGGTAGATGAGCACTCCTTATCACCTTCAGCGTGGAGTCAGCTGCTTTCCTTCTGTTACCCCTGGGTGCTCTTCGAAGAAGCTCTCGCAGCCTTAAACAAATCCCTTGCGGAGTATCAGGAAGTTTGTTCATCTGGGGGAACTGAAGGAGCAGCAGCCAGCAGCTGGGTGAACGGGGATGGGGGAGGAGGGGGTGGAAGAGTCACAGACACTTTTGCAGTGTTTGTCTAGTGGTGATCCCTACCTCTGCAAAGCAAATACTGTTTGTGTAATACTTGCAAGAAATCAAGTACTGTAAAAGCCATAAAAACAGAGCACTTAAACCTCAAGTGATTTGAATTTGTAATGTTCTCCGTTATGATGGCTAATGTGAATTTTCTTAAGCTGCATAAAAGGATTCACACTTTTAAAGGCTTTCATTAAAATATTTATCTGCCGTGCAATAAAACATGGATGGACCTAATTTGTTAATCTCAGCTTCTAGATTCGGCTTTTAACTAATTTGACAGTTGCTCCTAAAAAATATTTCTGGGAATCTGGGTATGTCTTATTTGGTTATCATCATCAAGTAAAAAATTCCTTACAGATAGAGGACCTGGTTCTAGTCATTTGTCTTGCCTTGCTGTCATTCTGCTGACATCAAACAATGATTCCCAGTTTATACCAATGTGAAACAAATTAGTCTCTTCCTACAAGCTGTGAATCCTCACTGTGACCACAAAGTATATGACAAATTGACAGCTTGGGAAATGAAGATTTGGTGTGTCAGGTGAGACAAATATATTTTTAAGCATTGTATAAAGGTCATGGTTTTAAAATACTTAATATCAAGATATGAAAAGTCAGAAATTCAAATATTATCACTAATTGGTCTGTCTTGAATTTTCCCTTCCAATGTGCCTGTACTTTGCTCACATGTCCCATTTTTCGCCCAACGGTGTCATAAAAGACTGGAAGTCAACAGCCTGGGTCAGATCACTCATTTCTGCCGCTGGCAGTTGTCAGAATTGAATATGTCACAAGGCCCCACTAGAAACAAAGTTTTCCCATCTGTCAAATCAGCAGCTGTGATTGTGCCAAAAGAAGTCTTTCCACTCATTTGATTGCTGTGGTCTGGCATTTGACAAGCATTCAGCTGCAATTCAAGGCCTGTGCTTATGGCATCTGGGAAATCTCAAGGCCAAAAACTGCATCCAGAACTGTTCAGTTTTCAAGATCAGATGAATTCTGTTTGGTGTTAAATGAACATTTGGACAATTTATTTATTGTTACAAAGGAAGAAGAAGAATATTTCTGACTCCTGTCAAGATGTGTCAATGCACTAAATAGGATGTACTTTTCCAGTGAGTTTTAATGGGTTGTGTTAGGAATATGACAAAAATCTGTGGTCATGAAGAACCCTTCTTTCCTTAACGTGACTCTGGAGGATCTTTTTGCTCTGTTGCCCTCCCTCCGTTGGATTAAATAGTCCCCAAATTTTTTATCCATTTATACATAAATTTGTTATTATTTCACACCTCAACTTTTAACCTTTATTTCATTCCTTGAATTTACCGTATATTTCATATTAGCTTCAGTGAAAAAAGAAACAAAGGCTCAACAAGGGCACTTGGACAGCAGTTCTTGTGTTCTGTTACTGTGATAATATCTGTGCTAGAAGTGTTAGGAAGCAAACAGGACACGCTTCCTACCCTACTCATAACATGCCCCAGACTGGGAATGCCAGCTCAAGGGACCTTAGGAACCCCGTCACCATTAAAATTCATGGAGAGATAGCCAAAACCATCAATGGCTTTGGGATTAGGTCCTGCATGTAGCACATTGATGATAGGAAATTATTGTGGGAGTATTCTGCTTTTCAAAATATTCAAGAAATGTATTCTTGATTATTTTGAAACATTAACAAAGGATTTCATAGAAAAGGAAAAAAAAAAAAATTAAATTAAATCTTTTCATCCTTATCCATTGATTTGTTGCTTAATTTTGTTATCAATCTAAATTTTTCTTTCCAAATTCTGCTTTCCAACTAATTTATCTTGGCACATACTGAGCACGTATTGCCATACGATCATTGTCACTAACAATTTTACTATTTAGTGTTATACACCAGCCCCCTACATAAACCTCCTTTAGGAAGAACTCTCCTGAATTAAAAACTAATTACTTTCATTTTTTTCTTCTGCCTATCAATCTTGCTCATTTCATTATATTTATTTATTTTATTTCACGTTGCCTCCATAGGATGTGACCTCCTCCTCCCTCTAAATTTGTCATGACTTCACAACCAAAAGATTGTTATCTTGGCTGTTTGTCTTTCTGCTTGATATTCTTTCTTGTAAGTAAGTACCCACATTGTTTTTTGTTTCATCTGTAATCAGGCACATCAAAGTTGTTTCCCTCTAATTGGCAGTGCTGCTATTTGAGTTTTGTGATCAAATATTTGGATGCACTTAAGGATAAATGAAATAAATTGCTAGGGAGAAGCAACAGAGAAAACAAAAGCTTTTATGGAATACAAACAGAGGAAAAAAGTGGCGGAAATGCCATGTAAGAATACAAGGATGAATTATTTGTAGTCATGAGTTAAAAGAATTCAAATTACATACTTTTTCTAAAGTGGATTTTGAATGAAAATTGATGCAGCTTTACAGGCAGTGTGTCTTTTTAAATGGAAATCAGTAGAGTAGCAAATAAGTTGCATATCCACCTTTATCCTTAAATGTTTTGTACAAAATCCCAGCAAGCCTAATCATTTAAGATTACTGATGCAGTGACATGAGACAGCACTTATATCAAAAGCAAACAATAGTTGTTCAGTGGCAGGCACGAAAACAAAAAGAAGACCCAAAGTATAAGCCATGTTTCCTGTTAAGTTAATAATTTTACCCGTGAACTGAATTAAATTTATACTTAAATTTGCAAACTTGGAACAACAAGTTTTGCACTTTGCAAGAGAATGAGCATGAAACACAGCCTGTGGTTGATTAAGGGCAAGTTCACACCACATTTGTACAGAAAACCATTACAAAATGAACTGTGCATAGAAAGAAAGAAATCCCTTGGTCAGGCAGTAATTCCAGTTCACGTTGGCTATTACAATAATCACTTCTCAGTATTTGTAAGCCCACATGGCCCTGCATTCAAGGTGCAACCCTAAGGAAGATGGACAAAACTTTTAGGCACATTAGATGAACTTCCATTTGATTGAACTAATGCAGTCTTCTGCACAAGGCATAAAGGATTAGCTTAGCCCCATGCAACAAGGTGTTATATCTAAGTGCAGTAGCTGATGTCCCATGCAGATGGAGTCACCACATGTCAAGAACTATCACTGTTTTGTTCATGTCCAACAGAAGTAAACTACCAACTTTAGGCTTTTGAATTTTATTCCACTTTAAACAAACACAGGCTATGGACAAATAGGCAAGTAATGGAAATAATCGGGTCTGGAAAGTATGAGGAGTTGGACACCACAGAAAACCCCAGGAGACAATAGGCTGAGAGGAGATACAGAAGACTGTCTAAACACTTCTTGGGAAGGAGGAGAGACGAATCAAGCAGATATTTTTCCCCAGCTGTGCTGTATCTCTCACATTTTCCTTCTGAACTAGATGAAGTATCAGGCCTCTAGGTGTTACAGGCTCTCCAAAGGTGACCCAAAATGTCTTTGAGAGTAGATACTGAGAAAAAGTGTCATGCAAGATGCAGATTCTGTTTATGAGGGTTCAGCATTATTTGCTGTCTGACTGTGTGGGATGCGACCAGGGGCTGGATTAGCTGGGTAAGGGAACCACATGTTCTATGAAGCAGAGTTTACACTGAAAATTTCAGCTTTGGAGGATGCCTGAGGTGCCATGGAGGTCTACCAAGACGTTTGGGGGACGGCTGGAGCACAAGACATACAAGAAGAGGCTGAGAGGAATGGGTTTGTTCAGCCTAAAGGAGAGAAGGCTCAGGGGAGATATTATTGCTGTCTGCAACTATGTAGTGGGTGGTTGTAGGGAAGATGGAGCCAGACTCTTCTCAGAGTTGTGCAGTGATAGGATGAGAGGGAACAGACAGAGGCTGTAAAAATGGAAATTCCCATTAGACACTAGGAAATATTTTCAGTATGAGGGTGGCCAAACACTAGAGCAGGTGACCCAGCGAGTCTGTGGGATCTCCATCTCTGGAGATATTCAAGACTTGACTGTATGTGGCCCTGAGCAACCTGTTCAAACAGGCCCTGCTTTGAGCAGGAGAATGGAGAAGGTGGCCTCGGGTGTCTCTTCCAACCTACACAATTTGATGAGTCTTCCTCTGATTGTCTGATTCTGTGCATGCAGAAATGGCCACTACACTGCAACAAAAACACTAACACAGCTGCCACAATATTCCCTCTCCCCTCCCTTCCATGGGATTGTGTTAAGGTTAGTGTACATACCATTTTGAGAATACTGATAGTGCACAGGACACTACAGAATTACTCATGCCATCTGTTTTTCTATTGTTAAAGATTAAAAATAAAACTCTGTGAACATTTATTATGTTGGCAGACTAAAAAACACAAATCGGTACTTTGTATTCCCTCACTTAGGTAATTATCAAATGTTCAAAAAATAAGTGGAAAAGGAGGAGAGAAAAGGGGAGACAAGCCTACCTTGCATCACACTAAATGATAATTTAAAAGTAATTTCCACACAGTTTATCACATTCCCTGTCACCCTAACCAAATCCTGCCATTCTCAGCCTGACTTTGTGCCTTAAAAAACTAGGAACTGGTCTTCTCAGGAATGCTCGGGAAAGTTATGGGGAATAAAAAGTCAATCATGGGAACTGAAGAATACTGTTTTCCCCTATAGACGATGTCATTCAGCAGTGAAGAGCGGCTAGGTCACTGCAATGCCAGCCATCTTCCCCACCCTTCCAGCAGAGCTTGCTGCCTGTGCAGCAGAGGGGATGGAGCAGAGTGGAGGTCTACCTATATGCCTCCAGTGCATAGCATACTCGTGCTAACAGCACGTTGCACAGGACAGGCAGCCAGTACAGGGGCCAGCAGTACTTTTATTCCCACATGCCAAAGGTTTCAGCTCTTGCCTGTTAGCACTCTAAGGAGTTTTGCCTGGTAAGTATGGGCAAAAAGGGAGCTTGCTTGTAAATTTGTATATTTTCAACAGCAAAGACATCTCCCTGAGTTTCTGACAGAGAGCTAGTTCATTCAAGGCTCATGCCTCCGGTGTTCAGTGTTTGCAGTTTGTCTGTTCTGCCTGATTTCTTTTTAGTTAAAAAAACTTTGATTCAGCACCGCTTTTTCTTCTTCCCTTTGCCCTCCCATCTCTGGAGTCTCGGTACATTCATCATATAGGATATGAGCCCAGTTAATGATGAAGTTTCCTAAGTTCACAGTACCATATGCGAAGAGCAGACATTTACAAACAAACATCTTGGAAGAGTGGGCCACCCATATTAATGGCATCCTTTCAAGGCTTGCCTCTAGCTACTGGCAGTGCACACACTTCAGAGACAATTAGATTTCCTGTCTTTACTCCTGTCCCAGAGTAAAGAGTCTTCATCCTGCATAATGCGCAGCTTTTCATTGAAATCCCCATCTTGGTAAATCACCCTTCATGGGGTAACCAGGTCTTTGTTCTTTATACAGATACTGTATACAGCCCAAATACCTTCAACCTGAAGGTGTATAACAGAGCTTCCCACTCTTGGGAGCACCTCCTGCCCTCCCTTCCCCCTTCTGCTTTTTACCTGTGAGCAGCCACTGTTTCCCACACGGCTCCAGCCCTGCCTGTTTGCACTTCAGCAACCCAGTGCACAGTCATGGTGAGCTGATAACCTTGAACCCTTTCCTGACTGTCAGCAATTGCTCCTTGCATTGTTTTGCCATATCAAGTAGCTGGTTGGCCATCCAGCAGCTGATGTTAACTGCACCACAAGTGAAAGGAACAAAATAATACCCGGATTAATAATTAATACTTCTGTCTCTAGTTGAAATGCTGGTGTCGTGGTTTAACTCTAGCCAGCTTACTCCCCTTACAGTGGGATGGGGAGAGATCAGAGCAGTAAAAGTGAGAAAACTCATGGGTTGAGATAAAGACAGTTTAATAGGTAAAGCAAAAGCCACACACACGCGCAAAACAAAGCAAGGAATTCATTCACCACTTCCTGTGGACAGGCAGGCGTTCAGCCATCTCCAGGAAAGCAGGGCTCCATCACGCCTAACGGTGACTTGGGAAGACAAACGCCATCACTCCAAATGTCCCCCCACTTCCTCCTTCTTCCCCCAGCATTATACACTGAGCATGACGTCATATGGTCTGGAATTATCCCCTGGGTCAGTCGGGATCAGCTGTCCCGGCTGTGTCCCCTCCCAACCCCTTGTGCCCCCCCAGCCTCCTCGCTGGTGGGGTGAGAAGCAGAAAAGCCCTTGACGCTGTGTCAGCACTGCTCAGCAGGAATGAAAACATCCCTGTGTTATCAACGCTGTTTTGAGCACAAATCCAAAACATTGCCCCATACTAGCTACCGTGAAGAAAATTAACTCTACCCCAGCCAAAATCAGCACAGCAGGTTATACAAAATGGATGTTAGGAATCCAGGATTCCTCTCTGCAACGAGTTAAGAACATGAAGGTCTCTTGTGGTCAGGGAAGCTCTGACTTCTTGCTATGAAACCATTTAGCAGTATTTCTTAATGGAATCAATCTCCTTACCCCTCCTTAGCTTTACCAGTTATGCTATGATGTAGAATCGTTCAGAATGGGATCTCATTTTCCCTGATTTATTTTTGCTGCACAAGTGCTTATTGCAGCAGGAATGTATGCATAGCGAGAAGTATGGTCCTGGTTCAGGCATTTTAATTTGAGGCCACAGAGAGTCTAAAATCAGGGTAATTGATTTCTTTATGCTAGATTTTCTCTATTCAGTCTGGCATTAACAGGGTTGGCTTGGCGTTAGTGAATATACTCTGGATTTTTTTATAATTTATTCTTTACCTATCTCCTAAGAACCACTTTTTGGAACAGAAGACAAAAACCAAGTTTATGTAGACAAGCTATTATACAAAAAGGGTAGGGTGAAGGGAAAAAATTGTCTTTGACAAATTAATTGATATGTACTAACTAATTATTAATAAAATGTACTTTAATGAGAGCTTAGACATTCTCTGTCTGGAAGTGTCACTTAAAGAAATGTAAATTTCAGTTAAATAAACCTTTTATGAACAATTAGCAATGAAATTTTCTGTTTCCCTGAGCAGAATAATGTGTGCCTGCAATATTCATGTGATTAGTCCAAGCATGGGCCATGGTTTAGATACCTACTGATATTCCTCTCAGTACTATCAATTTAGATGTTACCGTAACTGTTTAGTATATTGGCACTTTGAATCTAAAAACTGGTATGACTGTAAAGCCTTTGAAAGGAGAGAAAACTAATAAGAAAGTGTGGCACATGAATTCAAGGATATGGTGTCGTGGTTTAACCCCAGCCAGCACCTAAGCACCACGCAGCCACTCACTCACTCCCACCCCCTCCTCGGTGGGATGGGGGAGAAAATCAGGAAAAGAAGTAAAACTCGTGGGTTGGGATAAGAACGGTTTAATAGAACAGAAAAGAAGAAACTAATAATGATAATGATAACACTAATAAAATGACAACAGCAATAATAAAAGGATTGGAATATACAAGTGATGCACAGGGCAATTGCTCACCACCCACCAATTGATCCCCAGCTAATCCCCGAGTGGTGATCCCCCCACCCCCACTCCCCCCCAGGTCCTATACTAGATGTGATGTCCCATGGTATGGAATACCCCTTTGGCCAATTTGGGTCAGGTGCCCTGGCTGTGTCCCCTCCCAACTTCTTGCGCCCCTCCAGCCTTCTTGCTGGCTGGGCATGAGAAGCTGAAAAATCCTTGACTTTAGTCTAAACACTACTTAGCAACAACTGAAAACATCCGTGTGTTATCAACATTCTTCTCATACTGAACTCAAAACATAGCATGGTACCAGGGTACTAGGAAGACAGTTAACTCTATCCCAGCTGAAACCAGGACATATGGTTAGATTATATACATGACTAAACACAGGGTACTTGAAGTAACATCACTGCTTATCTTTTACTAAGATGAAGTTTTCCCAGCCCTCTCTTCAAAGCAGAATAAGGATTTAAGTTTGTAAAAAATTAATTTTTATCCTTCTCTCCTCTTTAACTTTCTTACATACATAACATGGTATACATATTCCTGTTAACAAATTGTGGTGCTGTTGTATCTCACTACGAGCTTTGAGGTCATGCTTTCAAATGCGTTTTCGTAGCGCACAGGTAGAAATTTACACTCATTTGTTTCACCCATCTGCATCAAGAACAATGGAATTTAAGACTCACAAAGAAAACTGAAAATGCTGAAGTATGTTCATCTGAATTTGTTAAAAAACCCCTTCTGTACCCTTGAAAAGTATCAGTTTAAATATGTTAGGAGTGTAAAACAGCTAGGAATTTATTCCATTAATATACTTTTATGTATTTTTCTTGTGATTACAGCCATTTTATTTCACGGAGGTCTGAAATGAAGACTCATTGCCTGCAAATTCTATGCAGATTTGCCGTAATGATCATCTAGGAAAATCCAGGAATGCATCTAGGAGTACTAGGAGCTATCTCTGCCAGCATGGCTCCATGAGGCCTTATTTCTTTTTACATGGAGCCCATGTGAAAAAATAGAGACACAGGAGTTGTGGTGGAGACAGTCTTTGCAGAAAACCTGTGGCTTCTGTTTCCATGAACTGAACCAAGTTGTATTTGCTGTTTGTAAGAGGCGTATTCCTACCTCTCAGAGGTCACCCTAAATACTTTTTCTTCATGGTTTAATATGGGTGGGAACCACAGCTTTTATAGGCAGCAAACCATCAAACTGCATACTATTGCTGAGAAGTTTGAGACTTGAAAAGAAATACTCTGGTGATAGAAAATTCACTGAGACTTCCAACTAGTTTGTCCCTATTGTTCATTATTGTCTTTTCTCTTAGGCTGAAGTTTTATATGAGCCATTAGATTTTGATACGTAAACTAAATTGAAGAAGTACTTGCCAACTGAATCAAGTACTTATATATTTCCATAAAACATGTTTTCCGTATCCTTATTTATTCCCGTATTCTTCTCCAGTGCTTTCCTACATCATCAACATTTTTCTTGAACTGTTTCAGTAGCAGTTACCACAGTAGTAAATACAGAAGCTCCAACAATATACTTCACTGTTTAAACACTGGAAGACTGCATTAACCCTTTTTGCCAGCTGAATATCAGTCATCACCTCTGGTTCATTTCAGGATGCCTCTGCAGATCATGTTCTCTATTGAGCAAGCGTGGTCATATTATATCCTTCTGACTTTACGCCTTCAATCTTTCCTGTCCTACTGATCAAGACATCATTTTGTACCTATTAAAATGCCTTAGACTGTTCTAGGGATATTCCATCAGTTTCACTTGTACCTACTGAGCTTGTAAAAGTGATGTCAACATAGGCTGATGAGACCTATTTTCTGGATTTATTATTTGTTCTACTCTTTCAGTTTTTTATTATCAGACTGACATGTTCTTTATATGATTCAGATCAGTGTCAGATTGTCAAGCCTGGAATTGACTGTGTCATTCTATTTACTTGTTTTAAATTTCATAAAAATTTAATCTTTCAAATTTCTAAAGCACATCTGAAGTCAACATAAATTACTTAGAAAGTTCTTAAGCATTTTTAAAGCTCTTAAATGCAAATGGTTTGTATCTACTATTTAAAAATGCCTAACATTTATTGTTTTGGCTTAACATAATCTTTGATTAGTATCATTATCATCAGAGGAGAGGAATTAATGATCTATAGTGCATCAACCACCAACTAGAAAAGTTTAGCGAATACTTCTGCTTATTCTGCACCACTATTGACAGTTCTACCGTATTCCTAATAATAGGCTAAAAGCATAGTAAGAAATCTTCCCATCATCAGTTCTTGTTCTACTGGATAATAGAAGCCTCTATTGTCAGGCTTCTCCTCATAAAGTTATTCTGACACAGTAATTAAGCCATTACTCAAGAGTTTCAAGATAAGCAATGGAGCTCTTTAAAAGTTTGAGCACACAATCCCAGTATAGCAGCTTTTAATGCTTTTATTCTGCAATCAAGCTCCAGAAGCCATACTTGCCTATGTTCCTCACACTCAGCAAAAACACTGAGGTATTGTTTAGCTTAAACCTGCTTCAGTTCCCTTCTGCACTAGGTGGAATTAGTTACTGTAGCTGAGCTGATTTGCAATAACTCTTCTGTTTTTGAGCCCCCGCATTCTCACTTAGGTCTCTTCCTCCACATTGATACTTGGCAGATAGTTCAGCCAGAGGAAGACAGCCCTGTTGGAAGCCTGGGCTGAATGAAATACAGCTATAGAAAAGCAAATGTCAAAACAGAGGAAGGAATGTGTACATGGAGAAAAGTAGGAAGACTTCTGGGAGTAGCTGGAGGAAAGAGCCAGGCAAATTGCATGGCTCCCCTTTGAGAAACAGGCTGAAAGAAAAAACAAAGGAGACCATGTTGCCCCGGAGTAAGAGAAATAATAACAAAACCAATAATGCTAAAAGAAATAACAGGTGATGAGAAAAGGAAGAACACCCGGTACTTCATAAAACAACTTCCAGCCTCTCCAGTTCTGCCTAAATCATTTTATATGAACAATGATTATTTAGAATTCCTTATAAGGCTGCTCAAGAAAATAGGACTTTGAGGGTAATTAATGTATTCATCCCAAGTGACAGCACAGGTCAGTTGACAGTACCAAAGAACATATGATCAAACTTGGCTTCCTATTTCCTAGCTTCAAATTTCCCTAAAGTAGTGAAACTTTGAAATCCAAATTACAGAGGATACCAGGCTCTTTTAATTTTTACTCAATACAAATGTTACTTTCTAAAATAAACTTGTAAGAGGCTTTTCCCCATGAAGACTTGGGCATAATACCTCTGCACTTCTGCTGCATCTTACTGTAAATCACATAAACATCACTGGGACCAGCAGAGGCAACAGGCAAGCATCAGTCAGCTACAGCCAAACTGCTTGGGGTAAGCTCACTTTGACTCATAAAGATTGTCAAATTAAGTATGCAGGAATAGCCTCTCTTGAACACCTTTGTTCCACAAAGGGAATGCATGAGAATATAAAGGAGAAGAGTAGCCCTGGATTTTCCATAGGTGTTATTTAAAGAGCTTTGTTTAAAAACTTCTTTAAGGTCTTCTAAATCAGTTAGGCATCATGCTAGATGAGGTTTCCAGGGAAGGGATGTGCTATGGACCTGTTACTTGGGTTGTGAGGTTAGATGCAGGAGCAGCTGAGGGGTTAGACATCAGACTCATTACTATAACCCATCTATGGATGTGCAGAAGGTACTCTAGCAAAATCCCTCCTCATCCACCAAGTCTTGTGTTTGCGCTGCCCTTGGGCAGCATGGAATCATAGAACCATAGAATGGTTTGGGTTGGAAGGGACCTTAAAGATCATCTAGTTCCAACCCCCCTGCCATGGGCAGGGACACCTTCCGCTAGATCAGGCTGCTCAAAAGCCCCATCCAACCTGGCCTTGGTATGAGGAAAGTCTAGCTGATATGCCTGGAAGGAAATTTCCAGAATACTCAGCCCTTATGAGGAATTTCAAGAGGCTCTCTCAGCCAGGAGTAAGCAACCCCAAGATTGATTTGATAGATGGAAATCTTGTGTTTGACAATACAATATAGCACCACCTATGTGCCTAGACTTCTCTCGTCATGCTAAAGTTCCTGCTTGCCTCCCCTTCACCTCCCAAGCTCCGCACAAATAAGAAAACCAGCTCTCTCCATTACCATGCATTTCTAGGCCATAGAAACCTAACTGAAAACCACCTGTGATGGAGGTAGTATTGCAAAGGGCTTGCTCTAATGTAGCTTGCATTACATTTGAGCCTCAGCTCCAAAAATTATCCCTGCATGCACTGGAAGAACAATGAGCAAGACTGATGGTCTCAGCTGCCTGGACCAGGTTTCCATCTTCCCCTGTATTAAGAGGTGCTAGTGGATAGTAGTGTATGTAAATCAGGTGGTGCCTATTTTAGTGGTGGGATACCACAGCATGGATAGAGCATTCAAATGATGGTGGACTGTGTGCTAGATGTGCAGGAGCTGTGGGTTAGGTGCCATGAAGAACGGTGTCCCAGTCTTGGTTGTGACTGGACACTCTGGGGACTTGAGGTCAACCTACAAAGCAGGCAAGGATGCACTCTTTCAACTTGGGTGTTATTCCAGGAATAGCATTCAGGAGCCTACTGAGAGGGAACAATTAGTGCCAGACTGCAGAGAAACCCATAGGGCACCTTCTAGTGTTGTCATAGCCATACTGCACAGCAATTTCATTGCAAAAAGCCGCCCAAGTCACATTCCTCTTTCTCTACCCAACCTTTATGCATCTGTACTGCTAGAACTTTATCAGAAATTTATGACTGTGAGAAAAATACACAAAATTTCCAATATTCAGTCTTCCTCTTCTGTCAGGCTGAGGAAGAAATTAAATGTTCCCTTCTTCATCATTTATTCTGTATAGCTTAATCATGAATACAGAAGGCTTCTTCATCTTTACACAATTGTAATAGGAAATGCTACAGCTTCTATCTTTCTGTACACAGCCTAATGGCACTTAAAATGCCTCATTATAATGATGCAGAAAAGCACCAAGCTTTCCTAGATTGTTATATTTGTCTACTTATATTTTCTTATTCTTAGCGACAAAGGATAAATGGAAAATTCTGTTTCAAGCCTATATAGATCATCTGTAATGACTTATGAAAGCAAATTCAAGTTATTAACCTCCAATGCACCACAAATATTTCTGCAAACAGTAAGAGTAAACCGTAAATAATGTTCTTGTTCTCCTTTTCTTGGTATACAACTGCTGGTGTTAGTATTATTTGAAATTCCTTATGAGAACAGTTGAATCTCTCCTATTATTAAGATTAGGCTTGTAGACATTTGAAATCAATATTCATAAGAACTGACATTAAATAGAGGAAAAAAAATGCGACTCCAGGAATGCATGTCAACATGGCAGTTTTTAAGATTCTGGTAGACATTTTTTTCTTTATTATAGCATCCCCTACCCCATGCATATAAAAAAATCCCAAAATATTTTACCAACTAGCTTGTGCTGTATGACATGAACAGATGAAAAGTTAAATAGAACGCTAAGTACACATGATGCACTTTTTTCCTGGCTTCTCCAAGTTAAATTCTTCATTAATTTATAGTCTGGAGGAGATTTTTGCCATGAGTATGTAGGATAATGAAGAATTTGCATTAGTGTGTGCTCATATTAAATCTGACTTTCTATATTTGTTTTTAAATAAGCAAGTGAAGTCACTGCTCAGATTTATGAAGAACCAAGCAGGTGAGTTTACTCTACTGTTGGTGATAAAACTGTAGTTACTAGCTTCAAACCAGACGGTTGTGTGTTAGTAGAGTTTGACTGTCAGATGCTGTAAAAGCTAGATTTTTTTTTTTATTTCCAACATCCTACTATACCATTCCTGCTACAACTTTAGTCTAATGCTGGGATAGTTTCCTTGCTCAGTTTGGCTTATGCAGTGCAAAAGAAATAAAATCAACCTTCAGGTCCAAGACAGGGTTTCTGGCTCTCCTTTTTTGCGCATTGGTCCTCAGAGAAGAGGTACAACGTGAGCCAGAACAGCCTCTGCTCCAACCTCGCGTCGGGGGCAGGGGGGGGGGGTGTGGGAACTGGTGGGCCCTTCCCACACAGGCTGAACACAGCCAAGGTCCTGGAGCCTGTCATGGACCAAACACAGAGCTGGGGAGGTGAGCAATAAATTATTGCCCAGTGTGTTTTGGGTACGGAAAACAAGTGTGTCTGGAGAGACAAGGTGTGTTTTGGTGCCTGGAAGCAGCCCCAACAGCAAGGTTGATTATAAATGCACTGCTAGGAACCTGGAGGGTTAGCGCAGAAGCTGGTGTGCACAGCTTCAGTCCCAGGGCTGTCGCTTAGTTTAAGAGCTGGAAAAATCTACGTCGTTTGTTTAAAATACTGCAAGTTAGATGTTACAGAAAATCCACCAGTATTTCGGTCAACTGCTGTTATTATATGTTTACCCATTTGAAGCATAGCTTTTCCCTGCCAGTGGCAATCAATTAGTGCTTTTGAGAAAGCTATTGCCTAGACTAAATGTTACACATCCCATCTTCAAATATTATTCCCAAGGAAAGACATATGCAGATGCTTTCCTTTGGGTGCAGAGTGCTGCTAGTAAACTGAAAATTTGTGATTTGTCAAGTCTGATGAGGATGTAAGGACGTACTAACTGAACTCCTACATAAACAGGATGAAATAGGTACTTTTAAGATAAGGACTAAGCATAAATCATCACAGTATGAGTCTATACAGAGGCTGAAATGCCATTCTGAACAGAGATACTTTCCTGAATTGGAGTCTACAGCGAATGTTTTAACTTCAAATATATATTTAAGTGAAAAATGGTAGATATGAGTTTTTTCTAACCTAACTGTAGCCTTGTGCTACAGTTTCCATAGTTTCCCAGCTGTCCTTAAATATCAGTGGTAGGTTGCTCACTAAAAGCCTTGTTTGAAGCTGATTTTGCAGTTCTTGGGGTAGGTTTGGAAACTGCCAGACAAAAATTCATGACCTGTCTCAGGGAAACAGAATAAACAATCACAATTGATCCTTTGGTGGCTTTAAAATCTGACTATTTAATTACTTTAAGAATAGCCTAATACATATTAATTAATAATATTTGCTTAGCTGTAGTGCAGTACCTTGTTTAGCCACTTATTTTTATTCCATCCAAGTATTTCTTCTTGTTCAACTTAAATAAAAACCTACTGCAGCTAAGCTATACAAGTGACTGTCTATACAGCTAGCAGAGGAATAATTATAGGAGAACAATGAGATTTAAAATTGCTGTGAATTTCAAAGAATAAAATGTTAACACAAATGCATAAAGACTTTATAAAAGCAGTGTATACACACCACATCCAGATGTGAATGCATAATGAATGCTAGAGGGTGATACTGAAATACAGCCAAAGGTCAGGAAAGAAAATAAGCAAAGAAAACCTATGTCTAAAGTTTAGAAAATTTCTGTAATTTACATTTCAAAGTCTCTCATGCCAATGATGAAGCTGTATTTTAAATTTATAGATTAACAATTTGTGTGTAGGCTTTGGCATGACCGAGTTCATCTCCTGTTTATCACCAGGATATTGCGTGGAACCAGTATTTGCCAGGAAGCTGGCGTGCCACATCTCAACAGGGTAAGAAACTTTGCTTCAGTCTCAACTACTGTGGCACTGAAATGATATATTCTTCTGGGTTGTTGTTCAGACTGAAGCAAAACCAAGTGTGTGGGTCTAACACTGAGTGCACAAAAGGGAAAAGTGAATTTCTCAGCAAGCCACTAAATCTCTGTGAGGCAAATTAAAAGTCAAGAAATACCAACAATCAAAACTTAACAAAAGAAAATGCAAAACTTGAATCGGAGAAACACTTCCTAAAGTTTCTGTGGAATATTAATTATAATTCTTTTGTCTTCCTCCCTCTTCTATCAGTTACACAATCAGATTAGGAAACCAAATTAAACAGTGATAAAATATGCAACAACCCTACTGCAGTACTCCTTTCCAGATACCAGAATAAAATTTAATCAGCATCAGTTTCCATGCCTATTTCTCTGGCCTGTTTAATACATTGATGTCAGTGATGGCTAGAATGTGTAGGCCACTCCAGAAAGAGAAGGAAGAAATATTTTATGTATTCACATCACTTGGCAAATTGTTTACCTGCACCGAGAACCTGAATAAAAACATCTTGATCCAATATTAATCTGATTGTCATTTTCTCCCTCACAGGGAACACGTTACATTTTTCATGAGTTTATCTCAGGTTGCCAAGGTGACGTTTAATTTTTCACCTCACCATCCCCGGACTGATTACATTTCTGCCTGATAATGCAGTCTTGATTCACCTCCACAGTTCTGTTCCTTTTGGAACAGTCCTCTTTTCCCCTTTGGTACTACTGGCTGCTGTGTTTCCATGGAGTCAGGAAGGCAAAAAGCATTTTGTGGGAAGGGTATGAAAGTCCACTGAAGTCTGCCCCACCTCCTTACTTTTGTTTTCCAATCCATGAATGGGTTTTTACTGGGGCAGCCTCTGGGAAAGGGAGGTCAACACCAGCTCCTCTCTTTGCTAGAGTTTCTTTTTTATCCTTGCAGGCCTCGACTGTCACCTGCAGAGCACTAGTGCCTGGCATTCCTCCTACAAGTATAACGTGGGATTTTTTTGTATTAATATGCCTATTCTTCTCAACAATTTCTCACTCTTTGATAGCCAATATAGAAATGTGTCTTTTACTCATATTTTGAGGAAAACTGACTCAGCAGCAGCAAAACTGGAGTAACTTAAATTGCTCTCCTGTTTTGGAAGCTCTGCTCGTAATTCTTCTGAATCTCATTCACCATTGTGCAACTCCCAGGCACTGTCCAGTCTCTGCTCATCACGAAGAGTCAGGTTTCCCTGATGACAGGAATGATTTTTTTATTTCTGTATAGAACTCTCAAAAAGATTCTAGAAATCTTTGTATAGCTCCTAAAAAGGCTGTTAATACCACTGTAAATTCACTGCTTTCAAATAGATTCAAGAAGGGAATAACATGCTTTTGAGCACTTGACAAAATTTTACCGTTAATGTATATTTATGACACAGGTGGGAAACTTTTCAGCCACCTCCTCACAGACAGAAATTTTCAGGGTCAAGTTTGTTTTCTTGTTTGATTTAGGATCAATCATGGGGCACTACAGACATTTTCAACTTCTTGTAACAGGATAAACAGCATTCAAGGAACAAAAAGTTGTACCTTGTTAAGAAGTATCATAGAGTGTTTATTCTTTCTTCAAAATAGCTGCATTAAGTGCAAATAGCACAAGTAAGACTTGAGCCCTTTAATGTAAAAGCCGAGTTTATATTTTAATTTTAGTATCCAATTGTCTACAAAGGCAGCTATTAACTTAGGTATATGTTGGATTGTGCACCATTTTGTACTTAGCTTAGCTTTGTTACTTATTCACATTCACAAGCACTTTATTTAGACTAGCAGTAGAAGAGTGACCGCCGAATCACTGAAAATTATGGGTTTTAGTTATGCTGTTAAGTGACTTATTCCTCATTAAAATTAACCTGGGTTCAAGATTCTGTGTAGTGGAATCAAGCACTAATAATTGTGATGCTGAATACTGTAATTGATAACAAAGTCTTTTACAAGTGGGAGGTTACTGTAGTATTTCCTAACTAAGGTGTTGCTTGCTGGCTAGTTTTGGAGATTAAATTTTAACTTTTATTCATGTCTCTGCAAATGTATGTATTTGGGAAGGTAGGAGGCAATAAAAGGAAATTATGTGTTCTGCTGTAAAATCTGTTATCCTGTGTCCATCATACTGTATACAGAAGGATTTCTCCCTAAGACCACATTATTCAAGCTTTATTAAATGATGAGAAAGAATATCTAATAGTCTCAGAGTGTGTATCTAATAACCTTTTTGAGGCTATTAGATTAATATTGACTACTAATTCTCTTATACCTGGCATTCTGTTCCTTGGTAAATAGCATAATCATGTGATTCATCCTAGTATGATTTCACCAACAATTGCAACTTGTACATACTTTACTTCAGATGATCTCTATCTGTGGACTAGCAAAGTATTTTAAAATTTGAGGCGATACAACTTCACTCCTTTGGCTTATTAACAGACATACTTCCTGCTCAAATGTTCATCTCTTTCATTTGATAGAGCTGCTCTGCTAGGAACAAACTGATTCGGGAACATCTTCATGAACCAAAGCAGCAAAAGAGTAGAAGTCGAACTATTCATATTTAGCCCATTGTATTCAGAAAAATCTTTGTGAATTTTGAAAACTTCACAGATTTCAGTTCTCATGTTTATTCATTTGAAAATTTTCAGTGAAAATCCATTATCCACTAGTCCCTGGTTTTAAAATTGCAACTATACTTTTTTGAGAGGAAAAACAATAGTGTGGGACCTAGCAGATGTTTCTGAATGAAAAATGAATAGTTGAAGCAAATGGTACACAAACAGCCCAAACCACAAACTGTTCGAACACATTGGCAAGTAGCTGCTAATAACAAAGACATTTGCAAAATACTATTTGAAATTGCCATTTAATTTGATGTCCTGATAGTAGCACAAACTAAGAAGAATAAGGGAAGCAAATAGATTACATAAATTTAAACTCATTATGGCTTGGTGAAGAGTGTTCCTTCTGAAAAGGCATTGGCTAAATGCTAAGACACACAATAGCATTGTACTCATTTTATTACACATTTGTTCATTAAAGTTGTCAGTTTACAGGCATGGGAAATGCAAAAGTTCTAATGGCAGAGGTGGCACAAAATGGGAATGTGCACATGGCCATATCCATGGCTTTTCATCCTGGCTTCACAGAGAGAGTTTCTCAGGCTAGGAAGATTGCCAATCCCCTTCTTATTTGGTTTTTCTCTGGCAATAAGTAGCTGCAGACTATAGTGTACTCTCACCTTTTTTGTTAAAAACTGGGATCACTAGTTCAGCTTTACACAACCCACCAAGGAGAAACCCTAAGTCATGGGGAAACCTCGTGTGGAGAACTAAGCTAGAGCCGAAACATTTCTGAGACACCAGATCCATTGAGTTCACTTTATATACACTGGCATGAAATTAACCCTTACCCTACGGAGTTCAAAATCACCTATTTCAACAAAGATCTGAGGTAAAAATATACATTAGGTAAAGTGAGATTAATTTTTTATTTTTTTTTTATGTTACACGCAGCTAAAACTTTAGTGTGATAGCATCCATTAGATACGGAAAACAAGACACACTGTAAATCTGTTTTTGTGAAAGTTGTCCTCTCTCTACCACGCAGCTTATGTTTTGTTGCGTGGCATGTATAATCACATGTTCAAATAGTGGTTTTCAGGATCCTGTCTGTTATCTCAGATACAGAACAATCTTCTCCTCGGTGGGACTTCGGTGCTTTTAGGAAAGGATGGTGGAAAAGGGATTCTGCAGTCACAACTCAAGTTTCGAGTTTTACCTGTTCACTTTTTTTATTCAGGTCAGACAGGAGCTTTTAACAACAGAAAATGTTCTTGGGCGCTTTCTCATCCATAATTTGGAGATGCTGTAGAGGTTTGAAATTTTTGAACAAAGATTTTAAGAAGAAAACAGAGAGCCTTCGATAAGGAAGTAACCCACAATGTGCTTGCTAGAAGATGAACAAAGCAAAGTTGTTTATTTTTGAGGAGAAACAGTACTCCTTGGCCAACATTACATTTCTACTCTTTCATTCTTGCGAAGGGCAGAAAGAAAAATATTGTTCTAAGACTGTCTTCTTTTCTATTGTCTAAATGAGACAAATCTGTTTTCCTAGAGAAGTTCAGAAGAACAAATTAAAGTTAGTAAACTCAATAGCTAGAGGTGGCATATTTAAGTTCTCTGGGAGTGTAATTTTTTCAGTAGTCCACACTTTAAGGGAAACTGTGGCAATGAGTAAGTTTTCAGGATATGTCTAGGACTGTTAAGCCATACTTCCATCAAATTTATGAACAAGTACAAGGTTTGTACTTCCTTGTTGTCCATCTAATATATTTTTAGCAAAATATTGGCTAGAACAAAAATATTAACTTGAACCACAGGGCAATATGGAAGTAATAGCTGCAAAAAAATTATAGAAAACATGGTTTGTGTGTTTCAGCTTTGATGGGGGCTGAATTTGCTGTTTTGTTTTTCTTCACATATGGCTTAGGGAAGCTATTGTATACTATCTAACATTTTATTAGGCTAAAGTCCATATTTGTCTTGTCTCTGCATTGCAATTCACTGGAGCAATGCCTGCTCTTGGGGGAGGTAGAGGAAAACCATGTGCTATAATTTAAACCCAGAATTAGGGCTGCGGTGTTACTATGCCTGAAAGAAAAATCATGTTCAAGTGGCAGATGCTTATGACTCTACTATGACAACAGTTCTTGCTTCTTCGTAGCTCTATATTTTATACAAGATTTAATATCCAGAAGAGTCTAAAGCTATATGGGTCGGCTCACCAGCTGCTTGTTCCATTAATTTTACAGCAGGATCTGGATGTGTTCTGCTTCCCCACCACACAAACACACGTCGTGTTATCCGACATTTGCTCTGGAGCCTGGACATGGCCTATTGCCTGTGAGACCTGGGATCTCTTCCAAATGCATTTAAATCATTGGGGAGACTTCTACTCGCATAATTTCTGGATCAGTCCTGCAGCCTTCTAACCATACTACAATATGCTGAAACCCATGTCTGAAATGCAAAGGATGGGGTTTAAACCCCCGAGTAACTTTGATTCCTTCAGCAATGCCTCTTAGTCATGTAACACAAGTTTTAAACATTTTACACTTGTTTGTTTCTTCCTAACAGAATCTCTGTGGATACACATTCATATACATTCAAATCAGAACATTAATCTTTTCCTCCTAAAAAGATGCCTGACTGGGTCTTCATATTGTATATGCAGCACTTGCAACTTGCCTTGTCTCACAAGTCGCCCTCTGCTCATCTTGCTGCTCTCTCATTTCAACAGTGCCTTCTGAGGACTTCTGCAGGGCTGGACTGTACAGCTCTGTTCCTACTTAATCTTCCTTCTAAAGGAAAACAATACACTGCTGTCTGCAATGCATAATGCTCCAGATGTTCAATATATTTTGCAGTTTAATCTGAATTTGATCTGCTACCCATGCACCTTAGCCAGCAAGCAGCCTGTGTGTACACTGGAGAATATTAATTTCACACATTCTGCTTCTACGCTGGATCTGAAGCCCTGATATCATGAGAACACTGATTTAGATGTTCCCAACCAAATCCTAGCCTACTACAGTTACTTTTAACTATTCCTAGGCAAAATGAAGGACAAATTCAGCTAAATTTATGTTGAATAATCCTCACTGAAAAGTATAGGACTATTTAGTCCTAAATTATGAATACACAAATGGTGGGATGAAGGAGGTCTTCCAAATCCATTTATATTCCTTTCAGATTTTTGACTCCCTGGCCAGTCCTGTCCTTACATTTCTGTGGGCTGCCATGCCGCCTGGGAACATCCCTGTGTTACAGCCCTGCAATGCATCACCTTGCCCTGGCTCTCCTTGGATTTACCGACCCTCTTCACACTGTCCATGCAATCATTCCCCGGCTAAATTTGGGGCTATTAGGACTCTTTGTTGCTCTGGCCCGTTATCTGCTAATGAAGGAATCCGAGCAGTTGAAATATCTTAATTATTATGAATCAAGATCCTGGAATTTGGTCCCCAAAAAGCAGCCATTAAAACATTTCTAGCAGTTAACTTTTCAATCTACATTTAATATTTTTAGGCAGCAAAAATTATTTTCTGGCTACAGTGTGTAGAATTATGGTGTTTTTTTCAACCAAAGGGGATTAATCTTACCTTTTTTTAACCTGCAGTGCTTGAAACAACAATAGTTAAAAATTTGTTGATATGTGAATACATTTTTCAAAGTAGGTCATTGTTTAGAAACAGCAAATAAAGTTTAAAAGAAAATCCTCTGGGTGTAAAGTAAATTAAAAAGAGCAGGGAAGTACCTACTGGGTCTGTTGCACATTCCTACAAATGTTTTGGAGGAATGTGACTGCCCTACCCTCCTCTTGCAGCCCTTGTCCTCTGCCCCCCCCCCTCACATTAGGCTTTAGCTGCTCACAGTGATGTGGGTGCTGCTCGACAGCTGCTTTTCAGTTTTCTTCCCCATGCACGTTCTCTTGACTGACAGTACAGACCACCTACTTACAATGCATGATAATTTAGAGATGGAAAGATTGTTTGGGAGCCTTTGACCTGTATCAAACTGGTAGTCCAGAAAAGGAAAGTTGGAAACCCCTGGTGTACCAATACCAGCCCTAGTCTGCCTTTATGCAAAACCTAGAAAAGAAAAGGTCTGAAGGGACGTTACTGGAGGTCATGAGGTCCGAGTTGCTCAGGAGCACAGGGCATGAATTCCAGCCCTCTACAGCTCCCAGGATGCTCATTTCCATCAGCTTTCAACTTGAATCTGAACTGATATGTGAGCTAGCAGCTTTCTGGCGTGCCAGTGGAGCTTCTTCACCCCGACTACCAGGACTAATTCAAGCTTAGTATTTCAGAAGCAAATTTGCCTGTCTTACAAGCACATTGTGGTGCCTTCGCCTTATCGATTGTTGTCAGCTATGGAGATCAGAAAGACTGGATCTTCTTAACAAATCTTTAAAAATGCATCCACTATACATGTTCCTGTCCCTAAATAGCTCAAATAGCTCTGTGTCCCAGTTTATATGTAATCATCATCATCACCACCTTCAACACCCTGCGGTAGTAAAGAACTCATTGAATTGAATACTCTGTGTTTTTTAACTGTCTGCGATATGGACATAATTTCTTTGTGTGCTATTTTCCTTCCCAGAAAGCAGATTCCTGCATTATTTAGAGAGACTTCATCCTACAGTCCTACTTCAGCACATCATCCTGGGACACCAAAACATGTTTCTTGATTTCTAAAGTTTGTCTAACCCGCATAAAACCTATAATAATAAATATGGTGACAAAGCTTATTTCTCTAAGATACTTGCAGTTGTATGATTTATTTTTTAAAATTCAGCATCTGTCATTTTTTATGTGAAATAAACTATTTTCTATCAAAATTTTATTGGAAAAATGTAGACAGCTCAACCTTGTATTCTGTCTGGCATTTTTCTTCTTACTTTCTTCTTTTGTCTTACCCCCCTTATCAGATGCTGTCTGCCCCTCCTTGTTATAAATTTGCCTGAACTGATCTGATTTTTAACAGCACAGATTGCAATGCCATATAAAAATTATTCAAGAGTAACAAGCCCATTTAACATCTCTATTTTTGCTATTCTGCTTAAGAGCTTCATGCAGTATTCTTGCACAACCAAACCTGAAAAAACTGATCCCCTTTTAATAGTGCATATTGGGGTTCCAACAGCAATACTGGAGCCATAAAATGCAACAAATACCATCTAAGGACTTGTGGTGTATACATAAGATCGCTTCTCATTTCCCCCCTTCACCATGTTTAGACATGTTTATATCGACTCACAGAATTTGCATTACGTTTCCAATATAATATTAAGTTTCAACTTAAGTGCAGTTCTCATGCTTCTGAAATGAACGTTTCACTTACTTAAAACTGTATTTATGAAAAATTGTCTTTGTTTCTTCCTCTTTGGCTTATGGGTAGTAAGAGATATAATGGAAGAGTTATAAAATATGGTACTAGATCTTAAAAGAAGAAAAAGATGGGAAAGCCTTCCTACTGACAGGATTTTTCTAGAAGGGTAAAAAGCCAAATTTAATACTGCAGAACTATTTTAGAGGTAGAGGAAGTGTTTTCTCTTAAAAAAATTATTTCTCAAAAATTCCAAGAAAGTAGTACTTTTGTGACTTCATCACAAAAATTGATAAATTTTTATCTTTCAATCTCAAAATAATTTTCATTATGCTGTTTTGAGCAGCCTGCCATTTTCTGAAAAGATTTAGAAAGCCTATAAGGTCAATCATGATCATTGACAACTGAGAACCAATTGCAAGCAATCAAGTTACTCATCATATAAAAAGGATAATTATTACAAATAACAAAATTATTTGTGATTTCTGATAGACTTTTTAAAATTGTCCTTCTCAGAAGAGTTTCTATTTTAATCTTGAGTAACTTGAATATTTCAGTAATAGCACAGTAATTCTGATAAGCTAAGGCTAGCCAAAATCAAGTAAAAATGTTTTAGTATGATTTCATGAGTCAATATTGTCAGTAATGAGAAATAGGAAATGACCTGATAATCTTTCAAACCTGGGTCAAAGACCAATGGTAGATTTAGGAAAAATTAAAGATCTGTTTTGTCAGTAGTGACTAAAGAAATATATCCTCAAAAATGATGCTCTCCTACTCAAAAGACAATATCATAGGAAATAACTTAATCAGTAACTTATATTGTTGCCAAAAGGAATATATGCAAGCAATTGTGACAGCACTAATTTGCATTAATATTTCAGGTCCATTATATAGTTCTACCGTATGAGAAGACTGCAAGTAATTGTCTTCACTAGTGGTATTAAAAAAATAAAATCCCTTCAACACAAAAAATGAATCATTCATATCCAGGTTTTAGTTTTCAGAACAAAAAATGAATTAACTAGCTGTCAAAGGGTTATAAAGTATTAACTATGAGAAAGTTAAGCATTGCCTAAGTCATTTCAGGACCAGAGTCAACCTCTTATTATACTGTGTTTCTCTGTTAAGAGTCCTCACCAGTAAAACAGTCTTTTCTATCAAAAAAAAAAAAAAAAAAAAAAAAAAAAAAAAAAATCCTTGTCAGGATATGTCAATATTTAAACAATCTCTTAGAAAACCAAAAGCCACTAAAGATAAACTTTCAGATTTCAGTGAGTAACTTATCATGGTTATTTTGAAACAGCTTAATTTGAAAAGAACTTGCAGTGTCCATATATTGTGGGAGGATGCAAGCACGTGGGCACTGGGGAACAGCAGACGTTCAAGCTTTGACAGCTGTGCTTGAAACCCCCATTGCTTAATCCTACCTGCAGCACAGGTCTGTTTAATTCCCTCTGAGGAAATGTGTTTTATTTGCTTCAGTCCTGGTTTTCTTATCACGTGCTTTAGAGAATTGTTTTTACTGTCAGGTGGAAGCTATCATCCTTTTCCTGTTGTTTACATGATTGTTTTGCTGGTTCCTTTCTTTTTTTCTTCTGAGAATACCACTGGTGACATTTGTGAGAACAACATCTATCAGAAAACTGAAAAAAAAAGCAACAAACACAGCAAAATTCTGTATTCCAGCACAGAACTAGTGGGTTCACATCCTCTGTTGATGCTGTCTCTATCACAGACTCTGTCTTGACTAAGCTGTTAGTACTATTATCTCAGCGAGAACACAGGCTTCTTCAAACACTGCTGCGCTGTCCCGCGCAAAGGGCGAGCAAGCTGTATCTCCTTTATTTTGATGCAGCTGCAGCATTATGGGCAGAGCAAGACCTTTCTTGTACAATTCTTGAGTAAGCAGACTCTGTGTGGACATTGCTGCAAGAGAATAAATAACAGTATTACAAGCCTCCCTCTGCTGTTATATCAGTTTGTAGAGTTGAAAGAGAGACAAGGTTTATTTTGAGGGGTGTTCTGCAGTGGAACAGATGCGATGCAGACCAGTCGGAATTGACTTTCCCCTGCCGCTCCTCAAGCACTTCCATAGCCTGGCCCAGGAATTGGTTATGGCTCTCATCAACAGGATGGGGGGAGGCAGTGACTCTCCAGGCAGTGGCTTTCCTTGGGGTCCTGCTGACTGTAAACTAGAATAAACCAGGGTAAAAGTAGCAAATAATGACACTGATAAAGGAGCCACGTGAACCCACCACAACCCTGTCCTGACTCACCGTACTCTCCGCTTGATGTGTCAGCTTTTAATGCCTAGTAAAGAGGTACGGGTTGGGAAGCTGTAACCACTAGAGAGCAGCTGGCCATTGGGCCACTCTCTTCCTCCCTGCCACGGCACAGCTATCGGATCTAGAGGGACTGGGAACTTTTGGCTGCACCTGTTTATCTTGTAGTGCGCACCAGGAGTAGAGCGAGGCAGCTGGTGTTGCAAAGGGAAGACCTGCACCGGGCACAGCAGTGGGTTTTGCTGGAGGCCAACTGCTCTGCAGCCCCCGTGCCCCCACGCCCACGCGTGGCTGTGGTGGTGGCTGCAGTGCTGAGATGCCTCTCCGGTTGGGGTCATTTGAGAACAACTGGCTCGTGTGCTCCGAGGGACACCGGGGGCCAGCCGGAGTGGGTCATCGAGGAGATTCTCTCCTCCTCAGAAAAACAAGTGCTAATGAAGACTGCCCATTTCCGTCCAGTTGAGCCACTCCTCCCATGACCTGTTGGTGCAATGTACAGCTCTAGAGGCTGCTGCAAGTCACCACAGAGTTAGTGCTGAAGCCTGTGGACCAAAGATTATTCTTATCAAAACCTTTATGTCGCATAACCTTCATGTCTGAATACATTAGTCAGTGGCTCCTGAAGAATTTCCTGCTGGTGAGGATGGAGTAAGATGCAATAACTGATTGCAGGTCTTCAGCAGCTGCCAGAAATATTTCCTATCTCTCAATATCAAAAACAAAGTCTCTTAATAGAATTTTTCTGGGGATGGTGAGCAGTATGAACTATTGTTGAAAAATCCCCCTCAGTCTGGATCTAAGCATTTACTGCATCAAAATCTTGTCGTGTGTTCTACAATTTGGGTAGAAGTCGATGTCCCTATTTCCTCAAGTTATAGCCAGTGAGCAGGTGGCGTACCATGGTCCCTCTGGGGTGGTGAAACATAATGAGTTTATCAGCATGAACCCAGTTCTGGTTTTCATTTCAGAGCTGGTCAAATCATCAGAGAATGGTGGCTTGTAGGCTGCTGGGCAAAGGGTCTCCTCATTATACTGAGAGTCCTGGAAATGCAGTCCTAAGGAGTTTTAACTAAATGTCTTCACATTCTTATGTACTGTCTTTTGAGAGGATCTCTGGTAGTGCTCATCATGCCCAGAAGTAAATTTTTAACTGGATGATCTGCATAGAGGTCCACTAAAGTTTTCTAAATATACTTGGCGTTCTTTTCCCACTCAGTGAGATGAAGAAATGCTGCTTATCTTTTCATTTGCTTAATAACAACAGTTTATGTTTTATGTAGTGTTTTATGTGTTGTATGTGTCATGTAGAATCAGCAGCAACCAGAAAGCTCAGTTAAAGGGTAGTAACTACTATACTGTTTGCAGATTGCCTGCTCATTTATAGCATTCGATACTGAAATCAGACTGGAAATCAGATCTGTTTACTTATCCTTTCTGTTTCAACAGTGTGGGAAGAAACACAATTCTACCAACTAAAGAAAAAAAGGTAGTTTACTGTCATGCTGATCAGCTTGACCACAGTGTATCCTGTGGAGCCAGCACTGAGAGAGTCACAAGAAGCCACCTAAGTTTGATAGAAAAAGAGCATCAGAAAAAGTCTTCTCTGACACATCAGATACATTTGAATTCCTGAGCACAACTGGGTAACAAAGTTGTCAAACACACTCTGTCTTTAATCCAAACTGATTTTTTTGATTACTCAAGTGGAAAATTAGCAGAGAGAAAGGGAGCAGTATAATCACCACAAGCAACTGCATAAGACCTTGCCAAGTTTGCAATCGATAATGTGCCAATTTTCTTTCTAATTGCTTTGCCACAGGTTTGGAAAGCTCTAATGTGCTGGATATATGTTATTTTCAAGGACGAGTTGCATGCATGTCAGGAAGCCAACAGTTTGTTAACTGTGAGACGTGGAGCTGTTCAGCTGCTCCAAATGGGAAGGACAGATGACTTGTTCCTTTTGTGACTGAGCACTAGGCTTTCTGCTCCTCCTTAATTACCTTTAAATGGTGTGCTGTATTTTACAGTAGGTTTTAAATGGGTTTCAACTGATATTGAGAGACATTCTTTCTGAGTGGAAGAAACATTAGTTTATAAATCTGTAGAAAGAGGTACGTTATCATGAAAATGCCGATTTTCTCCACTCTTTGGACATCTTGAAAATGAAGGAGATTCCTTGAGGTATGAAGAGCATGCTCGGATGTATTGCACTCTCTTTACTTCCAACTCTTCACCCTCCCCTCTCTTCCACCTTTTGCAGTGAATTTTTACCTCCTCAAGGTCTGTCATCCCTCCTGAGTGTCTTTTTCAGTCTCCGCCATCTCACTCCGGAGTTGGTCATCACCACCAGGTCATCTCTGCTATTTCTCCAACTCTTTTTTTTTTTGTTCTTTCCACCTTTTCCCCTTGGCTGCATGGGCTCTGACCTCTCCTGCACAGGGTGGCCACCACTGCACTGGGTGCTTCTCTGCAAGTTGCATGTGGCCAGCATGGGTGTCCTTCCTGTGTGCACCCAGTGCCCCGAAAGCCCCACTTGTCCCTCTGAGGGAACTTGCCTGGCTTCTTCATTTTTGGACAGTGTTGCCTTTTCCTGTACCTCTGCACATGCTTGATGCAGATCAGCTCCCCTTTCCTCCTCCTTCTTCTCCTCCTCCCTTTCCACCTCCCCCTTCTCCTCCTCCTCCTCTTCCTCACCACCCTGTCATCTGGCAGTTGCCTTCCCTTAGCCTTTGCAGGGCCCTGCAGCAGTTTCAGCCCTGCCTTTTCCACACTGAGTTCTGTACTCTGTTTTACAGGTGCTCATCCTCCAAGCTGACAGCACACTTTCCTCCTTGCCTCCCTCTCATTTCTGCTATTTTTGTTAATAAATTTTGGTGACACTATTTCCTTTAACTTCCAGATTAAGCCCTAATATCTCTCTAGATATCTAAAAAAAATGCAGAAATGCCATTTTTTGAATCTAACCTTGAAAAATTTGATGGAATTCAGCTATGAAGTGACCTGGGTAGGTTAGATCAAATGGGTCTGCAACCTATTGGAGAGCTTATATGTGAAGGGAAAGGAGGAAATAACTAACTCATACATCCACAAAACCAATACAGGCAGTGGTCAAAATGAATGAACTCCTCAAACATATTATCCCTGTATCAAATTCTCTTACTGAGGGCCCCAGCCTTGTAAGCTGTGAGGAAAAAGAGTTCTAATTACGTGGCAGTCACTTTCTTAAGGACATGAGGTTTATGTGACGCCTTTTCATCTGCTCGTCCACTGTTCAACCTCACTTCTGGCCCTGCTGCTCAGCTTCAGTCAAATGCAGCAGGGCAGCTGCAACCTCAGGGATATGAAGTTACTCCAGGTTTCATGGAAGTGGATTGCTGGGTAGAAGAAAGAGATCCTTTCAACAGCAAGAGAGAGATATGCTTTTAATGCCCCTGCTGAGGGAAAGGCTGCTGTGAGAACACAGTGCTTATCAGAATTCTCTCCCAAAAGTGTGAGAGAGTGTCTGGCTGCAGGAGGCATTTCCATGAGGGTTCATGCTCTGCGAGAACCAGACAGTCCAGCCAGAGGACACAAGGAATCCAGCTTTCACTTGTCTACCTTCCACAGATTTGCTTACTTACTAATTATAGGACTTCTCAAAGCACATGGTTGTGCAAGCATCAGCTGTGTCCTGTCTTCTGTTTTAAAGGTGCGTGCTTGGCAGAGCCCTTGTGTGTGCTTTGCTGATATTTAGAAAGTCTTTTTTGACTCTGAATATCAAATTCCTCTATTTGCTACTTCTGTGTTTCAGATTAAGGCTGTCATGTAGATGGCATGTTCTTGGAAAAATGGAAAAAGAAAGTGCATTCCTGCTTATTTAGTAACTGGACTATCCATCAAATCTAAAGCAGGCAAAGGGGGTTTAATATTCTTCCTCCTATACAATGGCTTTTTAAAGTAACAAATTTACATGTTTTGTGTGCACTTAGCACTTTTTTTCTGCTTTCTGAACATCCTACTGACAAGATTTTACACTTCAATGCTTCGGTCAATCCAGACACCAGTGCCAAAATACTCACAGATAATGACTTGCAGTAACAGGTATTTGTCCCAGAATTGGCATATTTTACAGGCAAATAGGAACTCTTAGGCACAAGAAGAGACTAGCAGTACTAACCCCTTTCCTGCCACTCTGACAGAGAAAAAGAAGTGAGATAAAGTGAGTTACTGTGCTGTTCAAAATCAGGACATTTGGGCCTTTTATTACCTCTAGCAAGTATTCTGCGTTTTGCACTAGAGTAATTCTGTGTGTTTAAGGGTTACAAAGGGGTGGAATCCTGTTGTTTATTTCAGAGGTCCAGCCAAAAGTGAGCCAATTCTTCTGTCACTTTGCTTTTCAGATTGGGCAGTGTGTAGGATTACTGAAATTGTAGTTGGTGTGAGAGCGCTAAATTTAAAGTTTTGTCCCTCTTGAACATAGAGGTAACACTGAGAATCAGATCTTGGGCAATCTTTGTGTATGCTGGAAGAGTTTAAAAATGTTTACCTAACTTATCTCATCTGCCAGCCTCCTTGGAGATTCTATTCATTATAAGGTTGATTTCTCCATGTAATTAAACATATAAATAATGAAACTGAGGTTTCAAGTAGTAAGTATTGCTACTGAATGCCACTGAGCAGTTCAGCATTTGAACAATAACAGCTCTTCCCTTTCCCTAATCCCTGCAAAAGAAACTCAAGAAAATTAATACCCTCATCTGCATATTCCATTACCAATGTAAGAGACACATGTGATAGCTAAATGTTCACTGTAAATTGTTTGTTCAGTTAAAAATAATATTATGGAAATCAAAGTATTGGAGGGAGGGGAGAAGGGAAAGTCTGAAAAAACCCTCTCTGACATAAATTTGACTCTGCCTGCTACTTGAAACTAACTGCTCTTTTTTTCCTTTTTGATCACTTCAGTTCACAAAACGATATAGGTCTTCACGTTCATGCCAAGTTACTTCAACTGCACTCAAAAAGATAGCTTATTCCATTGCTTTAACCTCTCCTGGCATGGCCAGTCACTGCCTTAGGCTTGAGAACCACTGACCTCTCTGTGGGTGACAGTGCAATCAGAGGTTAGACAATTAATGCGTAGCAATGTATGTGATCAGCTGTGCAGGGACAGCCACAGTGCAGATGATGCTGCCCACTCAGGTCTCTGTACAAGGCACTTTTGAAAAAGAGGAGACAGGGTATGAAGATACGTGACTCTTCAGGTTTTTTTACTTTGTACTGCCAGAGTCCAGTTAACGAGATTGTATGTTAACAAGATTGTATAATGGCTCTTGTATCTAATTTAGAGATTCATTTTTCTCCCTACAGAATGTGCTCAATATGGGGTTCAATCCAGGGTTAAACTCTTGCTGCTCTGTATTGTCTATGTTATTAAAGCCTGCAAATAAAAATGACTGGAGAAACTTGTCTCCATAGAAACTAGCATCTAACTAAATCTAAGAAGAAATTTCCTTGCTTCTTTCTTTCACCAGACCAGACCAAGGGGAACATGATGTCCTCATAGAATGAAAGGACTTTGTCATTTAAATATGTAGCCTTCTATGCCTTCCCCCATGAACCATTTATTTCTCTTGACAATGTC
Source organism: Astur gentilis (assembly GCF_929443795.1). Lineage (NCBI taxonomy): Eukaryota > Metazoa > Chordata > Aves > Accipitriformes > Accipitridae > Astur > Astur gentilis. The sequence goes on from NC_064881.1 coordinate 12,994,805, forward strand.
ACTGTTGCTCTCACCATATTCTCAATGTGTTAACATCTCCTTATCTGTGAAAGAACAGGGAAATTTCGATCATGAAATGCACTAATATTGTGTGAGGATCCTTCAGCCTGTTCTTAAAGACTTAACATAAAAATCCAGAGAAGTCACATGAAAAGTTATTTTCAAAATTATTGTAGCTCTTTCCTTTATCATGACATTGAATTTCCTCCATAAATTAAACGTTGCACAAATCCCATTATTCAGACCATGTGGTGTTATTTTTTTCTTGTATATTGACACATATAAGACTAAGCTTTTCCAGACTTATGAAGACTATAAGTCAAATCATGGCAGAGAGCTACAGCATAACATAAGCGGAGTATAGCGCATCAAACTTTGTGTCTACGGTTACATTACTTGCATTTCTTCAGACGTCCTCTCCTTTGCCTAGAAATTTTGTGCTATCAGAATTTGAGGACTCTGGCCATGTGTCTAGGATTTTCAGGTTCCTGGCATCCTGGCCAGTGTGGTAGCTCTGTATACACATATGGAAGTAATGCACATGTAAAATATAGATTTCCTTCAGGTCTGTAAGAATACGGATGCACTGTATTAGATTGCCAAGATTAGCTCTGTCATGCAAGTAGAGTAGATCTGAGAGGCACTGAGATGACTTGGCATATGGTGCATAAGTAGTCTGGGACACATCAAACTTTCTGTATATGTCTACAATATAGCTCATAGGAGGTGTGTCCCTGCACCCAAGACACAGAGTTTACACATGTATTTCTGTATGGGACTTCTAAACCAAGAACTATGCCACCTCCAGGTGTATGTCCTCTGGCTACTTTCTTCGTCCTTCATGGCTAAACTTAAGATGAAATTCACTCAAAAATCTATTCTCCTCTAGGACATAAAATTCAATTCAAATAAGAGATGCCAAACTCCTTACCTTGTTGTTTTTTTTTCACGTTATGTGCAATTCTGAGTTAAAGGCAGCCTTATGGCACATGACTTCTAAGCAGGGGATTGGTATCGTGACAATGAGTTCTGAAAACAGAAACCCCCCACAACTTCTGTCTTTTCTGTCATTTTTAGAGAACTTTGCGACTTAGATGAACTCTTCTTTTTGAGTTTAGAAAACTTAGTTTTTTACAAAAGGTCCAATACAAAGATTCTGACATCAGTGGGTATAAGAACCTGGTGTCATGAGTGTGGATTTTAAAATGGCTTTATATCACTTTAAAAGGAAATGATGAGCAATGTACTTATACCCTGCAGCAAGTAAAAAATGATAATTGCTGAAAATTTCTTAAGAATCTATACTTCCCATATCTGAAACATAATTAAAACATTGTGTATGGACATTTGGTCTTGATGCTTTTGATATGTCAAAGATTGGTCTCTGCAAAGCAGAGGTTGGGATGAATGGGCCCTTCTCAAAGCAGGCAGAGTATTTGAACTGCAATGACCAGCTCACTGACGGAGATCAAAAGCATGTGAATTCAACAGCTGGCCACCTTCAGTCAGCTCTCCTAGGCTCCTGCATTTTTTTAGTAAGCCTAGTGGTGCCAGAAAAGCCTGCAAGACTTCAACATTTTTCTTTCCAGTCTGTTATATGTTTCCTTTTCAGACTGAAATGTAGTTGGTTTGGAGTGACACAGAAATTTGGGGAAAAGAACTGTGAGAGGAAGTACCCTGATCCTTACAGCACTTTGGCTTTTATCTAGGGTGGAGATGCAGAAGTCAGGAGGACAGCAGACATGAGATTTCCCAGCTGTTCCTTTGCCTACTCCTCAGTGCTACATGCTACCATCATGTCTGGTGAAGATTCATGCAGGTATTAATTGAATGTAAAGAAAGTTTAGTTGTTAACCTGCTTATTTTGGATAGGTCTGTGCTAGATAAAGACAGAAAGTGAAATATGAGTATACAAATATAGATGTTTTTAACATTTCCTCCATGTTTTAGTCATCCAAACCCATGAATCTACCTGTACTTTCACTGCTGTTCTGCTCCAGCGCCCTGCGTACCCACCGGCCCTGTGGGCACCATGGCAGAGCAGGACAGCACATGGCCCTGCCCATGATGTACCTGTGCTCTGCAGAGTCCATCTTCCAGAGCTCTTCTGCTTGAATTGTGCCCCTAGGCCATGCCTCAAGGCCTGCAGTGCTACAGGCGGTGCTGCATTTACAATGTAAACTGGCTGTCCTCCTATGCATGTTTCTGCCTCTGTACTAACTTGGTGTAACTGCTTATTTGTAGAAAGATGAACTTCTCCAGGTTGAATGATCCCACCAGAGGGACAGCCTGGAGCTGGAAGAAGCCCCCCACCACCACCACTTTCCATACTGGAAGAAAGGCCATTTTTGCAAATGCTAAGCAGAGCACGCTGTCCAGGCCAGCAAGCAATGAGAGTCTTGTCCCCTGGCTTCTCCAAGGAATCTATGGAGACAGAGGGTAGGGCTCTGTTGTGCATTTGCTAAAAGCAGCACAGGGTCAGGGCATGCCAACTCTGCGTGCCAAGATGGACCAGAATCACTTCAGCTGGTAATGAAGGAGGATGGAAGAATGAAGTGCTATGGTGTCGTGGTTTTACCCCAGCCAACTCCCCCTCCTCAGCTGGACAGGGGAGAGAAAATATAACAAAAGGGTCATGGGTCAAGACAACGATAGGGAGAGATCACTCAATCAATCACTGTCATGGGCAAAACGGACTCAGCTTGGGGAAATTAGTTTCATTATTACCAATCAAACCAGTGTAGGGTAATGAGAAATAAAAACAATCTTAAAACACCTTCTCCCCACCCCTCCCTTCTTCCTGGGCACAGCTTCGTTCCTGGATTCTCTACCTATCCCCCGCAGTGGCATAGGGGGATGGGGAATGGGGGTTGGGGTCAGTTCATTACATGTTGTCTCTGCTGCTCCTTCCTCCTGAGGGACAGGACTCCTCACACTCTTCTTCTGCTCCAGCGTGGGGTCCTTCCCGCAGGAGACAGTCTTCCACAAACTTCTCCAACGTGGGTCATTCCCACGGGCTGCAGTTCCTCACGAACTGCTCCAGCATGGGTCCCTTCCACGGGGTGCAGTCCTTCAGGCACGGACTGCTCCATCATGGGTCCCCCACGGGGTCACAAGTCCTGCCAGAAAACCTGCTCCAGCGTGGGCTTCTCTCTCCACTGGTCTGCAGGTCCTGCCAGTAAACCTGCTCCAGCATGGGGTTCCCATGGGATCACAGCCTCCTTCGGGAACCCACCTGCTCCAGCGTGGGGTCCTCCCCAGGCTGCAGGTGGAGATCTGCTCCACCGTGGACCTCCCTGAGCTGCAGGGGGACAGCCTGCCTCACCAGGGTCTTCCCCACGGGCTGCAGGAGAATCTCTGCTCTGGCGCCTGGAGCATCTCCTCCCCCTCCTTCTTCAGTGACCCTGGGGTCTGCAGGGTTGTTGCTCTCGCATGTTCTCACTCCTCTCTCTGGCTGCTGTTTCTGTGTTGCAGCAACTTTTTTTTTCCCTTCTTAAATCTGTCCTCCCAGAGGCACTACCATCGTCGCTGATGGGCTTGGCCTTGGCCAGTGGCGGGTCCGTCTTGGAGCTGGCTGGCATTGGGTCTGTCGGACATAGAGGAAGCTTTTAGCAGGTTCTTGCAGAAGCCATCCCTGTAGCGCCCCTCCCCTCCCCCCCCCCCGCTACCAAAACCTTACCATGCAAGCCCAATACATATGGCTAGGAAATGAAATGAGAAAGAGTTTTCAGTACTCAAGAATCTCCAAGACAATAAGTAGGAAGAGTAGAAACATCATGAGTTCCCAGAAATAGAGTCAAAACAGAAAATTTGTGATCTCGGGATCTGGTAGGAAAACCACAAGCCACTCCTTCCCTCCGCATGACTTGTTTACCATTGCTCTGGGTGCTTTTGTGCTGCCCATGAGCACCAGAAAGTAGCTTCCCTGGCTCCCCAGGGCCTGTAGGATGCAGCAGCTTTGGAAGGAGGAGTGTTGACAGGGGATGGATAGACTCAGGGGCATCTGCAGTGTCATCGTTGAGGCGGTTCATTCACCAGCAACAGATGAAGGAGCTAGATGGAAAGAGAGTCAGCTGTGGGGTTACAAGAGCTTCCCTCAAGGCCCAAGGGCTCTTTCTCTTTTTCACATTCTGCTTCTGAATTTGGATTTTTGACTAGGATGGAGACTTCCAGAATGTACTTGAGCAGACTGTGTGAGCTGTGGCATGGACTGGTGGGACTAGGAAGTATTGGTGCTCTCATTTTTAATTCACTGGTTTCATCTGACATCATATTAATCTCTTTGAGAGCCACTCTAAGACCTACCTGCATTCATTTTTCCTGTGTTCATTTGAATAATCTGTCCCAGACCAAGGCATAAAGAGGAAAATGGATGCATTTAATCCAAGAGAGCTCCGAAGGATTCCACTAAAGAAGCTAGATGTGGGCCAGCTGCCAGCTTTGCTGGGAGAGGGCCACCAAGCACACAAGAGCACGCAGGTGGAGCAGCAGGACCAGGGTATCGCGCCTGCATGTGTCACACACTTCAGGCAGCTTGAGAAGCGGTGACCTGTTGGAAAACACCATAGTCCCTCTGAAGAGTGAGGACAGTCTGTATTTTGCAGTCTGGCGACTTCCTGTGGTTCAGCCAAAATCCCAATGCTTCCACGGGCAGCTGATACGTAGCTGGTCATGGGGACACAGATGCGGAGGTAAAATTGGTCCTTGGTAGCACTGGGGCAGTGAGTTTTCCCACCTCTGGCCGGAGCGTTCTGGAGGCCCTGCCCTTTGGCAACCTGCAGGCTGCAGCGGGTGCTGGTGCTGGTGGCAACGTGATCTGCAGAGAGCTGGTGGTGGTGCAGGGTAGGGGCATGTGCTGAGTCGCTGGGAGACGCCTTACAGAGGGGGAATGGAAACAGAGCAGGTCCTGAAATGTGCTCAGGCTTGTGGGATTGTTGCTGTTCCTCAAGGTACTCGACACGGAGGGTGGTTTGGGTGTGTCTGGGATAGTCCAAGGATGTCCCAGCTTATGATCTTGATTTAGATTCGGTTGGCAGTTGGTAGGGTAATCCTTGTGAAAGTGCTGGTCTAGAAATACAAAGCAAAACTTTCTGATAGAGAAAAGCAGGAAATCAATGGGATTATTTGTTTTTTAATTAACCCTCACAGAAAAAACTTTTCCTGTAGGTAGCCAAAATGTTACTGCCTTCACCTTCTCCCTTAAAACTTCCCTTTGCATTTTCACCCACTTGTGTGGATTGGTTTTATTACATATAATACAGTACAACATTCAACATTTCAGTTCCTGGTTATTTCAAATGAGCACAAAGCCAGCCCATCAATACAGCCTGAGCCTCAGACATGAGACAATACTGAAGTATGGAGCTGTATCTAATTTACTGTACAGTTGATATTACAGATTGACAAAAAAACTGTTGCAGAAGTACTTAATCTCTGAATTTTGAATTTAGTCACTTGAGGGAAAAAAACACATCAAGGAGATAATCACATTTAATCACCACCACAGCAACGCAATGACCAATGAAGGGGAGTGGAATTTTATTGAATTTTGAGCATGTGGGGAAAAAAAAATAAAAATCTATGGCTGTCACAAATGAGTGTCTCTTCTTACAAACAGGTAATTATTCATAATGAGTGGCATAACGATTTCTCTCATTTTCTTTGGTAAGTTGCATCAAGACATCAGTGATGACAGATTATAGACAAAACCATAAGCAAAGAGCACAATGGAACGCTCACCCTGTTCAGCAGGTGGGTGTTTAAGCTGTATTATAGCAGTGTCTTCTGGGCTTTGCAATTTAGTAGACAGACACTTGGAGCTTTCCATCACCTTTGAAATACATTTATTTTCTCTGTGAGCTGTCATTTCTGGAAGGGATTACTTGTAAGTTTTAATTGTAACTCTTAACCGTTTGCACATGAATCTCAAAGGCTAAGGGCAAAAATTGAACTACTATGGATAGAAAATTGAAAACACCCAACCAAATGGAAGGAGCTTATCTTCAAATGATATAAAAACGAGGGGAGTCTGGGACTCATGGCTGTAACAGTGGTTGTTAGTAGGCATCTGCTTTTTCTATTGTATTTTTTTCTTAATGAGAAATTGCCCAGGCTCTTAGCTTTGATCTTTTGTTAGCTCACAAGCAATAAATATAGGATTATTTATCCTATTGCAATAGAAAGGGGTTAGCTTGGAGGGGACTGAGGAACATTTCAAATAAATTTACTGCATTATAACTCATTAAACAATTCACATGTCATAGATCGTATTTCAATCTTGAGGAGTTAATCACCTTTGCAGGATTGCAGGTGTTTATTGAAGCAGCAGGAACTGAAGGCTCCAAGACTTAACGGGACTGGATCTTTTGTGAAAAATCATGGTGAACAGACAGTGAGCCAGAAGTGGTGGTGATAAAGTAAATGTAAAATCCTGGGTTATAATCTTCCTTTGTATAAAAAAAAATTGTGGAAAGAATTTTAAATATTTAGTCAATCCAATCACGTAATTCTGTATTCAGCAGTTAGTGTTGTTAATGCATTTGATAAATAACTGTATCAATGTTTTGCAATGAACCTGGAGGAATTTTCTTGCATATGAAAAGTAATTTTTTAAATTTTCACTAATTGAAATCAGAACAGTGTTTATTTAATTGTATGCACTATTTTTTTAACAGAACAACAGTTCCATGGTAGAGATGCTTCTGAACTACACAGTGACTAGAACACTCTTTATTTGTAGAAGTAAATAGAAAATAGCTGAAGTTGAAGTCTTGTTGTGGAGTCTCCCAAAATAGGTGAGGCAGGTACTCAAAATGAGATTTATCCTTATCAAAGTTGTTTAGAACTCTGACAAACATTACTAAACTACAGGTTTGGATGTCTGTCAAATGGAACTAACACTACACAGTCAACTTAAGTTTAAGTTGTAGGGATGGTGACCCAAAATGTGCAATCACTCACCCAATAAGGCGAGGGCTCTCAACCTCGAGGAGTTTCCTTCAGCGGATTCCTGACGTAAGGGGAGGGTCCCTGTCTGCAGACCCGCTGCTCTGAGGAAGACCAACTCAATTTACCTTCTGGTGGGACTCCGCTTATACCCTAGTCGCATCTGATTGGTGGTCATCTTGGGTCAGTGGTCTAGAAACTTCTCTGGACTGAGGTGTTTCATCGGCTGTGGGCCTTGTCTGTTGACCAAAGGGCCTTGTCTGTCGACCGAAGGGCCTTGTCTGTCCCACCCCTCAACCAAGATGTGTAAGTGACCACAGTCACCACACGGCTTGACCCCCAAACTGAGGCTTCTAGTTTTAACTCTTTCCTTTCAGCCGTTGAGAAGTGTTGGTCTTTACCGGGGTGGGGGCACCTGCCACAAGTGTGTGATATTGTACAGTAAAAGCAAAGGCTGAAGATAAATTTTGCAGTATTGTACTGAAAAGGCAAAGGCAAAGTTAAAAAGAAAAAATGAGGATGAGGAACAACACAGTTTAATTGTCCTGGTTTCTACATCCTTAGCTACCATCTTTTGCTATCATAAAGATAAATGACACAAATTTTAAAAAAAAAAACAGAGGCAGCTTTTCTTTTCCTTCATCCCATTCTTTGTGCTGGAGTAAAACAGCAGAGTCCACTGAAAAACTAATGCAAGATACTAAGGTTTTGATAGCAAACCATCACTGAGGTTTTTGAGGTTTTGAGATTGCCTATATTACAGTGATTCAGGCAAATCGAAGGGAAGACTAGAGCTAAAAGCAGAAAGCTAGGGACCCGTTTACTGTTTGCAACCAACTTCTTACTACCAAAACTTGCAAAGAATCCAGATGGTTCTCTTAGTGTGTGCAGCTGGAAAAACCCCAAACTTTCTATGCCAGTGCCTGTTGTCCCTGCAACCACACAAAGATTATGCTACATGTGAGGCAGCTGTCTGCTCTCCTGCAGTAGGTTCAGAACTGTCCGCTAAAGAACAAGGTGTGGAAATTTATCCTTTGGGGCATTAGCATTGCTGTTTGATAGTACTACTCCAAACAGTTGCTTATGCAGTTTCTATTCTTGATCAAGCTATCAGGTAGCTGAAAAATAGTGTTGTTTTGAAGCTGATGATGCAGAGCAGGTCTCATTGCTGTATTGCTGGCATTTTATGCCAGGATGTTTCAAGATCTTTGCCACGGGGAGTTAATCAGTCAGTGTCACTAGATTGATCTGTGCTGCATATACCTGGGTCATGACAATCTGAGAGGTTTCAAGGAATTGGCAGTACTACAGAGATGTGGCAAAGTCCTTTGTGAAGTGTCTCTAGAAGTTTTCTCAGCAGTGAGAAATAAAATACTGGCGTGCAGCTGGTGAGGTCTGTGGCAACGAGCAGGATCATTGCATGTGAGACAGGTACACTGACTTCCCATCTCCATCCCAGGAGATGTTGCTGCCAATCTCAACTGAAAAACAAAACCTGCTTGACTTTAATTAAGTTCCCAAGAAGCAGAAGCATGCATACGAACTAGAAACATAACTGGATTCGGTTTTCTTGCAGATAATATACTACTTCTGTTTTAGGGGTTAACTGAATTCAGAGCCTGATATACTTACCTTGTTGGTAAGTGCTAATTTCTTGGTTGTCCCAAAGCTATGTCTAAGGAAAACAGTAACTAGACCCCGGAGCTGAGGGTCTCTAGGCTAAATGAACCACTTGCATTATGGAACTGCTTCATGGTAGATGTTAAACTGCGGGATTCCTGCAAACGCAGGCACACCTCCCCATGTCATGTTGACTGGCAATGGCCAGTAGCCAGGCAACCTGGTGAGTTATAGGGTTTTCACCTGGACCACTTATTTATTTATATGTAAAAGTACTTCAGTATCAGGATCAATAACTCTTACTTCCTAAAGGACTGTGTCTCAAGGCTGTGCATGAACATGGACTCTTTGATGTCTAAAAAGGGTTGAATTAATGCTGTGGCCTGTCGTGGTTTAACCCCAGCCAGCACCAAAGCACCACGCAGCTGCTCGCTCACTTCCCCTCCACCCAGTGGGATGGGGGAGAGAATCAGAAAAATAAAGTAAAACTTGTGAGTTGAGATAAGAACAATTTAATAGGACAGAAAGGAAGAAAATAATAATGATAGTAATAATAGCAATAACAGTAATAGCAACAGTAGCAGTAGTACTACTAGTAGTAATAATAATACCACAATAATGATAATACTATGACAATAATAATAATAAAAGAATTAGCATATACAAACCAAATGATGCACAATGCAATTGCTCACCACTTGCTGACTGATGCCCAGTTAGTTCCCAAGCAGCAATTCACCCCCCGAGGCCAGCTCCCCCCAGTTTACATACTGGGCATGTCGTCACATGGTATGGATACCCCTTTGGCCAGTTTGGGTCAGCTGCCCTGGCTGTGTCCCCTCCCAAATTCTTGTGCCCCTCCAGCCTTCTTTCTGGCTGGGCATGAGAAGATGAAAAATCCTTGACTTAGTCTAAACACTACTGAGCAACAACTGAAAACATCGGTGTGTTATCAACATTCTTATACTAAATCCAAAACATAACGCTATGCCAGTTACTAGAAAGAAAATTAACTTTATCCCAGCTGAAACCAGGACATGGCTGAAGGGTTTCTGTTCTCAACCCGAAAACCTCTTTCCATTAGGCACATGGAAACTGGCTCAGATGGAAACATCTGCCTCTGCTGATTTTTTTTTAAAATTGACCCATGAACTAAAAGTTATTAGGGAGAATAAAGAAGGTAAGCTAGATAGACATGCATCATTTTCTTAGGAATCCAAGTAAAAAACTATTGGGACTTTCAAAGACTGCATTTGCAACTTAAACCTGAACACTAGATTTCCTGGCTAGAGGTGGAAGATGAGGAAAACAATAACCATTGAGTCTCTGGAACGATCTACTGAAACAGGCTTATACAGCATGTATTATATAGTTTGTAAGGCTGGAGCAGCTGGAGTTTTCATTTGGAAAAGCAATGCAATAAAATGAGCAGCTGTGAAAAGCACATGGAATGGGAATTAAAATGAATGTAAAATAAATGTATGCCCAAGTTTTATTTTCTCATTTGAATATGGCACTGAATTCAAAGAGGAATCATTGTGAACTGTTCAAGCGAGAAAAGAACATACAGAAAGGAAAAAGTCTGTGATGAACATTCACAGTTTTTCTGGGTTTGTGACAATAGCCTAAGAAAAAGAAACGAAAAGCAATATTGTATTCAAATTCAGTGTGCAAAATTCACCCGGGAAGTTCTAGGAAAGCATTTTAGATTAACTGCATTATGTAAGCCTCCTATCTAATGTTTTCTAAATAAAATTCCCTTAGTCAGTGGCTAGATCATAACACCCTAGATATTAAAAAGTCATTAAAAGTTCCCAAAGTCTGTATTGGCTCATTTCTTCCTCAGGGTGGTTACTGCCCACAATTAGGGATCTGTGGTTTAATTCATGATTTTGCCATTATGGGATCAGTTTCTTACAGTCACTGAAGTTGGTCTTTGAGGGTAAGTTAATTCATAAGAAGTATTAATTACAAAAGCATTAATCGGTCAGATTAATTGTGAACTTCAATGTTTGTTTCAAAAATAGCTGAATTTCTCAAAGCAAGTCCCATGTTCTAAATAGCCAAACCCTTGGCTGTGGCACCAGTCCCGTAACCATTTGTTGATTTGCCAGATTCGACCGGCCCTTTCAACCCCCTTCCCTTCCTTTGACTGGGAGGACTGATGAAAAAACTACCTGTGCTCCAGAATCCCTAGCTGCCGCTCCCAGGGCTCTGTAATCCTTCTCGACACCCCTCAGCCTGCTCACGGCTGTATCACTGGTGTCCACATGAAACAGCAGCAGTGGATAACAGTGGGTGGAATGTATGAGGCTTGGTAGTGTCTCGGTGACATCCCTGACATGAGCCCCTGGCAAGCAGCACACCTCTCTAGAGAGTGCGTCAGGTCAGCAGATGGGTGCCTCCGTACCTCTCAGAAGAGAGTCACCTACTACTGCCACCCATCGCCTTTTCTTAGTTGTGCTAGTTGTTACAGGGGGAGCAGATCGGGCTGCCTTACTCAGCTCCAGCATCTCTCTTGATGTGAGGGGTCTTTCCTCTTCAGTCTGCAGAGCGGTGAAGCGGTTGCAAGCTGCATTCTTCTGCATTATTGGCCCTGCTCTCTTCTGTGTGTGCCCGTGGGGGAGTTTTTGGCTGTGGGATGTGGGTCTACTGCAAACTGCGCTTGGAACCAGCTATGTAACTCCTTCTCAGCCTCCCTGATGTTAGGCAGCCTTCTCACCGCCTCCTGCAGCTCGGGAGTTTGAGATGTGATCTCAGGAAATGGAGCAAGTTTAGCTGGTGAATGCTCCACCTTCTCTGTCCATTGTCTGGTTCCTTCTTGTAGCAGGTTAAATAGCATCCATTAAACAGATAATGAAAAGTGGATCACTGAGCATGGATCTTCTTTGCTTTTTTAATTCTATAGGCTGAGACCCATTTTTCTGACATGTGGCATGGCCTTTTACTTGTGGAAATATTGCTAGTTTGGGAAGGCTGACGCTCATGAGAAAAACATCTTCTGAAGATACTGGGAGAGATTTAAATGAGTCAGAACATGGGAAATATAAGCAATTGAGATGACAAAATGCCACATCATTGACATCTCCTTTACTGTTTGTCTTGATTTATTTCATCTCAAATGGCTGGAAGCAACAGAAGGGGAGTGAAGAATAAAGTTTATTGCTCTTCACAGACCACATAACCAACTACCCAGAGTGAAGGCCCCCTGCTCAAAGATTCCCCTGCCAAATTTCCCTATACGTGGAGGAAAAAAGTCAGAGAGCACAATGCCCCTTTTTGCTTGCATTGAAGCTTTCAGAAACAATTTATGCTGTGAATGGGCCTTGAAATCTACTGTCCCTTTAACCTGCTTTTCCCCAGTTTCGCTTACTCCAAGCTTCTTATTTGCTACTACCATATTCCTCTATTTTGTATAGCTTGACTACGATCTGCTGGCTGAAATTAAATAAAGAGGTTTGTGTGTCTTGTTCTCTGTCAATGACAGTTGCCCTTTCTAACCTTCCAAGGAGCTGTGAAAATCTTCATTAGCATGGTCAACGGCAGGGCAATGCCCTCCTTCTCAGTGGTGCAGCCTGTGGTCCCTTCAAAAAAATTCCCCCAAACCCCCCGCCGTTGCTTGATGGAAGGTCCTACATTCACAGCACAGTCTACTTGGTGTTTTAAACCTACAAAAAATACTTCTAGCAGGCTGACCAGTGCCCTCGTTACTTCTACAAACTGTTCCTGCTGACAGCGTCTTCAAAGGTTGTTTTGTTTTGTTTTGTTTTGTTTTGTTTTGAAAGACTGAGTGCCCCGTAAGTCCCCTGACACTTTGTGCAATATGGATATCCCATGTGGGATACTCCACTGATTGCTCAGCTAAACCAGGAGCATTCTTAAATCCTCTCTGTGACTTCGCTAACAGTGAAAAAGGCACACAGGAGTATGAAAGAGAGAACTGTATGGACAAAGGCAATCTGCTTCTGGTCTATCAGTGCCCTTCCTGGTCCAAAAGCAGGAGTTCACACTCAGTGGTTTCTATATTCAGTGGGAAATTGAAGAGGTTCAGTTAATTAAGACACACTTAGTAGTGTAAGAATGTATTAGATTTTACAGTATTTACAAAGTGGTCAAAACTGTAATTCCAGCATCTATTTCTAGGCTTCCTTTGAACAGTGTGACACTGTTAAAGCCCAGTGTAGGTTTGAGTCTTGCCTTGGTGCCCAACAAGGGTTTGAGTCTTAACTAGAGTATAACATCAGAAGTTTTAGTGCTACCCTGGTTTCATCCTGGCCCAATAGGTTGGTCCAATAATCCCCGATTTTCAGAAAGAAAATATGATTAGAAAGTGCAAAATAGATGCTCTCTGCTCTTTGCTCAGAATTCATTATAATGGGTTTCACAGAAACTGTTGAAAATATCTTTTGCAGAATTTGATAGTCCTTGGTTGTGTTTTAATGATTGTATAATTATGTAAAGAATACCTAAAAGATCTTTTCCATGTTAAGAGGCGTTGCACAATATAGTGCACTTCTCATGCAACGACAATAATAAGGAAGAACAGAATGTTGTACTGCAATAATGCTTCTCCCTTTCATCTAGTCTCTATTAAGCACAGTAAAATTCATGTTCTCTTTGATGCAGCTGAAGCCAATTTCTTCATTTCGCATTTTCCACCTGGTGCAGTGCTGTCTTTAGCAGAAAGCCTTTGAGCTGGGTCCTGCGGGAGTGAACTTTCATTGCAGTACACAAGGAGAAACATGGACAAATCCTATTAAAAAGAGTGATGTAGTTAATGTATTTAGCTCTCTATGCATTACTTGTAAAAGGCTGTTCTTTACACACAAAAGAACTCCCGTGTTAGAACATAATTATCTGTGTATTTGTTAATACCTTTGCTTTGATACAAAGAAAAAATTGCACTTTTCTTTTTACTTCTGGAACTCATCTTTGACAAAAACTCATCTTTTGCAGAAATCAATCTAACTTTTTTTCCTTTGATGATTCAGTGAAATAATAACAAAGATCCATGAATAATCATTGTAGGAACCTTAAAGTATAATTGTGGTAAGCAGTTTAACTTCAAAGGCAGAACACCTAAGAGAAAATAAAACTATATATTGCAACCTACTAATAAATTCTCTTGAGAATTACTTGTTCGCTTAACTCAGAAACAACCGTTCTAGTAGTTCCACTATGTGTGACTTCATGCAGTACTCTTAGAGGTACATTAAATTGTGACAGAACATAAATACGCTTAAGTTGATTTACCCATTAAACTTCCCACATTAAGGGCTTGTAATTTGTTAGGCTTCCTGAAATCCAGGGAAGTGACCTTCTAGAATGGATTGAAAAATAATCCTTTTAAAGCAATCATTCTTATTAAAGCTTCATGTGGAAATTCTCACAACCTATATGAAGGCAAAAACTTGCTATTGCCTCTTAATCGTTTAAGTAAAATGATATTTGCATAGTATATATTGGATTCAGAAGTGCTGAGGAAAACCAAACCAGTGAATTAACTGAACGACAGATACCAGAATTTTCTGTTCTAATAGAGCAGCTTTTGGTATGTATTCTGACAATATTGAATAAGTACTTCTTAATTTTCACCTATATAGTTAGACCAGTTCATTAGCTAGTCAATTCAAACTTTAAAAATATAATTGCAGCTTTGAAAGCAAATCTGCCTGTCTAGACAAAGAAATTAAGTGTCATTTCCCCCTTTGACCATTACCAAACAGAGGTGCGAGAGCAGAAATAGCCATAATAGCCATAGGGGGAGAAGAGTAATGCAACGTGACAGTAGCCTCCCATCCCACCCCACTGTATATATGGTAATGGAAGACTTCTGAAACCTGCTAAGGATTTATGGAGAGGAACAATCTATCATTTCAATGTGCCATACCTCCTGTTTAAGGAGAAATGGGAACTGTAACCATAAAAGCAGCAACAGATTTAGGAGGAAATGAAGGGTGTGAAGGAGATCATATCTGTCTCCCTCTGAAACTGCTGGTCTGCTGGGTCACTAGGGGTGGGCAGGCATGCAACAACCTGAGCAGTTAAACAACCTTCCAAATACATACAATGGACTTCATTATATTTTATGATGAAGCTGGCCTGGATTAATAGATTTCGAAGGCCCTTCCAGACTTTTTTGGATCATCACAGTTAATCACCTGGTTCTCCCCTACCCTGTAGCTTGTGCTGGCTCTCTGATCCCAGACCTGCAGGTTGGCAGAGCTCATCTGTACCTTTTGCTGCCTAATTTCCTCTCTTCGTTTACCAAACCAAAACTCATGAGCTTTACTGGTTGCTTTCCGGAGGTCATTGTGAGTTGTGAGTAGGTCTAACCACTCTGCCTGGTCTGGTTGCTGACTTCCCTGCAAAGAGCTTCAGGCAGACTCTTAGAGCATTTTACCCTGTCTGGGTATAGAAATGCTCCAGAAACTGAGGATTTTGAAGACAGTATCTTGTAAACACAGAGGTTTTCAGATGTTATGGAAACCTGCAAGTATTTTTTTGTGGAAGATTAGAAATTACAGGTATTTTTGGTGGTGGAAGATTGATTAGTTTTTGAGCAGGATTAATTTTGTAATCTTTGATGTCACAGTAAAACATGTGCCTAATGTGTGTTACGTTTTCTTTGTACATATATATTTGTATGAATGTAGAACTTTAGTAGCAATAAACAAGAGAAGAGAAAAATTCTTCAGCATTTTGTATCCTTTGAGAATAGAAGAGTATTTTACCAATCAACGCTTTAGCATAAGATTACATCAAATCCACCAAAACTCTCTTTTCTTACCACCTGTAATTTATAAAATTCTTTTCATTTAGGAGAGCAATTTAGCTGCAATGTTTTCATTCAACTGTTATGAAATATGCACAAGATCTCACCCATGCAAGTTATAGCTCTCTCTCCAAGTCTGTCCTGTAACATTGATATAATTGCAGCATATTTAATGGAAACAGAAATTTGCCACAAAACTAATGAAGTTGCGTAGTCTTTAATTAGTGCTTGCAATATGTGACAGTGCTCTCAGATACAATCAGCCTTGCAGGTTAGAATACAGGCATGTAAGACACTGCTGTATGTATTCAGACTCAAATAATCAGATTGGATGAAATCCACATATGTATGCTAGGCAGTAAAGTTTAAAAATTCATAAAGCTTCCTGTTTCAAAGCCAAATTATTTCAAAAGGCTGTTGACTTCCAGGTTTTCAACAACGCAGATAAGACTGCAAAAACAGTAGGAGAGAAAAATCCAGTTTCAGAAGTTCATTAAAGAGAAACAGTAACAAAGCTCCTTTGATCGAAGTCAAATACAACACAGAGACCATGTTCAGGTACAGGGCTCTAAGAAAATAAAGGTCTGTGTCCAGTGGCTCCTAAGTCTTAAAGAGGATAACAGACATTGCAGAAAAGGGCTCTGGAGAAGCACAGTTTCTGGGGTTTCATGAAAGCACAGTTTTCACACGTGGTCTTGTCAAACCAATTCCTTGAAGTGATGTTTCCAGGTGGTCTATAGCACAGATGACTGGGAGCAAGAGAACAATTAGCAGTTATTTTTGCTTTGAAATCATCCCACATAGCTCTCCCCCTCTCCATTTCCCAAAGCTCCAGCATGTTTTCTCATACGTAGTCAGGGTTTTATTGAAGACACATACAGGAGAGGGCCTGACTACTAAAACTGTGGATATTCGAATTCTGATGAATGCAGGTTTTGTACACTCTTTTTTTTTTCTTTTTTTTTCTTTTTTTTAATATCAGGCTAGCAATTTGTGGTTATTCCAGTGTGCAAATACTTAGGACAACTAAGAAAGCAAATTTAGGGCATGAGCCTACAAACATAAAGACAAATAATTCTTTATGTATTTGCAGGAAGGGCTATGGTCACAAATGTTTCCCTTCCTAAGCAGATTCGGAATACTTAGTCCATTTGGATGGACTCACTCCCCAAACTCAATGGTACTAATTACCCATTCTGATGTGTTTTTATGACCTAGAGCTTTAATTGTGGCTGGGAAAATATGACTCCTATTGACAGAGACAGGAATCACATCTAATAAGATGTAATGAAAGTGCAATTATGTATACACCTGCAAACTTTGTGTAATGCTGCAGTCTGGCTGTTTCTGCAATTTCATTTCATCACATTAATGTTTAAGCAGGGCTTTGTAGCTGTGCTTTAACTAGATGAAGTACCAATATTTCTCAACCCCCCAAACCAATGTGAAACTTTTAAGTGCCTTAATTGTCTGGCATCAGCTGTCAGAACTTTTAGAACCTTTAATACTGTGGTGATATCGTTGCCCTGTTCCTGCATCTCTCTTCATTCCGGAGCTTTTTCCCTGGGAGCTGCTTCCCTTCTTGCTGGTGCTGTCATCGGGAAGATGAGTCAAACATCCCACTTTGTGCAGTGCCTTCATGCAGCCAGGCAATCTGAGTGCTACACTAGCAGAGCTGATGGCACATTTACCCACTCCAAGTGTAACAGCAGTACCCAGCATAACCCTCTGCTTGTCATATTAAAAGTACTAAAGAAGGCCACACTTCATTACCACCTACAATATTAATCACAATGCTGTAACATCAAAAACATTAATTGTTGTGTAAAGATAATCCAATTCACCATAAAGGTTGTAATCTTGCTTTCATTTTTTGCCTTCTTGTAATTGCTTGAGCTGTAGCAATAGTTTCATATGAACAAGCACTTGCAGCTTGTGAAATTACTTGCACACTGAGTACATTTTTGTTTTGTGGAGCAAATAAACACGTCTCCTGTATACTTTTCTGAAAGGAACAGAAGAAACAACTACGCAGAAGGCTCTTTAGTTGATGCTACAGCAGAAGCGGAAGCTATGTTATGAAGGAAGGAAAAGGTCTCTGGAAGGTGGTGAGATACTGAGCTTATCTTTAGCAGAGCAGAATAAACTGCAATTTTTCGTAAGTTTGGGGGTTTCTTGGGTTTTTTTGTTTGGTTTGGTTTTGGGTTGGGGTTTTTTTTGTTTGGTTTGGTTTGGTTTGGTTTTTTTCAGGGGGAGAGGGGGAATAAAACCTCTTATATGGCTTTTTTTTTTTTTTTCTTCAACCCAAAAGGAATTTTTGGCTGTCAAAAGAAAAACCCTGAAGCCTCCCTCTATTTGCCCATCTCCTTTTTCTGCTAGTGAATTCAATTAAACCAAGTTAAAAACATTATGCTTTAGCTTTTTTGGTTTATTCCTCATGAGGCAGTGCGAAGCTCATAGCTCATGAATGTATTTGCATTTTTACCATGACTCATAATTTCAGAATCTGAAAATTAAGGTAAATACTGTCTGCAGAATGCCCTAGTGGTGGGAATGAGAGGTGGGTGTCATCCCAAAATATTTAGGTGACATTCATGGCAACTTTCAAATAATACTGTTTTCCTGAGAAAAAAGTAACGGAAGATGTCTTGTCAATGCAGAGGTGGTCAAAATCACAATAAGCATAATGTCAGACAAAATCTGTAATATTTTTAAGGGATACTACTTTCAGGCAGGCCATCAGATGACTGTTCTTCTCCATTCCTTCCTGACGTACTTTGTTGCAGCAAGGCTGAGGCCAGAGCTGCTGTATTTCCAGCTATGGACTATGAAACAGAAAGTCCTAGAGGCATTAGGGTTAGTGAACACGGGTGAGTGCATTGTCTTTCTTAAGAGAACATTTAGCTCTTTTTCTTTGTTATTATTAAGCCATAAAAAATTATTAGTGTCTATCAGAAGAAAATGAGACTAGTCCTATTTTTTTTACATGTAGATTTAAATATTTTTTCTAAAATTAACCAAGTTGAAAATACTATAAATATTTTCACTTTCTTGGTCAGTGTAGTTTATCCATGCTAGCAATGCAAGGTTTATGTTATCTAGTTCAGCATGACTCCTGAGTTGGAAATCCTAATGAGTCAAGTGTTCACTCCCATACATACCCTGCAGGAACTACATTTTTCACTAACCTGCTCCTTTGCAGACTCATTTGATCTGGATCATCTGATCTCAGCATTAGGGTATTGCTCATCTACCCTGATGTCAGGACTTAACTCCTTTTTGATCCAGGTTGATACCTGTGGTTTCGACCTTCTAAAGAAGAAAACTGAGGATCCTTCTGAAAAAAAAGAGAACTGGCATTCAAATTGTTGTGCAGCTATCACTGCATTTTTAAGTGGTGGTTTATACCAACAGTATAAGCCTTGGAAGGATCTATTTCTTCTGGAAGAAAGTTTGACATTTCTAGAAATGCTGTATTACTGACATCTCTGAGAATGCTTCCTCACTGTAAGCTTGACACTGCTGCGTCTTCTTTATGAATTTCACTCATTTCAGTGTTGTGCAATGACTATATAATATGTGAGTATACAAACTTTTGCTAAGAAAGATTTTACAGATTCTTAAGTAATTTATTTGTAGTCCAATTACAAATGATGACTTGAGAGTATTACAGGAGCTATTTGAAAAGTGTATTTCAGTGGAAAAAAAAAAACCCTCCCTTGGAATAAAAGTGCTTTCTAATGAAAGTAATGAGAACAGTGAGCACAGACTGTTGTTTGATCAGAACTCCAATTGTCACCATATCTGTCATCCCCAGATATATTTCCTTGCCCTTGACAGACAAACGTGTGCAGTTGTCCTGATATGGCCTGTTTAGGCTGCAGAAACAAAGGACTGAAGAAAAGCTGAAGATGAAGACAAAAACAACTCTCGGGCAAATAAAAATTGTTGAAAAATAAGCTAATGCATGTTTTTCTTTAGAAAATTCCACTTCTATATAATCAAAGCATTCCTGGGAAACACTGATTTTGTCAAGTTCTTTGTCGAAGAACATCCTGGGAACTTGCTCCTGTTTTCTCTAGCACGTCCACTGCCACTGCAGCCCACCACCAGGACGGTCAGCTTGGTGGCACTGGGATCCGTTGAGTGACATAAGCTCTCAGGTTTGGATGTGTTTTCATAGTATTATTTAGGTGCAGGGTGAGAGAAGGGCAAATCTGGAAAATGTATGGTGGAGTCAGAGCAAAGAGGGTGGAAGGGACTGGAGAGATGGAGCTGTGTTCCCCATTAACATTGCATTGCACAATCTTGTGAGAGACCGAAAGAGTTAATGTCTCAAACATTGTGGCGGGGCAAGTTCTGCTTAACAACGAAGTCTGCAGAACAAGGAACTCTGCCTACCAAGGAACCCCAGGTGAAAAGAAGCTGATCAGCACAGATCAGCAACAGGAGGGGGAGGGTGTGCCGGAGGGTGCACAGCTCCCTGTTCTGAAGTGCTGAGCAGGGCCGCTCACCAAGCAGGGAAGGGGAAGTTGCTCCCCAAACAAGCCCCAAGCCCAAAGGCTCACAAACAGCTCAGAACGCCTAATTAGCCTAACGACCACCCGAAGGAGGGGGCAAGGATGATAAAAGGACACAAACTGAAGCTCCAGGTGTGCAAGCCCACCAGAACCTGAGTCCTCAGCTGACTGAACCAATGCTGGACCCAGGACTGGTGAAATCTTTCTCTTCTCTCTCTCTTTCCCTTTTCCATAACCCCCACACCTCATCCCTTTTAGACATAAACTGTTGACCAAGTCTGGGACTAAGAGCAGATCCAGCTGCCCCTGGGCTCCTCTCTGACAGGGAGTCTAGAAAGCAAGGGGGTCTGCGCTGAAACTCGTGACTCAACGGGAGGGCTCTCCTTATTGTCTTCCCTGAACTGATTCCCAGATAAGCAAGGCTTGTAGTATATGTTTGGTGATGAACGGTTAGCACATGTTACATAGCTTACTGACATTAGTTTCAAGCCAATTTCTGTTGTGAGCATACCAGTTTTTGTGGTGAGCATGCCAATTCTTGTTGCGAGCAAATAAAACTTGAATTTTGTGAGTTAAAGGATCCCTGGTGTTGTTTCACCTTAATCCTGACCTGGGAATCAGCAAACCTGAGTCATCATCCTGAGAAATTGGGACGTGACAGACCTTTAGGAGGAAAGACATCAGTGATCAGAAATGGAGTTTGCTGGAGGCCTTTTCTGACAGCTGTTGCAAATTGCTGCCTAGGATTGAATAAGCAGGAAGGGCTGTATAGTGACTTTAAACACTGTATACCTGCAATTGCTAATTAACCTGATTCTCGGAGTAAATCCTCACACCAAAGCAAAATTGCTTGGGCTAAATTCTTTAGTAATAAAGATCTTCTGTTTAAAAAGCTTAAGCCTAAGCAGCTTATTTTGACTAAAACAAGTCAAGGATCAACAACTCGAGCAATTCAGCTGGCAGACCGGAGCAGCACTGACCTCTCACAAGAACGAGCAAAGGTTTGGCAGCACAACCATAGCCAGGAGCAGGTGGTTTGCCTACCTTCTTTCACAAAGTGATACTCAGAAAATGCACAGAGGTTTCAGATGGGCACTTCCCTTAGAGCTGTGAGTGCACTGAAATTAATACAGTTAATTCTGCTACATGCTCATGAGAATTGATCCTTGTATGAGCATCGGTGGAGTTCTTTCTCTGTGTGCTGTTGAGGGATGGTTGCAGAGTGAAAGGTCCCCACAAAATTGTTGCATGTCACCAATAAAAACTACAGGGAAGGCTAAAAAAATATCAAAAATAGTGAAAAAATTTTTAGTGAAAAACTTTGCATGGAGGAAATTTAGCATGGCGTTAAGAGGGAAGAAAGGAACCTTGGTTATAATAACATACATTAAAATCCAAAACACAGCTTTAAGTATTTGCAGAGGGGTTGCTGGTCCTTTAGAAACCCTAGCACATAATAGTCTCAAGGACAGCTACTGAAGGGAGTCATGCAATCACTGCTGTTCATTATTATTACAGGTACTTGGAAAATTAATTTCCTTGCTTATCCTGATGAGTTAGTAATAGGTTAAATGAAAAAAGTGATACAATAGGTGGAGGCAGGCTATGTTGTGGAAGCTATTAGAGGATACATTTATAATACTATTTTATTTTTATCCCTGTCTAATAAGAATCAACAATGGAGACAATTATTTTTTCTTCTTGTTTATTAGATTATGTTTGTGCAAGGTTGTACTTTTGGCACATTATCATCAGTACAAAAGCTATCATTATGCTTATATTTTATTTTTTTTTACACCATTTAAAAAGTAGTTATTGCTCTTAAGGTTAAAAATCAGCTACAATTATATGTTGTAAGACTATGTAGTATTTACTATGTGACATAGATGTAGCCTGCATTAGTGACAAGGACTTTATTAGGACTACAGGAGGAAGCTAAATAAATATGATTAATTCCAGGCTACTGTGGATTTGCCACCTACTAACCAAATGAATATTCAGAAGAAAAGATGAAAGGAACTAATATCTAAAAGCCTGGCAAACCCCTTCTGTACCTAGGATACAAACCTGACATCTTTAACACTGCCACTGATTTCACCTGCAAGATCAGCAATCACCATAATCCAAACTGCAGCTGAAATACTCCAATACTTGACTATCTAGATGCCAGAATCAACACAAAAATGGCAATAGTATATAGCATAAATCTAAATACCAATTAAACTTTTTCTTCAAATCTTGCCACATTCATAGCACACCCAAAAGCTGTGAAACAACCAAGTCCTAAATAAAACCATATAAGGACAAAAGAGCCTCATTTACAGTGTTTACCTTATCAATTAAAAAATAACTTTAACCAAATGAGGACAGTCCTCTACCAAAATAGATTAAATATGTAAAGATGCCACGCAGTATTAGGTGCAAGCTTATCCAGCGCAAAAACTAACTTCTCAGTAATGGTAAACCACATTTTAGAATATACCATCTCATATACCACATATACTAAAACCTTATAAGAAGTCATTTAACAATTGCTAGCTATTTTGAAATAAAATTAGACTATGCAAAATTGTTCTCTTTCTGAATTTTAAAGCAGAAATGCAAACTCTTCAAACAAGCCACAGGAAGCCAGTGGCCCATGGACCAACATATGCCAAATAGATCAGGACTGGAACTTATAAAAACCTCTCCACAACAGCAAACCAATCAAAATCAGTGCTGGCAAAAAACAATATCTACTGGCAAAAGTCCTGGGCATGTAAAAGGACTAAGAACACAAGTAAGCTGTGGGGGAACCTTCAAGCAGCAGGAATTGCCTACAGGGTTTACGAACAAGGCAGAAGGCGGCCTGGGGAATGAGGTCTGAGGTAATAACGTTAATGCGGGAGAATGGCTCAGACTTCGTATGGGTGCTTAAACACAGAGGCTCAGTGCAGAACATGGTTTGATAACATACAAACACTTCCACTGATTCTTACCTCAAGCAACCTTTCCCTCAAATGATAATTTAGTGTTATAAGCAATAATTCTTTGTCAACTTTTCTCCAGAAGGACTGAATAACTTACTGCTTCTCCCTTGCTAACTGGACTAACCATGCATTTTATCTTGTCTAATTGATAAACATAATTAAGCTAAATATAATTAACTTAGAGTCAGAACAAGTGTTCCCAAACACTAATCATTTTAAAGTTTGCTGATTCTGGTTCAGACCTGAAAAAATGTACTGAGATACTCTGTTTTTTTCCAGCTTTTTAGGTTTTTCTACAAAGAGATAGCATTCTCTGCAGACATGGCCTCCCACATACCCTTAGGTTATCAAATCCTCCTCAACACTAAAAAAAAAAGCCAAACAACCACGACATGCATGGTTGAATCAGCATAGTCAGGAGGAAGGATGCATTCCACTATGTTATCCAGGGAACAAAAATGGAAAAAATTGCAATGAATTAATTGATGGAGAGTGCTTAAAGTATTAACAAAACAGAGAAACAGAAAAAAAACATTGCCATAGCTGAAAGGGATATAGAAAACCTTTAAAAAACCAGTGTCTATTTCTAATGTCATTTGCTCTGGTTTTATATTGCTATAGTTCATTGATCTGAACCACCTTATAAGCTATACCACTGGGAATGAGATCAGAATGGCATATGCAGGATTAAACATCATTAAGTTTGCAATATCTGCAGAGACTATAGTAAGGACAAGAACTGATTCCACTGGAGGCATCAACTGCACTTCTCAAAGCCAGGCTATTTTCATTGATTAGTCTCGCTATAGTTTCAGTATTTTAATTTGAGTAACAAGATTAATAAATTTAGCCTACAGGTGATCCCTGAATGCAGCAACTAAACATAAAAAGATATTCTGCTGAATATTGATTATGACATTACATTATACACAATGAGCTCAAAGGAGAGCAAAAGTATAGCAAAACCCCCCAGTTTTTGAAAAATTAAACAAAGCTCAGTAAAGGAAGTAAAAGATAAAAATCTAGGAGCTGTATTTGTCAAAGCCATCCAGTCAGAGGGAGATTCCCACCAGCCTGTAGCCTTCAGCTCACAGCAGCTGCTGCAGCATCCACTTCTGTCCCTTCTGCTCGTTTTGTGAGTCAGTAGTATAAAACCAATGAGGTCAAAACGAGGCCTCTCAGTTTTAGTTAAGAATCAAACCAAGCATACGGGAAGGATTTTATTTGAAAGTTTCTATCCAGGCCATAAAGTAAAATCTGACAGGAGGATGCCACATCATGTCCTGCCTGCCTTTCACAATGCAACAAACTCCAAGTATTCTTCTGTACGAAACAAAATACATGTTATCTGACATGCATACTTGAAAGTATGTATTCATCCCTAGCATTCATACATGCACAAATATACACATGCTTATACATCTTCATCCTTACATACAGGGTTTGCAAAAATAGAAAATTCCTGTGAGTGTGTGTGAGGGACAAGCACTTTCATAGACCTGAGGTATCAGCTTTTACAGGGCTTGGTTAATCACACATGACAGAAAGAGTACCACAACTTTCACAGTGTAATCTGGGCATGGCACCTCTCAGGAAGACTCCATTGCAGAGGAGAATATATAATGCAGCTTTAAAGGTTTTAATGTGGTATTTGTGAGGGTGCAGGGGTCCCACTGAAAATCAGTCAGCCCTGCCCTTCTAGGTAGTTTACATGACTTTGAAAAATTGCAGCTTTCTGCTGAGTCTATTTCTCACTGAGCATTTGCTGGTTTTTAGTAATGATGTAGCAGTGGGCCAGATTATAAGGAGCTGCAGCAGAGGTCAAGAGAAAATAATTGAAGACAAGAAATGATCAAAGCCAACCTTTATTTCAGAGAGCTTGGCAGTGCCTGTTTTCTGACTTTCCCTGTGTCCTGGCACAGTGGCTGGTATTCAGAGCCCAGCATATGTCTTCTCTGTCCCACGCAAAGGGAGGCTGGACCTATACAGAGCTGGTTATATGTGCTGGGAGGTATGCTGCGTCCTGGTAGTGACTGGTAGCCAGAATAAGCAGAGAAAGTAATACAGTCCCCCTGGATTTACTATGCCTCCTTTTCATGTTGATTTTTTTTTTTTTTTGTAAACAGATGTGGGACCTGTGGGGAGGGAGGCAGAAATATGATATGCTGAGGAAAGATTTGGTGGAGAAAGGCTAGGGTTTGGTGGCAAAGTCCTCTCTACGGTTTTGTCTTTTTCCATTCTGCCTTTCAGAGGGTAAAACTGAGACATATCATGGTACCAAGCAGTTGGAGGAGAATTATTTGTTCTTCACCACTCTGTTTCCTACCCTTTCCTTTCCCCAGCATTCAAACCTAGCTCTGGACTCATACCACTTTCCTCTCCCACTTATCACAGCGTTCTTTTTCACGACTCTTTCTTCACTGTGCCATTCCCTGTTCCTCTCCTTCAGAGACACTTATGTCCCTCAGCTCCAACCTCCAGTCCTTCAGGTCAGCATCCTCTCCGTCTTCCATGGTTTTCTCCAACAGCTTCAAACCTTTCGTGCTCAGAACAACCCCAAGCTATCAATTCAGTTCACAATATCCTTAATGCAGAAACATCTGCTTTCTGTGCCTCTAAACCAAGATTCTACGTTCCTACCTGGCTCCCCTACTTGTCTGCTAAGGATTTATTATTTAATTATTATTATTTTAACCAGCAGCCTGCTTTGTCTTCTACCAAAATGTCTACTAGAGGATGAGTGAAAGAAAGCATGTTTATAAGCTTCAGAGAGAGTCAAGGGGGACTCACTATTATCCAGTGTAAGGTGGACTAATATATAATTTTTAGTAGAAAAAGATAAACAAGTAACAGGGCACTGAGCAAATATAAATTCTTTGCCCAGAATGGGTGTGTTTTTGAGCAACTCCACCTTCCATCCAAAGGCACTAGTCAACAGAACTGGCTTAATCCAACAAATGAGAAAAATTTGCAGATAAGACCATGCATTTGAAATTATTCTATAAAAAAAAAATCTGAACCTGAAAACCTGAAACTTGTAGAAAGTTTCAATTAATGAGCAGGTTGTGGCTGAAGAAGTTAAAAACTGGGGAATTACATTTAAACTCTTTTAACCACTTGGTAATGGTTGTAAATTTACTACCATTGACTTTACTAGGTGGAATACTCTGATGCTGTAAGGTGGCAAGTAGCTCAGTGGAACCAGTTTTGATAGGTTTTGAAGCCTGCACTGATGTCCATATTTAAAATAATGGAATTTAAGGGAAAAGGCAAGCGAAAAAATAACAGTCAACCAGCAATTTGAAAAAGTGCCACTGAACTAGACCTTGGTACAACCAACTGGTGATGGTGTCATTAAGGGCACCAATTTGAAGGGAACAAAATAAACATACTAATCCTTCAAGCACAATGGGTGACTGCTCTTCAGCTTTAAGATAGGTGCCTATAATCTTTGTATCCAACAAGAATCATGCAGAAGCTTAGTATGGAGTAGGAAACAGCATCAGAAACGTTCACTTTTGGACATTCATTGCTGATAATATATTTGCAAGCTAGAGGAGAGTTCAACAAAAATGAGGAAGCTAGAGATATTAATAGTAGAGAAAGAGTGATGTATGAACAAGTCTCATATTTTAGTGGATGGGAAGTTACATGCACAGTGTTCAAGAACAACTCTTCAGCTTCTCCCCTTGCTGTGTTTCAGACCTCACCTAGTGATTGCCTGCCATTGGATTCAAAGAGATTGGTTACCCTTAGTTATTTATCTCCTTATGGGGACTGCCCTCAAGTATGCTGATTACTACTGAATGTGTTTTTTCTTGACTCGTGTGGACTTCCTCTTGTGTAGAAAAACAAACCATTTCTGAGACTTTAGTAGGTATTGCTCAAAACACTTCAATACACTGATGACTCCTGCTGGGCTAAATTCAACCCTGCGTGTAAACATTCTTGGATTTGGGCATAATTTTTTTCAGGTTGCATAATTCTTTAACAACTCTTTAATACATGCTTGTGTTCATAAGGTGAGTTGTCAACAATTTACACAGAATTATTTGGATAAATCAATGATTGTCTGTCTCTAAATTATGTCATTGTGATCTGGTAACAAACTGTATAATAATAATAATAATTACATAATATATATTTTTCTTAAATTATGTCTAGACTCACAGCTCAAGCGAGGTTAAGCAGCATGGCCAGAGCGAGGCCACCCTTGGTTCACCTTGGAAGTGGAATGAAGCTGAAGAGTGAGCCATTTCCTAGCTCAGCAATGCTCAGTTTAGATGTAGCCTTGCTCCAGCCATACTGCTTAACCTGCCTTGAGCTGCTGGACTACACTATTACATAAGAAATGTAATGGTAATTACAAAAAAAAGTGTCACACTGTCTCTGGCCCAAAACCCCTCTCATCTTGAAAGACCCTAGTAGCATTTCAACATGCAAACAATCATAAGAAGTCTAGAGCAAGGCTGCAGTGATGAGCAAGCACACAGGAATTGCATGGGTTTCCCTACTACAGGTTTCTTTTCCAGCCAATGGAGAAAGGATAGTTTTCTTCAAAGGGTGATTTAGTGATGGGGGAGACTGTTGGCTATGGTGGCATATGATCCTCACTGAGCTACATTTTGCCCTAATTGGAGATCTTGTTGGTCTAAAAGCTGATCTACCTTTTACCTCCATAGCCTTGTGTCTTGAGGAGCACAATGATGTTGTAATCCCAGTAATCATGGTTGTAATCCAGCTGTGATGTAGCCAGAGTCTTTCATGAGAAAATGTGGGGGTTCTTTTTCTGTTCCTAATCATGAAAGGTCTGGGAGCAGTTGGGAAAGAACAGTCAGTGCATGTCACAGTGACAGCCTAGGACAGCCTCAGCTGAAAAACTCTCTTATCAAAACTGATGTAATGGCTGCTCTTTACAAGGAGTACATTGCCATTTTGCTTTAGTTCCCTCTGTGGCCCTAGTGGAATTATAAACAGAACAGAAAGTTTCCAGATTACCTCCTATACTGGATCCCAAGCCTATTGCAGGGATGTACTCTGTAGCTTTCTAACGCTGCCACCCTGAGACACCTCCATCACATGGCTTTAACACATGCCTGCCGTTCTTGTGCCAGTGACTGTAGCAGAGGTTGTGGCACCAGTTGTGCAATTAGGACATGCACATACATTTGATAACAACTCAAATAGTTCTGTAGTCCCTATCATTACTGAAGAGACAGAATAGTGCAGTTCCTCATTGTTGCTGACAGTTTTCAAGCCTGTTCAATGTAAAATATAGCTAAATTAAAAAGTAAGTAGCAAGAGAGTAGTACAGTGCATTATCAGTGAAAATTCACTGTTGAGGCAAATGAAAAGAGTGAGAAAAATTGTCTTTCCTGTTTAAGTGAGTTTGACTACACTTCTATTACATGTGAGGTCAGCAGGATTTGATTTCTCAATTATTCATCCAGATCTTTCTAGTAGCAGGAGGTATGCAGCTGTAGGCTAAGCAATTTCTGCATCCACTATACCACAGAAATGGTTTGGCAGGAGAGGCCACTAGTTGCTGAATAGCTATTCACAGCAACAGAACCAGGACTTAAATATATCCAGTATTGGTTGGGTTTCTGGTTTTTTTTGTTAGTTTTTGTTTGTTTGTTTTTTAACAATTGGTAATAATAGACAAAAAGACATGACTGAAGAAAGCAATGGACGATAATCCTACTATGAAAATTAATAGATGTATGCCTACTGCTGTGGTAACTTATAAGAGTTCATTGTTTTTAAACATTGGGAATGAGAGTTTCACAGAAATAATCTTTCTCATTTTTTTTCCCAGCTGCTCTAGTGCTGCCATTAGAGCACCATTGCCATTATTTTCTTTGTATTGGCAAATATTAAAAATTCAAAGGTGGCTCATGACTATAATAATAAATTTCTATAGGACTCATAAAAATCATTGTTCTGTTTGGCAAAGTAAAAATGCTCAAGATCTACATTTGGTCATTGTGTCTTTGCTATCTGTTATTAAGAAAACATGATTATTGGAGCCAAATACTGCAATCTTATTAGTAGTTTTCTTTGTTTTCTGTTATTATGTTTTCCGCAAACAATTTAAAAAATAAAAAAAAATCACTTCAATAAAAAAAGACAGATGGTCAGTTCATTTGTATTACTTAACTCTCAGGGTAGCAGATTTTAAACATCCCCCTTGAGAAAGAAAACAAACTAAAACCTGAATCAGCTATTTTCTTCTCTGCTTTGCACCTTTGGAGTTAAGGGGCTGTTGTAAACCAACTTTTAACACACTTCACATCATTGGTACAAATCAGGCAGATGTACCGGTGTAGGAACTCAAAAATTTCCATTTGAAAAGAAGAAAATAAATAAAAAAAAAGAAAAAGACCCTTTCTTCTAAATAAACAATCTCCTTGACCCTTCACAAATTGAGAGTCAGATGTTCCAGATGGGCCTTTAGTAATTCTCACTTGTAATGAAGAAATGCAAGTAATAGCAATCAATTATAGTAATTTGAACAAATCAGAAATTTTCATTGGGAAACAAGATACTTTTTCAGATTTGGCATGTTCCCCAGGTAAGTCTATTTCAGTGACATTTTCTGTGGACACTTCTCTGCGCAGATGTTCCCTGCCAGCTTGCCCCAGTGATTCACTCAGCTTCCCATCTGCTGATTAACCTGTCAAATTTTCAGAATATTCTGAAAGTTTAGTCTCATAAGCACCAAACCCTCTCTTCTCCAGAAATTTGTACTGTGAAAGTTGCAGATGATTACCAAAAACCTTCTCTTTTTTCGCAACAACAACAAAAAAAAAAAAAAAAAAAAAGAAAGAAAAAGTGGAAGTTCCACCCTTGCCCAGCTGTAATGGTAACAGAAAGCAAGATCTGGGCAAGTGGTGGTGGTGCAGGAGTGTCCTACAGGCACAGGTTATTAGAAGACGCCATTAATGTAGCAACACCTTTCTGAACTATCCATGAAGCATTTTAAGCGTGATTCATGCATGCCATGCAAAAGTGTTAGTTGTAAGTTTTGATTTTCTTGTGTTTGAAGATGTTTGTGAATCTGTAAAACCTACTCAAGAAGAACTTTTAAAAAGCCTGAAAGTTAAAAGCCCAGATTTGTAAATACAATGACCTCCATTAGGGCATGGTCTGTTGAACTTTGTTGCATTAATTGTGTTATGGAATTCCCATCCTTGGAGATATTCAAAATTTGACAAGACAAGGCTCTGTGCAACACAGAGCATCAAAGTAAGCCCTGCTTTGAGCAGGAGGTGGGACTTGATGGCTTCCTAAGATCCCTTCAAACCTATGTCCTTCCATTATTCTGTGATTCTATTTTCACTTGGTGCCATTCTAGTGTCTTGGTTTAGGGTTTGAGGGGCGCGTGTGTATCATCTACATTGTTAAACAAAGGTAACCAGAAGACTAAGAATCTCTGACTCTTTCTTTTGTTCACTTATTTGTCACTATTTATTTAAGTTTTTAACTTACCCACCCACAACTGAACATCTTGTCTCCTGCTTTTTTTCTATTTTGCAGGTTCCAAAGTCATATGTCTGGGACACAGAAATGTTAATGTTGTTTTAAAGCTGCTGCTAGATAGCTTGGGATTTAAGTACTTTCTGGTGAGATAACCAGATGATTTAAATGCTGATTTGAGACCTGTTGCTTGTGTATGTGGCAGTAATTTAGACTGGGAATTGGAAAACAGGAAGATCTGTCCGCAGCAGTCTGCCATGTTTCACAGTTCTACTCTAGTGTTAAACGAGATGCCATTGCTTGCATCTTAGATGTAATCGTGATGTTTTCTTTTGGTCTGACAGGCAGGAAGAGGTGTCAGCATTTGGAAGTTGAATGATTCACTAAGCATTATCATTTAATTTGTCTTTTCTTTGCCATTGCTGTAGTATTTGGTGATATAATGCTGGGCTGTCAATCTGCTGCCAGCTCTTGCATTGAAAATGTTCAGAGTAATCAGTCTGTTGGATATTAGACAAATTAATTTTTCTAAGTTTCCGAAATTATTTCTTGTCATTCTTGGTGTTGCTCATGGCTGGAGCAGAAGTAATGATAGACAAAGTGTGAGGTTTGTGTTACAGCGGTATCCATAGGAATATCAGATGATCTTGTGGATACCT
This sequence comes from Astur gentilis, assembly GCF_929443795.1. Classification (NCBI taxonomy): domain Eukaryota; kingdom Metazoa; phylum Chordata; class Aves; order Accipitriformes; family Accipitridae; genus Astur; species Astur gentilis. Next base: position 13,025,772 of record NC_064881.1, read on the forward strand.
CCACCTATTGTTTCTAATTTTGAAATTAGCATTCATTTAACCTCTGTCAGAGACTGAGTGACCACATGAGAAGAACACAATCTGTAGTGGGTCAGTAGGCTGATTTCTACAAGCAAATTTGTTTCCCTTACAATTTAGAATTACTGCCCCATATATCTCTCATTCTCGCAAATGCAGCAACAGTTTACAGTGTTTGCAGTCACAGTGAACCAACTGGAATCCAGCATATATTGGACCTAAAGTGCCATATCAGGGCTGAAAACCTACAGGGCTGCTGAAGCATCCCCGGGCAAAGAATTTTTACTACTGAAAGCCTCTACTGTGCTGAAAAATATTTTGGGACCTGTGCATACTGCCTTCTATTTTGATCACTAAACAATCAGGAATTTTTTGAGAAATAACAGCATTATTTCAGTGCTTTTCAGGCAATTAGAATTATAAAAAAAGGAAAAGCTTCTTTATCTGATTGTAAGCTGACAAAATATTTAAATATGAAGCCACAGAGACAGATACACAAATATTTTTCTTAATATAGTCAAAAAGGAAGAATCACATACAACTTGAAAGATCATATCTTCATAGCCATGGACTAGAGTCAAGGAGAAGAAAACCTATAACATGGCAATTAATGTGGCATACTGATGTTCACCATTGCCAGCAAAGTTTTGGCTAGAATACTGATCTGTTCATAAAAGTGTTACTAAATTTACCTGATCTCTTGTAAAATTACTACAATACCAACTGTATGCTATATAAGCTTCCCTGCATTTCAGTCCTAAAGCAAGTCTAAGTGGCATGATATTCAGTGAAGTAACTGCTGCAGTTACTCAGGCCAAAAAGGAGACCTTGTTCACTGTGTTCATTGATCTGATGGAAGTTGACAGGATGTGTCAACAGTGCCACTTTGATCTCTCCTTGCTTATCTCCAGGGTCCTGGTTCCACACCACACATGTGCTGGTTTACACTCGGGCATCTTGCTGAAACAAGCCAAGAAAATTGTGTTTAAGAAGAAGCCAGGGCAGAGTTCATCCCAGGGTGGGCTCCAGATGGGACGGACACTATGTACAGCCTGTATCAACTTCACCTCTGGCAGGGCTCACGCTCTTGGACTGTTTCATACATTGATGGGTGCACGGTATCTTCCCTCAGCGCCACATTAGGAGACTGCCACACCAGTAGGCTTTGAGATAACCCTCCCATGATCTGTGGCATTTTGGGAAAAAGACAACCCACATAAAAAAAAAAATACTTCTGCAATTTTTTTCTTGTCACATGTTGTACAATATGGTGTGCAGATAATGCAGGTGACATCTGTTTAGAAGCCAACCTATCGTTGCTAGCAAGTCCATGTTTTATACTCATTCATCAAATAGGGTCCTGAAGAAACCTTGCTTAAGTACTAAGCAGTAGGATCATGGCAATTCCCCTCCATGAACTCTGGCCATAAGCCAGCTGCATGAATCAGACTGCATGAAATGGTTGAAGGGCCATGATGTCTCCCTGGTACAATTCAGAAAGATAATATAGAGTCCCCATAGATCTCGCCTCTGGGAAATACTCAGTAAAACTAGTAACCCAAAGAAATTTATGAATATTAGGAAGTATTCCATGATGTGATGTATAGTACTATTCATACAGATACAATTCTGTCCCCCGATTTTTTTCTCCTGCCAATAATGTAGTGTTTTCTGCTAATCTAAACACTATTCTGTTTTTGCCATGCTTGCTTATGCAACAAGGTAATTTGGTACTAGTATAGGCATAAGTTTTTTATTACTTGGTAAACTATTTAAACCTTGCAGACTGCAGGTGCCCAAAGATCTTTTTGACCATTAGTTTTGATCAAACTAATGTTTTGAGGCTGTTCATACTTTCTGCTTACTCATAAGATGTCTCACATTTGACTATTAGCAGATATGCAGAATCAACAAATAGACATTGACTCCAAACAAACTTGATGTTGCCTGGGGAACTGTGGAAATGGAGTTGCAGTTGGAAAGGGAAGAAGAAACACTTCATCTATATGCTGGTCTACAGCAGTGCATTGGTGAAGTCACTAGCTCAGAATTACTGCCATAGGACAGGTCATGCTGGTACACAGAAGTTTCTGTTATGATGCTGCAATCTGAGAAACTTTGCTTAGGTAATATTACTGAAGGGGACAGCATGATAAGATGCTGAATTCCTGTTGGGTTTTGGTTTGTTCGAAACCGAATTCAAAACTTCAACCAAATAGGGATTGCCCAAGAGGCTGTTACCTTCTACAGGAGAAAACCTTTAAAACACAGATATCTTGACTATACCAGCTAGCAATTTTTGTTAAATGCAAGTGTGTTTTCAGTACTTTTACCCCCAATTTTCCATCTCCTTATGGTGGCAGGACTGGCAGCAATTTCTACCCTCTCCAGGCGCTGAGTCTTGAGGCTAATATCTAACAGACTTTGTAAATCACTTGTAAATTGCCTATTTCATGGAAATGTGCTGTCATCAAAATTGAGATGGTAATTCCAAGTTAGTGAATTAAGTATTATTCAGCAAAGGGAGGCCCAAAAGCTGAAAGTCAGAGGTGTAGATAGCTCTTCAATGAGGCACAGGCTGCATGATTCACAAGTCTTTCATTTGCCAACGGAGCCTGGCTTACTCGCAGAGCAGCTCATCAGCAGTTGCAGTCTGACTGATGTCCTTGCAAAGCATCAAGCACAGAGTTAACACTGAGGTGGCATGAAGCCCCTATAGCAATCTTTAACCAAAATATCCTGTGATTTATCAGAGGGATGATTCCTTTCAATCTGCTGGCATTTTGTTCTGCTGTCACAGCAGACACCCAGTTCCTTCCCTTCCAGCACCTACTTATACTAGAAAGAAGCTTAGATAAAGGTGGAATCAGACTGTATGCTGTGCATTTGTTAGTTGATCTATTTTAACTTCTTCTTTATCTAAACCAATGGGTTAATATGGCATTAATCTGAAATTAAATACACAGTCACCCAATTAGTCACGTTAGTGACTGTTACTTCATTTTGCCATGGAAGTTACTTGCATAGGAAGTAAAGAATGAGTCTACTGATGACTTTTTTTATTTAATAAACATAAGCAATTTTGCTGCTTACATGCCACTTACCAATCTTTGTATTCAGCCTTTTGAGCCCCCTGTGCCTTCACTAAGCAGTCTGAAACAAAATTATTCTGAACTGCAGGAAAACAGAAGACAGAAAAAATGACCAACAACTGACTTACAATTTTGCTTATTGTTTGCAGGTGTCTTCATTATGGTCATTTCTTGAACTTACAAGAAAAAGTGTAGCCAATGACATCTTACAGTAGCTATTTGAACATTTTTTGAGTCAGTAAGGAGAACTCTGTGGCTCCAGCATCTACAAATTTCTCAAGAAAATGCTGCATTGACTACTATTTTTAAAATTAATGTATAACTAGTAATGCAGTAGTGATTAGTCTACTTTATTCTCAGGTAAGATGTAAATTGTACTATGACCGAACATTTTGATGGCATATAATACCTTAATATCGGCATGTTGCATGAAAATCTCTTTTGTTGCATTGTTGACTAATCTTTCCACTTTGCTGTACCAGATTATTTTGGAGGCTAGGAATCTGGTAATTGAGGTCTCTGGTTCCTAGTAGGGTAGGTAAAATTGTCTTGCAGTTCAGGTTTCCTTCCAAGTATTGACATATTCTTATTCCCCACTGATCAGTAGGCATTTAGGAAGTAAACTATGCAGAGTTTTAGTGAGGAAACACATGGACACTTATTGTGGAATCCATCTCAATGCTGCCTTCTCATCATTCCTGCTTATGATAACTCTGTAGCTCTGTGAAGGAAGGTAAGGGATGAGTGGAACTTAAAGTGGTGCTTAGTGTAGCAAGCAAAAAATGAAAACTGCCACAAATTGAACAATTTTTTAAAAATTTCTCACTGAAAAGGAAATTTTGTGATTACTATTCATGATCTATAAACTTATGAGTTTATATCACATTCTAAATTCATCCTAAATAGTAAATGACAGGTGGTTTAAAACCAAACAAATAGCACAAAAGCAGAAGTAAATCATAATCTACATTTAATAGGAAAATCTAATTCATCTGTTCCTTGCAACACGGAACTCCATCTCCAAGGTACTTCATTATTTCTGACAGCTGAGCTGAAGCTGGAGCAGCACAGCTAAGTTACAGCTCTGCTTGTTGAGGTCATGCAGAAATCATCAGTATTACAATATTCTGCATATTGGAGTAACAGCCAGTAAATTTCTTATTAAAGGTATTGAAATTTAATTTACCAGATTGTTTTAATTTAAAAGTGAATCCCAGCTTCTTCCATATCCATCCTCACTTATCATGCATGGTCATCCACCTGAACGACTCATCTCCATGACCTATCAGCTGGATGGTGGCTGATCACCTCTCACAGGTGCTGGTGTGCTATTTAAAGCCATCCCAGCTCAAGCACCAGGTAAGAGGGGTTTTGACTGGGTGTGACAGGAAAATCTGTGATGAAGGGCATGGCTCTATTGCCTACACTTGGTTGTCTGTATGGTGGCACTTGAGAAGCTCTGGGGTGGTATCCCACCTGCTGCCAGCCCAGAAGGCCACAGGTATCCCAGGGAGCTGGTGTCACTGTGGCCAGCCCCCCAGTGGATAGCCCAGTGGTATGCGAGTGCCATTCAAGTAGCACTTGATTTTTGTGTGTAGGCAGTGGATTTGAAATGTTCCTGTCAATGAAGGGGTCAGATGCAATCCCTCCCAAACCCTGTTTTATTCGTTTCCCATTAAGACAGCAGATATGATCAAGAAAGGCTCACAAGAATTGTTTCCAAATATTCCTACTTGTCCTCCAGCCTTTGAATCTGTATGCCTTCTCATGTACATTTCTGCATCAGAACCGGTCCTTGATTGAAAACGACATAGACTGGTTTGGCTTGAGGCAGAAACTGATCAAGACATATGAATCTGAAGAGATACCTAAATAAATACCATTTAGAACTCAACGTGTTTACTTATAGCAGCTATGCAGAAGGCTGTTAATACCTTCAAAAGTTCACACTGGTTTTTCCTTTCTACCTTTGAAGTTAGAGTATGCAGATTACTGTATCACAGTATAACCCCCCACACCAAACTCCTCAGGTGGAAAAGTTGCTATCAATTTAGTATCTTGACAAGAAATAGAGAAGTCCTGTGTGACATACAAGAAAGGATTTGTCATGAATCAGACTACATACAATTGAGAATAAAGTCTTTTTTAAACTTTTAGTAAATCATTTAAAATTAAATGTCTCTAATTTAGGGCAATTATGCAAATATTTCTTCAACGAATGAAGACCATGGTATGTTTAGTGTACTCCATTCATGCAAACTTCACTCCATTTTTGTCTGGTATGATTGAGGCTGTCACTTAGAAAGAGGAAGGTATTCAATAAAAAGAGTATTGGTGCAGAATGCTAAGTATATTCCAGTACCTGGTGAAATTAGAAGTAAAAAAGTGTGATAAAAGGTAGGTGTTCAAATCCTGTTCAACCTAACAAAGAACAGCATTAATACAGTTTTTAAAAGTATCCTTTTTTTGTGGAAAAGTTTAATTAAAAAAAAATCAATTAGGGGCTAAACAAATTATTGTGCATGTATGCTTTTCATGTTTTTCCTTTAAATGTCATCAATACATCTTAATCTTTTTTGCTATATTTTTTCTGTTTCACTTGTCATTCATTAGTTATTAGTTATATCACTTCTGACATCTCCATTGCTGTTATAATGGGACTTTTCTGGAGCCTTCTGTCACTTTTGCCTGATTGGAGAAAGATTCTTCAACACTTCAAATTAGGTATGTGTAAGCTTGAGGAAACATCCCTCTTCACATCCATGGCTTAATATATTGCATCCAAATGTGCTGGTTATTTTATAATCAACATAAAAATGCAAGATCCCTGTTTCAGATGGCTTTGAATTTGAACAAGCAATAAGAAGCTAAAAGATATGCTAGAACGGAATAACACCAGAAATGTCTTCCAAGTTTGTTGCAATGCCTGTTATTTACTAACAGAGTTCTTTGGCATATAGACATTTCTAGAAGAGTTTGAGAGAGCTGCATCATTTGTAAAGGTGCAGCAGAAATAATTGGTGAGAATAGGTGACAAAGTTTACAACAAACATTTACATGGCAAACGAAAAAAAAGAAACAACATAGAATTTTCCTGCAATTAATGTAGATTCTGTTTGCTGGGGGAAAATTTTTTTTCCTCTTTTTTCTGAAAGGAAGTAAGCTTCCGATCAGTTTTGTACATTTCTTCTGTAAGTGTGTGGAGAAGGCACGAATTCCATAAAATTGCCCATTCCACAGTGAAATACTGCACTGGGTCTATAAACAGAACCTGATGAAAAATCAGGTATTTTATTCTTAGATACAAAAATTGTGCAGGAAGATGTACGTGAGAAATACAGAGAGGTGGCTAGAAAGGTTAGAAAGGACACTGCAGGGAACAGTCCAAGAAGGTCTATGATACAGCTTTTCTCCTGTCTTAAAAGTACTCTCTCCTTTTTTTCTGTGTAGTACCTCTGTTCTTTAGAAGTCAGTAACACGTGTTGTGGTTTAACCCCAGCCGGCAACTAAGCCCCACGCAGCCGCTCGCTCACCTCCCTCACAGTGGGATGGGGGAGAGAATTGGAAGGGTAAAAATGAGAAAACTTGTGGGTTGAGATAAAGACAGTTTAATAGGGAAAGCAAAAGCTGCACATACAAGCAAAGCAACACAAGGCATTCATTCACCACTTCCCACGGGCAGGCAGGTGTTCAGCCATCTCCCGGAAAGCAGGGCTCCATCACGCCTAACGGTGACTTGGGAAGACAAACGCCATCACTCCAAATGTCCCCCCCTTCCTCCTTCTTCTCCCACCTTTACATGCTGAGCATGATGTCATATGGTCTGGAATACCCCTGTGGTCAGCTGGGGTCAGCTGTCCCGGCTGTGTCCCCTCCCAACCCCTTGTGCCCCCCCAGCCTCCTCGCTGGTGGGGTGGGTGAGAAGCAGAAAAGCCCTTGACGCTGTGTAAGAACTGCCCAGCAGTAATGAAAACATCCCTGTGTTACGGACACTGTTTTCAGCACAAATCCAAAACACAGCCCCGTAGTAGCTACTGTGAAGAAAATTAACTCTGTCCCAGCCAAAACCAGCACAACATGGAATAATGAAAAGGTGCTTCTGTTCCCATCATACAGTATGTCTAAGCTCTTTCCTAGTTGTACTTATTTGTTCTTTTTAAGGGAATTCACAGGAAAAACTGTAAATGAGTTTGAACTATAGCTAGTTCACAGTTGATCTTCAGCTGGCTCACTCCTTCTTACTGCCCTCTCCAGGAGCCTGAGATGAAAAAAGCATGGTCCAAGCATCTGCTGGAAGCAAAAATACCCTTGGGCACCATGTCAGCTAAAAATCCCAAGGGGTGAAATCTAGCATGATGTAAACCACATCATAAAACTGTTGCAAATTTAATCAGAAAATGGCATTGTGGAAACACACTGAAGGAGAAAGGCCTATTTACTGTAATCAAGAAAATGAGTGTATCAGGGGAAAAAACCCAACCCCTTCAGCTTTGAAGAGCACCTTCAATTCCCAGAAGGAACAATAAGATAGACTGGGAGAGCGTTAAGCAGTACAAACACCGCAGAATAAGCCTTCTACATAAGAAGACGTTCACGTTGACCTAAAAAGTGTATTATTGACATATGAAATGCAGCAGGATAGAACAGCGGGGAGTGGAAGGGAGGAGGAAATGAATATATTTATTGATTTTTCTCCTTCATATTATCTCACACCCAAAGATGGGGAGGTGTCAGTGGAACTGGCTGGGTGACTTCTGTGGAGGTTGGAGGGAGTCAGTTGGTACAATGTACGCTCTGCTGGGACTATAGCTCCTGTCGCCTGGCCCAAAGCATCCCCCATCCCTCATTCAGGAGACAAGTAACAGAGCAGTAGAGCCAGAGGGAACCTTTTTCCTTGGTCGCTTGTCCATCTACATTGTCTTATGGGACACAACTTTAAATGACCAAATCCTATTCTGGGTGCCATTGCTCCTAAATCTGCTGTTCGTGTAGACACCAGCCTTGCCCTAACTACAGAAAGAGCATTTTCAGGAGAGAAACAAAGCACTTCTAGAAAACTCTAAATAGTTGGAATGCAAATTCAGACTATAAACAGAAACCACATGATATCTGCAGAATTGTGAAGAAGGTTGTTTCTACTGAGAAAATTGAGCCCACAGTTCTTTATCTTAGATAATTTTTAAAGGGAGTCAGGTCTCTTCAAAGCATCATGGAAGCTTTCAAGTAGGTGAAACTCTGGCTTAGATGTTGACATGTGCTCTAAAAAGCAAGTTAATTCTCTTGGACCTCCTCTCCCCTCCTTCAGAAAAAAAAAAAAAAAAACAACAAACAAAGACTAGTTTTGGTAGCATCTTGTGTTTGGCAAGAGTCAGAGGTAGTAAACAGCAGGTTATAACACCATAGCAGGTGGACTTACTTAGGAGAGACTGAGCTAGGAGGAGCACACAAAAATGTCATAATAAGTGAACCCAAACAATGACCAATTGACTAAATTTATTTTTTTTAAAAATGTCCTTTTGATTTGTCCTTTGTACTCATGCTTTGTCATGAAAGTTAATATTTAATTAATTGTCAGTATGGGACAAGAAGTATTGTATTAGTATAATTTTTAATGCCATCTTTAGATATTACCATATCTGGTATATTAAGGGATCATGTTAGTATCCTGTTCATAACAAGGAATATGAAACTTACACCGAATGAGTTTCACTGGAGCAATGATTTTGGTATTGCATAGCCAAGTCTGTTAAATATAGCAATAGATGCTGAATTGCACCTTAGTGACAAATTAATTGCAATCACAATTACTGCAGTTAAATAATCAGTGAATCCTACACTTCAGGGTAAATTCTTGGGTTTGGTTTGTTATGGTAATTTTTCATGTTAATCGGATGCGTTCATGTTTATCAAGAGCACTATGTACCCTTTCAATCCTTGCAGTTAAATACACACAGGTTTTTATAGAAATGCTGAAATGCAGTATTGGTTTACTGGCATCTCCTCAGAAAAATTACATGTGGCACCTCATATTGTTCATATGCCTCATTTCTTCTGCGACCAGAGACAAAAGTAGGATAGTTGCTCCTACATTCACAAGAACAGTTGCAAGTCCATGGTTTTGTTCATGCCAGATCACCTCTACTCTGGAGAAATAAAACTGCGTGAAAACAGTTGTAGCATCAGCTCAGCTCCTGCATTTGTCTCCAAGTCTGTTTATGTCACCAGCCATTGTTTTCCCAAAGAACCCTTCTCCTTCCCATCTGTCACTTAAATGTTTCTGAAAACCTCACAACCTGATTTTCCTGGTAGGTAATAATCCTCTTGGGCAGATATATATAATAAAGATAACGTGAAGCATAACATGCATTTAAAAAACATTAGATATATGATCCAAAAGATCCTAGGAACGGCAGCTGCTCATCGAGACATCTCCCCCACTGCCATCAAAGATATCTGGGCTGTGTTTTTCAATATTTGAGTAACTTTATTAGGAGACAAAAGCTGATTGATAAAGCAGCTCAGATGTTTTAAATTAGCAACGTGGGGAATCGCACAGCTTATGAGCTGAAACTCTTTCCAGCTATTGTAGTCATATGTGCTTAGACTTTTATTGATTGAAGTTGCTTTGTAATTTGTGAAAAATGTCTGCGAAATGGAAAAACAGCTGTGGTTCTAAGCAGAGTATTCTAGGTAATAATTAATAGAGCTGTTATTTAGGGTTGAGAGCACTCAACAGCTGAATAGATCCGAATCTGTAAAACATGAATTCAATTAATATCTTTGTCTTATGTTTTGGCCACATTCAAGTGGGTTGAGCAGAGCAAAAGGCATAGCAGATCTCTTTATTTTTCTAGTCAAAGCACTTATTTTCTGGCAGCTGCTCTAATTAAGGATGTCTGAGTAAATGCAGTTTTCATGCTTTGTTAAAAGAAAATGTTTTCTTAATGCTACATTTGGAGTTGTCATGCCTACATACAATGGTACAGATGGGCGAGTCCTTCGGCACCAACATCCGAGGCTTTCTGCAGTGATTCAGCTGTCCCGAGCTGTCAGCACCCAGCTGTGGAGATGCAGGACTTGGCTGCTGTCAGATAGTGTAAAGGGGTAGGGGGCCCCCAGCAGTTTTAGGGTTCTCAGTTAGGCAGGTGTTGCCCTCAGGAGGAGAGGGATGTGCTCCAGCAGCTACAGCTCCTCAAGCTGCCCTCCATTAAGAGTCAAGGATGGAGAATGATAAGAAAGGAAAGTTTCTTTTATAACTTCTGCGGAATTGGGGTTTTAGCTGGGTTTCCCGGGGAAACTGGAACTTTCTAAGGAATGTTTTCCCCACATTTTGAGCAAGTTCTCAAACTCTAGAGATGGAGGATGGTAAAGGTGTATTTTACATCAGTTTTAAATGATGACTGTATGGGGCCTATTTGTGTTATGTAGCAGTAGCTGACATATAACACAGAAACTCTGGCTAAAATTTTTAATCAATTCTGAGTGTAGAAAAACATCCCTCTTTAGCCAAATCCCTGTCATATGGAAAAACAGAAATGAACCTGGAATTCCGCTTCTTTCAGTCCACTGTCTTAAATGCATTTCTTCACATCTTACATTCAGATCTATTGCTCTGATAGTATATAAACACAGGTTGACTAGGAATTTTCTTCTCTTTTTCCTCATCTTCTTTGTTTTCAGACTTAGTCTTAACCACTTTCACAGGATAAGCCTTGTCTGTAATTGTCTCAGCTCCAACACAGCTGAAATGTAATCCTTCTTTGCTTCCACAGGTTCAGTCTTCTTTAGGAACTGATTTTGTGTTTATGGAGCACCAAGGACTGCAATATTCTTGTGTGTTTTGTGTTGTTGGGTTTTTTTCCCTGCCTTTTTTTAATCACTTTTTTACTTCTGATCATAATGTTATTAACTCTACACTCAGGAACAAACCCGGGTAAGGCTAGCGATAATTCTTGGTGATAAACCTGCAGAGTAAAGCCCAGATGGCAAAGGGTGCCTTGAAACAGGTAAGAAGATGGCTATAAGCACCAGAGCCAACGAAACATTTAGGTTCTCAGTTTCCCACTGAAATACTCTGGGGATCTAATAGACCAATCAAATTGTCATGTGACCATGGGATTTGTATTTGTTGCACATAGATAAAAGACTGATTTTTCAGTTTTTCATCTATAATGGCTTTTGGACTTATGAGGAATACAACTTGCATACCTGATTCCTGTAATAAACAGAGCACTAAATGTCACAGGCCTCTTGAAAACTAGCTGCCTTTAAGCATTTCTGCTTAGCTCGCTCAACGTGGGATTTATGTGCTGTTTTCTGAAGAATCAATTGCCAATATTAAGAGGCGGATATTGAAGCACAATGATTCTAGGGATTGAGAAGAGGTGAAATATAAGTATGATTAACTGTTAGCAGTTCTGGTTTTGATGTTGGTTGTTTGTGGGGTTTTTTTCTCAATTAATACTCAGTCCACTAGCCTCTAGGTCAGACTCTTTCTGACAGATAATTCTGAACTTGTAGGCAAGAATATAGTCAAGCATATCTAATGGCACTTACCTCTTCTGTCAGGCATCAAAAGTGATGAGGTAAAGAATCTTTTTAATATAAGTTCAGAAAATACAGAACTTTACAAAGGTGTCGGGGGCTTGGTGGATTAAAAAAGGTCATTATTTTCTTTGAATAAAATATGCTTGCATGAATGAAGAAAAATATCTCCAGTATTTCATATCTCAGTGGTTCAACTGTGCTTGCAATTTCTAGGAGATATACAAAACAGGGCTGCTGGTCTGCTCAGTTAGACAAAACTGGGAAGGATAATGGCTGTTTAAAGAAGTGTGAAGAAGATATAAAGGACTGAAATGTACATAGGAATACACATAATTCTTCCTGGTTTTGATAAATGCTAGAAATCTCATCTCTTATATAATTGTGAAAGGGACTTTGCATACATAATCATACACATAATAGATAGCTTGCAGCTAAGAGTCCTCACTGGAGTCAAATCTAGAGATATGCTTTTGATTATTATCATGAATAGACTAATCCAGGTGGGTGAAATCATTCTTTCTGAAACTTGGATATGTTCCCACATCAAAGGCTTTTGTTTAACCAAGGTGTAACACAGATCCATCAACAAAACGTTTACCCTTTAAAAACAATATGTTATTTCTTTTTCCTGAGGTAAAATTTTACCAGGATCACTCTAAAATACACTATGAAATTTCAGGCATGTCTCTAATCTTAAAAATATGTTTAAACATAGAATGATTATGATGGATTTGTGGAGATAGAGTGGAAACATAAGAAATTACCATGGAGCAGTATTTCTTTTGGGTAAAGACCACTGTCTTCAATGCCATTGGTTTGATAGGTCATAAACTGAATATATTCTGAAGAATTATAAAATCAACTCATATTACTGATGTAGAATATGCAGAGCATGGCATGTATAGAGATGTGCCTTCCAGGCATGTCACTCATAACTCTTAAACCAAGTGTGTTAAAAAATTCACAGTCTTATACCTTCATGTCCCCTTGGTAGACAAAAAAAGCAGTGCTCCGAGTCAGCCAGAGTTTCAGAAGTGCTCAACTTTGTTCTTTGCCTAGAAAAGCTTCACTTCACCTCATAGATCTGAAAACAAGAAAAAAGGAACACAGAAAGATTGAAATGCCAGATTAAATTAAAACACAGTTGAGGGAGAATCTACTCATCTTTCTGCAGTGCCCATTCCTCCATATTTCTCTGTTGTACCCTGAGCTGCCTCTTCATCAATTTTGACTGGCAGTGCATCTCTAGATCAGGGTTTTCTCAGTGATGTTTATCACTTATAAATATTACATCTGTTAATTTCAATTTAACATTGTGGTGGTGAAAAAACCTTTTTGGACCTAACTTGAAGTTATCAATAATGAAGGAGTTGTTACATATGTCTAGAGTCAAAGCACTCATCTGGAGCAGGACATCTTAACTAACCTAAGTTAAGTTTTACAATGGTACCTGTCCCAGTCTCTTGTACATAATTTTTTTCTATCGATTGGTCAGTGGCAGAAATCATTCAGATATCCTCAAGATTTACAACTTTATTTTATTTTTTTTCTATGTGATTTCACCTGCAGTTACAGAGCAGTTTGTTGAAGTATTCTTGTGGACTTTTCCTAAACAGTTGTCATTCTGAATAGCTAATGGCACAGCACCCCAGATTAATACCCCTCAATCCAGAAGTGACGCTTAGGGAGAAGAGGAGAATCCCCAAAGTGCTGTATACCATCTACTGAGATTGAAAGATCATAGTAGAATTGCTCTGAAATTAACTTTTGTTCAATGCTTTAGTTTAAGACCTTTCATGACAAAAGCTGTGCTTTTTTTATTGTACTGTACAGATTTCAACTATCCATGACCATTGTTCTCAACTAATACTTTATTTTGCAGTTACTGCTTCACTCGCTTCCTCCTCCGCATTTCTATAGCACCAAACAAAGGGATCATAATTATACTCAAGCAATCTATTTGTGTATGAAAAGGCAGATACAATTCAAAGCACAGAGGTAAAAGACAATCCAAAACAAAGACACCATTATGACCTTTGAAATTCTTCTTGGGAGCATAACTGAAATTTCCTGTGTCAGTTTACCATACAGATGTGTTAAGCGAGACATGTTTATTCTAAAGCGTCAAAAGGTCAAAGGGTCTAAAGTAAAATTTTTTACTTGCTCTGTTGAGAAGGACAATTTATCAAGGAGAAAACTGGATTTCTCTTAAAGTCAGAACTGAGTGTGTAATACTAAAACTGTACAAACTCATAGTAGTCTGTAATCTAGCAGAAATGCAAGAAAATAATACTGCACTGTGTTATAAGTGTACTTATCTCTGTCTGGATTAGGAGTGTGTGTGTAATTAAGCAAACATTATAGCCAGATCTGAATAATTGATTTTAATCTGTCACTCAGGCCCTGTGCCAGCAGTCAGAGGATAGATGTATATATATTACCTCTGTAGTTATTGGTTTTATTGTATTGGTTTCTAGATTCAGGGAGGGTTTTTTCTAAATTGGAGCTGTGTGTATAAATTATGAATTCAAGCACAAGAGCTGGCTACAATCCAGGGGTTTACACCTGCTGAGGTGTTTGATTTGTTGACTAGGAGCTGAAAACTGAAATATGTTGGTGCTGTCAAACTGTGATGGAGCTAATCCCTCCTCCATAGGACAGGCTCTCAGCAATATTCTCTGGGAAATGTAATCAGGGTTTGGGAGCTTACACCATGCAAAAGAAATTTCTGACATGTCCTAGAGGATGGTTACATACTACAAAAATCCTTTCTCCATCCGGTTCTTAATGGTGGATTGTGGCAACATCCCTTTCTACTCATTCCTGACTGTCCTACTGTGATGTGCCTTGTCATATGGAATATTGGTACCTTGCTCTTTGTGGTGCTTCATGGTGAAGACATAGCCAGTAATAAAATACCTAGTTCACTATTAAGACTTTACATAAAGCTGTATAGTCCCTGAGAGCAGGTGGTGCTAAGAAAAAGAAGGGGGGTGTTTATTCAGTTGTAAAAAATGCTTTCTGCATTATGATCTGTATTTTGCAGACGGTTTCCTACTCAAATAATAACTTATCCAGATTCCTTTCACTTTTGATTTTCTGACAGTTGACAGACTATTTTTTGTGGCAAAGAGAGAAGGCTATGAATCCCTCATGTTTGTTTTTCTCTCTCCAAAAGGAACATTTCAGAGAACATAGCATCTGCAGACCAGATTCTTGCTTCTCTGATCAATAAAAGGTTCTGGCACATCAACAAAACCATCAAAAGGAGTAACATTGTGCTTTAAAGTGTCAGTTCTGTGATGTGTCACTGATACCCAGGAGTAATTAAAAAGGAGAAGAAAGTGAGTGAGGATACGCTGTGCTTAGATTTGGTCTTACCTACTTACATAACTTTAATGAATTTCACCTTCATTTACCTCCAGGTGCACAAGAAGTAAAGCAGAGCTAGTCCTTGGCAGCAAAGGAGGAGGCTTGTGAGCAAAGCTGGCTCAAAGCTTCCCAGCGGGTTAATGAAAACTGAATCCAGTCACCCCAGCAGTGAGAAGAAGAAAAGAGATCTTCACCACACAGGCTTCCTCTTTCCTGGCTGAAGCCTGGAGCTCCCCATACCTCCTGCCAGGGCTGCCAGGCTGCTGTATAGCACACCCAATGCCGAGGCGGTACCGCTGGGTTGCCTCCACCCTCCATCTCGTATCCTGCTGCTGAGTCTTGTCAGCACCTGTGTTGTGTGCATATGGTGTATGCAGGTGTGGAAGGTCAACGCCTCTGTTAGTCCGTCTCTTCCTTCCCCCTTGGGAGATCCCCCATCGCATTCAACCTGTGCAATTTAGAACAACATTAAATAAAGCTGATCTTTTCATACTATAGAATATTAAGAGCGGTTTCACACATTATGTTGGGTTTGTGTGGTGGGGTTTTGGTAGCAGGGGAGGGGCTGCAGGGGTGGCTCCTGTGAGAAGCTGCTGGAAGCTTCCACAGCTCCAGGTTGGACCTACCGCTGGACAAGGCCGAGCCCATCAGCGACAGTGGTAGTGCCTCTAGGAGAACGTATTTAAGAAAGGGAACCTGCCGTGAGTAGGGCAATATTGGAATGTGAGAGAACCCCTCTGCAGACAGCAAGGTCAGTGAAGAAGGAGGGGAGGAGAAGGGGGGGAGGAGAAGGGGGGGAGGAGGGGATTCTCCTGCAGCCCCTGGTGAGACGGCAGGCTGTCCCCCGCCAGCCCACGGAGGGGAGGGGGGGAGCAGATGCCCACCTGCAGCCCGGGGAGGAGCCCACGCCGGAGCAGGGGGATGCCCCTGAAGATGGCCGTGACTCCGTGGGGGACCCACGCTGGAGCAGTCTGTGCCTGAAGAACTGCAGCCTGTGGGAAGGACCCACACTGGAGAAGTTCGTGGAGGACTGTCTCCCGTGGGAGGGACCCCACGCTGGAGCAGGGGAAGAGTGTGAGGAGTCCTGCCCCTGAGGAGGATGAAGCGGCAGAGACAACGTGTGATGAACTGACTGCAACACCCGTTCCCCGTCCCCCTGCGCTGCTGGTGGGAAGGAGGTAGAGAAGATCAGGAGTGGAGCTGAGCCTGGGAAGAAGGAAGTGATGGAAGGAAGGTGTTTTAAGATTTGGGTTTACTTCCCGTTATCCTGTTTTGATTTGATTGGTAGTAAATTAAATGTTGGGGTTTTTTTTTTTCCCCAAGTTGAGTCTGTCTTTTGCCCGTGACCATAAGTGGTGAGTGATCCCTCCCTGTCCTTGTCTCGACCCATGAGCTTTTCTTTATATTTTCTACTCCTCATCCCACCGGGCCCAGAGGAGCGCACTAGCGGCTTTGTGGTGCTTTGTTGCCAGCTGGGCTGAAACCACGACACACAACCTGCAAATGAATCAATTCTTTTTACTTTAATTTAGTATTTCCTGACTAAATAAATGCCTCTGTCTGTAATCATTTACTTGAGGTAGGCTTTAGGAGATATATAAAGCACAGCTACTGAAGACCTTTGTGATTAACTGCTATATATTAGCTATATATTAGTTTCCCAACACTGTTCCCTTGCTGCACAGTAACTAAAAAGTTCAGGCTTAATAACATGGCCTCCAAAATAAGCTCGTGCGTGTGTCAGGAATGCCTTAGCAATAACTGTAGTGCTCTTGGTGGGCTGCAGAGTTATAATGACAGCAAATTTTTAGACATTCCTCACAGTTAAAATTACTCTGATCTCTAAAGTCTGTCTACTAGAGAGTTGCTAGTTCCTGGAAAGACAAAATGATGTCACACTCTCTCTCTTCTGTGCTGGCCTTTGTGTCTGCACTGCAGATGTGAAGTAGGGAAAAAGCTGATATCCCTATCCATATATTTCGTTGATGTGACAGTGTCTTCCAGCTGTGCTGGAACTGTTTTGATGCATCCTAAATCATCTCCAGGCCAGACAGGAGCCTGAAAGAGCAGTAGTGGAACCAGTGTTGCTATCATGCAGAAATCAGTAGCAGACAGAGGTCTCTGCAGGTGCTATCTCCAACCTCCACATCCTACTGGAGCTCACAGGCTGCCTCCCTCCATAGCACCAAATCATCAGTACCAAACAGGCTCTCTTAACCTTACAGCATATGGGGTGAAATTATCTGCCAGAACAATTTCTGTGCAAACATTAAACAGTGCCAAGCGCTGGTAAAAGAGCCATACAATCCTCTCTTTACTGAGACTGAACGTCCTTGTTACTGACCCTGCGCTATGTGGTGGATCCACCTGGAGGCCTGGCAGTTATGGAGTAGGTGGCATCGCAATGAGAGGAAATGCCACTGGGAGCATCATGTGTTTATTGCCTGCAAGGCAGCGCACTGAGAAGGAAGGCTTCACATAAACAAATAGCTGAGCGATAGGTCTTGAACTAGTGTAACCTTGCACTGCTTCTATTACCCTAGTCGATCTCTGCTCAGTTTCTAAATTTGCTAATCAGCTGAAGAGTTCAGTATTTATTTGGAATAAAAAGCTTTCATAGCAACTGCCAGAAGCTGTGGTAGGCTGGACTACTCAAAAAGGCAGCCTGGGAGCTGAATGATGACAATAAAAACCACCTGGTACACCATTCGTAGAAGGAATGCCCAGAATGCCTAAGGGCAGAATTTGTATGAAAAAGCTGTCTGGTGACATCAGGTAAATATTTGTACTATAACACAAAATGTTTCAAGAATCGTGGTAATGGCACAAAAGACTTAATAGTTTTTCAACCTTTATGTGTGCCACTTAGCTTTATTGGTGCTAACAGACCTAAAGAATCGTTTCAGAAGCCTGAGGAATAAGGTCCCTTCCCCAAACGACCTACAAATAAGTGAAAAGCTTTGTTAACAGAGTGCCAGTCCTGGATGTGCCTCCTCTTTTCTTTTAAAATCTAAAATGGTTTGTACCAAAGTTCCCCTTTTGATTTCCCCCCTGAAACATTAGGAAGAACGCTAGTACCCAGGGGGCAAGATAAAGACAGCTGTGCTGACATTTAAGCTGGCAAAACACTGCAGTGGGAATGCACTGCCCTGGAGAAATTTATGAAATATGCATATCCGGATTAAGTATATCCTTTTTATTGTTATGGACTGTCTCTGAAGCTGTTTGAAATGTTTAACTGCTTACTATCAAATGAATGTTCTTGCCTTTGGGGAAGGCTTCACATGAAACCACAGAGCCAGCAAATAAGGAATTCAAAATAAAACTCAAGAAAACTATTAGCATTTAGTCAATATGTATATTAATTTATTTCAATTTTCCCTATCAGTCACAGTAATAGCAGATGTATGTGCTAATATCTTATATCTCTAGTGCTCTTTGTAGTCACAGGAAACATTTTATGGGTATTGTCTATTTTTTTTTTTTACTAGTTATTATATACATATGAAATTGAAATGTGCTTTCCAGTGAGTGTCCACCCATTCTAAGAGCAGACATTCAAGTAAATGTGTTGAAAGTTCTTTTACAAATGCCAGTGATGTGACATGTTTGAGATGATAAAAACCCAACTTGATTTTATTGCATGAAATCGTTGATAAATGACAACTGGTAGGCTGGCATTCACTGGACGGTAAGAATTAAAGGAGGTGATAAAGAGCTGTTGTGGCTCCACTGAGCTGCAGGCTGGCAGGACAAGTTGGAAGAAACTAGAAATGTAAGAAAATATATTAAATTTGTTGAATTTTGATTGGCTGATAGTTAGAGAAGCATGCTGTAACCTTTCCTAGGCAGTGTGCACTTTTGGGTCACAAAATGGGAATGTGTCAGATGATTGTGCTGGAAATAATCAAATTTACTGTGATTGCAATTACTTTAGAAACTCGCAGACTCCTGTAAATAAATACTGTGACATCACTGCACATTCATTAACATCATTGTGGAAGGTATTCAAAGTTGGTCAAATCAATCAGAAAAGACCACTTATTCCAGCATCTCCACAAAGTTTGGGTGCATCCTGATCGGCTCCTGGAACATCAGCCTTCGACTGCTGCTGTTTCCTTTTTCCTCCAGCTGTGTTGTGGGTTTTTTTACCTCTGTTTTGGTTGTCTTTCTCTTCATCTTGCATCTCCAAGGCATCTGACTTAACTGCTCTTCACCCAACCACCCAGCACCCATACATATTTTCCACTGGGAGAGTGCCTGGTAGTTTAGCCCCACCACCTGTGTACCTCCAGCAGGAAGAATACAAAAGAGAATGAGCACTAGAGAGAGAAAGAGGCTTTTTCTAGCTTTCTTTTTTTCTCTTTTTCTTTGTGAGCACTGAGCTTCTGCTGTCTTCTGAGAAGCAGAAGGGCACTGCCTAACAGGAGTGAGAGCTCCAGGTCGGGTATTTTCAACCTGTGCACTGCAGGATGCTGGGGATTGATGGAATACTTTCAAGAGGTCTGGGAAAGTGCCTTAAATGAGATTATCATGTCCAAACATCAATTTCACTGTCAGTGCATCCATACCTCCTCTGGAAAATGCTGAGTAGGCACTGCTAGTGTAAAAATGGGCTTCAGTCTCTGACTCCATCTTGTACCATTGAATGGTGAGATAAGCTCTTATGATAAGGTCTTACCATTTAATCTTTAAAGATGCAGTGGCAAGTCTAGCTGATCTTTCTGAGCAGATTCTCCAAAGCTGGATGGCTGTCTATTCAAATCACAATATTTTGAGGGCTCACCTTGCCGTATAAGTGGAAGATGGCCTTGCCCTAGGGTGAATATAGGATAGACAAGACCCTGCTACGCTTGGGCAATAACGTGCATTATTTGCAAAGAAGGTAGTTTGTTGTGGAATCGTTTTTAAGCATCCCTGCATGAGTTGTAAGTGGGATTGTGTTTCCTCAGGTCAATCTCCTTTGCATGATTCAACATACATTTTTTCTTCTGAAAATGAGAAATATTCGCACCATAAAGAAGCTGGGGAAAAAGAATTGCACTTTCATTGTGTTCTCTCTCCCTCTCTGAAGCACTTCAAATGCTCCTACATCCAGGTGAGATGCCGTTGTCTCCTCCTGCTCAAATACCCAGATGGGCTATGTTCTGGTCTTGCTGAGACTCAGCAGTGAATCCACCTAGCTGAGAAGAAATCTCATTAGTTTACAGCAAAATACTGCCACCTACAATAGCAGTGGCAAACAAACAAGGCAAACACTGCCTGTCACTGAATCTCAATTTTCTGAATGGAGGGTATCGTGTGTTATTTCATCTTATTTTCTGTATGTATTCACCTGTTCAGAAAAAGGTGTTCATTGACAAGACCACTTGCATACATTTATTTAAGACAATGGTCTTTGCCTTTTTTTCTGTAGCATCAGGAGTAGAAATGTATGCAGTCTAGGAGCACTGTTTTAATTTCTGTGGTGACATTGTTTGGGTTTTTTTTTAAGAATAGGCAAAAATAAACAGAAAGAGAATTTAAATTACATGCACTTTCACATGACCATTTCTCTAAAACACATTAAAAGTCAATGTCACTGTCCAATCTTCTTTTAGATGGCTAATTCTTTAGATCTTGTGCAACAGTATTAATAATGTATTTAGCTCCTTGGATAAGATAATGATCTGTAAAATTAAAAATTCAGAATTGTGTATTTGAGAATTGAGATTTTACAGCTGGCTTTTTGGCAGAAAGGGACTAGGGGTTTTTTGTAAGTAACAGCTCAACAATATAATCTTCATAAAATTAAAGAACTTCATAACTGTTCATTTGCTTGAGCTATTTCTAATACACGAGAACTTTATCTACATGGTGAAAGCAGGTGAAATAATGAATAGGTTGTAGTATATCAAAAAACGGTAAACCCTCCAAAAGTCTCCAAAAGTTGTTGAATATATACATAACGTAAGAAATACAATGCAATGCCCTTTTTTCACCTGCCAGAGGGAGAGCTAGACGTTGCCTAGTGGCGAGAAGGTCGAAGGCCTTTAGCACGAGGACAGGTTAGACAAGCTCTTATCAGGAGCCTGATAGTGCCAGAAGAGAGGGAAAGGGAGATGAAAGGTGACAAAGTATGCTTGGTCCTGACCTAGTGCAAAACCTTCAAGGATTATGTTTCTGTGATACAGACATTGATCTGTGAAATAGCTCAGAGAATGACTTTGAAAACTGTGGCGCAATTGCTCCTCAGCTTACCTACTACATCATCTGGCAGATATTGGGTGAAGAGAACGCTTAACTGGGAAAATGGGATTTTAAAATCATTGCCCCACAGTCCTCTTCCTCCCTTTGGGAACTCTCCACTTACTTTGAAATTTTGTGCAATGCACGCATTTGGTGTTGATGTTTACCCCTGATTAGATGTGGTTATCAAGGCACACCTGGGCCCATAACAGAGGAGGTTTTCCCGGTGTTATGCTTGTACGAAGTCCAAAGGGACTCACAGCTAAGCTCAACAGCAGCTGGATCTGCTTCCATGGTCTTTTTATTTATCTGTTTGTTGGATGTAAGCACTATGTTCTCCTTTCCTTTTTATTCCTAGCACTGAAGCTCACTTGCCGAGTCTTACCTCATTTCACTTCCGACCCTGTGATTTAATCTGTGTGAAGTGACTCCTGGCTGCACGCAGAGCTGAGCTGGCCTCAGTGGCACTTGACCGAGCCTGACCACGTGTGCCCGGCAGATGATCAATGTCTTTGATTAGATGATGCTTGGGGCAGGAATGGTCACCTTGGGTATTGCTGTGCTCTCTCTCGCGGCAGGAATTCCCTCGAAAGTAAGCTCACATGCTGCGCACACCACTGGAGCCCACCTCCCAGGGCACCCAGCCCACGACAGAGACAAACACGCTTGGTGCACGCCTCGCAGCCGGCCATACCCTGCCAGCAAGGTGGCCTAGGAGCAGACCTTTGGGCAGGTGGTGGGAATCAAGCCTAGAGCACCTCCTTGGCAGGTTTCATCCGCAGGTACAGATGCCTCTAAAGTTCTGCAGAACCTTGTAACATGGCTCCAGGCTGCAGCCCAGGTGTGTCAGCCACCAAAAGCTTGATGGGTTTTGGCTGGTCCTGAACCCATGGGTCGGCTGAAGTGATCAGAAAATGTTTGGATGACTACAAAGTCTTCTAGAAATGGGTGTGTATTTAGGAAAGAATGCTAAACTTTTCGGATAGGAGTTTTATCTAGCTCTAGCAAAAAGTCAATTTGGGAATAGTCTTGCTTTATTCTCTTGTTTCAGTTTTTATTCCCAAGTACTAACAGAGGCAGTTAAATCAGGAATTATTTTCAAATGTGAATCACTACTCAGCACATGGCTTGCAGTTAGAAATAAGCTTTTAATCATACTCCCATGCAAAACCACTATTCAGAAAATTTAGATATTTTTTTTCTTGTATAAAATTCAACTCTTAACCCAAACTAGAGATTATGGAACAACACACACATGCAAAACACTGTCTTTTTCCTGTCCTAGATTTAATCTCCAGTTCCTGAAAAAATGAATTTTGGGGGAAATAGTCTTCAAGAACTTAAGTATATACTATTCAGTCACACATTTCATTCAGTCAAAATAAGATTTTTCTGTTAATTAGTCTTGCAAAATATCTTAGTTAAGAATTAAGAAATTTATCATCTTGTAAAGGAGGGAAAATGCTTCCACATTTCATTTTCTACATTACTCAAATGTGGATAACATACACATTTGAAAAACGTTGTCCATTTTATCAGTTTTTACCATCAGGACACTTTAGACATGGTCCAGATGAATATGGACCAGGAGGTGAGTGTAGGCATGTTGGGTTACCTGTATCAGCTGTGATCTGTGCTCCATGTGGACACTGCTGTGAAAGGCATGT
This sequence comes from Astur gentilis, assembly GCF_929443795.1. Taxonomy (NCBI): domain Eukaryota; kingdom Metazoa; phylum Chordata; class Aves; order Accipitriformes; family Accipitridae; genus Astur; species Astur gentilis. The sequence goes on from NC_064881.1 coordinate 13,048,696, forward strand.
TGTAACTCAGGCTGCCTACAGGTACTATACAGCCTTTCCGTGCCCTGCTAGCAAGGAATGGGCTCGGTGTTTGTCAGTAAACTGTCAGTAGACGCCATGTAAGACAACGTGGGATATGTAGCAGAAAACTTTATGTAGCCCATCCGGAGAAAGGCTAACAAGAACTCAGGCGTTGCTGTGTCCCATGCTCTGGGGCTCACCTGGCCTGTGGCCACCTGAGGACCTCAAGAAGTAAATGATGGAGTAAATGATCAACCTTTTGTGACCGAACGTACATTATGTCAGTGATCCAGTAACGCTATCTAATACTAACAAAAGATGATATCAATAAAGATTAAAATGATGTTGTTAAAAGGAAATATCAAGAGATTGAAAAGACACTCAAGGAAACTTGCTTAAACATTTCAACAAATATCTGAGGAAATTCAAAGCAATGTTCATGTATTTTTAGTTCCCAGAATGAGAGGCAAATCCACCTGCAGCTCCATTGAGTTTATAATCATGAAGTAAACTGTGTTTAGCCTATTTAGAAAGACAGACAGTTTTAAAAAAGACATGTATACCAGATATTCTAATGATGCAACGTATACTGATACAATTCTCTGAATCGGTTTTAAACTTTCTTTTTTTGCTAGAACATACTTCAGTCCTTAGATTAAATAGCCAGGATAAATTGATAGCAGAGCAGAATTATAGTGCTCTGAAGCAAAATCCATGTGGAGTTTTCTATTAAAAGGAAAACAAATTCTCAACAATTGCGGTCTGAAATACCACAGTCTTAAAGTGTTAAACTGGTGGTATTAGGAAGTGCATTAACAGAAAAGGGTTACACCACTATTGTGTGGAGGGCTATATGTTCTGTTTACACACACGCTTTACCTTACCTCCTCTTACATCAGCACCAGTTTCACAACTTTGCCAGTTGGCTCCTTTCACTTTTCATATTGGCCTTTGTTCATCAGGCAAGCTTATGCTAACTAATAGCTCATGGCTTAACAATTATTTATGCTTTGGAGTACTTACTTATGTGATCATTTAAAAGAAACAGTGTGAACTGGAAACTTCATAAGCTTTTGCTCAAAATTCTCACATTGAGGCAGTCATGTGAGATAGAAGAAGGAGAGGAAAGAAAACAAACAGAAGAAATATTTCTCTGAGAGGTCGGGTTTTTTGACCATCCTGTTGATTCTACTTGCTTATACTCTGCAACACTAAGATATTGAGCTTTGCTAGTCTACATGTACAGTTTTAGCCTGAAGAGGGATTTACTCTTCTGTTTAAAACCTAGAGGACTTACACAGTATTTTTCATGATGAAGGAGGATATGAGGCAGTAAATGGCTCATGCAGGCAAACATGTGCTGCTTCACGTGAGGCTCACTTAAATATGCATTCAAAGTGCCAGATGTATGGCAATGAGGGAAAGAAGACAGAGCACAATGTTATTTTTTTTCCTTTTGGTATTGAAATGCTGAACTTACTTTTTTGGTCTTGATACATCCCCACAGGTTTACAGCGTTATGCCTTTCACTTAAAGGAACCACCTTCCACTTAGAAGTATCTGGAGATGGCAGAGTTCCCCACAACTATCTCAAGGCTGGAGTCAGTAATGAGGAATTACTGGGTAAAGATGACTTGACTCAGAATATACATCTACACTTGCATGTGTTCTAAGGTTCACTATGCTTTTTCAATTTCTCCCACGTGAAAGTTGCCTATGTCTGTCTCCTTTTTCTAAGGAGAAGAAATTACATGGTTAGGGGTCTGTGTTCATCCAGGAGGAAATGGACAACATGCATTTGCCAGCTATGTGCGACATCTTTTACAGTGTGTAACTGCAGTGATAAACACAAGGTTCCTGTTGTCTGTCAGATCTGTTCAACATGCAGAGAGAGAGGATGGCAATGAAAGAGTGCTATAACTTTTGACAAAAGCAGATGCCTTTGCAATCTGTGTTTTCTGACAACAGAGACTTCTGTGAAGATGGAGGGAAAACATGGAATTGATGTGCTGAAAATCCCTCTGTTGGTACAACTACTTGGTAAAGTGTTTTTCCTAAAACTGAGCATCTACACTTGTTCCTATTTTGAGAAGTTTTATGATGCTGCCTTTCATGTATGAGAATTTTTTCAGATATGAAATGGGGCTAAAAATTTTTCACTGGCTCCAGCAACATCATCTAATTCATTTTCCATCTGCAGACCTGAATTTCCTGAATCCATTTCTCAGGATGGCCAAAAGTTGCACTGCTGAGTTTTTCTAGGATTCATCAGGGAAGCCTGCACACAGTAATGATGATTACTAGAGCTGCATGTTCCTAATAATTCATCAGCAAGGAGATTGCTCCTTCAAGAAACTACAAAGAAAACTTGCACTGAGCTTTAGGTTGCCAGCTTCTCTCTGGCTCAATATCAGTATGGGACCTTTAATGTCAGACTGCAAATCTCCACAACTAACTAGGTGGCCTGAGTTAGATAATGACTGTCTGCTGAAAACTCTATTAACATTGTCTTTCTATACTTCCCTAATTTTCTTCAAATGCTCAGAAAATTTCATTCTAAGTTCAAGTACAAGCCAGTCACAGTTTGAGCTTATGTCAGCAAGTTTCAATACTAAAATGTCTCTCAGTAAGAAAATCCAAGGAGGAAAGTCTTCACTGACTTCACTGATCATTCTCTTTCACTGAAGTCAGGATGAATTTATCTTTTTCTGAAAATTACCTGACTGCTCCAGCTTCTGTTAGAGTCAGAACTACCAACCTCAACAAACCCAGCAGAGGAAGAACTGGCGTGTTCCTGAAGTCAGACTGCATGTGGTCTCCATAGGTAATCGGGTGTATTCAAGATGCATTGGCCTCCTCTCTGCATCCGTGGCTGATGTTTACTTGTGCTCTGGCTGCTTGTCCAGGATGTGGGCATTCTGACAGCTGGGACTAGAAGGTACCCAGAAAACAGGGGGGTATTTCATGAAGTTTTAGGGGGACAAATTGCTGCTACAGGAGAGACGCTATTGCTGAATGTGTCTGTAGTTCAGATTTTTGAATATTTTTTTTTTCACTTTTCTTCTGGAAGAAGCAAACTTTGATTTTAAAAAGTTTCTGCAGTAATATTAAATATTGCCCATCTATCTATTTGGTTTTCAACACAGTGCTGTCTCCTATTGTAATATTCATATCTCATCATGGCATCCAACTTTTTCTTCCTCCCTTATAATTACATCACCTTTCTCAATAGTATTGCATGTATTTCTATAAACCCTGAAGGCAGTGTTAGAAGCAGTCTAAACTTGACTGGGGTGAGATAGAAATGCTAGGCAATATCTTACACTGTCAGGAAAGAAGCCCTCGAGAGAAAAAAATAGAGCTGAGATACAAATGTAGCCTATGAGACAGGCTTTTATCAGCATGTGGGGGAAGTATCAGAAATAAAATAACCCTCCCTAAAAATCTTTAATACTTCTTGAGTGCTACTGCACTCAGAAGTTTAACTCTTCTAGAATACCACAAAGCTTTTTATAAGACAGATAAATCAAATTGTGTTAACCTTCTGCTGATATCTGGGTTCAGCACATGCAAATAGGTGTCAGGCTAATCTCATGCATCTTTGCCCTGTGTTGCATTTCATTAAAGTGGAAGACCTCACTGTGGAGAGCCCCAGCACACAAGGAGGTCAGTGGCAGAGTGGAATTTCAACAATGCAGAAACCATACTGTTTCTCTGCACTTGAAAGGGCTAAACACCCACAAAAACATTCTCAGGGTAGAAGAGTTTTAGATTAAGTCATGCTGTATGGTGTTTCTTTGAGCATGAGAACACAAGAATGTTACGATACCCTCTTAGATAAGAAGTACTTTTTCTTTTTAAGTGACCTTATGTATTACCTAGTCCTTTCAAGGAAAGGATTTTTAGTAGGTCTTGAATTCTAGGTAGCTGTCTAACACTAACAACCTGTCTGCCTTGAAATCTGGATTACATGATTATACTGCGCAGTACTTCCTTGCAGCATTTCAAAGAAGAATTTGTGAACCACAGTGGTAGCAAATGCTGTAAGAAAAGCTTAAAAGGAATTAACTGCTCTCAGGCCCAGGATGAAGGGCTGAAAAAAAAAAAAAAGGTAGTGCTGGAAAAAAAGAGCAGATGGTTAAAAATCAGCTTTTACAGAGCTCTTCTTACCACCACCATGTATAAAAAGAAACAGAAGCTGAATTAAAATGTGCCATGAGAAATAGTTTCAGCCATTCTAAACACCACTTTCTACTCTCTGGGCATTTGAAAGCAAATGATATTTAAATCCATTTTATGCAGATAAATGCCTTTAAGCTATTAATACCACTTGAAGTAGCTTTAGTGAAAATTCAGCTCTTTCTCTTTTTCCCGAGTGGCATGTATTGGGAGGAGGAGGAAGAAGAAAGGGGACAAACATACTTAAGAAAGAGAAAAAAGCCATTCAAAAGCCATGGTCTTTTCTCTCAGACTTACTTGCTGTGTTATAGCGTACCCAAGGATTAGATTAAATAATCTTTTTTACCTAACAGGAAAATTATTATAATCCCCCAAAAGCTAAGCTTAGAGAGCTGCAACAGTTGCATTTTTGACATACCTAGAAAAATGAAAGCATTCGTTTCTGTGGCAATGTGCTGCTGGAACTAAATTCATGTCTGTGAAGTTAAAGAAATGACAGAACAACGCATTTATCATTAGAACTGTTGGTAATGGGCATTTCTCAAGCTTTTAAATTATTGAAATATCTTACCATGTGGCATCACTTTCTCAGAATTCAGGATTCAAAATTAGAGATAGTATGCAAAGCACCATTCAAAACCAGCCTTCTACCCAGGTTCCTGTTTTACACAGCAATCTTACCAATTCAAACCATAGTCTATGTGATGGCTATGACACTTTCAAATTATTTATACACAGAAAATTTGAAGATCCTTACTTGTCCAATACCCTCTGATGACTCAGTGTAAAGCCTTTATTAAAAAAATAAAAATAAAAAAATCCAGAACCCCCAAAAGTTTGACCCATCACTATGTATGTGAGCACATGCTTTTATCAGCCCACTGTTTGCTTGAGTCATTCTTGTCTGTATGAACTCTCAAGCTGTTAAGTTCTCAAGAACAGATCCTGGTAACACATAGAGTAAACTTCGTCTAGGAAAAGGTTAGAAAAGTGTGCTCCAAAATCATATTTATTTGTACCCTTAATTTGAGAGAACACTTGGCTATTATGAATCATTAGAGTATCTTGAACAATGAGTCACCAAAACACAATGACAGAAGAGTTGTGTTTCAAGAAAAGCATGAAAGTTCAGTTCTGACAAATTTTAAAGAAATAATAGTATGGTCAGAATGATATGGGTTATGCTGCAGGCAGCTACGTTCCTGGAGTCTCATTTAGGATCAGATTCTGCTGTTATTTGCATTGAATAGTGCCAAAGTTAATGAGACTGCTTGCAGAGCTGCTCTCTGTTAAAGTCTCCAAATCAGTTTGTGTTTTTTTTAATATATTGTTCCGTAGGCCATGATCAGTGTTATCTTTAATTATTTTATGGTGTTTGGAGATACCATTGTCATAAAATCCTAAGTATTGCATTAGTTAATACTAATTCAAGTAGGAGTTCACTTCTTCCTATTGCCTTAATTTCTGTTCCATGGCCATGACTTTCTCAGATGGAAAGCATGTGGCAGTACAGAAGTATTAAGGTCCTAAGCACGTGAGCTAAAGAGAGGAGCCAAGAGAAAGGGAACAAAACACTCTTGTGGGTTGAATGAGGTTTGTACCCAATGTTCATTCTGAACCCTTGAATTCCATGAAAGTGGAAGATCTAATTCTCCATTTTGCAAGACAGAGTCCCTACCCTGGCTTTTAAATTCAGACCGATCCCTGGTATGGTGAGAGGTACAGATTTCTTCCACCCATTTGGGTTCTGATCAGAAACTGGATTGGAGCTTCATAAGCCCTGGAGCTGCATCTTCAGAAAAAAAGAAAACATGAAATCAAAATACGCTCTTTCCCCAAATACATTGGTCAAGTTGCAGTAGCATGGGAGGCTTTGGTGACTGGAGCTTTGGTAGAAGGGAAACTAAGTGTACCAAACCAAAAGGAGGTCTTTTGCTGCTAATCTGCTTCCTAATGGAAAGGGGGAAATGTCAGACTGTGGATGGGAGGTTGAGGTTGCTAAGGTTGGGACTGAAAGACTAGGTGAAAGTGAAGCCTAAATTACACTCATTGCTTTTTTTCTGAAGAAGCAGACTCATTACTAAGGGATGCACTAAGATCCTAGACCCAGCAAAGCCTAGAGTGGTTCAGGTGATATTGCGGTGGCTGCAATGTGCACAGCAGTAGCCCAGTGTCCTGGCTTCAGCAGAGGACAGCAGTAGATGTTAAGCTTTTAGTGATATTCCCCTACAATATTGCCTCCCAGCCTTTGATGATTTCTGTCTCTGTGTAAAACAGCATGGCACAGAGCTCAGAGCAAACCATTTAACTGCACACTCCTGCAGCTGTTTTTGTAGCTTGCTTGGAGTTCAGAGCAGCTGCAGCTGCACAACAAACAGCCTGAAAATTAGCTGGGTTGAAGCTGCCAGAAATATTCCCCGTACCAAACTGAAGCATAGACATGCTGCTGACAGGTACAGATAAGCCAAACAGTGCAGCAAGAGCCAGGACATGTGGAGCAGGTGGAGTGGTATGAGGCACAGATGCTTCTCCCTGCAGAAAATGGGCTGAGAGAAAAAACTGTTAAGAAAGAGAAAGTGATGGGCCTGGTTCTTGAGCCCATTTCCACCATCCCAAGTGACGACCATTCATATGTTAGTACAGCAGGTTTTACAGCCCTGCACATACAGTACAGATTAAGCTGCTATAGTTCCAAGACTTACACTGAGCACGGGAATACCTGGGTTTTTCTGCTGGTCTTTTCCATAAGCATTCAAACATTCCTTTTTCTTTTTTTTTTTTTCCCCTCAGAAAACCAGCACTTATAAAAGGGAAATAACCAAAATTAATCATGTTGCTGTTGTTCATACTTCAGAAACAAATATAAATTTTTAAAAAGTTTGGATTGAAAACAAAAGATGGAAAAGTCCTGGTTGTGGTTACATCAGTATAAATCTTTTCCAGCTTTAACAGTGTCTGCGGAGTTTACGAAAGACTTACGTTCTGTTCACCCCATATTTCAGTGTGCATCCTTCTGTTCTGGCCTGTCTCTCTCTCCTGACATATTACGCCTTTCCATCTCTCACCTTCTGCTCTCTTCCCTCTCCCTCTGTGCCTTTCCCTATGCTTTCCTAACTGCAACTTCTAAGAAAGTTAAGGAATTTTAGCTGAAAGCATGTTGCACTGTTGCCCTAGTACAGAATTTTACTCTTAAATATGTCAAAGGAAGAAGAGTCTATAATATCCCAAGGTGGTTCATCCCAGGATTTTACCACCATAGCTCCAAAAGTTTTTCTTTATTTGGTGTCACACTCAGTCTTCTTTTTTTCCTGGGATTCAGAAAATTAATTTCCTTGGATTTTCAAGGATTTTGGGGGCCAGTACTGTTAAACAGTCATGGGCAGACAATAGTGTATGTACAACATTACACAGTGTATATACGAAGAGGGTAAGTATATTACAGTATGTCTTCACCAGGTCCCATGAACTTCTGTGTGACATAAGCACTTTCACACAAGTATCTTCTGCCAAGCAAATCACTCTCTATTCATCTTCTAGTCATAAGGAAAGTAATTGGCCCATGTCTTCAGAAAAAAAAACTTTTTCAGAAAAAAATCCCAATAGGTTTCACAGACCTGTGTGTTTGCTTATAATCCACTGTGTTGATTCCCTCTTGATGTCAAAATGTTTAAAAACCATTACCACCAGATCTTATTCTTTAGGAGTCCATTACTGTTCATGAAGACATCCTCAAAGACAGACCTGTTTTTTCAGGGGTTTTTTCACCTCTTTGTTCTATAGGAGCCACATATGTCATATGCTCAGCTGCATGCTGTGGCATGAAATTTTCATGGAAGTTTTCAAAAGAATAAAAAAATATAAATCCATTGGCACAACATAGCCTATAGTTAATTTTATGTTCTGTGTAATAATAAAGAAGGAACTGTTGGTTTCATTTAGCCATGGTGATTAGTCAGCAAGTATCTGTAATGTGAGATGCAAACACCTAAGTGGAATGGAAATGTTAATTCTTACTGAAATATGAATACACAAGTGCAGTGATTTCACCATTAAATGCAGCAGGTGTTTAACAATTTCCCAGTAAAGCAAAGCCAATGGAGTAAATTATTTTTGTGCTGAGAAATGCTTTTTCTGGAGCTTGGTAAGCTTAGCAGTACTCTAGCGAAGGTCCACCTTAGCAGAGACACAATATGCAAGAGCGACGTTTACTCCCCTGCAAATAAGAAAGTAAAGTAAAGCAAAACCAGGCCTGCAAGATAAATTGTTTTCTTATAAGAGTATTAATGTTAAAAGGTCTTTCGTGGTGTGTGTATTAATACACAAGCAAGGAAACCTTACTGCTTCATAATAAGGAGGGAATTTGTACAAGACAGTACATTGCATATTTACCAGTGAAGAAACCTTTCTAATCACATCAGATGAAGAGTAAAGTGGCAAACATCATAGCTGGTTGCTTTTGACTTGCGTCCTGTTCTTAATGTATGATTTCTGAGAATACAACCAGATCTGTTATAAAATACACTCAAGAACATGGGAATGGTTTGGGAGTCAAAAACTCGACTCAGGCAGTCATGGGGCTTGCAAGTAAATGCTTTTCCTGACATTTCAGAGTTTTTCACCCTGAAATGAGCTTTCCCATCTAGTGAATAAAATGTATTCATCCATTTATCCAATGGTTAAAAACTCCTGCATGTAGTGGATTTATGTGTGTAGTTATAGGCATACAAATAATTTCACAGGTCTCCGCTGTGTTTTCTTACTTTGCACAATGGCTTTATCCTGAATCTCCAAAAATTCCTGTGAGAGAAAGTGGTATATAAAGCACTATCAGACTGGTGGTCGTCTTTCAGTTGCAGTCAGAATTACACTAATTTCTGCTGTGACTATAAATGTCCTTGAACAGCTTATTTTCTCTAGAGTATTAATTGCCCATAAAAGGACAAGAGTTACGCAGTTGAATTGCTTGCTCCAGTGGGAATACAATAGTTTAATGGCAGTGTAACAGGCAAATTTAATTTTTCTGTTGCATTCAAATAATTTTTTTCCTTTCACATATTTAATCTGATTTCTTTATCAGCTCAAATTGTTTGCTACACTGTTGTCCAATTAAATTTCCAACTTTTGAAACAAAAATTGGCTCTTTACATTGGTTCTTGAAGTTGGCTCTTTACCTGAGCTATACATTTGCCAGAAATGAAAAAAACGTGCATTCGTATATAGATTCCTCCCACCAGCTCTCTACATCAAAATCCTATCTGCTGATGAACAGAGGTCCCTGAAACCAGGCTCAGCCCATGCCAAGGTTGGTGGGTTCAGCTCCCACCAGAGGTTGAGAAGCACCATCCCAGTGTGCTCCCACACTTCTTTCCAACAACAGGGCAGTGGCTTTCCAAAGTCACTAAGTCAGGCTCTCAGCCAGGGGAGGCTCATACACACCCTGATGTACTGCACATCATCTGTCAGTTTTCATCCCTCCAGTCAAAGGATTTCCTTGGGAAATGATTTTTTGTAACTGAATGATGGCTTACACTCTATTTTATTTCTGTGTCTCTACAGAAATAGCGCTGCAATTATAGTTTCATGCCTTAATATAGTTGCCTAAATTGACCTAACCTGGTGAAAGTACACTGGATTCAAAAACTGTAAAGATATTGAGTAGTCAAATGCAGTAATTAAGGGAATTTTTAATCACTTCAGATGTAGAAGCTGCAACATTCAGTAGATGACCTTGCAAGTTAGGTCAGTGTACAGCTCTTTGTGGCAGGGGACCGTGAGCTCGAGAGCAGAAACTGTGGTGCAGACACTGTGACTTTTTTCCAAACTGCAGGAATAAACCTCTGCAAGACACTCATAACCTTTTTATTTACTAATGGCTTTTATTTAAATTCGTTGAAGAACAAAGGTGAACATTTACTGAACCCAGATAAAACCAGATATAAATCATCATCCAGGGAAGCTTGTCCACTGCTTCTCTCAAATTTAGCAAATAGAAAATGTTTCTTCATAAGGCCCTTGTTCTAAAAACAGCTATTCCCAAATCACAACTAACTCATTTGTATGTTAATTTTAAAAGTGTAGGTATTTGGAATACTACATTTTTCACGCTTTTAAACTCCAGTTATTGTTTAAAACATTAAAAATATCTTTCATTACTGAACATATCACATATGATTCAGTTCAATTTTCAAATTTCAGAGTTGACGTCTGCAACCTCACCTCTTCGAGGGCTCTCTGAGGTCCATTTGGTTCATTTATTCAAATAAATGAGACCTCTGAAATCCTGGGAAATGGATGGAGGTTTGGAGTGGAAAAGCATGAACAGGAGAGTAAGGAAAATATTGGATGTATCAATGTGTTTTAAGCCTAGATACTAGCCAATTATTTTGTGCTGCTCAAGTACCAATTTATGTAACTTAGAACCCCTCCCCCATATTTTCATCTTCTTTCTTTCTTTCTCTCTCAAAAAAATTCAAATTAATCTTAATAGCAGCAACTGTTTTATCTCAAGGGATAGCTTCCTTTCAAAATACAAACTACTTAGCAGACAAACAGTCACAACTTACCATCACCAGGACTTAATAAGAAGTTCAAGAGACTGATCAAATTGCTATGTAGGAATGTCAGTGCTGGGATTGTGTTCTTTCAGTCTGGCAGGTTTTGGAATGCAATTTTCAGCAAAGTGAAACTTAGTCTGCTTTGTTCCCTTATTTTTCAGATCACCACATTTAGGAAAAGCGAAAGTCTTGATTAATCCTTTCATACTCATGACTTGTGTCTTGATAGCATTTAAAAGTAAAATTTCAGTTGCCATTTTTATTTTAAAATACTTTTCCCATTAACTCTTTAGAATATATTTACTTTCTGCCAAACGAAAACATAATTCAAGGTCAGAAGCACAAATAAATCCAGTCAGGGTTGAAATCCCTCCATCACTCCCTCATTGCTCCTGACAGCATTAAGCAAGGGACAAAAAGGCAAATGTTAATAATGGAGTGTCAGCCTGGATATTTCTCACTAATGTTTATCAGTGCTCTTAAATTCTTTTAAAATGTTCTCTAAGAGAAAAACAGCACAATGTCAGCTAAAATGGGAGATGTCTTCCATGAGAAAATATCCAAACAGTGTAATTATTTTGAGATCGCTACAAGGACTCTGAGGATTTCTTCAGATCTTGAATCAAGCTCTGAGGTTGCATTCATCTGTCCTTGATGGATCGCCCTTAACGTTGGACTGTTCCTTGAGAGGAGTGACACAAGAAGGACATCACCAAGGGAAAAAACCTGGGGAATTTATGGCCTCTATGTTTTCTTAGATATCCTTAAAATTCAGAAGATCACAGTTTGTTCCTTAACCTGCAATAGATTTTTGAACTGTGATATGGTCAGTGCAGTCTGTGGTATATTATAGACTAATACGACAGAAAACTATATGTGGTTAAACAACCTATGGGGGAAGAGTAAATGCACAGTCGTGGAACAAGCCTGTGCAGTCTGGATGCAAAATGGTCCAAAGACAAACACAGACACAGGCTCTGCTCCGAACGAGGGTTGAAAGCTCCTTACCAAAACATCCCAGCCCATGCTCTGGAGCCAGCCTGGCATGTCAGTTATCTCAGGAAGCTCTCTGTCACTGGGATTCCCTGGGACGTGGCGGTGGGGGTCTCCCACCGCAAGCGCCAGCCGTGTGTGTTGGGGGACACGGGAGGAGCTGTGGGGGCTCCCACACACGTGGAAGGGCACAGCATGGGTCCCACCAAGCTTTGTCTCACGGAAGCAGCATCAGTCAGTGCGGCTGAGGTTCTGATGTGGGCACTGATCTCTGCAGGAGCTTTTCTACTTCTCTGTACTAAAATTAAAGATAACTGGAAGATAGTTAAGAAGAACGAAACTAGAAAAAAAAAAAAAAAATCTGTCATGGCCCCTTGTTGCTGTTAGGGACAAATTCTGACAATGATTTTGGAGTCAGAGACAGAAAGAGATGGGTGGGACCATTAGCATTTTCAGGAGGACTTACAGTTCCTGCAGCTAAATGGCTGAGTAGGATGAATTTACTCAGAGATTTTGGTAATTTGTTTACACAGTTATTTATTCTTCTGAACCAGTCATTTAAGTACTCCTGTTCAGCAACTTCTACGAATATAAGAGGGGAAAGGAATAAAATTGAACCAGTAAAACTTTTTATTTGGTTAAGCATTTTAAAACCCCAAAGCTTCAGCCTCAAAATCTGTTCTTGTTCTACTAGTGTTTTATAATCTCAAACCCTTGCTCAACAGGATAAATTTTTCTGGTTTCATCTTACTTTAGCACTCACACTACAGCAAATCAATTTTCACATCAAAGGCATATTAACAACGTCAGGGTCCATTCTCCTCCATGTTGCAATCACATGTTTTTTAAGTTGTCTTGACCTTTGATTGTCATGCATTGTTCTCTCTTTTAGTGCTGTGTATTTCTTTTTGCTTCAGCAGCATATTTACAATAGGAAATCCTTCTGACTGTTTTCCTTCGTAACCAGCAAAGCAATTACAGGCAGCACCACTGACTGTCCATACCACATGTTAACTGAATAGCTTGTGGAGGACAGTCTAGTTCATTACTTCTGATTTTACTGTGATTTCTGTGCTTTAGATCTCTTTCTCATTTTATATGCTGTTTTAAAAGCCATGGCTGGTAAAAATACCTTAAAACATATAAGCACTTATTTTCTTTCAAACAAAGTCTTAACATAATTAAAAAAAAAAAAAAAATCAGATGTTTTTTATTATGTGACTTCTCTGAAGTCCACTGAAATTGTTATAGATGACTAATGACTCCAGCAACCTCCTGATCATGTCATATCTCTAACATAAAATAGATAGTAATAGTAAAACTAAGCACCAGTATGCTGAGAGGCCTTAGTGAAAGTTGTACTGATTACCACATAAGTGTCTATCAACCTGTCAAAATTCATGAATTGAGAAGGCTTGTAAAACCATATTCTGAGAAACCACAGATGGGAAAAAATGGTGAAAACTCTGACAGAACTAGTCAGAGATAGCAATGAGATATGTCTGAGTAGGAATGATTTATTTTTCAGGTACGGAGATTTTAAACAACACAGTTTAGAGATTCACCATCGCTTTGGCCGCCATGGAAATACTAAGTGATTAGTGTTCAAATAAAAAGTCTTCAGCAAAACAATACTGTTAAGAAGACTTCACTTCAGACAAATTCTGATCATGTACACACTGTAAATATAAACAGTCTGGGAGAGGGTATGTATTACACCTTTCCTAGACACAGAATTGGCTTCTGTCTCACAGTTATAACTCCTGAGGAATGAAGAGCCCAGAAGTACAAAATTTGGATCAGTATGGGAAGAGGTTTTCTATTATAGATGATTTATTTTATTTACTAAGTTTATTCACCAGAAAGTAGAGTTTGGGATGATCAGAAGTGTTAACGAATATTTATCAAATTCACAATTTTAACAAAAATGTGCAACAGAGAGGGACCAAAGTAATGTCAGAAAAGTTAGTACTTCTCTTTTCTTTGAAACACACAAACATTTTGAGATTTCATTTTAAAGTTTTCATTACATCAATCAGTTTTTACAAGTAATGTTTTACATCTATGAAAACTAAAAAATTACCAATAAATATTTGGTTTGGTCTTTAAAAATTGGGGGTTTATTTCAAAATTTTGCAGAGAAATCTGGACCATTTTTATTTTAGATTGGTTAGCAACTGGCTCTGTTTTCTGTGCATTCTAATAACTAAGTTAAAACCTGATAATGTCACAGCCACATAAGCCTGGAAATGTAAAAGCTGAAGAGATACTTGGCTTCCTATTTGCCCTCACTGCCTTGTATGGAAGTGATTTGTTTACAATCTCAGCAAAATTAATAGATTATTTTTCAATAATTGCTAAACAGGATTATTCTCTTAGAGAGTTATACTCTTAAGCACTTTACTAAGGCTTAGAAGATACACATGGAACTTAAAAAGTTCCGAAATGTTTTTAAAATGGTTTCTTTGTAACTGTAGCACACTGTATTTAGAGGCATACATTTTTTTCATCAGAATTACTTTCTTGGTTTCAGCTGTCATTAATGAATCACCCCAATGAGTATTGGATTGGTACAATCATAACATTGTATCAGTTAATATATCCATTTGGGCTCTCCTACATATGATATTCAGCAAAATATCAAATATTTTCCAGAACAAATTCCAGAATGACATATCCTGTCAGTAGCTTGAATATTATTAGTCATTGCTGCAGAGTAAATACAGACTGTCTCAAATGGACTTTATTACTATTTATGACATTTGTGACAAGGAACCATATTATGTGTAACGTTACAAAAAAATAAATTTAACATGGAGTATATGCTGTTTTAAGCAATTGTTCAGCTTGAAATATCACAAAATTAATTTGCGAATATAACTTATATTCATTTAAAATATTAGAAATAGCTTCTTCAAATTAGGTAATAATGTTTCTAGGGAACATTCTGTAAGTTTGTGTAGAAAAGGTCATATACCTCACACACTAACATTATACAAAATATTATATTAAAATAATAGAATTATAGTGCAACTAGATAAAAGGTAAACATTTTTGATGGTTTGAAACATTTCTATTAAACTCTACTAATTTCCTTTACCTCCAGACCTGGTGGTTTAGTAAAATTACTCCACAATATTTCTGGACTGATTTCCAGCCTGAACTGATTAAAGTATCCAAATTTCTGGATACTGAACAGAGATTAACCTAGTAAGTCTTCTTCCATTTGTTTGCTACTAAGAATCTCAGAGAAATACTTCTGACATTCCCATCTGGAGAGCAGATACAAATGAAGGCTACTGCATTGTAAATCATGTCTATGACATTATAATAAGGACAAAATTTGTTCAGAAGAAAATATCTTCACAGATCTCTTCATGACTTTCTTCTTCTGCCTACAGTGAAAACAGCTGATCTTCACCTTTCCAAGAGCTGACAACACAGTGAATTACTGGATTAGTCCTGAGTCCATACTGAAGTAAACAGCACATTGTGAAGATTTTCATCCACACTTACAACTAAACAAAAAGCCTTTTCTTGTTTCTTTTTTTAAACCACACCATGTCCAAACATGCTCATTGCTCCCACTTTTCCAGTAGGACTAAGTTATCCTGAGCTGCATGATATAATTTCTCTGTGGCTGTTTAGATTATATTGGCTCTTACAGCCATGAAATCAGGTAGATTTTATGTAACATAATTTAGTAGTGTGCCAAATTTCAGATAGGCCACATTGGCTACCAGCAAAAGCTGTAATATATTTTGGCTGATACTGTGGAGAGGTTGAGAGGGGGGAGGGGAAAAAGGGCTAAGAGAAGAAATTGGAGAACACTGGTGAAGACTGAATATTTCCTTAAAGATCACTGATGGCAACCTTACATGAGAAAGTGCCTGCCTGACTGGTAGCTAATCCCTTTTATAGAAAGTTGCTGAGGGTGAGTGAAGTTGTATTACAGTATACTACAGTAGGAAAAAGTTATATTATAGTATGGATTAATTCCTCTGTCTCTTCAGATATTTATGCACATACAGGAACTGGTAATGACTTGAAATTCATAGCCAGTCTTATGCCACTGTCTTAACAGAACAGCAACATATGTAGAGTATAATGTTCAAGTTTCCTAGCTCTGGCAGTCCCCTATCTGTGCACGTGAAATGCAGTAACTACATTGTTTGAAATGAAAGCAGTGGTATATGTATGATGTGCCAAGCGAAGAAATCTATTACTCCACTGAATACTGTCAACTACATCTTGTTAGATGCTGTGACCGGGGTGTTTAAATGGTGCCATGCAGAAGACAGTTTTGGTATTCAGATGTGGCCTTATCCTCTAGAATGAACAAAGGCCAGAGAAAAAAAGAGAGGGTGTAAATTGTGCGTAGGACTAAGCAGCCGTCAGGTAGAGGACAGAGGAGAGGAGGTGACTGAAGGCTTGGTTCGACCAAAATAATTTACTGATGCTCCTAAATCGACAACTTTGACTAGCAGCAGTGACCATTGGAAATTCATATGCTGGGAAAGAAAATGAGCTCTAGATTTTGTGGAGTGGTCAGTGCAAGCTTTGAAAACAAAACAAAACAAAACAAAAATTTGAAAGTAAAATTGATACTATTAACTGTGAGACTCCACTCTCTTCTTCATTGTTAAGTCACTGAATCTCATAAGAGATCAAACCAGAGAACGTTTTTTTCTTTATTTTTACTTTTTTATTTAATCATGAAGCAGACAAATCAGTGTTATTCCATTAATACTTTGTTTCCAGAGACACTCAACAAAGCTAAACTGAATTACCTAAAGATTTAAATCTGAAGCACACAGAGCAACTTGCACTAGACCTCTGTGTGGTAATGCTCAGAAACAGCTTTCATTTATGAAAACTTAATTTGCTTCTGAACAGTCCAAACCATTTCATCCTGAGTGAAATTTTCTGAGCAGAAGTCTAACATGGTTTAACATGTGCCTCACATTCATATCTTTGGATAAATCAATGGCTCCTTCTTAGACAAGTCCTGAGAAATTAGACCTTCACAGAAAAGTTTAGATTATTTCTGTGTCATAACAGAACTCTGTGCCACATTCTTGTTTTTAATATATCCTTTGAGTGACACATTTTAATATATAGTTCAACATGAAAAACATAACTAAAAATGCTACACTTGCCCAACGTCAAAGGGTTAACAATTTACAGAAAAGAGATTTATTAATACTACATGAGCAACATTTTTTACAAAACACTTAGGGGATAAAGCATCAAGCCTTATAGGTGAGGATTTACTTTACAATTCTTGTATCAGGCAAAGCAGCACTAAAGCTCCATTAGGAGATTTCTCTTGAAGTTTTAGCATTTCATGAGCTATGCAAAAAGTAGACTAAATAACTTTATAAGGAGTGGTAATAATGATGGTAGATTTTTATGCACATCTTGCAGCACGATGCTGTGCACATTTCTACAGCCACATGAAAAATCTAACTATTTGCGAGACAGTGTAATATGGAAAGGGAAATGGAGTAGGATGGATAAGCAGAAATGATAGTCAAAACGATGACTTCACTCATGTGCTTACTGTGCAAGAAAGTTTTAGGAATGGGGGGACACTCAGAAGGCTTTGCATAATACAGGTCCTGTAACCCAGCAATATTTTCATTTCTCTCCTCCCAGTGAAGAATACTTAGCTCAGGAACTACAGAGAGACTTTAAAACAGGAGGATGATATTTTCGTCGTGAAGAAATTGCTTTTCTTAATAACTATTGGTTGAACTACTAGGGGGAATGTCATTATGTTGAACTCTTTATGTTAAAACATTTGAAAATTATGAAGACAGTCTTAATGAAAAAAGATTTTCTGTACAACTTACTGCATAGCACCAAAACAATTTCTTTGGAATGTATTATGAAAACTATATGCAAAGTAAGTATTCCCAAATGTACTGAGCTAACGGGAAAGTCTTAGGGCCCATTTTGAAAGCAGCAGGACATAATTTTCCAAAAATCTCATAGTCTTTTTTTTTTACATGAAAGGAGGAAGAGATGAAGCGATGTTCCCTTCTTTGAACAGCAATTAAAGGTTAGGGCAGTATTCCTGGATTCTCTTTTTCTTTTTCTCAAAGAGCTGTTCAAGTCTGTGAACATAATACCTGGCATGTGAAACTATTTATCCCTTAAACAGTACTAAGTAATAGAAGAAATAACTGTGTGGGCTGCAGGTAAAAAAACCGCCTTAGGAAAATGTTTCTGACTGAGTCTTAAACCTGACCATGTACCAGTAACCTACCGATGAAAGTGATCTCTCTGCAACCCCCGGACTCCCTCCCTGCCAGTCACTGGGCACCTCCTGACACTTTGTCCTTCCTGATACCATAAAGGCACAACTTCAAGGTGTGGATATTAAGATGCCTACGGGTATCATGGTTACGTTCATATTGTAAAGTGTACAAACATAGTCTATTGTACAATGGCACAAGTTGGTCTCACCTGAATGTCTGGTCCACAGAATCACCAGTGTTTTACACAAGAATGGAAAACATAGGAAATGGATGTGGTTTCACTTATGATTTAGGCAGCTATATGTCTTTATGTACAATATTGCCCAACATCTGTATCAACAGGGAACACTTCACATATTACAGTGTAAAATGAATGGGTAATAGTCTACATTTGCCACTGGAGAATTTCCCCTCTGTTGGGAAAAGCCTTCATAGCATAAAGCTGGAGCATAGATTTTCCGGCTGATTTAAGGAAGAAGGCAAGAGTTGCTACTTCTCTGTTAACTGCTGTCATAAAAAGCCAAAATGAAGCTGTTGAACATGGTAAAACTTCAGGCTTATTTGAGAAAGGCTCTCCACAGCTGTCCTTCCCTGCAATACAATGGTCATTAAGGTGCTTATCACCTGGGACTAAATCAGCCTGATCCTGACAAGATCAAAGCAAAATAACTTGGTTCACAATGTTTGTGAGCATTGTATGTTGCAATGTTTTACCTCGAGTTTTCCAAGGTTCTTGATACTACTACAAACTAAATGAAGACAAATTCCATAAAACAAGATTCTGAGCTGGATAGAATGCCGTGTCCTATTCAAGTTAAAAAGACAAGGAAAAATAAGCAAATTGGATATAAACTTATCCATTAAGTTTTCTTGTGCACACGCTTGAAGTCCTTGTTGCAAACTTACTGCCTAACAGTGTCTGTGGATGTAGGCTCACATGTGGAAGCTGGAAGGCTGAAATGGTTCACCTCCGTGATTTCTACTTCTCCTCTGTGGTGGCTGATTACACCATAAAGTAATGTTCCTGTAAGAGGCTGTCTAAAGTAAGCTGGCAATGATTTTGGTTTTTTTTGCTTCACTGACTGTGCCACTGGAAAGCTCTGGAGCTGCCAGACCTCCTTTTAAGCCATGCCAGAGCCAGGGTGGTACTTCTCGGAGAGGGGCTGCATGGGCAGGTTGAACAAGTTACCCCATCACCTGGCCCAGTTTAATCCACACTACATTCAAGAAGCTACAATAGCATCACTCAGTACTGCTTCCTTAGTTGCACAAAGTCCTGTTGACTTCCACAAAAATTTTGCAGGCAAGGCCGATAGATAGGCTGAATCTGCACACTGAAGCTTAGGATGTTTGAAAAAATACAAATATTAGCACTGACAGAAACCAAAGGACAATTGAGAGCTGAAACAGTGTGCTGTCTGACAGACAGCAATTAGCTGGAAATGGAACTTCTTTGCTTCGCTTCTCTTCATTTATTCTCACAATACAGATCATACATTTTTCATGAGAAGCAAATGTCTATGCAGATAAACGTCTGCAGAGAGTGCAACTGGGATGCAGGAACACATTTTGAACTCAGATACGAGTACCCTTTTGAAGCTTCTGACTATAAGACAATATTGTAATGGTTTAGAAGTCATATAATGGAATTTGCATTGTGTCCTGCTTCTCCAAAGATACACCAACCTCTTGACTCAAATGAAAAAAACAAATGAAGAACAAAGAAAGACATCTCTCATTTATTCTCATCCCTGGACTGACACTTTCAAAATTAAGCAAAATTCATTTCTTACCATATTTTACTTGTATTATATTTGTGTTCCATATTTCTGCACCAGAACAGTGAAGGGTAAAGCAAGTGGCTTTGAATGTCAAGGTTGAGCTCAAAAGCTTTATTCACTTCTATTCCTCATGTCAATCTCCTGCCCCTTTGTTTGAAAATGTATCCCCATGTTCACACAGAAATGGCTGCAATTTGCAGTGTAGTATGGAGTACTCATATCACTTGGATTTGCATATGAACAACGAATATAGAAGACAGAAATAGTCAACCTCTATACGGAGAACGCAGGAAAATCTACTCTGAATGAAATAATTTAATAAATCTACTTAAAGTTTAAAACAACGTTCATAAACATTCCATTGTATCTTGACAGTTGTTTCTCAAAAGGAAGGGATAAAGCTTTTTTTCAAAGTACTCCCACAATTTTGAGAAAAATTGCCAGCTCCTGCTGTGTCCCCTGCTGTAGAGACAGGCACTTGACTGCCACTGTGGAATTACAAGTGGTCGCTTTTCCAGGTTTGAATGCACAAAGCCTGTTCCTGAGATGAGCCAATTTATTGCCAAATTCAGTTGGTGAAAGAGGAAGGAAACAGGATTAAAATTTTTTTTTCTTGGTCCTGGTATTGGTCAGAGTGATTGTCAGCATAATTTAGGGAAGCTTAACACAGTGTTTGAATCTCCCCCTGTGCTTGATCACCATCAGTCTTGCAAGTATTTCCTTCCAACAGTGCTTATACTGGAGATCAAAATGGGCCTAAAAAGTAGCCCATGCAGAAGGTCACTAATTTCAGTGGCAGGATTTCAGTGCAATAACAGGCCTGACACCAAACAGATACCCTTGTCCTCCCCTAGCCTCCCAGATTTTTCCTCTTACTATACTTTTTCCCATTATAAAGATGGTATAAATGCAAGACAGCGTGAGAACCACTTTCCCAGGCTGTTTTAGTCAGAGTCAGAGGGGTCACTACTGCTAATGCTTCTCCACAAAGATTTAATTAAATCAGTGTCAAGGAATGGAAACACATCATGTCATTAATAGAGACTAATAAGCTTGTTGGTCTTAACTAATCTTATTTTAGGATTGTTTGTGCAAGGATACATACTCAGAGGGCCAAGTAAGACAACCCATTAAAACATGCCAGGATTGTTAGTTATTACAGCAGGCTGAAATCTCTTTAATTTTGAAAATGACTTCTAGAGCATGGAAGAAGCAAAACAAAACAGAAGAAAAGCAGTTTACAGGAGCTGTGTGGATATGCGAATGAGTGTGGTAACTGCCCAAGAGTTTTAGAAGTTAGTCCTAGCAAACTTGCTATTCAGTGAGTATCATAATGATTATTGCTCTTGGACAAAATTTTGCCTTCACTTTATTCTGTGATCATAAATGGAGATATTGTGCACTGCATTCGTATTTATTTGCTCCTGCTCATGATTTTCTCTACTGGAGACTTTTGTAAGAAATATATTCATCAGCACTCCAAGAAAACTCATGCATTCTGTCTCCAAATGATATGCATTCACTTAGTACAAAATAAGATCAAGAAAAGGAACACAATTTTCAGATTTTAGTTTTGCTTCTTTCTAATTGCAGAGTTTCAAAATCTTCTGCATGAAATAATAGGAGAGTGCAGTGGTTTGTTCTCCAGTTCCCAAATAATGAGAATTATGCTACTTCTAATAAATGTTATGAAAGTTGTGTGTCAATAGAAATACCCCCAGCCTCCAGGATCCCTATAGAATACGATGGAGCAGTTACTTTGGCAAGATTCAGGGAGGGCTGTAGCTGTCAGGAAGCTCAGGGCTGCAATAGCTCTGATATCTAAGGTGGTGGGATGCAAAATAGCTCCAGCCGTGCCCAGAATGAGGATGTTGTGAAGCCACAGGACGGCATCCTGACATGCCAGAAATGTGCTAGGTGTCCAGGGGGTCAGGAGAGACCTTTCTGCACCGTACAGTAACATGATGGCAGCTAAAAAGTGCCTTTGTAGTAGGGTCACCAGCTGGGTGAGCTTTCCTTGGATACAGTGACCTTTTTTTCATCTGGAAATTTTGTCTGGGAGGAATGGGAACTTTAATGATTTATTTGGGATTCCTGGACATCCTGTAGTATCACTGGGGCAGAGTCCCTGACTAAGCTGATGGATATCAAGAAATCCCAGGGCAATATCCTCAGTGCGTGCCTGCTAGGTCCTGTGCATTTTGTTTATGTTTAAATAATTTGTACAGCACATGCGTGGTTAGTCAAACACACGTAGATGCCCTGGACTCATTGCATATCTGCCAGAAGGCATATACCTGCATATTTCTATCAGAGAGATCCATAAATAGGGCAGTCCTACATTTAAGTTCCTAATTCGTATATCTTCACATTCAGGATTATTTATGTGTATACATATATGCACATATGTATATATATGTGCACATATATATACACACGTGCAGGCCTTGTCGATACTAGTTCCTGAACTCTGACAGAACCTGGGATGCTTTGCACAAAATCCTTGCTCCCTAGCAGGTGCCCATGCCCCCAGGCACATTGATCCTCTAACAAGCTGAATGATTTCACCCAGGAAAGCGGGGCAGACTGCTGAAGCAGGATTGTAATACAGCTAAAGGTAATGCGGGAGAAATGCTATTGGCCTAATCTTAACCTTTATGTCCAAGCAATTCTTTGGACAATATATGAGTCAAGAATTCATTCAGATCTGATTATTTCTAAAGTCTCTACTAGACCTGATTGAGCCTGAGTAATAAATTATTCTGCATTTCTTCAGCTAAAATTGACCTGCTTTGGTCTACTTTATTCATGTCACCTTTTGTGCTCATACCACTTTTTCTGCGGTCTTCATGCTCTGTGACACCTTTTGTGTCCGGGCCCCAGTAATTCTTTTCCCAGCATGTCTTAATACATATTTCCTGCCAGTGCACTTTCCTGCAAGCTGGCTGGGAATAATTGGGTATGAACTAATACCAGTTCCATAGAAGAGTCTGTGCAAAAGCATAAAACAACAGAAAGACCAGACGTTTGCTGTAGTATTTAAATTACAAAAAAAATTGACCTAATAGTTGACTAGAGACATAGAAAGAACAAAAAAACCTATGGTCCACTTGAAAATTCTCTTCTTTTTTTTTTTTTTTTTTCACTTTTTTTGAGATATGCATCTTTCCACACTTCTGAGCTGTTCTTTCATCCAGGACTGACTAAACACAGCATGATTAGCTTCTTCCAGCTCAGAGGATACATATTTGGCATCCTTTCAGAGGAAAGAAAATAATAAGCAACTCGGACTTTCCAAAATTAACCAGAGAGCACAGAACATAGTTTGCAAGTGCTACCAAGATTGAAACAGAGTGTGATTTCCAAATGCTCATTTTGGCTTTGCAATTGACACAAGATTTTTTAAATGGTGTTATTTAGTGACATGGCTTTTGCCCAGTTTTTACAAGACCTGCAATGGCTTTCTTCCTCCTACTGAAGTTTTTACCTTGCCAGACTAGTTTAAAATAAACTGCAGGTGTATTATAGTCAAGACATGTACAAATTAAGGATGAAATTCTGTCTTTACCCATTTGTTATCACGTTTTCTTTCAAGATTTCTATAGGAAATATGAGAGATTATTGCAGTGACTGAGGTTTAATGATGCATTAAATCTCCTTATAGCTGTTAAATCCCAAAATACTATGCCCCTTGTATCAGACATGGGGTCTGATACGGAGGCTTTTAGCTTTAAACTGAGTTTTTCCTGCTTTCAGATTTCACACATGCTCGCCAAATAGCAGAATTAGGCCAGGAGCATTTATTGCATTGGAAATAGTTCCTGTAGTAAATATTCAAAGTACTGTGGACTTAAACAGAAACTTTCGTTAAAGCTCCAGATCTAAATCAAACAGGAGAAATGAGGGGATGCAAATGTTCTTTCTTAATGTTAATTGGGAGTAATTAATCAGTAATTAATCAAGAAGAAGAGTAATACCAGTGGCTCAGACTGGGAACACAAGCCAGATTTATTCTAGAGGATTAATTTTTTTTTTTTCAAATGGCTTCTTGATCTGAGTAATGTGACTACTTGGCTATTTTTGGCAGAAGAGGGTGGTGCTCTTAATGACACTTCAAGGTAGAGCTTATATTACTAACATATCTGGATCACCGTTTCCCCCCATTGAATATGTTCCCCTCCGGACTGAAAAAAATTAGTGGAAGTATAATTGCTAGAGTTCAGGACTCTGGTTCAATCTTCCACCCCTGGGATTACAGAGTTTAAAGTCATGACAGAATCACATACTGTTCCCATGGAAACTTTTTTGGCATTGATGCTTTCAGGCAAATGACAATACTGGTGAATGTTTAAAGAACAGGATTTCAAATGTCTGTTTGAAATACTTCTCAAATCCTGTTGTTGCCTAAGGGAGAAAAATAATAATAATAAAATACCAATATTAATAATACTAATGTTCTGACTCATGCACATTGTCTTTAATTCAATTTTTAAGTGACTCGACATGGGTTTAACTGCATGTCGGGATTCATTTTGGACTGGGCGCTATAATTGCATCTGATCTGGTAAAGGCTAGAGGGGTGGTTTTTCAGGGGTAGTTTTGTTTTGCTTTTGCTATTTATTTTAAAATCACTGAACTGACGTTTTATATCTGGGAACTGAAGCTTGCCACAGGCTATTCCGCTAGCCTTCATCAGCCTGAGACAGAGGAAGAGGGGTGTTATTTCATCCTTGGGTGCACGTTCCAACACGTGGCACTACATATCCCCCTTGTGCCTGTCCTCCTAAGTGTCCAGGTCCTACCTGCTGTAACTTATACAGCAGCGGTCTCCTCAAGAAAGCTGGGATCTGCTTCTGGGCACTGAGGCCGGAGCACAGAGTGAGCAGAACTTTCTTCAGCCCTGAAGCAGCAGCTATTCACCTGCAGGTCACTGGGGAAAAGTCCCTTTAAAGAGCAGCCTCAGCTAAACCACAGCGGTAGGTCTTTGTAGGAGGAGTAAGGAGAAGGATTTCTCCCTTGTTTTCTTAGAAAATCCTACACAATTGGACAGGGGCCCTACACCCTTAGAGGTGAGCAGGAAAAACCTCATGCTATGGGGCAGTCCAGCTGAGCAGCCTGGGGTGAGCGCCCAGCGCAGAGCCCTTCCTGCAGCTCCTCATGCTGATCACAGGTACAAGGAGCATTACATTGGCAGCTTTTTTTCTTGGTCTGTTCTCTACTGAATTAATCCATTTGATCTTTTGCACTGCTTAATGGTTAGCCTTATTAGAGAAACTTCACTGGCCTGCTACTTGTCCTCCTTGACTACCACAAATTTCTTTTCAGTTCATAAGTTACTCTCCTCCAAGAGTATAGAAGACGACTTTTCTTCAATAATGCTGAATGCCACACATAAAGCCCCTTAGTTTTTCTCTTTCAAAAATACCCCAAAATACAGAAAGATAAGCAAATGAAAAATAGTAATACTTCAGAAATGAAAATGTTCATTAAAATGAGGACAGAATGGAGAAAAGAGAAGCTAGATTGCAGGGAACAGGGAGTTGCACAACCCTGGGGCTGTTCCGGTAAAACCTTTGTCGCCCATGAGCTGATGCCAAAATCCTCACCACCAAGTAAAAGGTGACAGCCAAGGTCTGAAAAATAAACAGCACCAGTTCTCACTGAAAATTTATAGCAGCAGTGAAAATGACAGAGATCATTTTGTACTAACAGCATACTAAGGGAAGCAGTTCTCAGGAGCGCTCTCGGTTACGTATCCTAAACTGGACAATTCATTGCACTGTTTTCCCTTTCTGAGTCCAAGGGTTTTCCTCTGTAAATGTTCAAAAGAGAAAAGGGTTATTCTTACAGACAGACAGCATGTTGACCCTTCCAGCAAATAGTGCAATTACTATACAGGTTTTCCTTAACACTGAACCAAAACCTGTGCTGCCAAAGGACCAGAAACTGCTAATTATTGCTCAGCCTTCTGAAATTGTTTCATAAATGAAAAGTAAGTGCTGAAGTGCTCGAGGGCTGAAGTGCTACAGGATGCAGCATGAGCAGGAACAGCATTGTATCACCATTGGAGCATACCAGCAAGCTTCCAAGTATTTTGACATCTTGACCAAACATACACACGAATTTGTCTGAAATCACTGCATTTATCCAGCCTCTGAGCAAAGGTTACAGGTAATACTCAATCAGCCATACTAATTAGTAATACTTTTATGCAGCAATCACACAGGTATAAAACATCATTATTTTTTCCAGCTCCAGAGCTGTTCTTTTGCCTTGTAACAACAGTGAAGTCACCTTTCTGATGTGTCTAACTTGAAGAGGGGTAAAACATTATTTATGGCAGGTAGATTAGATGTCAAGGATTTTGTTTTCCAGCTGGGATCCCACAGTCTCACATGGTATGGCATTTCTGCATTGCTCTGTTGTTATGCACACTTGTCACCCCTGACTAGGAACAGAGCCACCTGAGATCTGGATGCTTTGTCGCCTGTTCTGCCAGAAGTGGGTGATGAGGAAGAGAAACTCAGTAACTGTGACACATAGGAACACAAAGTTTTCCCTACTTTGAATTAGAATCGTAAGGAAGCTAAGGAGAGTCAAAACAAATATTCTCATCTGTATTTTAACATTTTCATGAAATACTTAATAAACAATGATATATGCTATTTGTTGGAATCACAGTTATTTGAAACTCCTGTCCCTGTAGCAAATTTACTTTAGGAAACGCACAGGATTTCCAGTATTGTACAAAGAGTTGATTTTACATTCTGACACAAATGTTCTACTAATAGCTGGACTAGGCAGAGGCATTAAGAAAAATTAAAACAATCTGACTAAAGTAGCAAAGTTAAAGTGTTTGGGACCCTTGAATAAAAGCTCTCCTTTTAAAGCAAACACCACCACTACCCCCAAAATACCCCACAAAACAAACAAAAACTTTACCACACTATGACTTAATTCTTCTATCAAAATAATCTTCAACGTAACTGTTTTCTGGGTAAAAATCAAAACCAAGTTTCTCTTTCTGAAGGTTTATGGGATTTTGTAATCACTTTTCAAATTCTTGTACAAACTTCTGCATTAGAGTTTGTGCAGGAAGCAATCAAGGAGAGCTGAAGTGATGAGAGATTGGCCTCACTCCAGCTGAGTGGACAATTGCATCAGCAGAGCAATCTTTCCTAATTGAAGAAAAAGATTACAGGTTGGTCAAGCAGCAGGAAAGAGGACATCGCAAATCCAAAACGTTAATTTCAAACCCACTGATAAATCTCTGACTCCACAGAAAGTGAGGAGAGGGGAAACTCATCCAACGGGAGCATTCATGGCATCTGGAAAAATTACGACAGAAAGGGAATGAAAGTAAGCAGGGGGCTACTATTCCTGCCTGTGCCCTGCAGCTGCCCACCCTCACACACACAAAGTGGGCACCTGTTGAATGAAACCACAATGAAAGAGGTTAGAGCAAGGTCAGGTTGCAGGCTGCCAGTGAGACAGGACTTTCTTTTTGCAGAAGACTGGCCTCTGGCCTCGTGATTATAAAGTAAGTTCCAGGTTTCCTGCAGGATATATGTCAGACAATAAAAAGAAGTCGTGGAGAATGAGAGGAACCTTATAATATCTCCCCTGTCATTTGAGTCTGGCGCCAAAGCAGGGAACTAATAATCGCAGATGGGCTTCTAGATGGACCATGCATCTGGTAAACTACCACAATTAGGCTTCTAAATAAAGAAGAAAGAGGGTGTTGATCAATACAGAAGCCTGTGGTTGCCTCTCAGTTACAAACAGTGATTATTAAAGTATTTAGCGTTTCTGGTATTAAAACTCTCGGTGTGCCTCTGGGAGCCTTTCCAATAGTAAATTCCTGTATTTTCAGGAGTTTTCTTCTGCACCCTAGCAAAGGAAAAGAAGCTTTGGAATGGAGATTCTTTATCTTTACCCATCTCCTCCAGCAAAGTAAATAAGCTGAACATAAGTTTCTCTGGCTGAATAGGGCATATCTCCTGGCATAAGTTTTCTGTGATTCTTCAATGAAGAATATGGATGGTGAAGATTTTTTGTTTTCTCTTCTAGCAGGCAGTCCTTATTCTACAGAATTTTTCTGAAATATAGGGAAAAGGGCAACATGCAGCTGTCAGCAGGAGGCAAGCTGTAAGGACAGTTCAGTCTGGTTCACTTACAAGGTTACATGGGGAATGAAATGGACTGCCAGGAATTCCTGGAAGTAACTGGAGAGCTGGCAGAGGCAGGCTGGGCTTGCCAGGGTGCAGGTGTGGATACATGCACTGGTGATGCAAGTGGCACGGGCCCCACTGCTCTTCCTATACAAGGAGATGGCGCTGAGCACCCTATCCTGTCAGAGAAACTCATTTTTGCTGAGCTTTGCTTTGCCACAGAAGACCAATTTCCACACCCAAAGGGAGCTGCAATATCAGTGCTATAGTGCAGCCTAACGAAGAAATACACATCATCCTGGGAAATACCCTTGACAGAGGTGTGAGCATGGGCTAAATGTAGTCATTACAGCAGTGGAAAGAGAGCCAGCTAATGGGAACAAAAAAGATTAAGTTAATATCCCTGAAGCTTACAGGTCAGCAACTAAGATGCCCATAGTTTTTCACTGAATGCTACAGTGACAAATCGCTCTTAAGCTACTATGGGGATTACAGAAAGAGATCCTGCTTCTTGTATCTGAGTTGGAAGACCTCAGTCCTGATCAGGTGCTCAGATCTACCACCAGACCCTGTTCTGTATCCTGCCTGGGAGGAGAATCCAGCTCAAACCAGGAACACGGGTGGTACAGCCCCAGGAGGCTCGAGGGCTGGAGTACCACAGTACGTCTGCTGGCTCGCTATTGCAGATGCTGTGTTCTAACTCCTTTCCTTCTTCTAAGATTAATTTCTTGCTCCTTGGGCTCTCAAAGTTCTCTACAATTTGTTGTGAGCTAGGAAGAAGCGACAAAGTAATTAATGCCTTACCCAGATCAACATTCGGGCTTTTCGCATTAGCCTTCACCAGACAGCTGATTATAAAACAGAAGTTTCAAAGCAAGCTTTTGCTGCCTATTAGCAAACCCCTAAGCAGCGTGCCTGAATCAGAGGACAGTGTCCTGCCATGTTAACATCTGTGCAAAAAACAACCCCTCCCACTCACTTCAGCGGGGACAGTTTTCCACAGGAGATTTTCTTTGGGCTGGAGCACTGATTTTGTTATGTTTATCTGAGCGCACACTGCGGTCCCTACAGAGGCAGCAGGGCTATTATGAGCTTTCCATGTTGATAACACTTGTAATTCTAAAAGAATAAGAATATTAATCTGATGGCGTCAGTAAATCTGATGGCGTTAGTAGGACCTAGGTTCCAAATTAAGCTTCTTCGTAGCAGAGGCTGCTTGAAATAACTTAGGCAATTTTTATCTTTACTAATTCACCCCTCTTGCTGTATATGCATCTGTAGTCTCTTCTTCTTCGTAAAAGGCAAAACAGCTCCATGCAAGCGCTTTGCAGCCTTCCAGATTGTTAACATCCCAGATGCTTTTCAGTCTCTCTGAAGCGTGCACACACAAACATTAGAAAGCAAAAGCAACAAGCTGGCACATACCTAGTACCCAAGAGTGCTACATCCCCTTTGCACGTGGCCCAAGTCACAGGAACTTTCAGGTTCCCTGATACCCCAGAGATTTCCTTTCAAAGGAGTTCTGCATGGAGAGAGCTTGGTCTGGGTCACACTCACCTCTGTAGATGACTGTTCTAGAAAATACTTACCCAAAGGTCTGACTATAAAAAACATCCTGCAATAATGCAGCCACGTTTGCAAGCCTATTCATGTAAATGACTTATACAAATAAATGCTCCTTAGATATTAATGATGCTTCTGTTCCACTGACATTAAACTTCTGTGTTCCTCATCAGCCAACTCAGTGAAAAGGCACCTGCTTAACAGTTAACCAGTAGCTTCTAAAATACTGTTCTTCATTTTGAGTCATAATCCTGACATCCCAGCAGAAGGCTAGGGAAGTTCTTCTGAAGCCAAGCAGTACATTACAGTCTAAAAGGAGAACTGACGTGTGAGCATCCTGTTTCTAGGTAGTTTGCCCTCATTCATAACAAATACTAAGGAAAGAGAACTACTGCAAGATTTAAAGTTTACAATACAGAAAAGCAAAGGTTTTATTTTCGTTCTCTAAATAAATAAAAAATGTTGGTGCACGAAAAGTTTCAGAATTTCAGCTTTTACTGACAAGGCTTTAACTCCATCAGAAAGAAGGAGCTATTGCTTGCACCACCATGGATTTACAACAATACTCTACTTCCCCTCTGTGGCAGAGTTTGATAGCTCACCAGTGCTGCAGCAATGCAGCAAGGAATGGAGGAGGTTTGTACTTCTATTTATTAAAGAATTTTAATGAGAAAAAGAAAGAAATTAGGAATGATTATCAAGAACAGTTTCAATGGTATTCATCACTTCATTACAGTCATTCATTTTTTTCCCCATCTTCCACCTGTTTCAAAACTATTTCTGTCACTATATATTGCACTTGACGGTAGGTTTTTAAAAACCTTCCCATAGTTCCAGACTTCAGGCTCGCAGCTGCGTGGAAGAGGAAGAGCGGTGGGGAGCGGCGTTTGCGCCGCAGGTGGGGGTCTTCAGGACCCCCCGCCTTGCACCCAGGCACCTGGGCGTCTGAAAGGAGCATCATTGCCATTGCGGGGCTTGTTGATTTGGGCACTGTCGCACCCGGGTGCCGCTGCTGCAGAGCCCGGTCGGGTACATCTGTGCGACACCCCGCTGCGGCACGCTGCTGTGCCGGCACGGTGGGACAGCTGGACCAGGACGGTGGGACAGCTGGACCAGGACGGTGGGACAGCCGCTCCGGGCTCTCTGCCGCCGGGTGCAGCAGGTATGCTCCTCGGCTCAGCTCTGTGGCGAAGCTGTAAGTAGGAAAAAAAAAAGGGAGGCAGCCCCAGAGAGCCCTTTCCAGGGTCTATGCTGAAGTGTTTAATAGGAGGTCCATCCAGGTGCGCCATTTCCTTTTCATATAAGGAAACCAGATCCCAGGATTACAAGTCAACGTTTTCCAGGGCCAGAAAGTCACAGTTAAATCATTCAAACAACTAACTCTTCTCTACAGGGAGAACCCCAACAACCCACAGCCAGAAGGCACACTAAAACCTGATGACTAAAAATACTTTAATTAAACATGACTCCAAACATACACATTGGCAACCACTGTCTGCTTATTTTATGTAGTTGCTAGAGGACCGTGTTAAATTTTAGGTAACTCAATGATGCATTTGTATAACCTCTATTTATTTCTTTTAAATGTAAAAAATGGTATTTTAATTTCATTGCTCTCTTCTGATTCTGCAATTCTTTTGGGGGGGCAGATTCTCTATAATTTATGAAATCAAAATTCTCTTACTAATATGAAAGTATTTTATGTCTCTAGACAATGCAGATGACCACAGCCTAAAAGTTAATTATTACTATATCCCAGGAAACATAATATATTGGTATTTTTAATAATGCAAGCAAGTACATAATTAAAAACGGAGCTGCATCAGTTTTAAAACCATTGACCAGTGAATCTCTGAAATTTTATTGCCTTTATTACAGTGATTTATAGAATGGTTTTGTTGCTCTATAGACCATTTCTTAATGTGTCTCTCTTCTACATCTTCCATTTTATTTTTATTTTTTGTCTTATCTGCACTAGACGGTATTTATAAAATAAGATGTGCTCTTTCAGCTGTTGTTGCTCACAATTTCCCTTTCTTGCTTAAGCCCCTATGTAGGCACAGATCTGAGACAGGTGGGGAAGAATGCGGCATAGTTACTGTCGTGGTTTAACCCCAGCCAGCAACTAAGCACCACGCAGCCACTCACTCACTCACTCCCCCCCACCCAGTGGGATGGGGGAGAAAATCGTGAAAAAGAAGTAAAATTCATGGGTTGGGATAAGAAGAGTTTAATAGAACAGAAAAGAAGAAACTAATAATGATAATGATAACACTAATAAAATGACAACAGCAGTAATAAAAGGATTGGAATGTACAAATGATGCGCAGGGCAATTGCTCACCACCCGCCGACCGACACCCCGCCAGGCCCCGAGCGGCGATTCCCCGCCCCCACTTCCCAGTTCCTAAACTAGATGGGGCATCCCATGGTATGGAATACACCGTTGGCCAGTTTGGGTCAGCTGCCCTGGCTGTGTCCTGTGCCAACTTCTTGTGCCCCTCCAGCTTTCTCGCTGGCTGGGCATGAGAAGCTGAAAAATCCTTGACTTTAGTATAAACACTACTGAGCACCAACTGAAAACATCCGTGTGTTATCAACA
Organism: Astur gentilis; assembly: GCF_929443795.1. Taxonomy (NCBI): domain Eukaryota; kingdom Metazoa; phylum Chordata; class Aves; order Accipitriformes; family Accipitridae; genus Astur; species Astur gentilis. The sequence goes on from NC_064881.1 coordinate 13,080,801, forward strand.
TTCTTCGCATACTGAACTCAAAACATAGCACTGTACCAGCTACTAGGAAGACAATTAACTCTATCCCAGCTGAAACCAGGACAGTTACCCATCCTAAACAGGTGGAACAATATCCTGAGAACCCAGAAAGGGCCAGTCAGAGATTTGCATTGCCATTGCAACAGGTGAGGCAGCTGTCATTCCTGGCTAAAGAAATCGTTAACCTGTGCGAAAGGGAAGGAGAAGAGGCTTGATTTTCAACACTGCGTGGTGGGAAATGAGATTGAGAAAATACAGTGGGCATCTTTATACACCCTAATCAGAAATGACCAAATCCGGGACATCAGAAAAACCTCTGTTTTAATGATCTCTTAACTGAAAGGTGGTCATTTTGGGAGATTGCTGGCTAGCTGTCCCATGGTAAAGTTCCTTTTTGGACCGATCTGTATGTAAGGAGTTGGTTGAGACGATACTCTGTACACCGACAGTATGTGGATGGATTAAGACTAGCACTTAAAATTGACTGTGACAGGACAGATGCAATCATAAAATGTAGAAAATACTCTGACAAAATGTGGGCATCCTGATTGTGGCAGAGTTGGGAGAGGTGCACAGGAAACTACTACTGATTGTACTGGGTACCAAACTTGCCCAAAGTCAGGGACAAAGCAGAGGCAGGAATTTGGATCTCTAGAATTGCAACCCATTGCATTCATGTTTTGATTTCTCTGTGAAAGTTAGAACTTAACAGTCATCAGTACCCAGGATCATATCAATGTTACAGCTGAAGCTGAGACACAGGCAGTGCAGGCTCCTTTCTCTGATCCTTTGGACAGATCACAATCCAAAACTTTAAACAGCAGAAAAACATCTTCAAGGAGCAGCCAGCCAGCCTGTGATTTTTCAAGAGCAGCACTGCGTGAGGGTTGCAGAAGCCTCCTCACACAAGCATCTTCCATAAGTCTTTTTATGAGACTAGTTATGAAGCTATAAAGATGATCTATGGTCGTTTCCTAATTGTTAGGATATTGAACTCTTCTGTCAAGCAGTATGAAGGTGAAACCTTTTCCGAGACTGACATAACATAGGTCCCAGAAGAGCTATACATTGCTTCTTCACTTCACTGGAAACAGAAAAAGAATATGATTGTACAGTTGCATTTCAGGGGCTACGAGCACAAAGCAACGGTGGGTCAGAGTCACGCAGGCAGATCTGTGGCAAGCAAGAGCAATTCAGCTGCTGCCTCTTGCATCCTCCTTCAGAGTGACTGCCTGGCCCTGACCTGAAACATTTCTCTATTTTTTGTCAGGTGGGTTGTTGTGTTGCCTTAGAGAGCTCACACAGCTCTGCACAGGGTCAGGCAAGTGCTCGAGGCAGCAAGAAGGCAGAGAAGGGCAGCAGTGGCAGATGTGGTCAGATGGGTTTGGTCTGCTGTGGCAATAACAGCTGAATCCACAGCAGAGCAGCGCCGGGTGCCAAGGTTAGGGTAAGGGATAGAGGGAAGGAGATGGAACGAGCGAAAGGAGAGGGCTGAAGCCATCCTTTCCTCTAAGAGGTGTTGTCCTGAAGCCTTTGGGTATATTTCTGAAGGCATTTTCCTGAAGGTTTTCTCTGTTACATCTGCCTCATAGAAATAGAGAAAGAATAAACAAAGCAAGTACCCCATTGAAAGTCAGCCTTGCAACCTCTCAACTGCAGGGACAAACCATATTTTCCTTCTTAAGCCTGTGCCTGAACAACTACAGCTATTCTGCTGGGGACACATGCTCTGCATAGCACAAAAAGGTCTATTAAATTCCATTCGTTTCTGCTAAGAAACAGCTGAATTCGGAAATAATCCCAGTTTTGCCTGTTCTCTTTTCTCACTAATCTGTTTGCCCTGCTTGTCTTGGCTTAGCTACAGTTTATGGAAGTAACTTAGTTATACAGAGACTGTCAGTAAAGGGCCTATGTCTGTAAAAGGCTGAAATTCATGTATACTGCTCCTCCTCATGTTCTTCTGAACTACTAGGCACTATTTAAATAACTGATGAGAAATTTTCATTAAAACAAAAAGCAAACAAGGCAAATAGGAATCCAATGAAAAATCACTAAAAAATCCTAGATTTCAGGTATCCTATGAAGATGTAATTCAGACCTCTTTCTGCCTTGCATTCAGCTACAGGTGTCTACTTCCACAGTCATCCTCTGCTGTCTGACCCATGGTTTGCAGAAATGCTGAATGCTCGTGGCTTTAAAGAAGGCAGTAAGACCTGTGCTCTAACCCTGTGAAACCTTCTGTAATACTAGGGGATCCAAAAGCACTGCCTGAGGGCTTTCCCCACAACTAGTCAGAACTTTTTAAGATTAAACTTAGATGCTCAAGAAATGTTGGGGGGAAGAAATTTCTAAAGTTTGCTAGCCTAACCTCCTAGGAGGTTGCTCAATTACCATTGTCACCAGCTCTAGAGTTGGTTGCTTGTGGCTTTGTCTAACCAGCTCTTGAAAACCTCCACGTCTGGAGGCTCCACAACCTCTCCCGGCACGTACCACCCTCATAGTGAAGAAGTTTTTGCAAATGCCCTCTGTTACACCATCTGGCACTGCCAAGAAGAGTGCAACCCTGATATCTTTGTAGCTACACTTCAAGATGCTATTAAATTGCCCCTCAGCCTTCTCTTCTCCATGCTAAACGAGCCCACCCTCCCCCTCAGACTTCCCTGGTACATGGTGCTCCAGGATCCCGACCTTCTTAGCAGTCTCCTGCTGGAGACTCTCCAGTTTCTCTGCAGGTCTCTTGCAGGAAGGTGGGGGGCAATCCTGGGCAAAGTGTTTGGGTATGGTCTCACTGTCACCAAGGACGATAATAATTTCCCTTGATCTACTAGCCACGATACACCTGGCATGTGTTTTGCCTTTCTTGCAATGAGACAGCGTTACTGGCTCATACTATGGTGTCCACCACAAGCTTACCTTTCTATAAAAAGGATCATTCCTTCCTTCGCCTCACAAGAAAAAAAGAAAAGCATTGGAACATCATTTTTTTGACACCTTAGCACTCTCAAGAAGCATGAATTGCAACAGTAAAAATGTAGGTAAAGCTTAACCTTATTGCCAGGGCACAGCAATGAGCTTAGTAAGATCAACATAGGTATAAATTCATGCTCATTTTTAAAGTTGATCTTATACTGTGCTTTAAAGGTATTTTCTAAATGTAACTCAAAATTTTCTACATCAAAATGCAGGTAGGGGAGAACCAATTGCTCTCTGAGCACACAAGCCAAGTCAGTCCCAGAGTCCAGGCATATATCCGCAAAGAGGAAGAGCTGCTAATTCCCTGCAATTTAGTCCTTTCAGTGCAAACTGGAGGACATGCTGTACTTCCAGATAAATGCACTCCTGCCTCTGCTTCTACTGTCTATAGCACCGGAGGAAGGAGCTGAGACTGTTCAAGTTCACTTAACATCAGCCCAATCTTTTCCAAGTTAATCCTCTCCTAGCATAACTTTCTGGTTACTAGGATGCAGGCATGTATCATGAACTTAGAATAAAAGAGAGGAAGTGGCAATTTGGAAAGGTTTTGATTTTTAGGTCAGATATAAATCATTTAATGCCTCACAACAAGAGAGAAATTGGAAACAGATTTTGTCTTCAAATCTACTTTTGCCATCATAGAAATTGTTCCACAGACTTGTTCCCTTATGCAAAGTATCTGGAGTCCCCAAGGGCTCTAAGACAAAATAGTAAAGCACCATTGTCTCTGAAGTTTCAGATGTCTAAGCTTTATTGATAAAAACGCTCAGAAATATACCTATTCTATCATCACACAAAGAAGGGAAACTCAAAATCTATTCTTGGCAAAACCAGTCATACTGATGAGACAAAAACTGGAACTTCATCATTTAGTTTTCCTTTAAATTTCCATCCTGAATTTTCTTTTGAGGGGCTTCTGTGGGAATCCACCCTGGAACAGTTTTCAAAGGGCTCAAGTATTTGCAGTTCTCACTAAAGACTCACACACTCCCACTATAGCAAACAGCTGAATATCACAGTCTAGATTTAAATCAGCCCCAATCATAAAATATTTTGGAGAGTCTTCTGAGACAAAACTCCTATCACCTGCATAAACATCAAGGATTTCCACTTAGGGGTACAAGGAGGAAACAGGGTCTGAGCCCACCTCATGTCCTGACACAGAGGATGACTTCAATTTCCACCTAATACAATATAGTTATGCCCTTTGCCTAGTGCTCAGAATTTTTTAGGGAAAAATGGCTGTACTGAGGCAGTGGGAAATGGATGTAATCCACCACCTCTAGTGCCTCAGACCTGAGATGTTCCATCCAGTCCGTAAACAAGGGCACCATAACAGTGACATAGAAGAAGCTCAAGTCTCTCTGTCCTTGTTGTCTGGGCAGAAGACTGCCAACATCGAGATGTTAAGTCTCTTTATTTAAAATTATTTATTGGCAAGGCAACCATTTTAAAGGATTCCTATAATGAACCACTTAAAACGAAGCATATGATTGCATTGATCTCAGGTAGTCCCTTGCCCATTGTTATTCCATACTTGTTGAAGGCAGAAGCATTAATAAAAGGCACAGAATATGGTATTTGTAGTATTGTTCAGATTTTTGCCTTTGAAAAGGTAAGAAAAAAAAAAACCACAAAACTCTTGATGGCTGAAAAAGGGAAGACATGGGAATAGTCTGTCATTGTCAAGAATTTTAATATTTAATATAGTGAAATATAAGATTTTTCCACGAAGAGAAAAACATTTCTAGAGATGCTGCAAAGACTGCGCTGCTGATCCTGAAAATCTTTATTTCATATTATTTGTCCCATTTTTTGATAGCGTCACTCACAAACTAGGGCAGGGCAGACAAATACAGATGAGTGGGTCCTCCAATGCTGAAAACATCTTTGAAACATTAATTGCTCATTATAATTTCAAGCAAACTCCCTGTGCTTTGTCTATTATGTATTTACAAAATGACACTTAAATTACTGAAGCATACAAGAATGAACTTTGTATTTTTAATTAATTTCTGTGTTAATGGATGTTAGTTCAACTGAAAAAAAACCCAAACCAACCCAAAACCTAAGTAGCTCAGCTATGCCATTTTTCTGTTTTGGCTTAAAAGTAAGTTTTACAAAATACCAGTGATAGAAATTTTCTTCTTGGCTGTCAATATGTCATCATCACGATTTTTCATCTCATTTTGATAAGAAATTTGCAGTCTAAATATTTGATCTGAGTCATCTATGATGGAATGACTACATCAGAGGACAAGGGAAGAGCTACAAGTGTTGTCTACCTGGACTTCTGTAAGGCTTTTGACATGGTCCCCCACAACATCCTTCTCTCTAAATTGGAGAGAGATGGATTTGATGGAGGGACTGTTTGGTGGATGAGGAATTGGTTGGATGGTCACATCCAGAGGGTAATGGTCAAAGGCTCAACATACCAATGGAGATCAGTGAGAAGTGGTGTCCCACGGGGTCCATACTGGGACCAGTACTGTTTAATATCTTCATCAACGACATAGACAGTGGGATTGAGTGCACCCTCAGCAAGTTTGCAGATGACACCAAGCTGAGTGGTACGGTTGACACGCCTGATGGTCGGGGTGCCATCCAGAGGGACCTGGACAAGCTGAGGAATTGGGCCCGTGTGAATCTCCTGAGGTTCAGCAAGGCCAAGTGCAAAGTCCTGCACATGGGTCGGGGCAACCCCCGGTATCAATACAGGCTGGGGGATGCAGGGATTGAGAGCGGCCCTGTGGAGAGCGACTTGGGGGGAATGATGGATGCAGAACTGGACATGAGCCAACAAGGTGCGCTCACAGCCCAGCAAGCCAACCGTATCCTGGGCTGCATCAAAAGAAGCGTGGCCAGCAGGTCGAGGGAGGTGATTCTGCCCCTCTGCTCTGCTCTGGTGAGACCCCGCCTTGGAGTGCTGTGCCCAGCTCTGGAGTCCTCAGCACAGGAAAGACATGGACCTGTTGGAGCGGGTCCAGAGGCGGTCCACAAAAATGTTCAGAGGGATGGAACACCTCTCCTGTGAGGACGGGCTGAGAGAGTTGGGGTTTTTCAGCCTGGAGAAAAGGAGACTCCAGGGACACCTTATTGCAGCTTTTGAATGCTTAAAGGGCACATATAAGAAAGATAGGGACAGACTTTTTAGTAGGGTCTGTTGTGATAGGATGAGGGGTAATGGTTTTAAACTAAAAGAGGGTAGATTCAGACTAGATATAAGGAAGAAATTTTTTATGATGAGGGTGGTAAAACACTGGAACAGGTTGCCCAGAGAGGTTGTAGATGCCCCATCCCCAGAAACATTCAAGGTCAGGTTGGATGGGGCTCTGAGCAACCTGCTCTAGTTGAAGATGTCCCTGCTCATTGCAGGGGGAGTTGGACTAGATGATCCTTAAAGGTCCCTTCCAACCCAAACTATTCCATGACTCTATGATATAAAGTAATCTTAATTTCATTTCCAGTTAGATCCTCCTCTGTCCCTCTCCTCCTCCCAGTGTCCTGGATGGGTGACAAACCCACAGAAGTTCAAATCACATTTCCACAAGTGATCAGGGTGACAGAAGTTAGGAATTATTCATGTAATTTTCCCCCCTTGACTGCAATTTTCATGAGAAGGCTGAATTTCAGATGTAGAATTTCAAACATGGGTAGTAACTGTTCATATTTTCCTTTTTCAAGTGACTCAGCAGATGCGGCCTGAGGAAAATTGCTCCTCTCTTCCTAACAGAAACAGTGCCAAACTGGAGGCAGCAACAGGCATCATCCTAACAGGGCCTCACCAGGGAGATTATTTCCATAGGACTTTGTTTGCTCTAATGCAATTTCCGCAGGTGAAAGTGTTAAGACATGGAAACAGAAATCCAGAGGGTGTTACTCAGTAGGATTTTTCTCTGATGACCCAACATAGTGTGTAGAACAATGAACTGCCAACCCCCAGCCCACCCCCACAGTCAGATGCACAGCAAAGCTCAGCCTAATCCTGATACAGTCAGCACTGCAAAAAGTGCCTGTGATGAACATGGACCATGAAAGACTCAGTGGTTCAAAGCATTTCAATTTATACTGAGGACAGCTGCCCAAACGAACAGAAAATGCTTGCTTGCTTTTTTTTTTTTTTTTAAACATGACTGGTTTTCTTTTTCTCATTCTCTTTCAACTCCCAAAGGAACTTAGTTTCCATATTATTATGAAGTTTTGTACTTAAATAGGCAACTATATATAATTAACAGAAGGAATTACTTGCATACACAAATAACAACTCTCAAATCAGCATCATATTTAGACACAAATGTCAACCCATAAAATTCTCAATCTATTCTGCTCACTGTCAGCTCTTTCTTTAAAATTAGGATGCCTATTTTTCTCCAGCTCTTTTTGTTGTTGTTGTTGTTAGACCTTCTGGTATCCATACCATACCTCTGGCAGGCAAAGACCCATTTACATTAGCTTTCACTGCGGGAGCAACAATCCTTGCTGCTGAAGACTGAAGTTTGGGTTGTAGCAAAGTATATTCTTCAAAACTCCTCTCTTCCATCTTGCCTTAGATTTGACTACGCGAGAGCCTGCAGAGGTAGAGAGCAGCATGCACACGCTTTGTCTGTGCAGCTGGAGCGTGGGCATATGGACCTTTTCTTTTTCTCTGTTCCACAGGCAGGGAGGTGACAGTCACTAGAAGTTCATGTGGCACGAATAAAAGGCAATGCAAAGAAAGCAATAATATTACGTTTTTACGTTGTTAATACAGTACTGGAAGACAGTTGTGGAGAAAAGCACTGCAAGCTTCCTGTAAAAGGCTGAAAATTACTTTTTTTTTTTTTTTCTCCATGTGAGAAATGAACACAAAGGACAACAAATGCCAGTGACAGAAATAAGAAAAAACTCCAAACAATTTCAGTAGCAAGTAGCTGACAAAATATCAGTGTGCTCTCCGTTCCTGCTGGCACAGTGGCCAGAAAGAGCCTAGAAAGGTATGATGGAGCTGTTTCAGGGGGCCCCAACATGCCGCTGCAAGACATAGTATTTCCAGGTAAAGATGGGTACGATAGCTCTCGTGCAAGAAAGGCCAAAATAGAAGCCTATTCTTTGCTAACTGGAAGGAAGTTCAAAAGATCTAAAAATATACGGCAATTTATATTAGGTAGAGAACCAAGTCTCAGTATTTTAACGGTAGTAAGATGGGATGTTTCAATCGCTTAAGCAACAGAATAGGCTTTTTTATTTGTTAAACTAAACCGATAAAAATTTGTCTGGTGGGAGAACACCTAGATTTTAAGAAAGAAGCCCCCAAAACCCCCAATGGTGGTTTACAGAGGGTCATCAAGTCATGTCTATGGTGGGTGAGAATAAGTTATTATTTCCATGAGACTGAAATGTATTTCCATGCGACTGAAATGTAGAAGTTGAGCTGATGGAAGTGGAGGAGTCACTCCTCTGACAATATCAGATGTGAGCAATTAACTTGAAATGGCAGGTGGAGTGGTTATGTACTTAAAGCACACAAAGCCTGGATGTACAGTTGTCACAGCTGACCTTATTTGCATGACTTACAGAAGCAAAACTTCTAGGAAACGAGCCTGCACACAGACGTATTCGTGGGAAGTTCACACCATGACTTTCAAGCTCTAGCTACAGACGTCTGTGAATTCATAGGATAAATTTTTAAGGAGCCTGAAAAAAGCTACTTAACAAAGAGTATATTGCCAGTAGCTTATACCCACTGTACAAAGGTGTGCATTTTTACAGCCATATTAAATCAAATTAAAAATACAAGAGAAAGCATGCATTAGAAATAATAACAAGCTGTCAAATCACACAGTAACAATTCAGTGCAGCCCTCTGAATCAGACCCTAGAACTCTGTGGGTGTCCTCTTAACTAAAAACATGTGGCCCAGGAGAAAAAAAAAAAAAAAAAAAAAAAAAAAAAAAGAAACAGGCATGTAAATTCATAGTCCCCAAAATCTTTCTGGCTCTTCAGGGCATTCATGTAAAGACAGAGCCCTCTACTGGCCTCTGCTTTTTTTTTCCCCCCACTCAAGTCATTTAGTATTAAAGAGCCAAGTGTCAGTGCTAAAAGTCATTCTGGCATACATAGTTTGCTTGGGTCTAAATCTATTAGCATGGGGTGCAATTTAGGTTTCAAAAGCCATTGTTACACCTGCATAAAACTATTCCTGTAAGAGAAGTTTAGGATCTTATCAGATTAGCAAGCAGATGCGTCAGTTCAGTCCTGTAGAAAACATTACATACAAGAGATGCTTTTCTTTTGCCAAAATATTTGAAAATCTTTGCTGTTGATGCAAATATTTGCAACAGATTCAGGTACTAAGATTTCAGAAAATTATGGGAAGCAGGTTAAAAGACTTGCTTTTCCCCTAGTACAGAATTCATATGTATTTGATCCCCTTTATTTTAGTTGAATACTATCCCCTTGCAGAAATAGAGTATGCACTGTATTACTTGCTCTCTGCAAATACAAAGACACCAGACGAACCCAGCCTGGGTGGAGTTCACATGAGAGGAGTGCGAACTTGATGCATTCTTAACTCTACAATAAAAATATCCCTTTGGAAGAAAACCGTGTCGTTTTAAAATGTAAAAGCCAAATCTCTGTAGTTTCGCATCAGTCTGTGGCCCTAACAGAATTACTATAGATTAGCACAATGCTTGTTGTACTTTCCGTTTAGGCCGTACCACTTAATTTGGAAGAATTCCTGTAATTTAGAGTCATTTTACTTAAGATATGTGACAAGTAAGGGGTGACCAAGTCTAGGCCCGCAGCGGAGGTGATGGGCACCCACTCCAGTTCGTCTGACCTGACTGCAAAGCTCTCCCACAGCCCCTTCCCAGCTGCCTGACTGTGCTTTCACTGCTTCTGTACTCACCAGTGGCGCCGGGTCAAACCTCCAGTCCTCTGCAGTGAGAGTTCAGCCCTTTCCCTGGGCATGAGAAATTCCCCTCTGGCTGACAGAGACTCCTAGAATGCCTTTCAGCAACTCAGTTAGGGTCCAGACCAAATGAAAAGTGCTGTGCGGTGTTATCCTGAAAAACAGAGTTTAATTATTTATTGTAGCGCTACAAGTGAGCTGACTTTTGGAGTTGGAGACCATGACTGAAAAGCTCGCAGACATTAGACTAGTGTGCAGGATGTCTGTGTGCCAACAGACAAGAAGTCTACTCGGGACAGTCTTACTGTTGTACAAAGAAAGAAGTGTGCAAATGGCTCTTAGGCACGTGCGACTTGAACTGAACTTAGGGTATTTTTAATTATTTTAGCTTGCATTTATAAAGAGCATATGGACAACACTACCACCTGAAAGAAGAAAATGAAAAGGCGGAGGAGCTGATCCAACAGAAAAAAGGGAACCATAAACTGGGTTTATGTTGTTGGGGAGCAGGATGCCACTGCGGGCTGTTTAGTTTTGGTACAGTGTTACGCCTATCCTACTGCTCTGAATAAGGAAACCTGCAAAAATGCTGGCCCCAGGGCAGGTTCTGTGGCTCAGGCAAAGCTGAGCCCTGGTGAGAGGTGAGGCAGGAGGCTGCTGCTGGGACCAGTGTCGGTGGCTAGCGGGTGTCTTCTCCAGGTCCAAGCACGGGTCAAGTCTTTGGTGTGACACCAGTATAACATGGCAGCACTCAGAGCCTGAGTAAGCACTGCAAGCAACCAGCTCTTATGCCCTACTGCAGCGATAGGTCAAGCGGGAGAAGTGCAAGATTGAGAGCCTCATGTAAACGGCTGACAGCACAGAGTAGGCATTAGCCTACAGTTCAATCCGCCAGGCCTCCCAAAAGAGACAATCATTTTTAAAAAGCCAGCTACCAACTGTTAATATATTTACTCAACTTCTGTATGTGTCACCATACTTGTGCTTTTGCCCTTCGTGTGCCTTACCACAACCCACAGTAAAGTGCAATTTTGATGTTTTCCTAACCAGTGTACTTGAAAATACAGTATTTTCAGTGCAGCAAAGTACCCAAACTGGGCGTAGAAATCAGCTACTCTGGCAATTAGTCACATGAAACAGCAACTAGACACAAGCTGTGCTTTCCTCAGACAAGCCTGCCACTTGGGCTGTCCAGGTTGCTGCACAGTGTCATCAAGGGCAGTTGGGAAAATGTCAATGTCACCGGTAAACACAAATATCCATTTTCACACACACACTTCGCAAGATGGGAAGAATCCCTGCTCCTCTGGGTTGTTCCTTCCACAAAAAGCTCTTCAGAGCATCGCAAGAGACACTTGTGTCTCCAAATTACTGCCAAATACTCCACACCGATTATCTGGTTAGATCACACATGATCCTCAAAGGTTTTCAAAACATCCATGTACAGCTCCTGTGGCATATATTGCCTATGTCCATACAAGTCAGTTATACAGTCCAGAATGATCCTGGACTCCACAGGTCACCGGTCAGTACTACAGCATGATCCTCAGCATGTGTTTGGCCTAAGCAAACCAGCTCTGTCCCCAACAATCTCCCAGTTCAGTAGTCTGCATGATCCTGGGATGCTTGTCAGTGAGCAGTCCACATGCAGCCACCCTGTTTTGGAGTCTGAAAGTGTTCAGTAGTATGTACAATGAGCGTTAGTGCTAGAGCACAATTTTAGGCACGCTAAAACGTAGCTTTTTTAAATACTGACTGGACCATGCTGGCACAGAGGCTGCCTGGCAATTTTGGTTCACACCTGGGGAAAGATGAGAATCAACAAAGCACGCCAAGCCCACCATTGCCAGGATGATACACGACTTCATTGTACATCCAGTCTTGCACATATTGGTAGGGGTGATAACCACCGTATTTGAAGCTGCACCCAAGAACAGCCCAACACGCCATACTGATGTGGGACGTTAAAGCATCTTTCAACTTATTCTATGGTTTCACTTAAGAGTAGCACATTATTAGAAAAAGGGCTAGTAATGGTACCATTACTACTCTATTACTACTATTCTCATGGAAACAAGAGACTCAAGCAGAATGAAGTAACATAATTAAGAAGAGTCCTGGAGATGCTGTTGGAAGGAAAACTTCAGATCCAAGGAACAATACTATATAGGGAATTTCTAAGCACTCATTTTTCATCACACGAATCTACCAAATTTCACAATAAAACACACATATGAAAGCAAAAACAGTAGAGATCTTGAATTATATTTATCATGAACTTGGCTGGACCTGTCAATAACCGTAATCCCTCAGGCAGAAAGTCATGCACACACAATGGACACAGCACAGCTGAAGCAGCCTGACAAGCATTACTGGAAAAAAAAAAAAAGATCTGGTGCACATAGAAACATAAATACTCAACAGTAAGACAAGATAGAGGAAAACACCATCACAGACCAGTATTTTCAGAGAGTTTATTTATAGAATTGTTATTTCAATTTGGCACACAACTGGAAAACGCTAATACAATTTGGTGGGACAACAGGAAAAATGCCAGACTGTTGCTGGTCCTTTGGGGAGAAAGAAGAAATGTGAATTACAAATAAGGATCAATCAGGGTTGAAAACAATATATTATCTGAAAGTGAGCTCTATCAGCAGTAGACCATAAAAAAACCCTGAAAGACTTAGAACCTTGAGACACCAGGGTGATGTTTCCAAGTTCTCTAGTAACGTAGACTGAAGCCACCGGAGGCGAGTTTAACACAACCCAGATTGTTTGCTCTGTTGGCAGAAGCTGACCTCTTCAGAACTTAGCTGAATTTACTGTTCGTGTTTTATCTGGCTTGCTTCTGCTCACATTGAATTCAGTGGGAATGCCACTACTGACTTCAGCAAAATCAGTCTTTCACAGAGGGCCAATGGAGCCTCTTTCATAAGCAACAAAGGTTTGCACCCAGAGGGACAGAAATGCCATGTGGTTGTAACATTACACTGAAAAGCTGTTTCCTTCTCCTTTTTAAGACAATTTAACTTCTCCTTATTCCACTTGTATCTTTTCTGCATGACCAGTACCACCAATCACATGAAGCTCTCTTCAAGATGCCTTTATTTTGTTGGCCATCTATCTCACTTTTGGTAGGATCAGCACCTTAGACCTTGGTCCCAAACATTAACAGCCTGAGGATAAACTGGATAGTTTGCTGCTGTGGCTTTCTTGTTCTGGGAGTATTTGCACCTCTGATCTCTCATTTTTCTTGTCCATATGGACTAAGAAAGGAGCAAGAATCAGAAAGGAAGAGAAAAATGAGGAACAGCAAAGAGGGAAAAGTGGCTGCTAATTGCTGGCTCCAGAGGGAGCTTTGGAAGGAAGTTGGACGAGTGCTTCCGAACCGCTCTCAGAAGAGCTGAAAGAGCTGGCGTGGCATCTGAAAACCACGAAGTATAAGGCTTTAGCAGTTTCTCGATACAACCCATGAGTGGCACAACCTGCTTGTAAGGTGGGAAGACATGCGCAGCAGGTTCTAGCACTTCATTATAAGAGCTGCCATACAGAAGGTGTGGTTCAAAAGTCAAGCAATCTTTAAGTTCTCAGTTACCAGAGTCTTGTCTCAGCAAGTTACATTACAGTGAAGGGGATATAGCACAATTTTATCATTGAGGAGAGCAGGTCAGAAGATAGACTATGAATGATACTTTGGCAAAGTCAAATCTGCAATTGTTTGTGTGAAAGGGCCTAGGTCTCTACAACAAAGCACTGAAAAAGGGCTCAGCGTGAATGGCCTGACAGGAAGGCATCCATCCAGGCTCTCCTTGGTTAGAGGCAGTCTCCCCCACCCTCACATCATGCTTGGGCTTAAAATCATGCAGGCATTTACCTGTGGTCCCTTAAATCTTGACTGTATGGTTATCTAACCTCTGAAGGACAAGAGAAATGAAACTATCAATGTAATTTAAATCAAGAAATGGAAATAAGTGTTCTCCGATACAGTTTCTCCAGCACAGTCATCTGCTTCTTTCCACTTCTCTAGCTAACTTTAGAAAAGAGATCCACAAAGGTATTGGGCATAACTGGGGAGACAGTAGCCTACAAAAGCAGTTTTGCCATCAGAGAAACTGCAGCTGGAACAACATCTACGAGACAAGGAAGCAGCCAGCCTCAGCTGGCATAACAGACAAGGCCCAGCACAACACTCAGTCATTTCTCACTGCACTGCTCTGGGGGATGTGGACTCGTTTTATACTATTATGCCACGAGTATACAGTATTGCACTGCTGTTGTTCAACTCCAACAGATAAGAGGATGCCACAAAGATGCTGGGGTACATTTGTTTATGAACAAAAAAGCAGAGAGAGATAAACTCCAGTCCTGACTCCCCTCCATGCCCCTGATCTCCAACCACTGGCCATTTCAAAAAAAAAAAAAAAAAAAAAAAAAAAAAAAAATCTCTTTTCAAACCTAAAGCAACTTAGAATAGCTGTCCACTCTAATGACCATGAAGTAAAAGCAAATATATGAAACAATATCACTAGATGACTTTGCAGATTCACCTATATGGTTAATTCACCATCTGAGTAAGCCATCTCTGCTAAATATTTTCATTATTAATATGTGCTCTGTAAATCAGAACAAACAGCTCTTTTATAAAACTCCATCTATAAAAGTCTGTCAAACAGGTTAAACTCAAAACCAGTTAAGTACAATATTCAACCCTTTTATTTCTGTGTCCTTTTATTTCTAAAACAGTCATTCAAGGAATGGAAGTTAGGACTCTTGGTGCTGTATGAGGTATCATCTATGCTACCATCCGCTCTTTTTAGCAGAATGAAGAGAAAATACATATGGCTTTAGAATAATTTCACTTGCAATTACCTTAATCATAATAGCCACTCAAAAAATCCACCATTGGAAAACCAATGCTAAAATAATACATCCTCTTACTTCCCTTGTTTGGAGCTAGAATGATACCATGATTTTTTTTTTTAATTAAAATGTTTAGAAAAGACATACTTTGTAGGACCCACCTACAACATGCAATTGTTTTAAGTAGCATCCCTAAAACCAGTATGACAGTTTAATGTGGAAAAGGCTACAATGTAAAGAACAATGTTCTAGCCCAGTAGTGAAACATAGACATGGGTACAGTATGATTTCCTACCACTCTGGGCATAAGCTTAAGTCACATCCACAGAACTGAGACCAAACAAGTATTTAAACCAGAATAGCGAAATGCTTTTTGTAAGTGCGGTGTAAACATAGTCAAAGAAATAGGATATACTGAGTGTTAACACTATACAAACAAATATCGAAGTGCACTGGCACATGTGCACTAAGCAAGCACTTTTGAATACTTGCTGGTCTGCATAAGAGTTCCGTTTATTGTAAAATGACATCAGAAACTGCTATTTACCAGGTGTTTACCTATTCTCATATCAAAGAAGCTCCTCTTTAAACTAGACTGGGAGACTCCAAGCACCACCATGGGCCTCAGCTGTGGGAAAGCTGCATGAGCTCAGGCTCATGCCTGAGAAATACCAGAAGTAATTAACTGGGCACCTCACTCTCACCTTTTCCTCATTTTCACAAGAAGTGAGCTTTGGCAGATAAGGGTCCACTGCGAATGGTACTGAACACTGTAATCCATTGCAACAAAGCAATTTAGGATATAAATGGCTCTAAACAAGCATGTCTTCCTAAAGGCAGACTAGGTATTTTAGCCAGCATATGGGAAGAAGGACAGGAGGGCTGAAGCTCTTCTTTGTACCTTATCTTCCTAAGGAAAAATAATTTAGGCAACTACTTCTTCAACTAAGATGCAGGTAAGCCCTTGTACAATATGTAACATCTTATTTTTCATTTCTCATACAGAAGCTAAGTCTGATCACAGCTTATGCAAGGAAGTGATAGAATTGTACCCAAAATAAAAGCAGTCACATTTTTCACAAGCTAAGTTTACACAATTTCAACCTGAATCTAAACTCACAACCTGCCACAGACTGTCTTAATTGCCTATTTAAATATTGTGCATTCAACCTCTGTGACACAATTAGGTTTTTATACTAGGCTAACTATGGCTATTTCTCATATTTAAATTTTAATCCGTGTTCTTTAATTAATAAACAGAACAACTGCTTTTTTTATTAGGCCTTAAGTAATTTAAATCAGCCTGAAGGAAAAAAAGCTGCAGTCTTCTTGTAAAATATTACTAAAGCCTTGATAAATATCTGGGTTTTTACTCTTCACTGAGGTTTGGAAGCTCAAGAAGTTTTTCAAAATAGATAAGACCCTTTTTAAAGAGGGCATATTCACTTATTAGTCATAGCATATAGTAGTTTATTAAATTTAAAAATTGGAAGTTAAGTTGCTTTGTGTATTATCTACATGTGTAAAAGCTATTTTCAAACAGCAGCAATAGTGTCAATTTTGGAAAAACAGTTCTCTTGGAAAACTACCCGTACCAAAAGGCTAGTAAGACTAAGCTTCAGTCTACTTTGCCAGTAAGGTTACAAAATAAAAGTCTGTATCTGTAGTTATGCAACATGTGAGGACCTCTTTCGGAAATGTGAACATTAGCTAGAAGTTAAAAGGGGTATCTAGACACGCTCTGCTTAGGTAAGGAGAAAAACCCCTTTTTAATCAGAACAGCAGTATGATGACAGAAGTTAAAATGAAAGTAATTAAGAATTTGGTTTAAACAGCCTAAGCTTATACTAAATAAACTTTGAACAGAAAACATCTGTATTAACTAAGAACTTTCGCTTTCTTGAGGAGAGATGGGAAACTTATCTACTGATAATTCAAACAGGTACATTTTAACCTTCTAAAACCCTTCAGAGGGATGCAGAGAACAATACAGATGGTTACATTTTTGCAGATAGAGGTCCACATATTTTAGAGATGCAACAAATTGTCATTTGATATCAAAGGGCCCATGTTCTGTTCTGCATATGCTGGATTGACAAAGAACGTTTTTCAGTAAAGTTTTGCCGACCCTGCTGTACCTCAAGTGCCACATGTTCTTTGAACGTGCTTAAACAAATTCAAGTTTAAATGGTCTCTCTCTATGTAAATGTCCACAAACCAAGTAACTGCAAGCTGTTAGGGATGGCTCAAGAGCTTTCTGCAGAAAAGAGTGCGCCTTAATCTAAAAAGACAGAAAGTAATTTCTGGGGTTGTAGAAAAATTGCTGGTTTATATGTCATGTTGCAAATGGAAACAACCAATCAACTTACTATATCTGTTAAACTCATTCCATCTGACTCTATCCAATGGAAAAAAAAAAACCAAACAAAAAAACAGGTACTGAAGGAAGAGGCTGTTTCTATAGGCACAAATATGAAATGATGAGCAAGTCCTACATTAGAGAAAAATCTAGCATGCATCTTCAACACTGTACGCAGAAATCAAGGACAAGAAGTACCTGTTAAAAACTATACAAGGAAACATTGCCTTCTTTTAAAAAGGTATATGGAAATAATTACACTGATTAATAAAGCACTGATATTCACAACCCATCTGAACTAAACTGGTTTACATCTTCAGGAAAAAAGTCAAAACAGTATAGAACATTTCTTTTTTTTCCTCTTAAAAAGCAGAAGGAATGCCACACTCTCAAAGATAAATTGCTGCTGCATATAAATTTGTGTCAACCTTCTTGTGCTTTCTGTTCAGGGGATACAGAACACAGGGTCATGTTTCCTGCTAAACTGTTTACAGAGTTATCAGATGCCTATACAAATCAACCTTTTTTCCTACCTAATTCATTATGGAGTTGCTACAACTACAGTAACAAGATGTAAAAGGTTCCAAGAAATTCCTGTGAGAACTACTTCGGTTATTTTATGAATAAATTTGGATTTTTCTTTAGTTCACCTACGTTCACCAATATATACTGTATATGCACCTTGAGTATAAGAGCTGCATAAAAACAGTCTGGAAAAAAAAACCCCAACGTGGAAACTGAGGTGTGAGGCAGTCAGTCCCCTTTCTACTTCTGATTATTATTTTATTCTTTTTTAAATACCACCACTGAAGAAACCCAATGCACTATATAGTCCCCAAACCCACACCAAACTGCTTTGCTGTGCATCTTTCCCAGCAGGTTTTCACACCTGCTTCTTCAGACAGAGCATTCAGAGGCTACAAAAGCACAACTTGTACTTCTCCATCAGTCAAGTTTATTTGTGTGATGTTTTTTCCAGATCTGGAAGTTTTTCAATTAGTGCTTTATGGTTCATGTTGATACTGGCTATAAGTCCTCCCTCATTGCCATCTGAGCCAGTGTAACTAATTTCTTCACCAGTTAGGGTAGTCATATGGCCACCCAATGCTCTCAACACTGCATTTCCAGCACATATGTCCCACTTCTTAATGTAGGTGACATGGATATATACGTCAGCTTCTTCTTGATTCTTTTCAGCAACGTCAAGGAGGGCCAACACTTTATAACCTAG
This sequence comes from Astur gentilis, assembly GCF_929443795.1. Taxonomy (NCBI): domain Eukaryota; kingdom Metazoa; phylum Chordata; class Aves; order Accipitriformes; family Accipitridae; genus Astur; species Astur gentilis. The sequence goes on from NC_064881.1 coordinate 13,099,136, forward strand.
AAGAAACAAGCGGAAGTTAAAAAAAAAATATTAAACCAAGTTTTCCTGTTCCTCATAAAGGATAAATCTTATAGTAAGTGTTAACATGCACATACAAGATTTAGGAAAGTGATGTCATTAATTACATCACGCCATCCAGTATAATGGCAAAAGCATCAATAAACTTTGTCTGCCCTCTAACCTGTAGAGAAAATTGAAAAAGGAACACACACACACACCCCCCCCAACAAGATTTTTCCACTGCACCCCATTTAAAACCCTGGGTATTTGAGACACATTATTTTTAGACAGCCTTTACTAATATGCTATAGACTTATCTAGAGACACATTAGAAGAACAAGACCAGAAACTCAAATACAGTTTTGCTCTTAATGTTCACTCACTTATTCTCAATCTCTGTATTATGCTGAAGTCAACCTTTTGCTTCCTGGATTTTTATTACAATAGAAGGAAGATGCATATACCACTCAGCCCAGGGCATTCCTCTTTATCATACATTATGCAGTACAAAGTCATTGCTCAAAATAGTATTCTTTCTTTTATGGAATTTTTTCAATTTTTCAACTGTTCAACCAAAATCCTTGTTTCACTAAACTGTTCCTTTCTTTATCTTCTTACACAGAGTCAAGCCCTGGAGAAGATCTGCTATAATCAGTTAGACTTTCACTTCCTTTATCATAAGAAAACTCATTTAGATTCATTGTCAAGAACCTATGCAACATCTTATTGACTAAACAATCCGTAAGGGAGCTCTAGCTTCCCATATTAAAGACACAGAATGATACATTTCTGTAAAATTCAAATTTTGCATGGCTTTTCTGAGACTTTGAAACAGCAATTGCTTCATACTAGTGTCTCATATATTTCCATTCTGTCAGCAACACACACAAGGATATTGTGTAAGCTTACAAAAGCTAAGCTAAAACGTCTTTGGACTGAACATGAGGCACATAAAAATGGCCTTCAGTGACACTAGTTTTCTCTTTTGACATAAATGCAAGACATAGTACCAAGCTTTAATGGCTTTTTCTCAAAAAAAAAAAAAAATTGTTTAATGAAACATACTACTAGCTAACTAAGAACCAACAGATTCTCTTCCATCATTCCGTATGTGGTCACAAAACCCTTTTTCCTCCACAGAGGCACCAGTGCCTTCAATGAATGCATATCAGTGTGTTCAATGAAAGGACCACAAGAACATTGCTGGCCCAGGCTTAGGTTCACTAACATACTAACTTGTGAATAGGTTGAAGCCTGAACTAAGTTTCAATGTAGGTTTCTATATACAGGAAAAAACTGTGTCCCATTGTCAAGTGCTTGCTTTTAGCAATGCGAAGGACAAAAGGTAAGAGAAAAAAGAAGAGATGCCACAGTTATATCCTTTTGTCTAGTAACAGCTATCCCCTTAAATCATTTGGAAGCAATAAAATGGATAGGATGCTTAAGGAACCAAACCTGCTCCACCAGCGGGGATTATCACAGTCTTATTTCCAAATGTCTGCCGTGCAACCTGCTCAACTTTTCCTGCATGGGAGCGGGATACAATAATCCTTGGAGTTTTCTCATTGTAGGAGGAACGAGCTTTTATGTTTGACCCACCATCCACCATTGCCCAGGCTACAAGAAAAACACAAATTCTGCTAAGATTTACAAAGACAATCTCTGTTAAGTGTAAAGATAAAAGGATACTTATCTGAGAAAATGGAATTGATGCTTCTGGCTTAATTTCCCTCCCTGTTGTAAAAGAGAGTTAGGGCTGACAAAAGGAAGGGATGCATGTCCACATGTGCACACAAGTGGAAGAGAAAGAGAAACAGCACCCACACAAACACACACTTTTGTGCTTATGGCATTATCCCATACCTAACTATTCTTGTGTGATACTTCCAAAAAACAGAGTAAGAGGGGAAAATCCCAAGTAGGAATATTTGGAACTTACAATTAGAAAGCCACCAAAGTTAAAAGGATGGCTCTGAGTCAGAAATAGATCCAGTATTTCCTCAAACTTTTCATAAGAATAAAAAGCCCCACTATCCTTCAAAGCAGGTAGCAAGGAAGGAAATAGCTCTGGAGGATAGTAATACTAAGGAAAACATTTGATGGTGTGTTTCAGAGGACTGGATTTAGAATACGCAACCTCCCACTTGTTTCATCATGAAGTTCAAAGCCAAGCTTGGTAGGTGGCATCCCCTAACCATTAATTTGACATTTACTTAGCAGACTAACCAGCAATTTCATCTCAGTAGAGGGCCAGATTGTATGGCAACAGACTGAGTTATGTGTAATAACAATGCCAACTGCCCTTTACTGCTTTGTGTTTGTGTGGTAGTATTAGGAACAATCCTACTTGCAACATATTGTTATTTCCAGCTTAGGAAATGAATACTGTTCACATAGAATGACAGGCTTCATTGCACCTCATCTGATGCCATGTCTAAGCGTTTCACACTTTACTATCACTAAACGAGATAAATTTTCAAAATTACAGTCCTAAAAAAAACACTTCTTCAGGTAGATGTTGATAGTTAGAAAAAATGTTCCAATAACCCCAAGATTCTCAAAGCATATTGGAATATAGCACACACTTAAATGACTGGAAATAAAGTTCATATTTAAAGACAGTAAAATATTTAGCACAAAATATTGAGCATTCAGTGGGCAAAAAAAGAGAACAAATAGGAAACACATTTATTCAGAATTAGTTTCTGTGCCAGAGCTACTGCATAACTTCATAACTCTAGAGGTCAGTATTGCCTAAAGGAAAATGAGAACAGAAATTCTTGTTTCAAATATATGGTAAGACAATGTATTGGGTTTGTGTGGCAAGGTTTTAGTAGCAGGGGAGGCTACAGGGGTGGCTTCTGTGAAGAGCTGCTGGAAGCTTCCCCTGTGTCTGACAGAGCCAATGCCAGCCAGCTCTATGATGGACCCACCGCTGGCCAAGGCCGAGCCCATCAGCGATGGGATAACATATTTAAGAAGGAGGGAAAAAAGTTGTTGTGCAAGAGAAACTGCAGCCAGAGAGAAGAGTGAGAACATGTGAGAGGAACAACCCTGCAGATCCCAAGGTCAGTGAAGAAGGAGGGGAGGAGATGCTCCAGGAGCCGGAGCAGAGATTCCCCTGCAGCCCGTGGGGAAGACCATGGTGAGGCAGGCTGTCCCCCTGCAGCCCATGGAGGTCCACTGTGGAGCAGACCTCCACCTGCAGCCCGTGGAGGACCCCACACCAGAGCAGGGGGATGTCCCAAGGAGGCTGTGACACCGTGGGAAGCCCACACTGGAGCAGGCTCCTGGCAGGACCCATGAAGAGAGGAGCCCACAATGGAGCAGGTTTTCTGGCAGGACTTGTGACCCCGTGGGGGACCCACATTGCAGAAGTCTGTGCCTGAAGGACTGCACCCTGTAGGGGACCCATGCTGGAGCAGTTTGTGAAGAACTGCAGCCCATGGGAAGGACCTACACTGGAGAAGTTTGTGGAGGACTGTCTCCTGTGGGAGGGACCCCACGCTGGAGCAGGGGAAGAGCGTGAGGAGTTCTGTCCCTCAGGAGGAAAGAGCGGCAGAGACAACGTGTGATGAACTGACCGTAAACCCCATTCCCCATCCCCCTGTGCTGCTGGGGGGGCTAGGCAGAGAATTCAGGAGTGAAGCTGGGCCTGGGAAGAAGGGAGGGGTGGGGGGAAGGTGTTTTGAAATTTGGTTTTATTTCTCATTACCCTACTCTGGTTGATTGGCAATAAATTAAGTTAATTATTTTCCCCAAGTTGAGCCTGTTTTGCCCATGATGGTAACTGAGTTATCTCTCCCTGTCCTTATCTTGACCCACGAGCCTTTTGTTATATTTTCTCTCCCCTGTCCAGCTGAGGAGGGGGAGTGATAAAGTGGCTTTGGTGGGCACCTGGCACCCAGCCAGGGTCAAACCATGACAGACATGAATACTAAAACTACTTTGAAGCTTTCGGAAGTGCATACACGTTGCCAAACTTGCAGCTACGCTCACTGATATGTTATTAATACTAAAGAATTAATTAGTTCACAGTTGTGGCATTAAAATCATGTCAGATAGTCAATGAGGCTGTGCTAGAAAGTCTTGCTTGTTACACACAAACAGTTGTCATTAAGACCTTTAATCAATCTTTATTATTCACACTGAATAAACAGCAGCTTCTGGGTATAATATCATGGACCAAAGTTCTTCTGCTGAATGAGCAAAGTGCTCTTCTGCTAAAGACTAATAGCACACGTAAGACTGGCTATTATGTGTAGGTTTCACTTTGCTTTGCTATAAGTGCTCCAACTGAAGGGATCTTAATTCTTAAACACATTTTCAGTTAGTTTGTTTTAAATGCATCATTTTTATGTTAAACAAGGGTACCATTTTCCTTTGTGGTTTTACAGCACAGAACACATCTGCAGCTCTAATTCTGAGGTCTGCAGCAGCGCTCTTTTGCCCCAGGTACTATTTTCTCATTTATACCTACAGATGTTCTCTTAAACATCAGATTTTAATTAACAGTATGACTGAAGAAGCTGGAAATATGTGAAGGCATAAAGATACCTGTATATGCTGAGAACGGCTTGTGTATCACTCCTATTACTGGTTTGCCATTTACAGCCACGCAAACCATTGTCGTGACATACTGTCGAAGATCCTCTGTGGGCAAAATGAGAAAGTGAGCATGTTTACAGCCAGATGCCAAGAACACAAAAAGAAAGCAGACCTGACATTATGGAAAAGTTGTTCTTTGAAGACTAGTCTATATTCTGCCTCTTACAATTATGTAACTTTGTTGTATCTTCAAAAAACCTTGGCAGTTTTCAAACAACTTTAAAGACTTCAGTTTTCCAGCAATTTTTTCTGTTCAGTAGATGTAACCTATCCTACCAGGTCTAATGTTAACAGCTGTGTCTTATGCAGCATGTATTTTCATGGAAATCTGTGCCCCTATACTCTCCCTTCTCTGCTTCACCTCCTGTCCTCTATTGGTTCAAAGCTGATAATTCAAATACCAAAGAACATTCACCAGAAAAGGTGACTGTATCAATGGAATACTCACAAAAAAATCCCCATTCTTCTGTTTGTTCTTCAGTACTTATCAGCAAGAATTTTAGTTGGATTGCCTTGAACTGCTTATGTGACATCTTAAAACACTTGAAAAGGGGGAAGATTGAATTATGAAACCTTTTTTGAAAAACTATAACAATTTTTTTTATCATATTAAATATTTACTTAGTATTCCCTTTAAGTAAACAAACAAAATATTCTGAGATATTTAGTGTTGCCACAGTAATAACTTCAATAAAGAAATGTGTAAATCCAGCAAAATCCATAAATGACAGTTACCATTTATTTTAGCAATTGCTTACTTCCAAGGAACACCAAAGTAATTTCACAGTTGGAATATATAAAAGTAAATGCTGTGGTCCAATAACTATAGAGATTACATGATGCAATTTGTTCAATTAAATCACACTAGTTTTGACATAACACACTTTAACAAGAGATGTCATTTTAAATACTTACTATTTTGTCTCCAGTATAAAAGGCAGACATCAGAATTACACACATGATTTGTCAACAAGAATCAGCTACCTGTGTATTCTTGTGTAGCATCTAATGGATCGATCCAGACAGTAACACTTTCTGCTGGAACCTCTTTAGGCTGTATTTTTTGTTTTATGTCTTCAGGAATACTGCGATCCCAAGAGACTGTCTCCTGATCAGCTGTATCAACACGCTCTTCAGAGTTTATCTATGATGAGACAACAAAAGTAGCTTCATTAACTTATCAGATACAGTAACTGTGGTACTCAGAGAAATTACAGGTTTGCTCAGATCTTCTCTTTCTCCCTTCACCTCCAGCTAAAAATGCACAAATTACTCATTTTTCAGCAACTCACAAGCTATTACCATCATGCAACAAGCAATGGAAAACCACAATCCAGAATTTTACTATGAACCACACCACAGCTGGACACTTTCTTTGGCTGCAACTCTTCCTACTGAACATTCTCACAGTATGAATCACAGCTTTTTTAAATCAAAAGTTAAATGCAGTTGTTTCAAAGGCTACAAGCCGAACATCTGACTTTGCAGAGTCACGTGGTATACAGATACAGCAAGGGTCTAATATTCCATTTATACACATCAGTAGATGCAGATTGAAACATACAGATATTTTATCAACACATATTTTGCAGACTATAGTATGACTTGGGGGAGTAGGAACCCTAGTATATATTCCTGCTTCCGGCACTGAGTTACAACTAGCAATTTACGTAGCTCAACTGGATGTAACCATTACACATTGCGAGATGAATGTTATTTTATAAACCAGTTAATAATATTCCTTACCTGTCTTTAGGGTTGTGATGGGTTGACCCTGGCTGGATGCCAGGTGCCCACCAAAGCCGTTCTATCACTCCCCCATCCTCAGCTGGACAGGGGAGAGAAAAAATACAACAAAAAGCTTGCAGGTCGAGATAAGGACAGGAGAGATCATTCACTAATTACCGTCACAGGCAAAACAGACTCAGCTTGGGGAAAACTAGCTCAATGTATTACAAATCAGCCAGGGTAAGGTAATGAGAAATAAAACCAAATCTCAGAACACCTTCCCTCCACCCCTCACTTCTTCCCGGGCACAACTTCACTCCCGGATTTCTTCACCAAGCCCCCCCAGCGGCACAAGGACGGGGACGGGGTTTACAGTCATCACATGTTATTTTCTGCCGCTTCATCCTCCTCAGGGTGAGGGCTCCTCACACTCTTCCTCTGCTCCAGCGTGGGGTCCCACCCACGGGAGACAGTCCTCCACAAACGTCTCCAACGTGGGTCCTTCCCACAGGCTGCAGTTCTTCACGAACTGCTCCGGCATGGGTCCCTTCCATGGTGTGCAGTCCTTCAGGCACAGACTGCTCCAGCGTGGTGTGTCACGGGGTCACAAGTTCTGCCAGAAAACCTGCTCCATGGGCTCCTCTCTCCACAGATCCGCAGGTCCTGCCAGGAACCTGCTCCAGCACGGGGTTCCCACAGGGTCACAGCCTCCTTTGGGAACCCACCTGCTCCAGCGTGGGGTCCTCCCCGGGCTGCAGGTGGAGATCTGCTCCACCGTGGACCTCCCTGGGCTGCAGGGGGACAGCCTGCCTCACCAGGGTCTTCCCCACGGGCTGCAGGAGAATCTCTGCTCCGGCGCCTGGAGCATCTCCTCCCCCTCCTTCTTCACCGACCTTGGTGTCCACAGGGTTGTTTCTCTTACATGTTCTCACTCCTCTCTCTGACGGCGGTTTTCTCCCCCTCCCCACTTTTTTTTCCTTCTTAAAAATGTTATCATAGAGGCATTACCACTATGGCTGATTGGCTCGGCTTTGGCCGGCAGCGGGTCCGTCTCAGAGCCGGCTGGTATGGGCTCTCTCTCTCGAACACAGGGGAAGCTTCCAGCAGCTTCTTACAGAAGCCACCCCTGTAACCTCCCCGCCCCCCGCTACCAAAACCTTGCCACACAAAACCAATACCTAAGAAGGCCCATGAAGAACATTTATAAGCAGGAATCAAAGGTCACATTTAAGCCTATTGTCATTGGCTGCCTAGCCTAATGAATTTTATTCTTGACCAGAGGGCATTTTAGTATGCCAAACAGAGTTTGGTCCAGTAGCGGAGCACACAGTCCCAGTCTGTTGAATGGAAGAACGTTCTGCAAAACCCAATACGATGTCATTGTGACTGCAGTAGCAAGGTATTTCTGGATCACAAGAGATGCAGTTAGCACAAAACACTGTATGTAATGAACTCTCATGTTACAAAACACGACATAACCTGTCAGGAAGAACTGCTGGGGAAATATGGATCAATCTGTCTTAACCCATCCATACCAGCTTACTACCACTGCAAACGTGGTTTATAGGAGAGCTGTAATGCAACTGGACATAAGTAGTGCTAACAGAAATTCAGACAAATTCATCCCATTTACTTTTAGCACCTTAGTTACAGTAGGAGACTAGTATTTCTATGCTCCTTCTACTGCCAATAAAAAGGAAATCATTGCTATGCCTTTCTAGCTTCAGCCTGTGTGAATGCTTCAGAAACATAGCACTCCACTAATTACTTAGTAGGACGATGATGCTTACGGCTTAGATGTGTAGGTTATGTCTTAAGTTGAGTTAACAAATCTGGACTTTTGTGACATTTAAGAATACTAGGAAAACCAGCTTTTTTATTCTTGCCAACTTTAAAGGTGGTTTCCTCTAATATAATTCTAAATGGATGCCAAACTGACTAGCTCTTGTGTCCGGTCAAGGCAAAATAGTAGGCACACATGGGGTACAATGTGTCTATAACCTAGAACCACTGATTTCCCTTTACTTGCTATAGGTAGTGTCAAGACTGCTAGCTCAGATTCAGCTGACTGCTAGAGCAGATAAATACCCTCTAACTAAACCAACTTGTTATTACAGATGTTGTAGGCAGGTGACTTTGAAAGACAATGAAAATAAAGAAACAATCTGACTACATTTGAATGTTACAGACTTTGTATCAGCAGGATTTTTACATAAGTCACATCATGAGAAGAAAAGACATTACACACCTCAGCTGTAACACATTATTAGCAAAGGGTTAAGGGCCATCTCTCCAACAGAATTCAAAAAAAGAAAGCAAGCAGAACTGCAGCAACTCCAGCCATACATCATAGCTGTCCTCTCACGTAAAACCAGTATTTGAAGCATTGTGTGCCAAACACAGAGTCCTTGAAGTTGCCATGACATTTACAAATTAAACATCTGTCACTGTACAAGAAACCTGACGATTGTGTTTTCCCCTAGGGAAAACAGTCCTGCAAAGTCAAGATGACTAGTCCCACAGACTTGGCAGCCTCAACCCAGCCCCTGGGCAGTTCAAGTTCCACTACAGCATATTACTGTAAACAAAAAAAAAAAAACAAAAAAACCAAAAACATTTCCTCAACAGAAGAAAGAGGCCTCCAAAAGTTAAAGGGTTGGGACCAATCCTGAAAAGAAAGAATATCTTGTTAAACCTGTTGTTACAGTACACTAATATTAAAAGACTGAAACTATCTGAAAGGTATTGTTTTCAGAGAAAGACCTCCTAGTAGTTCACCTTTTGCAGAGGTGGCCATGACGCTGCAGTATTTATAATGCTTCTGAGGAGTCTCTCTCGACAGCCACAATTAGTCTGCCAGTGAAAAAACAGGCAGGGGGGGAGCGAGGGGGGGGAAATAGCGATCATGTTGCAAAGCCATCTGGAGAAAATAAAAATAATAATAAAAAAAAAATCAACTGGGTCACCAGTATTCCATTCATATCACCATTTACTCTGTAGCCTTGGCTGAATACTCCACAAGTTATAGTCCAAGTAGAAATTCAGTTATTCCACCACACGCGGTTATTAAATTTATTTATTGTTAGGAAGCTAAAGCTACATTATGCATTTTGCCAGACATAGCTGCCTGAGAGAGGATCACCAACCCTTAACGCTGGGAATTTATCTCGCACCCTGCACTTTTTTTTTTTTTTTTTTAATGCATGAGAATATAACCTGGAAAACATGCCTTTGTGTTAATACAATGTTCCCTTCCTACTTGTCATTCTCATTTGCTGGAATGACAGCCTCCAGAGGCCATGACCTTACACTTCAAGCTTTTCTGAAGCAATATGGATATGTATTTGACTGCATTCCCAAGTCTTCACTCAGAAATTAGGAGCAGCTATGGTAGAAAGACAATCACAACACCAAATGTTTCAGACAACAGAGCTTGTTCCAGCAAGACACTCTGAGTCAAACTGCTACGTTAATGTAAATAAAGTCTGCATGCTTGCTATCATATACATAACTTTGCCTACTCCCAAGAGTCAGATTTAGATAGCAACCCATCATGCAAGAACTTGAGGCAGCAAGCAGAAGACAGAAATAAATAGTTATTTGGGGTTAGCCAACTAACAGCTGTAAGCTGTAAAAACCTGTCTCGGGAAGCTCTGTAAGCTGCCCACCGACAGCAAGTTTAACTACATTTAAGCAATCTTCCCCAGTCATACTTGGAAAGGAAAGCCCTCCTCACAAAGAGCTGCATCAAACACAGAGATTTAATAAAACACATATAAACAGGTGAAGGGACTACTATTGAAAGGTCAACAAAAAAATTATTTCATAAAAAAGGCAGTCTGGCTGCATCTCGCCAGCACAGAGCTTCTTCAAAACGAGTCTGAGAGGTGCAGGAATCCCATAACGGATGAGGGATGGTGCTCACGGCAGCCAGCAGCAGAGGTCCAACAGCAACATCGGGATCAGCACATGGTGTGCCCTCCGAAACACCCAGGTGTCCCCAGCCTTCAGAAGCCCCTTGCACCCTCTCCTCTGGCACGTTGGTGATTGGAATACAGATCTGCTCAGAGACACGGGAAGCAACTCAGGAGTGTACTACAAACCCGTGTGGATAAACGCAGTGCTCTGAACAGCCAACAGTCCTGACCACGTAAAGACGTCAGGGAACCTCACAGTGGCTCATTGTCCTGTGCTGGGCTACTCCCTACCAGCACTTCGTGATGTCTATGTGGCAGATCATCACCCAACAAAACTGCTTGAATACTAGGTAGCTGTCTGTGGCAAGGTGAACAAACTCAGGCTTCTTCCTGGTTTGAAAGAGTAGGGCACAGCTGTAGTTTTGGTTTTGAATTCACCCATTAAAGATAAATTAAACTGAAAACATATCTACTAAAAAAATTAAATAGAAGTTTCTGTTCAAATACATAAATTATTTAAAAAAAATAAACATCAGTACATGAAAATGCAATGCTTTTCTTAGTGTTTGGTGGGAAGTGAATTTTATTTGAATTTATTACTCCCCCTCCTTCCCCACATCCTTATTCATCCCAATACTCATTTTGTATTTTAATTTGCAAACAAACCAGTATCTTGAAAAAAGATGAGGTAGAACAGCTCTTTACTCCTGAGTATCAATATCCTCATCCGATAATTAAGTCCTCTCAAATCCAAATCTCAGTGCTCTTTTATTAAAATAGAAAACAAAACATGAGCAACACAAATACTATCCCACCTGTATTATAAAGAAGAAATACTAATTAAGCTATCAAGGTAAAAACAAAACAAAACCACCCCACAGTTTAGGTAACAACAAAGATACTATTCACTAGTCCGAATATGAATATAAGAATATTCCACGTATTACATTTCAAGAACAGAGACTGGAACAGGTTGCCCAGAGATATGGTAGATGCCCCATCCCTGGGAACATTCAAGGCCAGGTCGGATGGGGCTCTGAGAAACCTAATCTAGTTGAAGACCTTCCTGCTCATTGCAGGGGGGTTGGACTAGATGACCTTGAAAGGTCCCTTCCAACCCAAACTATTCCATGATTCTATGATTCAATGAATAAGTCTATTGATTTGAATGGGACCATGAAAATGGAAAGCCTGGAGGCCCAGACAAAATAGCGTGCACAGGGGAACACTAGTACAACATTAATAGATGTTTGACTTTGTTCTTCTGTTTTGTTAGGGCACTAACTCTGCATGAGATACACAGCCACTTCACTGGTGATTATGCAGTGTAAGCATTATGCATACCCAAGATTCAAACTTAACTTTGCCATTTGCATTCACATGACAGGAGATGGAGGAACGGAGCAGAGGGAGAGAAGTAAATAAGTAAATGCAAACATTTACAAACAATAAAACAGCAGTGATCCCTTCTTACTGGCTGACTGTCCTGGTTTCAGCTGGGATAGAGTTAACTGTCTTCCTAGTAGCTGGTACAGTGCTGTGTTTTGAGTTCAGTATGAGAAGAATGTTGATAACACACTGATGTTTTCAGTTGTTGCTCGGTAGTGTTTAGACTAAAGTCAAGGATTTTTCAGCCTCTCATGCCCAGCCAGCGAGAAAGCTGGAGGGGCACAAGAAGTTGGCACAGGACACAGCCAGGGCAGCTGACCCAAACTGGCCAACGGTGTATTCCATACCATGGGACGTCCCATCTAGTATAGGAACTGGGGCAAGTGGGGGAATCGCCACTCAGGGAGTAACTAGGCGTCGGTCGGCAGGTGGTGAGCAATTGCCCTGTGCATCACTTGTATATTCCAATCCTTTTAATATTGCTGTTGTCATTTTATTAGTGTTATCATTCTTAGTTTCTTCTTTTCTGTTCTATTAAACCATTCTTATCTCAACCCACGAGTTTTACTGCTTTTCCCAATTTTCTCCCCCATCCCACTGGGTGGGGAGGAAGTGAGCGAGTGGTTGCGTGGTGCTTAGTTGCTGGCTGGGGTTAAACCACGACACTGACTGAGATATGACCCCTGTCACTATATGCATCCTCTGGACTAACGTCTGCACGGGATGACTATACTAGAGGTACTGCACGGGACTGTACTTGATTTGCTGTTATTTGACTGTGCTTCAGAGATGTCACAACTCAGGGGAGAGCACTTCAGTCAGGAGCCTTTGGGCTTTCCCCCGCTTATGGGCCAAGCCTCACACCTCACCCCTCCAGCAGTTGTCATGCTTCACCAAAAAGCAACGTGCCCTTATGCCCGCTACACTACAAGTCAGACTGTTTTACCTCCATTTGCTCAGCTTCTCTGTTTTTTCCCTCAAATATATCAGAGGTGAAAGCTGTCTCATCTTCTCACAGCATCTGTACATACACAAATTTTGTGAAGGAATCAGATGCCAAAACCTCTGAACGTAAACACCCACTTGACAAGTCATGATGTATAAATATGCACAACAGGAGAGCACTCTCCAGGAGAGCAAGAAGCAGTCAAAGCACTGTATTTCCAATAACCAAGGAAAGTATTTAACTTATCCTGGTTATGAAACAGGGCTCCAGAATCTGCTGCAGAAGGAAGGACTTGCATTCACACCAAGACTTAGCTCACCAGCAGCCAGGACCACTCATGATCCCTCCAACTTTTGAATTTTGGGGCAGTGAGCAGCAGTTTTCACTATGAATGAAAGCTGCTTCCTGAAAGCTTATGTTACTTGACACTGAAAAGAACGCAAACTCAGAAATCAAAATATCACTTCCTTTTTTAAGTTTAAAGTGCCTTTAAGCTTTAAACAGTTTGAATAGTAGCCTTGCCAGCATAGTAAAAAATTCTAGTTTTATTCAGTACACTGACATTTTTAAAGCCAGCTGCTTCCTTTTGAAAGGGTTCTTTTCCTCCTTAGATTACCTCAACCTATCAGAAAGGAAAAATGAGCTTTTACAAGTGACCTTCATGCCTTTCAAAAAGTTTCCTCTTGCTAGGGTCCAATTTACAAAGAGTTTTAGCAAGGTAGATTCTGTTATGAAAGGATAGAGAGGACCTTGCTGAGTCACATGGTTCTCTAAATAAATAGCTTGTTAAAAGGTAATAAAGTTTAATAAAAATATAAAGTATATTTGTATATAAATGTGGAAGGTATAAAAATAGACTAATATATAAAATAATAAAAGGTATAAAAACCACTGGTCTCATGTTGTCATTCATTTGAAATGAAAACAACAAATACTTCTATAATAATGCCACAAAACAGATAAAGGAAGCATGCATTTTTTTTCAAGGCACAGAAGTCCAGGCAGAGAGAAGTTTTCCTCTACCATCAACTATATCTTCATTTATTTTAATAAGAAGTCGTCACTTCATGCAGCAACAAGATTACTGGATGTGCAAAGAAGAATATGGACAAGCCTAAATGTCAAAAAGCTCAATTAGTACTTATCAAAACTCATTATGTGGTTTGGTCATTAAGACAGAAGGAAGCAGAGTGAAACAAACATGTTTTCACAAATGGTAAAGATGTATCAGATGACAACTCTGCTTCTACTGACTTAAGACAAATACAAGTTAGTGAAAACAACAAAAATGCAACAGGGGGAATCAGCATGGATCACAGAATTCAAAGTTTCCTCCAGTATTCTGTAGAAACAACTAGAATTTAAAACCAGTAAAAGTAATAAAGCCACTCACTCATTAGCTCACACACGTTTCAGTAGACAGCAAAATTCTGTTACAGTTATATACAGATGCAAGCCAGCATGGATCACAGAATTCAAAGTTTCCTCCAGTATTCTGTAGAAACAACTAGAATTTAAAACCAGTAAAAGTAATAAAGCCACTCACTCATTAGCTCACACACGTTTCAGTAGACAGCAAAATTCTCTGTTACAGTTATATACAGATGCAAGTCTAGCAAAGAGAATGGGATGACTAGTTTGTCACGAGAGTTGCAACACTACTTTTCATTTTAAAAAAACCATCCAAATAAGGCCAGATTAGAAGTCTACCAATACAATAAATAACACTGAGAAAACTTTCGCTGTTTGTGAGTGGTTACACTACTAAAACTCAAACCTCCAGATGCTCAGCTGACAGATGAAACACCCCCAGGATACACACAAGCCAAATGAACTACTTGTCATTACATCTGAAAAGATCATCACAGACCTCATTATCATAAAGTTACAGGCTTTAATTTCATTTTATGTAGAGAGAGACAGCATAAGTCATCTAGCATCAATTCAAACCCATGTTAAGAGATGCGTCTCCAGACAACACCTATTACCGAGATACCCAATTAACATTCACACTTATTGCTTTACTTAGAAACTTGTTGCCAGTTGCTAAGATCATTTGGGTCAGAAGAATGGTAATTTTGTTAAAAACCCCAAGACCTGAGGATGCCATTCTCACAACATGAAGAGACAAATAAATTACTGAACTTATTCAGCAAAGCACTGAAATCCTTCTGAGGTTTAAACAGCATTTTGGTTTTTAAACCTACTTCTTTAACATATCTATCTTTCCCACAGAATCGGCATCAGATGCACAGCTTGCCATCTTAGATGAAATTCCAGTTTTCTAAGTATGATAACTGGCACTGTAGTCAGAAGTCTGTAAACAGCAGGTTTAAACCTCACAAGTAGTTCCGGTAGCTTGATTTTTTTTTAAAAAAAAAAAAAAAAAAGGAGAGCTTGGAGACATTAATCTTCAAACAGTGGAATTAATTTAGAGGAAAATCTCGTTAAAAGTTAAACTGACATGTTCTTAAATTTCCATTTCAAACACTGACACCCAATTCCAGCATTATCATGCAGAAACTTGAAATGAGGTATTTATCATCTATCTTCACTGGGTAGAACATTCAGATTCAGGGCAGTGGCAAGACTGTGTGCTGGTTTAGGCTGGGATAGAGTTAATTTTCTTCATGGTAGCTAGTATGGGGCTCTGGTTTGGATTTGTGCTGGCAACAGTGTTGATAACAGAGGGATGTTTTCGTCCCTGCTGGGCAATGCTTACACAGAGCCAAGGCCTTTTCTACTTCTCACCCCACCCCACCAGCGAGGAGGCTGGGGGGGCACAAGGAGTTGGGAGGGGACACAGCTGGGACAGCTGATCCCAACTGACCCAAGGCATATTCCAGACCATATGACATCATGCTCAGCATGTAAAGGTGGGAGAAGGAGGAAGGGGGGGGGGCATTCGGAGTGATGGCGTTTGTCCTCCCAAGTCACCGTTATGCATGATGGAGCCCTGCTTTGCTGGAGATGGCTGAACACCTGCCTGCCGGTGGGAAGTGGTGAATGAATTCCTTGTTTTGCTTTGCTTGCGTGTGCGGCTTTTGCTTTACTTAAACTGTCTTTATCTCAACCCACGAGTTTTCTCACTTTTCTGATTCTCTCCCCCATTTCACCAGGGGCCGAGTGAACAAGCGGCTGTGTGGTCTTTAGTTGCTGGCTGAGGTTAAACCACGACAGACTGATAAAAAGATGCTTGAAGAGAGACTAGGATTTACACTAGAAAACAAGACATATAGCCGGTGCAACTATAGAACACAAATCAATGCACTGGTCAAAATTAAGCCCAAGCAGCTGAAAATGAGAGTATAGGGCAGAATTTATTCTGGCAAATAAGACTGAAGTCTGCATCCTACGAAAATAACGCTAGTATAGTGTAGAATCGAAACAACAGAATTGTGTGGGTCACTAAGATTGGCTTTTTGATAGTCAGAGGACACAGGGAATGTGGCCAAAGTGCTTGTTTAAGGCACATGTATTCCTCTGTCAATCACTCCCACCTTTGTGAGCGAGTAGGGCTGCTCCTTCAGATGTGCTGACACAGGCTGTTGGTAGGGCCATAATGTGAAGTGAACCAGGGTATTCCTAAATAACCTTTATTTTACACTTTTATCTTGGATACATTCAGGTACCAAGTTCCTGACACTGACCCCTGGACAAGCAGAGTTCATAAAAAGGAAGACTCTGATGCATGGCTCTGAGAAAGAAGCTCTTTTATGAGGTAATGCTGCTGAAACCCCTGTATAATGAGATCATCTCTCCAAACTGAGAAGCTCTTTTGGGCAGAACATACCAGTGTTTCTGTCCAGTCTCTTAACTGGATTTGGAAACACTGCCTCCCCAGTCCCCTCTCCCCCCAGCAGCAGGGCTGGCTTGAGCATCTCCTTAATCCCCTCACCTGATTCCCATCTCAGTCTTTCTTATCACACCACCACTGTGCTAGCACACAGAATAAATGGGGCCGCATGGAGAACCAACCAGAAAAGCAGTGAAGTAACCCAGAAAAGATAAATAAGATAAAGAAAAAAATGAAAAGGTGCAGAAGGGATGATTATAGCTGGATCAGAGCTTTAATTCATTCTCAGCATGACAAACAAATAGACAAAGACAACACAATTGGTAGTGCAGGAGCAGTAAACACCTCAAGCCTGTAACTGCAGTTGAGGACTTTATCAAGAGAAACCACTGTATATATCTTAGCATTAAATGTATTTTTAAATCAATTGCACAAACATACTTCATAGAAGATGCATGCAAATATTCATTGATGGATGTTACGTGCAATCAGACAACACTGGGTAATACTTGAGTTAGAAATAACTGACTTGCCCCTTCCTCCCTTATCTTTCTCACATCTATTTCTAAGGGATATAACAACAATACTCAACACCACTCAATTTACTACACAGTGATAAAACAGAATCAATCTCCTCTTCGGTCTTACCTAACCTAGCTGTGAGAAGTCTTGAACTGACGCAAATGCATCTATTTATATCAAATAGAGCAGGTGATGTAAGCAGTGGAGTTCCTCTTCCTCTGTAGAGATAATACCTTTACTTAAAACAACAGACAAAGGCAAAACATTTCTAGGTTTTTGTGGGTTTTTTCTCTCTTCCACCCCTCAGATTTTGAAAGTGGTTTTATAAATCACAACTGTAAGGATTATAAGACTCTTTCCAGATTTATTTCAGCTTCCACAAGTGAGAAGCCTAACTCTTCCATCTTCTCTTAATAATCACACCTTAAGAGAAGATCTGCTTCAGACAGACTTTTGCATGCTTTCCCTTATTACGTCCAGCAGCACAATACAGGGAATCCAAGGCTGCTCACTGATTTAACTTTATTTCTGTCAAATTACTTTTCCCCCTGGTTATTTTTAAACATTGGAAAGCCATAGCTATTCTTAGAGTACAATTAATGGTTCATTTCCTTTGCGCTATAGGCATATTTTGTCACCCAGGTTTTGTGCTCGTTTGTTTTTTCCCTGGCTGCAGCATTTGGCACCACTTTAAATGTTGCAGTACCCCTGCTAGGCTCAAGGACTCCATGATGTGAGTAAATCAGCATTTTGCATAAATTTACTCTTCGAATTCTTTCAGTTTTTGTTTGACAGTTTTTGTTAGCTGCATTTTCTCTAGCAAGAAGAGAAGAGGGGTTTTATTTGACTTCAATGTTTGTTATTCTGGGGTGTCACTCTGTACACAGGGATAAGGCTACAGATATAAAGTACAATGCCTCTTACAAGATGCAGCTTTATAATGCATCGCATGAAAGGTGTCTCGGGAAATGCTCTATAATCCTCGTATTCACACCAAAACTACAGTAGATCTGTTCTATGAAACAGCAGCAGTTTTAGATGTGTTGTGCTGAAGGTACACATGAAGGATTTGCAGATTGAGATGAGACCTTGTCTTCACACCTGAAAATTGTATAGTGCCACATGCATATAGTGAAACAAAAGGTTTTATTTTGGTTTGGACAAATGTTTATGAATACATCTTCATCATAGTATAGACTTTAAGAGACACCATGTCTTATCAGTATATACAGCTTAGTTGATATTTTTTAAATGCTGCATGAGATAAGCTGTTATTATCCAGATCATGTACTCAGAATACTAAATATCCCAGAGCTGATCTGTCAGATTGAGTACCTCTAGATCAGCTGAAAGATTTGTCAAACAAACTCTTCCTAGTCATCCTCAGTGCTCAACCTCAGTCAATCTAAGGGGGGTGGGAGAGGGAGAAAAAGGAAAAAAAAGAAAAAAAGAAATATGCCTGATTTTTTTCAAGTTCCACAGATGTGTTCCACCCATTTTTGTCTTCATACTGTGTTTGAGAACACATCTGCACTCTAGAAAGTACCAACTATTTTTTAAAGGCTAG
The DNA here is from genome assembly GCF_929443795.1 of Astur gentilis. Classification (NCBI taxonomy): domain Eukaryota; kingdom Metazoa; phylum Chordata; class Aves; order Accipitriformes; family Accipitridae; genus Astur; species Astur gentilis. The sequence goes on from NC_064881.1 coordinate 13,117,609, forward strand.
CAGCACCCTCTGAGAGGAAGATGCACAAGTCAGACTGTCACTGCTATGCACCCCAGGCACCGGAGTTTATGCATGTGACCACAGACACAGAACAGGCAACACAGTTCCCTGAGCTCTTCAAGCACAAACCGAACCCCAGCCTTCTCTAGAAGCACAGACAACTCTTACGTCTGAACTAATGAAGTCCCTCCATCTGTGGAAGGGGAGAAAGCATACAGATTTCAGGCAGCAATACAGGTAATGCCTTGCTCCGTGACGACAGTGAATCGCAAAAGAGAACAAGGGACAATACTTTTCCTTCCTTTAATGTAGGGCCTGTGAACCGACAATCCAGCCATCTTCAGAACATAACCTTCATAATCTTTCTGTAGAGGATGATTAATCACATATCAAGTTTATTTCAAATACTGAAGAATCTGGTGTTTGCTTTAGATTTCATATTCAATAGGTTCTCTACAAACTTAAAAAAAATCCAAACAAACAAAACAAAAGCAAACTCCAAAGAACTACACACCATGCTGACGAGCTTCCAAAACAGCCACTGAAAACTCACTGAGTAGTAACTAAACTTAAGCAAAAAATGAACTACACTACTTTTTTTCTCAACTTGTCCAGGAAAAGCATGCAATCACCACCTCTGAAATCCAAACTTAGGTTTTCTATCTGTTTCAAACGACTGTAAAAAGCTAAAGAATTTAACATCAAGACACTGAAGAGAAGTTCCCATTTACTTAAGCGGAAGTTGGAAACAAAGCCAACAAAACCCGAAAGGCCTCTAAAGTATAGTTCAGGTTCGGGTGCGACCTGAAGCGTCAGACCCAGGTTTCAGAAGCGAGTGAGAGCAGGGAGGCGTGTACACCTCTGAAAGAAAAGTAAACACATTTTGCCCACGTAGGCAGTGATCCATAGTGTGACACAGCTGTTCGCTTATCTGCTGTCCCAAAGTCACGAGAGCTAAGAAGTCAGATACTGTAACGCTGTGTTCCTAAACCTCAAATCCTCAACCCCTTCTCCCCGTTACCAGCTCTGCCTATAGCTTACGGCGGGAGGGATAATTAAGAAAATAACAGCATTGCTAGTCTCAGCACCATAAACATACGCAGAACCGGAGCGATGAAATAACCTTTATCCATAAGCAGAGAGCACATAATCCACGACGGTTAGACTCGGCGTTCCCCCCCACACACACACCCCTCACGCCCGTATTATTTCAAACATCGTTTCACCTCGCATGGCTCCGCGTACACATCATCCAGCTCCTTCCCCTGCAACCCAACACCCACGGCAACAACCGTGAGGCGGCACCGCCGCAAAACCAGCAAGAGGGGAAGGAGGAAAGGCAAAAACTAGGGCAGCATTTCCCGTCGGCGGTTACAAAGCGGGGAGGTGACACGTGTCCCCCCGCAAGCGGCCGAGCCCCCGCGGCGCGGCAGCCCGGCGGTTCGCCTCAGGCCCTCACCCGGCCGGTGAGGAGCAGCCCAGCGCTGGAGCCCTGCACCGGGCGGGAGGCGGGGGGTGGTGGTGGCCGGCCCCGGGTCCGCTGCACAGCCCGCTCCCCGCCTCACGGGAGGGAGCCCGGCACCCACCTGCACGGCGGGGAAGGCGCCCTTCAGCAGGTAGAACATCCTGCGGTTGGAGAGGAGGTCGCCGCTCGTCAGCTGCTCCTCGGCCCCCTCCCGCGTCTTCCCCTTCGCCTTGGCGTTGAGGACGTTGCCCTCGCGGACCCGCTTCACCTCCTCCCCGCCCCTGACGGCGGCCAGGACGGACACGGCCAGCAGCTCCCGCAGGTCCACGGCGCCGGCGAGCGCGGAGCCGCGGGGCGTCTCGGGCCCGCCGGCCGCCGGCTCGCTCAGCATGAAGAAGGCGAAGCGGCCGGCCAGGAAGCCGGAGTAGAGGTGGTAGAGGACGCCCAGCCCCAGCAGGCAGAACACGGCCATGCCGAGCGGCGAGAGGCGGATCCCCATGGGGGCCATGGCCGCGGGGCAGGAGGGCACGCGGCGGGGCGGGCGGGCAGCGGTACCGGGCGCTCACCACAGCCCCATGGTGCCGCTGAGGCGCTCCGCTCCCTCTAGCTGCTGGGGCGGCGGCGGAGCCGGCCCGGCTCCACGCTCCTCAGCGGGCCGGCGGGCAGGCAGCGCCGTCTGTATCCGGGTCAGGCGGAGGCGGGGCCCGCCGCCCGCACTGAGCATGTCCCGCCGCCCACCGCACGCCCGGCGGGCAGCGCGGTCCGGCGCTCGTTCCCCTCCTCTGCGGGTGTCCCGGCCGGGGGCTGGGAGATCCCTCCTGGTCCCTGCCGCGGGCCTGCCTGGTAGCGCACGCTCCCCTTCGCCCGCTGGTTCTCCTGAAACGCGTGGTTTGGGGTGGGTTTGGGGTTTTTTGGTTTGTTGTTTGTGGGGTTTTTTTTGCTTCATCTGCTTCTAGGTGTCAGGTGCGTGAGGAGTACGCACCACCGGGCAGTGGTGGGGCCGAGGGAGCCGGCCCTGCCCGCCCCTGGCAGCGCGACCGCCCGCGGGGGCTGGGACCAGGACCGGGACCGGGGCCGGGCCGGAGCCGGGGCCGGAGGCGGCTCGGAAGGGCGGCACGACGGGCCGGGAAGGAGATTTCGGTTGGAAGTTGCTGTTGGCATAAATTGCCGCTTAATTTCTGAAGCTTTGCCGTTGACGGTTCTGAGCATCGTTGCTGAGCAGCATCTCGTGTCTTTCACCTACTGGTTAGGGAACTTTGGGACTGTCAGCCCCCTTGTGCTGCAGGAAAGGGGCTCGAAGTTAAGAATTCCTTTCATACAGTAGAATGAAGCAAATCCAACCGTTTTCTCAGCCAAGTGATGTGCTAAAGGCCTACCTGTCTAAATTTATACTTTTCTTTGCACCTCAGTTGGTTTGGGGGAGTGTGAAACTGCACGTTTATGACCAGGATGGACATCTGGGATGGAAAGCAGGAAATCTCGGATTCTTCTTCTGTTCTCTTTTCTAATTCTCCCTAGTAGTTTTGAGTAAGTTATATCAGAAACAAAATTAATTCAGCATTGTTTGAATTAATTACATGTTCTTTTACTCAAGCGATATTCTTGTCTGCTGATATACAGGTTATAAAAGCAGACCTTAGTAGTGACTCTGGGAAGAAGTAATTACTAGAGATCATGCAATATAACTGTTTTTGTGGGATCTTGCGTTTTATTTTTTTTAAAGTGTTAAACTTGTGTAATTGTGGCTGGTTGACCCTGGCTGAATGCCAGGTGCTCACCAAAGAAGCTTTATCGCTCCCCCCTCCTCAGCTGGACAGGGGAGAGAAAATATAACAAAGGGCTCGTGGGTCGACATAAAGACAGGAGAGATCACTCGCCAATTACTGTCATGGGCAAAACAGACTCAGCTTAGGGAAAATTAACTCAATTTATTAACAATCAACCAGAGTAGGGTAATGAGAAATAAAATCAAATCTCACAACACCTTCCCTCTACCTCTCCCTTCTTCCAGGGCTCAGCTTCACTCCTGGATTCTCTACCTAACCCCCCAGTGGTGCAGGGGGACGGGGAATGGGGTTTATGGTCAGTTCATCACACGTTATTTCTGCCGCTTCATCCTCCTCAGGGGCAGGACTCCTCACACTCTTCCCCTGCTCCAGCGTGGGTTCCCTCCCACAGGAGACAGTCCTCCATGAACTTCTCCAATGTAGGTCCTCCCCACAGGCTGCAGTTCTTCATGAAGTTCTCCAGCATGGGTCCCTTCCACGGTGTGCAGTCCTTCAGGAGCACACTGCTCCAGTGTGGGTCCTCTGTGGGGTCACAAGTCCTGCCAGAAAACCTGCTCCAGCGTGGGCTCCTCTCTCCACAGGTCCTCAGGTCCTGCCAGGAGCCTGCTCCAGCGCGGGATTCCCACGGGGTCACAGCCTCCTTGGGGCATCCCCCTGCTCCAGCGTGGGGTCCTCCCTGGGCTGCAGGGGGACAGCCTGCCTCACCATGGTCTTCCCCATGGGCTGCAGGGGAATCTCTGCTCTGGCACCTGGAGCATTTCCTCCCCCTCCTCCTTCAGTGACCTGGGTGTCTGCAGGGTTGTTTCTCTTACATGTTCTCACTCTTCTCTCCAGCTGCTGTTTCTGTCTGTCCCAGGAACTTTTTTTTCCCCTTCTTAATTCTGTTCTCCCAGAGGCACTACCACTGTCGCTGATGGGCTCAGCCTTGGCCAGTGGCGGGTCCGTCTTGGATCCTGCTGGTATTGGTTCTGTTGGACACAGGGGAAGCTTCCAGCAGCCTCTCACAGAAGCCACCCCTGTAACCACCCCCCACTACCAAAACCTTGCCACACAAAGCCAATACAGTAATCAGGAATGTGAAAACTAGGAAATAGCAAAATTAAGATTGGCCTTGCAAACTGAAGTTGCCATATCATCTCCTCTGCATTTCCTTTTTAATGGCATCTTCAATTATATGGTTACCTACCAAATGTCCTGCAGAATCACACTCTCTCTGAAGCGTACGTGCATGTACGTGCAGGGACTGGAAATGAAAGAAAGGACTGTAGGAAGAGAAAGCATTCCATTTGAAACGGGATCCAAAAGAGCTGGATTTTACTCTTAGCTATGCTGAGATTTAACTTTATATGCTATCAGGCAACAACTAGAAGGTCCACGTGTTCCAGCTTCCCATTCTTTTTAAGGTGCAAGGTTTTTTTCTATGCAGTTGCTTCTCTGGCAGAAAGGGGGCTTCGAAGGATACACTGATCACTTTCCTTAATACCGATTTCACAGTTCAGCATTTCATATAGCAATAATTAATGGTAAGAAGCTATGCAGCAACACAGGGTTCGTGTTGGACAAAGAGTAAAGTTGTGTCTGTAATGAGTCATGAATGCAAGACTAACAACTAGGCATGCTTGTAATTTGTCTCCTTTTAAAAAATGCTGGGCAAAGTAGTCAACAGCTGTGCTGCCTGATATTATCAGTAACACTTTATGTGTGTTCAGTAAACAGTGGTAGAGGAAACCCACTAGAAGGAAGAAATCCTGCAACTTTCTGAACTGGTTTCTTAATGGGGAAAAAAAAATACTAGGATTTTTGTCCCACTGAAGTTTGCAAAGACCTTACAGAGGCATAGAAGAATGATGGATTTATTACTTGCTGCTAACATTTCTATGCCTGCAGTAAATATAGACAGTAAATATTAACAGTAGTGTAAACTGTGAAGAGGACAGTGCACAGAGGGCTTTTTATTTCAGTGATACTGTATGTACCATCTGTGCCAGGTTTCAGAATAAACAGTGTTTGTTGATGAATGCAATCATATAACCAATAGACAATATGCTGGCATCCTTTTTCTCCCTAACAGTCTTATTCTGTAATTACCAATATAATTTTTAAAGGTCTCAGTCTGGCACCTCCCATGCTGTTTTCCCTAGATTGGCTTCCTCATGTTTATCCAGGGTGCCGTTGACTGCAGCTGGGCTCCAGATCATCACAGAGATATTTGCAAAGTGCTCCTGGCATAAAGGGAGTTTGGGCAAGGTTTTCTTTATGGCTTCAACCTGTAAGATGTGTTTCCAGAGACCATGATGTAGGCACAAAATGAAATAAACTTGAAAAAAAAAATTGTCTCCATTCTTAGCAAAAGGAGATTTATCCCTTTACATGTGGCGTGAGGTGAAAATATAATGGAAATTTTCCTTCTGAAAATACAAAATTATTATTTTGGACACTTCAGCTAATTGTGGGCCAAATTGATGTATTTGAAAAAAAATAGTTTTGCCTGAATCAAACCAAGTTTTTAAACATACTTGTGTTTTTGACAGGAAAATTACATCCATCTCTAATACTGAAGTGATCCTTAACTGAGTGAAAAAAAGGTGCTCCAACCTGGATTGAAGCTGAGGATGCAAATCTGATGTTACATACATCCCTGTTAGATCTGGTCAGCTTTATGCGAAGGCGGCCCTGACCTTGAGGACCCAAGTGCTGAAAGTAATGTGCCCCTTTAGCTTCCCACAGAAACAGTCGCTGTGGAAAGGCTTGGCAGAGCTTCTCGAATGGGTTGCGGTGTGCTGGGAGTGAAACGTGTTGCTTTCTGTTAGGTTCATCTAGCAGGGACTGTGCATGACAGAGAGGCAATAGACTCCCTCCCTGAACTTAGCAAGACCAATGGTTGTGCTGTTCGCTGCAGCATTCACGAGGCAAGTGGTGGTGACTTTGGCAGAAGGGTTGTACTTTCAGTTCGGGAGGTCGACAAATGAAGGGGTCACTTGCTGGTAGGGAAAAGGCATTAACAGAGATGTCCTGAGCACCAGGTGGGGATCCCCAGGGAGCACAATGAGGAAGGTTATGTAGGTACTGGTAACCTCTGACCGTTGCGAGGGAAGTCAGTGCTGGAGGAGAGAGAGCCATGGCTGTACACAAAGCTCCTGCTCCTGCTATGGCTGTGCTGGGGGCATGCCAGAGCACAGGGAGTTTTGTGTCTCGTGACAGGTAGAGTCTGTAGCAAGAGTGTATAAAGTAGCGAGCTCCCATCCTTGCCCGGGCTGGCAGTTTTTTGTCAACAGTACTTCACAGTGTAGCATATTGCCATAGCCGCTTTGCCAGCCTCAGCGCTGACTCGTGTGGAAAAGGAAGGGGTGCCCGCATCTTCCAGAGCTGCAGCGGTGCAAGCAGGTTAACGCGGTCTGTCAGCAGCAACAGAAGAGCTGTCTTGCTGGTTGTTTCTCTATGACGCCTGCCTAACCCTGATGGTTTATGAAGGCACTCACGGGCAACCTCCTCAAGCATTTGGTTTTTGTGTCTGCAGCTGTAGTATGTCTGTGGAAGAGATGGGGAGTCTCTCAGGGTCAGGGCTGAGTTTGATCTGCAGCACATGAAAAAGTTCTCCCGTGTCTGTGCTTCTGAGAGGCCAAGAAAGAGCATATGGCTGTTGAATGGGACCAAAGTACCTGAGGGGAACCTGCTGTGCAAGTGCCAGCACCAGCTGTAGCCACTTCACTTCCCTGCCCGTGCTGGGAAGGTAGTCCATGAGGGAGGCCCGTACTTACTATTGAACGTAAAGTCTTTTGTAGTGTGGGGTAGCTTTCCCTTGCATAGAGCATTTGATTGGTGCAGTGTGTGTGTATGGGGAGCTATGAAGAGTCATTGTTGGGTATATGCAATTGGGTTCTTCCTTCTTCCCCTCTCCTTTCTTTTCCCCTTATATTTCCTGTGCTCACCTGGTAATTTTGCTTGTAACATCACCTCACCCAATCTTGTTTGCAGCAGCAGTCCCAGTTATAGCTAGCTCCTTCTTATATCCTGGCTGGCTCTGCAGGGCTGAGAGCCTTGGGAGGGTTTTGCAGAGACCTATTGAACTTCAGGGTATTTTTAATGGGCTTTATTTAATTTAGTATGTAAAATAAAAGCAGGTTAGTACAAAATGTGTGAAGCATGAAGGTGGACTAAACAGTGCAAAGAATAAGGATCAATGTGTTTTAGCATGTATCCCAAATAGGGGTGAGCTAATGCTTTTACTACCCACTCAACCAGAGCATGAAGTGAGTGCTCTCAGTGCATGGGAGAGGCATGTAAAACTCGCGCTGTAGAGGCTGCATGTGTAGTGTAGAAGATGACAGTGAAGCAGTAAGAGATGTACAGAAGGACTCTAAGGCTGCTTCAGGGCCTTGATTAGGTGACTTCTGCTATCTGTTCACCTTCCCAGACCAACTTTATGCTTATTGGTAAGAAACAAAAATTTTGTACTTGCCACATGACTTCCCGTTGCTGCCATAGAACAACCCACCACTGGTAAGAGCATGAAAATCCACTTCATTTCTTCTCAGCCCTACTGCGGTATCTTCTCTGCCTTCACACTGCTGTGGATTCGCTATCTGAAGTGATATGCATTCTTGGGGCAATTTTGGAACTCACTGAGAGAGACAGGCTGTGTGAAATCTTGCTCAGTTTTATCTGGCGTGGTCTCCTGTGGAACAGACAGGCTACACCTTTTAGCTCTGTCTGTGGGCACTGGAGCAAGGTTTTTCATAGTTGGGAATAAAATGTCAACTAGTAGGACCCATGCTAAAGTGTGTGTGGTACAGGTTAAATGGGACAGTTGTTAAAAACATGGGAGCAGCTGTAGGATGGGTCTGGAGCATGGTGAAGACAACAGGCCTGGGCGCTGCTGGAGGTGAGGCATCCCAGTTGTTGTATTAGATCACTCTGTTGGTGAAATGCCTAAGGCCCGGCTGCATTCCTACAAGAGAAGGGAAAACAACCATGTTAGGAAAGGTCCCACGGAGTGAATTTCTTACCTGGTCTTGATCCTCGATCTGTCTTGAGGTCCTGTAGGAACTGAAGAGTCCCTAGGTACCTGTAGCCCAGCTTTTCTCAAAGGTTTCCTCCCCATAGCAGTGTGCTCCTTGGCTATGGATGCTTCCTTTTCCTTAGTGGAGAAGAAATGGATCCAAATCCAAATATGGGAGGGGGCCATAATATGCAGTGCATGTGGCAATTACGTCTGTATTCCTCACTAGGATAGGATCCAGCTCCTGGAGCTTGCAGCAGATCACACTGCCAGAACTAGAGCTGTCATGGGCATTCATGGTCCCCTGGTATGTGCTGTTCAGAGCTTGTCTCCTGCATTGCTCCAAGTCCTCTTAGTGCTGATACTGAGATGTTCAGCCAGCAGCAACGCAGAAAAGCTCCTCACTCTCTGATTGCCAGGGGAGATTGCTTTGCCCTCCGGCCTGCTTGCTCCCATGAACAACTCAGTTCACTGAGCTGCATCCAGGGAATGCTGCTTATGGCATGTCTGGCTCTGTGCTAGGGCTTGGTTCTGGCTTAGTGGCAATGCCAAGATTATTAAATGCAATACCTGTGATTCAAGAAAAGGCCTAAGGGAAGGCAGAAGAGCCCAGTCCAAGAGAGGGCATCCAAGGTGAAAGACAGATGGAAAGTGGCATGCAAAGTGCGACAGAGAGAGAGAGCTGACTATGGTGAGGCTGCAGGAAGAAAGAGCGCGGTCCAAGCCTGCATTTGTGGAAGAGCAGCTGCAGCCAGGTGCCATGAGCTCAGGAGTCAAGGAGTGGGAAGGGAATAAGAAGGGGCCTGAAAGGACCTGTGGGTGGTCTGGGGAATTCTGATATAGGCACCTGCTGCTTGATCTGATACTAAGCTGGTTTGCCAAAACGTTTGGAACAAATTTTAATGGGCACGGTGTTTATTAATCAGATCAGAACTCATCTGAGGGCAAAAGTTTTAATGTGCTCCTTCAAGACATTATGCCACCTTACAGGTGCAGTCAAACCTGGTTTAGGACAGTGGGAAAGGGCAGAATTTTACTACCTTGTTGAGTCACAAATTTGTTAATAGTCCAGTTAGGTACAGAGCTTAACAGCTATTCTGCAAAAAATTTGTTGTATCTCCAAGGAAATGAAAAAGTCTTTAAGAAGTCAAGTGCAGAAATATCTTCTGAATAAGTAAGAAATTAAGAAGTTTAGAAGGGAAAAGGCTGAATTTGTATGGAATCCTTAGGGGATTAGAAGAGCAAGCTTATCTGTAAAAACTTATGTGATACATAAAAAGAGGCTCTGTAGATGCAGCCTAAGCTGTATGGTATGCAGAAGACTGCAAGCACAGGAAATAGGAGGGAGATTTTTTTTATATTTGACCTTGGTGCAAAAAGCTTAAGTACTTGTAACTGTCGGTTTTGGATGCCGTACAGACAAATCCTTTTGTTTGAATTGTAAACAGCTTGAGAGTTAAATGTGATTTCACTGGTAACTGAGCTCCAAGGCTGTGGAGAATCTGAACCACAGTGCACAGGCATTTCAGCTTAGCAAAAGCCCAGCACTCCAGCACAGGCGAAATGCATTGAAGCTGTTCAGAGCAGTCTGAGAGCGTTGCAAAAATCAGGAAAAGCAGAAAAATCTGCTGGTGACAGTAAGGAAACTGCTGTGATGATGATAAAACAGTGGGGAAGACACTGAACTGCAGGAATTTTAAGGGATTTTGTGGCAACTATCAAGCACAACCTACACTTTGTTCAAATAAGTTATTTAGCTTAGTGTGGGGTAAGGTTAGGGGTCCAAGATAAAGAGATGATATTAAATGACCTGATAGTCATTTCTGGTCTTAAATGCAAAATCTTCAAGTCTGTAGAGTGAGTAAAAATGCTATCAAATTAGAACAGCATTTACATATGAATTGGAAATATCCAGTAGAGTGAAATACCCATTCAATTTATAAAGGAATAGATGACTATATAAGTACAAGGCAGTGAAATACCATATTTCACAGCTTTGTGGAGACTCTCCTTTAAAAGCCTATTATATATCACCTGAGAGGTTTAATTGCTGATGGATTCTAACAGACTCTTCCAGAAAGGGTTGTGGTGGTAAAATCCCCTCAGCTAGGCAGAACTTCATTTTAACACCATGCTGGTTTACAGCAGCACCTCTCAGAGCTGTCACGTTTATTCACAGATTTCCTGTCCACTCAAAACAAGATAGCATTTTCTCTTGCTTCCAGCACTGCAGAAAGCTTCAGAAATGACACTGAATGCTATCAGTTGCTCAGTAGTTCGGTGGCAATCACAGCTGAATGGAGTTTTTGTTCCTCAGTTTCTATCTATGACTGCTCATTTCTGGCCCCACACTCTTCTTCCTCCAGTTGTACCAGCACAGCTATTCATGGCACTGTCCTGCAAACTGGGACAGTGAACTCAGCCAGAATTAAAGCAGTTTTATGTCTGTGTGTGGCTCTGCCACCCGAGCTCTTTAACTTGGTGCAAGTCCAAACCTGTCTGCTCTCCCTGCAACAAGCTGTCCCCGACTGTGTGTTTCCACCACCTCCACGCAAGCTAGTGTAAGTGAAACCACGTGAGGAGCTGGGCCAGGGAACTCATCCATCTGAAAACTAACCTGGCAAAACAAACAGAAAGCATTGGGCATGGCACAGGATCGGGTGTTATGCTGCTCTTTTGGATGGCAAAATTGATCTTTTCCTACTGAAGTTGCTATGTCCTGAGGAACTGGATGTCGTGCCAAGGACTGGGAATGAGGGTCAAGAACACTTTAAGGCTCCTAAGTATTTTTTCTGAGGTCCTGTGTTGTGAAACTGGCTCCTGTGCTTCTTATTGCAGCTCCAAATTAGCTTTGCAAAAGAGTGCGAATACCCTCAATAAAAGTGCCTGTGCTCTTTGAACATCTGAGGATGGTTACCTCAAAAGGAAGTAATAAAACCCAGGTCTTCCCACAGTTAATCCATTTGAAGAAGGCAGTCTTGAAGTCTAGTTCACTCCTGGCCTCAGCACTCAAAATTAACATCTGGTTTCAGGATACTTGTGCTTTGTGCTCGGTGAGAAACACCCGAGTGGCAAGTGCCTCCTGGTTGTGGACACCCTGCTGTAGGGAAGGGGACAGGATCCTGTCCCAAAGCCTCCCAGCAAACTTTGCCTAGGAACTTTTTATGAAGGGATAATATAACAGAATTTAGGGAAAATTTTGCTTTGAAAATTGAGGAGCTTGAACAGACTCCATTATTCCCTGAAGCAGCTCTCTAGTTTGTGGCAATGAGCAATTCTTTGGGTCCTCTACTCTGGCCTTTGGTTTTTTTCTTCTCTTTTAAACTTGCTTTACAACACCACCTTCAGGGAAGTTTACTCTCATAAACTGGGGTGCTGGCTTTATTTGGATAATGAATGTTGAAATAAAGTCAGTATTTTTACCTTTGCTTGTGGAGGACACTGTTGAAAAGTGTATGATTTTATGGTAGTTGTTTCAAAATTATTCTCAACCTGTAACTTTTAATACTTAATACTGTAATACTTTTAATACTTACCAACTTTTATAACTTATAACCTTTAACTGGCCAACAGTCTAGTTTGGGAATTTAGAGGAAACTGAAATGGAGACCTTACTAGGTTGTTTTGGGGGAACCTAGATGTTACTGATAATTACTCTGTGTCACTGACCTCAGTAACCATTCATCATCCAATCAATGATCTAGTAGTCAACTTTACAGAACAAAAGCAAAGGTATTAGGCAGAAGATGGTTATTTTTATATACATTCTTAGTCAAAAGCTGAAGATAAGTGTCTATCCTGTATACATCAGTTGAAATTAAATTATTTCTTAAGTAATTTACAATCCAGAGTTTCTACTAGTACAAAATCTACCAATATTGCATGAGACTGTAGACAGGGATAATAGTATAACAGGTAATATGCCATCTACTACTTCAAAGGTTTATTTTTTTTATTATGTAGACTGTTCTTAACTGAGTAATAAACTTGATAGTCTTGACTTTGATGAGAAGGTCATTAAGTGTAAGAATATTAAACTAGCCTGAACAAAATTGCTTCCCTTGGCTGCTGTATACCAGTCTGTACTCACCTTGAATTTCTGTGTACCTAGAGACAAGAGACAGCCAGCTGACACTGAGATTTGGTGAAACATGTGCACTGTATTTCCTTTGGCTGTTTTGAATATCTCATAGCTTCTATCTTCATGCTGCTGCCACCGCTGCTATTCTGCCAACAGGAAAGTAGCATCAGGGTGGTTAGGAACAGAATTTTATGTGAGAGGATGTCATGGTTTAACCCCAGCCAGCAACTAAGCACCATGTAGACGCTCGCTCACTCCCCCTCCCCCCGCAGTGGGATGGGGGAGAGAATCAGGGGGGGGGAAAAACCCCAACCTCATGGGTTGAGATAAAGACAGTTTAATAGAACTGAAAAGGAAGGGAAAATACTACTACTACTCCTACTAGAACATACAAAACAAGTGACGCACAATACAATTGCTCACCACCCACTGGCCGATACCCAGCCAATCCTCGAGCCTCCGTGCTCCCCAACTCCCCCCAGTTTACATACTGGGCATAATGTAATATGGTCTGGAATATCCCTCTGGCCAGTTGGGGTCAGCTGTCCCAGCTGTGTCCCCTCCCAGTTTCTTGTGCAGTCCCACAAGTATGGGAGTCTGCCAGGGGCAGTATGAAAAGCTGGAAAGTCCTTGACTTAGTAGAAACACTGCTTAGCAACAACTAAAATATCAGTGCGTTATCAACATTCTTCTCATGCTAAATCCAAACCACAGCACTATACCAGCTACTAAGATGAAAATTACCTTTATTCCAGCTGAAGCCAGGACAGAGGATCTTGTTTTTGAGGAGGGGTTGCCTTCCCATTTGAAAAGTGGATGAATCAATATTACTTAGTTTCCATTCTTGTGTTCTTTGAAAAGTAATGAGAGTACTTGTGAGATTATTTGGGGGGAGGTGATACCTCTACAGGTACTAGCTTGCCAACTATTTGAGAAAATTTTGTTCTTTTCACTTTCATGTAACAGTGACTTAAACATAACTATTATATTAAACTGATCCAATGATATATAGTTTGTGTACAACAGTTTCTATTACATCGATAATATTTTCTATGAGCAAGTCTGCCCTCATTATACAGAATTTTTATTCTAAATATTGTCAATGGATTTAATTCTTTCTTGAGCCTGAATTCCACTTCCCTAATGATCTGGCATCACTCTCAAATTAGGTGTATCAGGTTAGCACAGACATCAGCTCTGCATTTGAGTGAATGCTCTTGAGGTCTTCACGTAGCCTCTACATTAATTGAAATTGGCTTGAGCCTGGAGCAAATACTGGCTTGCCACAGGAGGGAATTCAGGCACAAGGAGGATTCGGGCAGTGTGGGGACAGCCAGCGTGAATTGTGTGGTGCAGCAAACAGAAGTCCACATTCAGAAATGACTATAGGGATATCTGAGAACGAGCAAGAGAGGAACTGGCGTGATGACTTCACTTACTCATTTAGTCTTTCTTAATATGACTGCTGAGGTAGGCTGGAGGTCCAGCTCACATGCTGGCTAATGCCAGGAGAAACACAAAGGAAGACTTATTTGCAGCCAGAAGCTGGTGCTTGTGCACCACATACTTTTCAAAGGGGAAATGCCAGTGTTTCATTCTTAACTTGCCAAAAGCAATAGTTCTGATGGCTACTGGCTGGTCTCTTTGCACATCATAAAGATTTCTTTAGCATGTGAGATATTCTGTTTTCAGTGGCTCATTTACTAGTTGCACATGAAATGTCTTTTATAAGAATTGCACAGGGGTTGAGTGAATACTCTGCCTGCACTGCAAAGGTCTCTGTTCTGGTTCCATGTAGTTTGGAGTACTCCTCCATGTGGGACGGCCCCAAACCTTCTGTAGTAACCAGGATTTCCAGTGCAAACTGCCCACAGGACTTAGAGCAATTGTAAACTGGAAGAGCTCCTCTAGGTCTAGGTGTTCAGCAGCTCAGTATTCAGAGCTGGTGCCTGGGTTTGGATTTCATCCTGTTCCCATGGACAGCTGACAGGGCTTTAGGTGGTAATATGTGACTGTCATCAAATGGATGTCTTTGACTCTGTTTGCAGTGCCATATCAGAAATACCTGTCCATGTTCCCTGAAGAAGGCCTGATTACACAGCGTGTCTCCATAGATCAGTCATTGCCCATTAGTTTTGATGTGAATTGAAGATGGTTGGTATGACAGAGATCCAGTTAATTGTTAAAGAGAAGGCTCTGGTTAAAGTTTCCATTCTGCTCTTCTCCATATTCCACAATGGGTTTCATACTCTTTATAAATAGTTGCAAGGGAATGTTTACAAAGGAAGAAGTGAGATTAAATGATCATGATCTTAATCACATTATAATTCTCCTTGAAACCCATGGTAATTAGTTGCTTTTGGCTTTACCCTTCAGCCACGCCTGTGTCTCATTCATTATCTTCTAACTCCCCTAATCAAGTCCTCACTGGTTTACCTTGTTGTTAATAATATTAATAATGCTACTTTTGGTTCCGACCTGAAATATTTATGTTTATCTCTGACTATTTTTCTGATATGATCCTCATTAGAATACTTAATTTGGAAAGTATGTTTTTTAAATCATAAAGGTTTATGACTTTAATTAGGAAAATCAGGAGATCACAGGTGAGATTTAAAGACTACCCAGGAAGATATAACTGAAAGAATAATTGCTTTTGTCCTTTTAATACTTTTTTAGGCGTAAGACTAGGCAGATGAAAAGGAGCAGTGGGAAGAGAGGAGGATGTTAGCTGAAGGATGAAGAGTGTAAAGTAGCAGTGCGTGCTGTTCTCAAGTACTTATGGGAAACTTTTTGTCTGTGTAGGTATCATTAGAAATTGTGACAAACATTTTGCTGAAACATTCTTAAGTAAGTAACAGCCACTCTGTTAAAAATGCCATCCTTCTGCCTGTACTATTACTGTTACTGTAATGCATGCCTAATTGTGGAGCTCTGTTAAGAATGGTGTCTTTTTGGTTTTTACAAGTATTGTGTAGGCAGTGTATTGTGTAGGCTCCACGTTTCTGAAAGAAAAGTGCACTATCATGGTATCTTCACATCAATGAAGCGTCTATAAACAAAGGGGTTCTTGTTTGTCTATCCTTTGCCTCAAAAAGAGTCAAACTGTTGGCTGCCTGCCTTTGTCGTTTTTTGAACATGAACACGTTCCATGAAGATTTTTGGAAATAATAGACCAAGGATAGGAGCGGCACAAACTCAGGTTCTCATTCCCCACATAAGCAAAAAATGTGCTGCCAGACACGAGGCAAAGTTCTCATGCCCATGAAAAAGCATATTTATGTATTCAAATAAAATAGTCTGTTAAGCAGAGTAGAACTACGTGAAGGGATTGCATCAGTCAAGTGGATGTTTTTTCAAACTATCTTTAGATATTACTTGAAAAATTGTCCCAAACCAACTATATTTTGTTTGAATATTGCAGTCTGGCATTTTGTCTTTATATGTAGTCATGGCCCTCACAAAATATTCTAGAATAGGAGTATGGATTTTTATTGTTCATATGCTTGTGAGCAGTAAGAGTAAGAATACTTTTTAGATAGAGTAAAATTTGATGCTTTAAACAGTTTTTCCTGGTTAGGCAAAGAAAGTGCTGTTGACTGATACATGTATTTTGATATTAAAGAGCTTTAAATGTATATTTTAAAAAAAGATTTTTTTTTATTAATCATAAAAATTTATTCCTTATTTTGCTATTGTCTTAGTTATTTTTCTGCAGTCACCCCATGTTAATCTGACTTTTACTCCGAAGACTAACTGTAGGCAAACAAAATCTGGCAAATTTTCTGCTAATGACAATATTTCTCTGGAATGAATTGAAAGTCTTCCAAGGCATTTAAAGAGCCACGGCCTCAAGCACATTGAATCCAATGCAGCGAGGGTTCCCTCCCAAGTCCCACCTTTTTGCCTCCTTTTTCCGTGTAGGTGAACGTTTCCTGGAGAGCAAGACATTTCTCTGAAAGTTAAAATCTATATACAACCACCCCTGTTAAAACACTTTGCATCTCATGCTAATCCTTTATTCAGTGTGTCATGGTCTCATGACCAAGAACACGTTTAATTCTTCAGATTTCCAGTTTTAAAATGTTACCAGTGCACTAGGAAGGCCTCTTATGATTGCTCTTCCATCATGGTGTGCAAGTGTTGAGTTTTGAAGCAAATTAACAGCCAGGGAGCTGTGAAATGTGTGTTGTAGTTTCGGAAGGAGAGAGACTAGTTTTCATGTGGCCAATGTTGCTCAGGTTCCCATACAAGTTTGCTGTTGTTGGTTAGCGCATACTCGGCAAGTCTCTAACCTGCTGGATTCTTGCATTCACATCAGAGACATGTAGTGTTGTTGAAACTCGCACAAAAATGTTAGGGTGTGTTAGAAACTAAGTACAACCAAATATGTGGCTCCAGACTCTAGATGTATCTGGAAAATCTGAACAAGCAGAGATGGAGATAGACTGACAATGCTGTTCAGATATTAAAAGCACATTATACACCATATTCCTGTTTGAACAAGAACCTATCAGCCTGGAATCAATACCTGTTTTTTTGCCTATCTTGTGTACATGAGACCAGCACTATTCACAGATACCGCTCAGCTTTCTTTCTCAGGACTGCTCTTGTAAATAGGGGCTGCAGAACTTCGCTCTCAATGCATACCTTACAGATTAACCTTGAACTTTTGGATAGTGATGACAAAGAGGTAGGGAAAAAACTTTTCTTAAAGCAGGACCCTAAAGACAAGCTTATCTAGCCATACCATTCAACTCTCACTTTTTTTAATGCTAAACATTTAGATTGACATCTAGGAACACTCAGTTAAAATAGGTCATGTTATTCTTCCATTTAGCTTTAGCAGTGCCTCTCCACACAGAGATATCCTTAAAGGGATGAGCCAGCAGTGTCGGAAGGAAATGGAGCCTTATGCTTGCTTTCTAGTCTTGCTTAAGCACAAAATATGTGGAAATATATATATGAATGCTGTCTTCCAAACAATTCAAATAGTACATTGCCAAATGTGACTGCAGTCCTACTGCTGTACAGGTATAATCTCCCACAAAGTTCATTTCTCTTCCACTGCAGCCTAAGTAATATATCATTGCCATGAACTTTTAATTTCTTGCAGATGCACTTTAAGATATTGGGCTGTATTTCATCAAGTTGCAGGTTACCTTGTTATTGTTGATCCCTTATTTTAGGACATTAAAACCCCTAGGTTGCAAATTTACCAGTCTGCCAAAGAGCCATATGTTACTGGCACTATATTTCTGATTTAATGATTGCTTACCCTATCACAGCAACATTTTTCAGACCCTTTCTGGGCTGATTAATCCTGGAGCTTTTGCTTTGTAGTGCACAGCACTAAATAAATTGATCTTCTATACCCCGAAAGGCAGAGGAATAGAAGATTAAACTGGGAAGTCATCATTGTATTAAATTCCCAGGGACGAAACAGTGAACTTACTTGAATCAGACTGTCTGCCGTTGCTAAGATACTGGCATATGAACAAAACTTCATGGTAAAAAAAAAGCGCTAACACATGTGAAAGAATCAGCCCTAGGCACTCAATCTTTTCCCACAGTAGAAAGCTATCATCCATCAACACAATCACCAGAGGGCTACATGCAATCTTAACAAGTACTTTAACATATTGGTGATGGAGCTCAACAGAGGTGAATTTGTCCAGAAAGTGTTTAAAGCAAATGTCCATGTGTAAATTTGTCACACTACATTGCCTAAGCCAAACTGGTTTACCTGGTGCTTCAGGGATCCCTCTCTATGTATGTATGTATGTTTGTATTACGCAGACAATAAGTTATGCTTCCATTTGTCGTGTATTCAGACTTGCTCCACAGGGCAGGCAAGAGATGCTGGAGGAAGTCAGAGTCCAAAGTGCTGACTGAAAAGCCTTTATCTTGTACTATTCAGAATTCTCCAAGATTCTTAATTAAAAGCTTAGAGTTATTAGGCTACAAACAGCAGAGTTCATCAAAAAGATTCAATAATCTGTGAGAAACCCTACTAAGCTGTCTCTCTGCAATACAAGCAAAGACAATAATGGATCTTGTTCAAGCAAACACATGATTAAATCTGACAGTGCACATTAAACATTTGATATGGGCAACAGTCAATACTGATGGAATCCGTTGGTGGAAATACCCTCCAAAGCATCTGGTAGGTGAGGTGGATTGAAAACAGTGACAAAATGGGTACATTAACAATCCGGTACTGTGGTGAATGCTAAGACCCTTCACAAGCAGCAGAAGGATTACCAAAAATAAAAGAATCACAGGCTGTGAATTAATGGGACTTCAGTAAAGATAGATGCTAAAATGACTGAGAAGGTAAACAGAATGGGGTTTTTGTTACCATAGTTCAATAAATTTACTTCTTTCCTTGTGCAACATAACTAGCCCTCTGTCGTTAATGGTGTGTGTAAGAGCACTGTTTGATGGGAAATGGAATTGCTAGAGAAATCCAGTCAGAGAAATAAATCTGTGGTAAATAACTGGAGATCAGACCAGAAAACAAACCTAAAGAACAGGAGACCTGTGCCAATTATTTCATAAGCTATTTGTAGTAGCAGTATCATTAAACTTGCTTCAAACAGCATTGTGCAATGAAGACACTGTGCTGAATGAGACAAAATTTAATATTACTTCCAAGAATGGGCTGAACTTCAAATACCTGCAAAGTTCAGTGTTTTTGAAAACTACCTGTCAGAGAAGTGGAACAGATTCATTTATGCATTGGAGTGGTTCTGTGTTAACGATTGCTGGAACATCCCAGATGTTCACACTTGAGGGCAGACTGATGCTATGCATAAACTCCTTCCTTAAGGTCTAATCCTTTCTTGTTCCCTGTCCACTAAGGAGCGGTATCCTGCCAGAGAGGCTACCAGAGAACTGCCTCTTGCATAGAGAAACTGTGCTGGTGAAAGCAGAAGTCTTTTATTTTTTTCTCAGCTATAACCATTAGCAGGTACAGACACTTTGCAAGCCTTAGAGCATGCGTGGTATAGCTTCTAGCTGCAGAAATACGTATTTTAAATAATGTATGTTAACAGCTGGTTGTATTTGGACAGTTCACTTTCTAGCAAGGGTGAGACGTTTGTTTCTGATGGTTGTACCTACAAGGTGCAAACCACCTGCTGCTGCCAGCCTGTCCTGGATTCACTAACCTGTTACAGACACCTGCCACTTCACTGTTACTCCCCTGTTTGCCTAGGTTACGAGTTGCTTTAGTGAGCCTGGACAACCAGTTCTGTGGCTCAGTTACTCAGTTCTTCACCTGTCTTACAGTAATGCATAATTTCAGTCTTACTTCATATGCTCTGAATCAGAGAAATATCTCCCTGTGTATATATAGATAAATATGTATGCTATGAAATAATATGGCCGTGTCATGGTTTAACCCCAGCCAATAACTAAGTACCATGCAGCCATTCGCTCACTGCCCACCCTGCAGTGGGATGGGGGACTGATTCGGAAAAAAAAGTAAAACTCATGGGTTGAGATAAAGACAGTTTAATAGGACAGAAAGGAAGAAAATGAAAAAAAAAAAAAAAGACAATAATAATAAAAAAATTAGAATATACAAAATAAGTGATGCACAATGCAATTGCTCACCACTTGCTGACCGATGTGCCGTTAGTTCCTGAGCAGCCATCCACCCCTCCCAGCCACCCCACCCCCCAGTTTATATGCTGAACATGACGTCATATGGTCTGGAACATGCTTTGGGTCAGTTGGGATCAGCTGTCCCAGCTGTGTCCCAACTCCTTGTGCCCCCCCCCAGTTTCCTCGCTGGTGGGGTGGGGTGAGAAGCAGAAAAGGCCTTGACGCTGTGTCAGCACTGCTCAGCAGGAACAAAAACATCCCTGAATTATCAACACTGTATTCAGCACAAATCCAAAACATAGCCCCATACTAGCTACTGTGAAGAAAATTAACTCTACCCCAGCCAAAACCAGCACAGGCAGCAAAACCTTTTGGGCTTTACAAATCTAGAATGGCATGTGGCTGTTAACCAATACACTGAAGGTCATAGAGCTCTAAACTGCAATTGTAGACACCATAAACTTAGAAATTGTGTTGTATACTGAGCAAGTTCAAGTGTGGCTGGACATTTCTGGCTCTTTGAGAAAGTGTCCTCCTGCGGCCCAGCCCGAGCTCTCACTGTGTTCTTGTCTGTCAGGTGTGTTTCATGCATCTGAAATCAGTCACTGGAGCTTTGTGATCGTAACAGAGCTCTTTGCATTTCCCATCTGACTTAATCATACTTCACTTCTTGAGCCCTTACCGGACATCACTAATGTGTGAGAGGTATAGGGGTTTTCAGATTGTGTCTAGAATATTCATTTAGTGAAGACTCGATGGCAATATATTATCAGTGAGAGATGTGATAAGCTGTGTCCATGAGGGAACATTATTTTTCCTGTTTTGTTATTGCTGGTAATTCTAACTGTTGGTGAAGTATCATTGAAACACAGATGTCTCTCTACATATCCCTTGCCGTGGGCACCTTGCAAATTTAGCATCACTCTAGAATGTTACTTAGGTAACGTAGCCATCTGGATATTTTGGAGTGACTTACTCCTGAGAGAAGTTATTTGCTCCTGAGAAAACAAGTCTTACTTGTGGAGGCTCAGCTCAGCATCTTTGCCGAGACGAAGGAGGCTCCTAGCTCAACAGCTGATACGTCTCGGAGCTGTAAATGCAGGCTGCGGAATCAGGCACATCTCAAAACACTCACTATGCTCAGTCCTTCTTTACACATTGTTATGATTCAACCTTTTATTTTTTAAGATTCTAATGGAATTATTGATTCCAGGGTTGAAGGCCAAGACTTAACCCAACCTCCTGGAAGTCTTTTTTGAACGGACTTGTCCTGATGTCTTCTTTAGGGGTGGCTGTTCAACAGTTAACCCAATAAAGGAGAAAATTAATCACATTAAAGTTACCTATTTAGACCTGCCATTTTAGTAGTGTTTAAATCACACTTTGCATGCTGTTCAGCTCCTTGCAGTTGCTAGGTTTTTCCTGTTTTCAGAATAAATAAAAGAAGGTGTGAATAACTGTTGTATTATGCACTTATAAATGATTTTTTTAAAATTCTTTTTAAAATTATATAAGGCCTATGTTTGTTCCAAGTTATCCTGACAAAAATCTGGAATATTTTCTCTGGGGCTAATGAAATTAAAATAGTGGAAAACAAAATGTAAGTAACATCAGAATCTAACACAACAAGCTTAAGAAATATTGGAATAATTAATCACAATAAAAATGAATCGTGTTATATTTCTTTCACAGTCACTAAAATGGTATATTTAAATCAACATTAGCTAAAATTAAAAAAATAACCCCATTCTGGATGAGCAGTTGCATTGCTTGCAAGCTTCTTCACAGGGAATGCTTACATATGCATTCATTTGAAAGTGACTTGTTTCCACATTCTACCTCCATCTTTCTTTTCAAATTGCATTAGTTAAAATTCGCCATAAAATTAAAACGTGTTGTTAAAGCGAGGACTAGCAATGCTTGCTGGAGTATATTTTATTTCCGATTACACTGCCCTGAACCTAGAATAATGATAGCAACGAAATTACTCCAGATTTATGCCACCTTCAGTCAGAACAGAATCTGAGTTTGGAAAGTGTGATTTTGATGTCATGTAACTTTCTCATTCATATTAAGTGATGCTGATGCGTCCCAAGCAGAGAAGACCAGCTCAGGCAAAACTATCAGTCCTGTTATGGTATGAAAAGTCGGTTGCATTTAATATGCTTTTGAGAGGTTGCACAGTCTTGCGGAAATATTTTCTATTTTGAGACCCCCAAACTGCTGGAATTCTTTTGTGTGTGGTTCAGCCCAGTCTCTGATTTTTGTTATTTCAAAGCAGCTGGGAAGTGGAGCACTGGGAGGAGGTTCCCCCATGCCAAGAGGGAGTTGTTCAGCACAGGGCTTTGCCAGGATTGCCACTAAGTAATAGCAGATGAAAATTGCAGTGTGAGAGCTGGGGGATGAGAAAAGCACACAGCAGCAGAGCATAGTGGTATCTGGGTAGATATTACAAGGGGGATGGGAAGAGCTGGGCTGAAAGTTGCTGTTGGGTTGAGCTGCTTGAAAGCATCGTGGCTGATTGCAGCTGTAAGGAGTGTTTTTCTTTGCTCGCTTTCACACATGTCCCAGATTGCCTAGCACTAATTCCAAGGGCCATCACTGCTTTGTGGGAATGGAAGACTGTTTCAGAGATAAATGGCACTTATTTGCTTTATCATAAAGCCAAGCATTTTTTGGATAGCAAGAGACAGTCAGGACTGAGAGCTTGATATATTACAAAGGCAGTTAAGCATATACATTTTATAATGGGCAAGGATCTTGCACTCTGTTTTCCAGGAAGCATGACCGTGTATTTTTAAAAAATGCAGTAACATGCCTGCATTCACCACCCTGCAGCCTGATTTCAAGGCACCTCATGATGCAACTTATATTTTGGAGAGCTGTATTAAATACATGTACATTTTTCAAGTTGAGGCAATTTGTGTGGGATTCATCTCACCTACCTTTGTAATTCCCAGTAATTAGGCTCTATCTATAGTCAGTGGAAGTGGAGTGAAACCTCTAGATTGCATTTATCGGCTCATAAGATAAAGTGAATTGTTCTCTCAAGAAACTTGTGCTTCTCTATTGACTATACAGGCAACTCAGAGGACAAGCTAGCTCTTACATAGCTAATGTCAGTTGAAACTTATTCTGCTCACATTATACCACATCCCTAAGGAAAAAGTACCCACCCACTGCCTCAGTATCTTTCCTTCACACTATTATGCAAAAAGTATTTAAACTGTTTGTGAGGGATCCTGCACCAGGCAGAACTTTGAGGTAGAACCGTACCACCTCTTCTATGAAGGGATTGGCCAAAAGGTTCTCAGTCTCCACAGGCTGGGTTTTAGGACACAAAGTCTAAACTAGAAGAAACACCCCCCCCCCCCCCTCTACTTGATGAAGCATGCTACATGAAAAGATGTAAATATAAAGTTGCCCTTCCTCAGCAGATTTTTGCAGGCTGGGTCCATTTTCTCCATTTTCTCTTGCTTTCTCTTTTCTACACCTCTAACCCCTAAAGAAAGAGCAAATCAACTTCTCTGTGAAGGTAATTTCCAAAAAGGAACTGAACTAAACTCAGGCTAATTCATTCAATCTGCCTGGAAACGCTGGAGCCCCTTTCTCCCATGAAACCCGTAGAAGTCACTGCTGAAGTGACAGACCCTGGCCGTGCCCCTGACCCCAGCTTTCCCACTTGCTGCCTTTCTCGCAGCTGACTTGCCTCCCCTTGCCCACCAGATGTGTCTGCTTGCTGCCTCCCCAGCCCAGGATGCAGGAGGCACAGCAGCAAACAATCATCATTCTCATCCCAGATGAGAATAAGGGAATAAGATTTCTTGGGAGAGCTAGCACACATGCCTGAGAATATTTTCCTATCAATTACACTCACTTACATGCTATCTAGTAGATGTTGCTGACTTGTGTCTAGTGGTCTGGCAGGCTTGGTAGCTGTGGAAAAAGTCACAATTATAACTGGCTTCAGTATAGCATCTCTGTTCCTGAGTTCAGCAGAGAAACCAAGTCCATTAGGATTTTCCTCATGAAGTCCATCCAGATTGAAAAGAGAACAGTCAGCCAAAATGGTGTAGGAGGCTCATTTATTTGGCTTTTAAGTGCTTTATGTCTGATTACAGAACGTATGTAAATCTTTTGTATTCCAATTGAAATGTGATTACTTCTTCCTTTATTACTTCCTTCTCAGATCAACATTTCGCTTGCTTAAAGACAGGAACAACCTGCATAGGTAAAGTTCATGCATAAGGAATTAAAGAAACTGAGTCTGAGATCGCTATAAATGGTGTCCTCATTATACATTGTGTTTAGATTTTCTGTCCTATTGTATGCGAAACCTCTATCTCTCTGTAGAGGGAGTTTATAGCGTGAAAACAGTTAGCTAACAGTTTAGCAATTAAATAACTAATTGCCAACAAATAGAACTCAAAAATTATAAACAGATATTTGAGCATTTAACTGTTAGTAGAATTCCTTTTCTGGGTAAGCATATACTTCTGCCTGTATTACCTTGTGCCTGAGATCACAAATAACCTCTTACATCATGTAGTTATTAAATAAGTGTTACATCATAACATTTAATACACTTTCAGTAGTGTAGGAAGTTAAAACTTCCTAATATGTATCACAGAGCTGATGAAACGTTAGCGTTAACTGCATCATAACTAAAAAAGTCCTTGCATATAGCTCCCAGGCTCCCCAGGACATCATGACTGCATGCACACAGCTGGCTTGCGTTACTTTTCTCCTCTTTTTGTGTCTGGTGGGGATTCTTTTTGTCAGCTGGACCCCCAAAATTTAGAAAGGAAGAAACTTGGTTTCATGAAGCAGAGGAGGTTTTGTATCATGCCATTCATTAAGTATGGGTAGGCTAGTCTTTAGGTAGACCCTGCGTTTCCCTTGTGAATAAGTTAATGATCTCACTCATTGCCTTATCTGTGCAGCTGGAACCCATGCCAAAACTCCCTGACAGAGTCCTGGTGGGTTTGACAGGGGAAAACCAGGAGGTCCAGCTGTGTACTTCAGGTCAAGCACAAATTGGAGCAAACAGCAGCAATCCCAATACAGTTAACAGCAAATTAGAGATGAAGAAAAATATATTTTGTGGGGAAAAAAGTTGATGGGAAAGCCCCACACCCTCAACCCACACAGTGTCTTGCCGAATGCAAAAATCAATATCAGTTCCTCCTGAAAAAAAAGCCCCAAACAGCAAATTTAGTCATATGTATGTATATCTGGCTAGAAGCTTCTGAAAAAATTTCCCCCAAAGCTTGGCTGAAACCTGCCAAAAACTTTTCTAACCACAAGAAAAACATAAACAAACAAAACTCAGTTTTGAGTGAAGCAGATACTTCAAATGAAAGTGCTAATTGAATCCCAAATCTGATAAACAGATTGATGGCAACTTTTCAAGTAAGTCTTCTGGTGAGAATAGGCTCAGGCAACCCAGCAGGGTAGTAGCTTCTCCTTGAACTGCCTTGGTCCCAGCTGCACAGTAACACATGGCAGGGAAGAGGCGTAAGGCCTGAAGGCTCCTTACAGGGTGAGAGTGAAAGCAATAAAACATGGAGTCAGACATATTTCGCATTTGCAAGACAGGAAGATAAGGGAAGCATGGAGTCTTATTTCCACCATGCACCATGCAGCAGATTGACTTCCTCCCTGGGTAATAGGGGTAACATAAGTCTCAGCTCTTTACCAGAAAACTTCAGAGGCTGCAGAGCAGCATCTTGCTTCTCAGTTTTAGGCAGCTACTTAATCACCATTTAATCATCTGGGGTGGTTGCCAAGTTCCTTCTGAGGGACTAAATTAGGGATTATTTAGGGAGTTTTTCTCCCTGGATATAGCTTTTATGAAAGCAACATGCATGACTAATTGCAAAGTAATAAAAGCTGGAGACTGAAATTAAACTTTACAAAAAAGCTGAAGAAAATCTTGTCTTTTGGTGGTTTTTTTTTGACACAGTAAATTCTGGGTAAGCAAATGTAAAATGAGTTTATGTCATCCTGAATATAAGCATTTACTGCAGTGACGTTGATTACCATATGTCCATTTGCACCAAGCTTTCCCATTTGCACTGCATTTTCGCAGAAGGCCCCTGCACATGTTTGTTAGCTGGGTAACGCTCAGAGCTGCAGGCTTGGAATCAGTCTGAGATAGAGCTCTTCTCTGATGTATGGGCTCTTGCAAACATCTGCTTTCTGCATTGGCATCCCACAAAATGTCAAGGCAAGGTCACACAACAGCTTAGGTTTTGACTTTTAGCTAGAGTCTGGGGCCTAGCATGTGTGAATATTACCTAGACTGAACAGGGTGACGTTTCTGCTCTTGAGACAAAATGGAAACCCTGCTGTAAAGGGAAATCAGAGCTGTTTTGAAGGCACAGAGATGAATAGCAATATTACCGCCATTTCTGCTGCTGTCTAGAGAAGGATGTGTCAGAACCTCCCATGATGACATCCAGCCAGCACTGAGGAAAAAGAAATCCCTAGTTTGTATGCAGAGACTGAATCTGTTTTGATCATTGAAAGAGAAAATAGACATGGAGAGGGAGGCTGGGAGCAGTTGACGCTGGAAATGGGAGAGGCAGCCCACAGACATTGCAGTGCCATATCAGCATTGAACACTGTGGTGACATGGGGTTCAGCCCAAGGTGGCTGCTAAGTATTTAGTCAGTGCCTTAGCAGATTTTCAGTCCAGGTTTCACTCTTAATGCTACCTATGTTAATTAGTTTAAAGCTAGTTTGGATATGTTAACAAAAGCTTCATCTACAGTAGCAAATGAAATGTCGATCAGTCTGGAATGAGCGTATGGGAGTTGGAGACCAGATAAGGCTGAGCCTGGCTGAGAAAATTGAGACTAAGATAAGAAGACTAAAAGGTGGGTCCAGGGTGGATAAGGTAAGAAGTCTGGTGCAGAGGAGAACAGACCGGAATGGGCAGTGGTGTTCTCTGATTTGGTGTGATGCAGTAAATGTGTGATGCACACTGAGCAATGCAGAAAGTGCAAAACATGAAGTAATTCCTCTGTTAGCAATCACTGCTCATCCGAGGCACAGAGTGCACTCGTGCCCTGTGGAAAGGGCTGTATATGAGCATGCAGTGAGAGGCAATGTCATAAAAAGTGCACAGAAAGAGGCTTCATGAAGGCTGCACAGGGAATCTTAATCACAGCCTTTCTTGACTTTGAAGCACAGTTGCCAACCACTCTGTTGTCACAGGTTTTTCTGTGCACGAGAGAAGCTCGTGTAGATTGTCAAGTAAAAATACACTGTATGCTTTTGGATGTAAGTGAAAAAATCTGGATTAGGGAGGATTTCTACGTCTTCCATAGCACAGCATGGGAAACTGGCTGTATAACAAGTTTTTGGTTTGTTTAATTTTTTCCTGGAAGCGTCCCATATTGGTACTGGCTAGAGGCAGAATGTCAGAAAAAGCGGCTTATTGAGTGGAAATAATACAGGGAAATTTGCTTGGCAAATAAAAGCCTCATTGCTCTAGAAGTTGAATCTTTTTTCTCTAATTTTTTTTTTTTTTGTTTGGGGGTGTGAATTCTTTATCTTTTCACCTCCTAAAACATTCATTGCAGTAGAAAAGATAGAATATGCCTTTCTCATATAGCTTTTTTTTTTTAACATGGTGAATTAAATCTGCTGATCAATAGCCCACCAAGTTCAATAGATAGATTTGATCTTTATCCTTTGGCTGAGGTGCTAAATGCAAACTCCTTTCACTGATATTAGCATGATTAATGCAGATAATCTGCTATCTACTCTCTGATAATCTATGCTATCTACTATCTAATAATCTATGTGAGAATAAAACCTGATCTGATGTTATACATAACATCAGCAGTATGAAGAGGAGTGACATTCAAATGAAAAATGAGACTGTTGGAATGCCTTTTAATAGTTTGTAGGGAAGTGTGGTATATATAACTAAAAATATGGATTTCCCCCCTACATTTCTAAAACTTCCATGACAGGCAATGTCGTATAAAAGTTCTGGCCCTTATCTCTAAGTATTGTCTGCGTGAAATTTCAGCTAAATCTGTTGACATATGGAAGTCAACAAAACATGACATTACGTTGCTAGTTTGCTTTCCAGTATTTTGTGAAATACCCTCCCTACTGAACACTGGAAGACAGGACCGAACATAGGGCAAGGCAACTCAGACAGTTGCAATGCCAAGTTCCCCATTGCCACAAGAACCCATCATATATTTGTGAACTTACTTTGCTCCAACTTAAAACTCTCTTGGCCTTCACAAGGCTATGCCAGTACTTCAGGCTGATCTAGATGCTGCCAGTCATCCTGGGGAATGGTTGTCCTAGCAAGACCAACCTTCAGGAGTCCCACACCCTGGAGACCAGGGGGAAGGTCTGGGGCAAAGAGGTACCCTTAGTGATAACAGGATCGGGTTGGATCAGGTACAACAGGATCAGACTAGACAATACTTAAGCCTCAGTACAAGAGACACATGGACGTACTGGGGAGTCGTGGTCTGCTGGGCACATCCCAGATTTCCAGGCACATCCCTGGTTGCCAGTCTCAGCCGTCCCTACCTCTCGCAGCTTGCCAGATGGCTGATGCAGCTCACTGGTGGCCCTTTCTGCTGTGGGGCTGCTCACTAAATGTAGCATGTTTCTTGCAGGCTCGTCCCAAGCAGTGGCCTCCCGTGGTCCCATCTGGCAATGATGGTGGAGTTGGCCACTCGGCAGGGAAGTTTTGAGAAGACAGGTAGGAAGGGCCTTTCCCCCTCTTGCAGGTGGGCACTTCTGCTGCACTGGGGCTGCTGCTGCCCTTCCCACAGGGGAATCACGTGAAATACCTACAAGTTATCACACAGGATAAGACAGATTTCAAAAGAAAAGCCTCCCACCCTAGAAAGTGGTACTGCTGCCAAAGGGATATCCACAGAAATATTTCTCAGGAGAGTAGAAGAAATCCTGGCAGAAAGAAGTTGGCAAGCCTTTCCCTGCTCCCCTCTCCCAGCATCTCTCAGAGCTCCAGGCTGAATAGCCTCCTCCAATTAACTGAGTGTTACACCCCCATGTGAAAGTTGTGTTCAAAAGTGAGAAACAGGTGATCCTCTTCAGAAAAGGTCTTTTAAGAAAGCACTTCATTCTGTCTGAGGACTAAAATCTTCTGAAAGGGCAAGCAAGGTCATCCATCAGTCTGCAGCTCTCCAAAAGTTCAGAGTAAGGCTGATGCAGGTTTGCCATTGCTCTTTGTGCAATGATCCCATTAGAAATTGCTCAGCTGAGCTGTCCTGTGAGTAGCTGTCGCCTTCAGAACAGTTTAGCTGAGATCCTAGCTCATCAGAGCTTCACAGACTCTTATTTTGGGGTGGGCGACTGTGTGAAATGTGGATAATGCAAACAAATCCAAGTGCTCTGCTTTTAAGAGCAAGGTAGAAATTTGGCAAACAGTAGCTTACTACTCCACGTAGTCCCTTGCCACCTGTTAACTTCTACACTTTCATTGTAGGTGCTTGTAGCTTTGACTGCAGTTGCTCCAGAAAGCATGATAGATTTGCTCCTATGCTTTGAACAACTGGAGAACTTGTCAGAGGAAAGAAGGTAGAATGAGTTAGCTTTGATTAAAAGAAGAAGTGATTCAAGTTTATCATGGCTTTACCTAACCAATAATACTATTGTATGGAAAGATTTGCAGGCCCTTCTCAGGGAAATAAAAACCAAAAAAAAACAGAAAGAGAAAACAAACCTGTGAAGAGGTGAGTGAAAACCAACCAGACAAGAAAAGGAGAAAGAGAAAAAGAGCTTTCAGGGCTCGGCAATTGAAAAGATCCAAGAAGGCTGAGTAGAACAAGAAGCCCAAGTGTGTAGAAGACTCCGCTGTTCACCTTTCAACACTTTGGACACAACTTTAACTATATGAAATATTTTCATGATCCACAAGGATGGCCCCAGATAGGAAACATGCACCTGTTTTGGGAGAAAAATACCACTCCAAATTTTGCAGTCCTAACTTTGCACTTGTTGAAGCTCTGCTTGTACAAAGGTAAGCAGACATCCTGGCAAGGTCACAAGAATCACAATTTTTAGCTCTTTGACCTGCTCCCTTAATAAAGAGGCAAAGCCTCCCTTTTTTGTTCATGCCAGTTGGCAATCCTAAATCTGGCTTCTATTATCTGAATTCCATATATGCAGCAAGGATTTCTTCCAGGTAGCTTTAGACATGAAGATATTGGCACTTCTTAAAAAAGGTCATATTTCCCCTGAGATAATTTAGAGAGAGAAAGGGGGAAAAAAGGAAAAAAAAAAAGAAAACACCATCTAGGACCTGTGCAGAAGGGATCTAGCCTGGTGCCTTTGTATTTTTTCTCTGCACTGCCCACTAGAGAGCAAAGCAGTCCAGGCTGGCTCAGTGCAGAGGGATCAAATGAGACCGCTCAGTGTGGTGTTTTGCAGAAAGAGATGCAAGTCCTGGAAGCAGCCCAGTCCCAGCCAGCTCGGCAGCTCTGCCTGAGGGAGCGTTATGCCTCTAAACCTGGGTTGCCAGAAAGGAACGGTGGGGGATGCTGCTGCTCAGGTTTTGGAAATGACTATGTGATAGCTACCCTGGGGCTGCCTCTCGAGCCCTGCAAAGGGGCCCTGTAAATCTGTGTAAACCTGCAGTTCTCTGAGGTTACTGCAAGTGTTTAGAAGGGGCCAAAGCAATCCCGTAGTCACTGCCAGCAAGAGTTCTCTCCTGTGCTATGAACAATTCCTTTCACGTTGTATTTCCCCCCAAAAAGGGGAACAAAATCACTCCTATTCCTGCCTTTATGATCCTGTCAGTCCTTTCTGACTCTATCACTGCAGGTGCAGATTTATTTTTACCAGTGGGCGGCTGAGCTGTGACTCCTGGGCTACCTGGGGTGTGATGCGGCTCCAGTGCCTTCATGGTAGAGGTGAGGGGAGGCGAAGTGAGGAGAGAAGAGGAGCCCGCGCCCTGCTGCTCTTGCCAGTGGATTACATTCTGGCAGGACTGAAGTGGATCAAAAAGGGCGCTGCGGGGCATCGGCCCACCGGGTGCCAGGGCCGAGCACTCCTGCACCACCCTCAGACCCACGCCCCCGTGAAAGGGAAAAAGCCTCTCAGAAGACACCTCGGGTGTGAGGGCATCGCCGAGTCCTGTGCTGCCTGTCCTCTGCTTTGTACGGGGCGAGCAGCGGGTGCAAGAGGCGCCCGCCCTGGCAGGAGGCTTTGCTGTCTGTTTCTTCAGCCCCACAAGCACATGCCCACCAGCTGGCAGAGCTGAGAGGTGGCTTCATGACCCATGGAGAGCACTGGGGAGCTCAGTTCTCCAGTGTTGGATCACATTTTTTAAATTATTTGTTAGCCTCCTTCAAAGCAAAGACTAAAGTGATTAGGACCCGGACATATTTTCAATTTCAGGATTGATTCTAGTCATGGTGTTATTGATTCCATAGCTTTTGAAAAAGTTGAAACAGCACTTCTTGAGCAGGTCATCAAAGAGGCTGATATATTCAGTAGTTTATCTGAATTGTTTCCTACTACCTACCTTGTAATTGTGTCCATAACTTGGATCAATCAAAGTGTTTTTCTGTAAAATAAATACATACAGCTGTTTCAAGGGATATACACCCAACTAATGTAGGATTTATTTCCAATGCATTCAACTCTGCAGACATATGGACCTTGACACCTCATCTCTTCTGTGGGATTTTGGAACATGTTGAAGTGCTTTTTTGATGAGCAATGAGTGTAAACATTTGCTTGCGCATGGAAGGGCTTCAATAACCTGACTCACTGGTTAAAGAAAGCAGAAATATGGAACTGCATGTGACAAGGAGGAGAAAATGCTGTTACTAATTCTCTGAGAAGCAGAAGTTTGGAGCCTAGTCTTTTGTGCATTAGGGGCATATTTACCTTGCATTTCAGATTTGCTCAACATTTTAGCATTGATTGTGAGGAGGAAAAGATTCTTTCTGTATACACAGTAATTTATTTACATTTAATAAACAGCTTGAAATCCTACTACACTAATGATAATTTTTCCAGACTAATGAAAATTAAAAACAAAAGTATGCCTGCTAAAATAAGTCTAAGCTTCTGTTACTGTAATAAAAAACAATAATTGTTTCAATTGCGTACATTTGTAGCTACAGCAGTTGCAGAGTTGCTGACTACCATAATTTGACATCCAAAACACGATAAACTTGTCTTGAAGACTTCATACAAATGTAATATTTTTAATATGGCACTCCTTTAAAATATTAATTGTTCAATAACAGGTTTTTAAAATGAAAGCATAAAGATAGAAATGTGTTTCTGCTTGGCAAACTGAAAAACGTAATGAGGTTAGTAAATCCGCTGTTAATAAATCAGTGTTTGTTGCCATTTCTATCTCTTATCCTCCTGTCTCTACCCTCCGTACAGGCCTTCCATGATCCCACATGCTTATGCAAGATACATCTGTCTGAGAGATTGCTGTATATTGTCCAAGATATATTGTCCCGTTTGCAGCTAACAGTACAACTGCACACCTCCAGGAAATTCTTCTCCTTCATGAGTAAGTCTGAAATAACTGCGTGGACATCATTAGACCAGGATCTGGTCCAAGTCCAGATTATGGTGTGGATCCTGGATTCTGTCTTCCAGCAGTTGCTTTGTTGAGACTATTTGCCCCAAAGCTCTGCCAGGGGGTCAGAACTAAGTGCGTGGCCGCAAAATGGCGATGAACAAGGCCACAGAGGACCACAGCCACTCCCTCCCGAATGGACAGGGAGCTCTGCATTACTGATAATGAAGGAGCGATGGTCCCTGTACCCTTGCCTCATAAATCTTCTATTTATAAAGTTTTGTAAATAGGTACCTTACAGGATATGGCCACAAATGTTGCTAAACTACCTGCAGTGATTAGCCCTGAAGGGAGGAACATGTCCAGAGCTGCCTTGACAAACAAGCCTTTCAGTTACCAGCTGAATTTAACTTCAGTACACAGCTCCTTGAGCTGCAGTGCAGCTCTTTTGCCCACTTCTACCAACACACACACACTCATGCACACCATTCTCCCTGTAATTTGCATCCCCATCCCAGGAACTACTTTTTGCCTGCCACATGCTTGTAGCTGTAATGCATTCCTACAGGAGAGGATTGAGAGGGCTATTAACAGGGTCCCAACTAAAGCTGAAATGTTTTCTGTAAGTGATATTTCTATTTAGGGAGGATCATAACAATAATATTTCAGGATATCAAAAAAAATCCAACTGTATGATAGAACAGGAACTTTCAGGCTCCCCTCTACCCTGCAAAAAGTGAGCAGCAACCTATAGGCAGGAGCATGTCATAGTCTCAACCAGACATGTCACATAGACCTGTCTAAAACAGCTCTTAACCAAAAATCCAGTCTCACAAAAGAAAATAAAGGTAGATAAATCTAGTGACTCTAACCAGACTATGCTTATAAACTCAGCATCTCTCTTCACAAAAATGATCACTAAGACAATGAATTTTATTTCAGTACTGGGCTTTTTTCAGGATGGTTAGGTCATTGTTTGGGAAATTGGATGTTTATTCAGGAAGACATCCATTACAGAATGTAACCTCTATTTTAAGTGGTCAAGAGAACGCACAGCACAAGGTTACATCTGCTGGTGTGTGAGCCTATGTCCAGTGGAGTCCCTGGACAGCTTCACCAAGATTCCTGTCCTGAGGCAGTTCTTCATATCTTTCAGTTGATTAAGAAATACACAGTCTATCTGCTTACTGTCACTGTCCAGGGCAGCATATTCATCCCAGGTGGTATTTCATGCTCTGCTACCTGTCTTTCTAAGGGAAGAAGTATCCATAACAAAAGTGCTTTTAATCCTAACTGGGGCAGAGCAAAGGTGTGATGCTAAACAGTCTCTCCCCTGCAGGGAGCATTAATTTCAGGCAGTACGAATAAGATGTTAGTACCTTACCACATCCTAGGAACACCTGTGTCCAGTTCTGTGGTGTCCTTTGCATCACCTGGGGATCCAAGATCAGAGACCACAGAATTCAGAAACAGGCATAGGATTAATTTATTTTTTTTAATACTATTTTCAGTATTTCCCAGATCTAAACACTATTAGGTGAAGATAGAGCCTGTTCTCCTTATTATCTTACCATATGTAGTCTTACTTTCTTCAGAATAGTCTTTTAATACACAAATGATAACCCACAAATTATAGTCTTTCAGCCCAGAGAACAATCTAACTTATTCTGCATTTTCAGTTGATGGACAGATTAAATTATCCTTCTTTAACTAATTCTTATTTCTTAGTTTCCACAACATCTTCTCCTGAAGAATCATAAAAATGCCACATTTCACAAGATCTATGTTTATGCATTTTCTGTCGGAGACTCCAAGGATACTTAATGAAGGCATCAGTGGTGATGGAGATCAACTCTAGGTTCTTCTGGCAAAACAAGTTGCTCAGGCATTACTTTTGCTTTTTCCGATTTCTGCCTCATGGTTTGTTCCTTCTCAAGAGAAGAAAACCCCACCAGGACAGCTAAGTCTGTCCTCTTCCACTGCAGCAGCTATTTGTGATGGACCTATCCCAGCTCTCCTTGGGAAAGGCTTCAAAATAAACTGCCAGGCAACATGAAAACCAATCTTTATAAGTTAGAGCAGCCCTTCCTACCTCTGCCAGAAGGTCTCCAGAGAAGCTGGAGAAGCAAAATTCGCTAGGATATTCACCCACCACCCTATGAAGTAGCTTGTGTGCAAAGAATGAAGCTTTACTTTCACTGCCTGGTGTCTTGCAGTAGATCTTGGCTGCTTTTTCACTGTGAGTAACCTCACAGCTGCAAAAGCTGTGGTCTCACTTAATTTTCCCACATAAACCTACATCGCATTGTTATAAGAGTTAACAAAAGTATATTTCATCTTCTTAAATAGTATCTATGGACTTATTCAAGTCTTTTCAAGGTCTTGTCTTCCTCAGAAGGGCAGGACACACAGGCTATTAGGGAACAGAGATACTGTATAGATACAGGCCCCAATAATCTGTTTATCTCCTGTAACTTCCCACTATCCTGTGCTCAGCTGTCACAGGACAAGAAGGTCCATATTTGTGTCTGGATTCTGATCATGATGATGCCTTCCTCTTACAACATAACTTGTTGAGGCTTTGTTTTGAAACACACAATATGCCAAAGGATTGATGGGAATAAGGAGCTGGAAAAGCCAGGTTCAATGGTGCCCAGAAACCCTTGTCAAATGCTAATGGCATATTCTAAGATAAAATACATGTGCGCTCCCCTATCTCACTGTTTTCTGACTCTATTGCTGTAGGTGCTGATTTATTTTTACCAGTGGGTGGCCGAGCTGTCAGTCCTGGGCTACCAGGGGCATGATGCAGCCCTGGCATCTTCTTGGTGGAGGTGAGGGGAGGCAAAGTGAGGGGAGGAGAGAAGAGGAGAGGAGAAGCACCCATGACCTGCTGCTGTTTCCAACAGATTTTGCTTGTGCACGAGTGAGCCGGAATAAAAAAGGGCACTCTGGGGTGCCTGCTCACCAGGTGCTTTGGCAAGTCTGTGGCAGTTCAGCTTGATGCAATCCCTTTCTCCAGAGTGAAAATAATCAACCTTTTCTCTGCTTTCCTGATGATCCTGCCCTCCATCAAACCTCCTTACAGTTCTCTCGTGCTTTCCAATGCCAAAATCCCAGCAGTCCTTCTAAGCTCTCTTGAAAGCTAATTTCTTCTGTGATGCCTGCAAACCAATCAACACTGATGGGCTGCTACTGCTGATTTGTGGGGTACTAAAGCATGGTCATCTTAGTTTGCAGCTCTGTAACCAACTGAGTTTTCAGTTTCATAGCTTAATTATTTTTTTTTAAAAAAAAAAAAAAAGAAGTTAACTGAAACCAAGGTGTTTTAAGTGTTCTCACAAAAACCAAAACAAAATTCCTTTTCTGTCTGAAAAAGACTTTTCAGGTCATTTCAGGAGGACAGGGATAACAGGGGCTTGTGTTTCCTGAAATTATCTTGATGTCTAAAAAAGATGTTTTAAACAAAGCTTTTCAGAATGAAAAAAGTGATAAAATTTCAAACTCTAAACCTGAAACTTTTAAACTTGTTTTCACGTTCTGTTTCAGTTCTTGGGAGCCCAAGCCAATCTGATAAAGCCAAAATAAAAGTGTTCCAAATCAGTCTTTCCATACACTTTTCAGTGTGAAAAATTGCTCTATGGAAAACTTGAGTCAGCTGGAGTTCATTGGTGCTTTTTCTGTTATCCATCATTTATCTCCTGTTTCCATTGTTATCTCTTTGAAGCAGAGCCCTCTATACATGATTAGATAGCAGCTAGAAAGATGGGGTATTGTTCTCCTACTGTGGCTTGTGTGCCTACCTAAAAGAAACAAAGGGCTGGGATTCCCAGCCCTGTGAGGTTAGAGAAGCCTGCCTATTTCAGGTCCTGATTTTTACTCTGGGTTCAGTTTAGTTTGCTAAATTGCTACAATTCCCCATGCTGCATTGCTGACTTGCTTCTCACTCACAGCCACCCCCATGTGAGAGGCAGCAGTTCTTCCTTCCAACCATGTCACTGCATGAATTTCTGAACATCCCCAAAGAAAGCTCATGTCACAAGAATTTTGCACCTATGCCACCAGGGGAAGCAAGAAGCCAAGAAACAAAGAGTACAAACAGCATGGATAATCACCACTTTTGCAATGTTTGTCCAAAGGTACTAAAATCGGTAGTACTAATCGCCATTTACGGCTTATTACAGTAACAATTTTTTCCTTCTTATACAGTAATTTTCAGATTCGCTCCTACCTCCTCTTGTTTGTCTGATTGTTCTGATCACGTACATTTCCTTGCCCATCCGGAGGTGGATTGCCTGAGTCCCGGTTATCCTTCACTTTCTGTAGTCATTTACAATGATGATAGATGCCCCCGAGCTTTGCTCGATTTATTACAGTACAAATGTGGTAGACAAGGGTGGATTGCATTTCACATCTGTTGTCCAGATGTCTTTGCAATTCTCATTCCCTATTCTGAGAGACTGAGGTCAGATCTGATAAAGACATCCATGGCTTTGCTTGTAGTGCTTGTGAGGAAACCCCATCTCATTTGTCACACATGAAGTTCCCTGTCCAATTTCCACGTGCACAGTGCGCCAGCAGTGAGCATCTTTTACTCAGTGGTGGTGAACGGCTGCTACTCACAAGTAGCCATATGTGCCTGGGACCTTCAATGGGCTGCTCAGGAATTCAGTACATGTAATACAATATTCCAGCTTTGATAGCCTGTGGCTTAGCCCACCCACACCTCTGTCCCCACACCTTGTGTACAAGGCTTGTCTGAAGATAAACAATCTCAGAATATGCTTAGTCCTGCAGAAAAAGCCCAGGGAGGCACACTATTAATGCTGTGTCTGTACCTTCCAGTACTTTCGTTAGGGAAAACATTTCCAGCGAGAGACAAACTTTTGACAAACTTCAGTGGTGAAAAGCTGAATTGTTGCACTTAGAGGTGCCTCAGAAAGGTCTCTTTTCCCTGTAAAAAAACCTGCTCCGCTTTGGATATGTAATTATATACTCATCATAGCAGGGACTGGAACATGACTTTCCCACTTTTACCCAGTAGAAGTCACCCTCTCCCCATTTTTTTCTCTAGGGAGAGTTAGTATTTAATTAAGTGTATCCAAGTGAAGAGCTCCAGAAGAAGATATTAAGAGAAACCTGTTTCCAGACGGTCTAAACTGCTGACGAGGCCACTTTCCTGAGAGGTGGATAAGACGAGTTCATGGTCCAGTTCTGAGTTATGCAGAGGGGATTTGAATGGATGAGCATAACTGGACTGGAAGAAGAGCAAAGTAACTGTAGGAGATAATACACTAACAGCTAAATTTCAGATATCGTGTCAAGGTAGGTTTTGATTAACTAAAGCCTTTCTCATTAGTCACTGATTAATGACAACACTTCAGGAAAAATAAAAATAAAATTGAAAAGCGGTAGTGTTGGTGGGGGAAAAAAAAAAGTCCTGTGTTTAAAAGAACTTGTCCTTTTTTCTTCCTTTAAGGTGTCTGCAACATCTTTGGCTAACTAAAGAAATGAAAAAAATCAGTATCTTGGAAGCGGGAGGTAGAAAAAGGATTTTCTTCTCCAGAATCCCCTAGGGAATATTTGAGTTCAAATTGCTCCAGTCAAAAAAGCAAAGTATAGGATAGTTAATTAAGTGCAAAACCCACATGACAAAAATCTTCCAAGTCTGATCTGTAAAGGCCAGTTATCCCAATCAAGGTAGAGCACGTAGTATACAGGACTTTGAGAATGGTATAAGCTCAAGGCAATTCAAAACTGTTAATTTGATTCTTGTCAGGAAAATTACAAATGAGCAATTTTTTTTTAAATGGAACAAATCTGTTGGTGGTCAAAGTTTAATTAGAAATTATGTACCTGCTCAGTTTTTAATGGCAATAGCCAAAATGTTATAATACTGTAAAATAAAAAAAAAGAACTGAGAAGCCTCAGAAAATTTGACGTAAGTAGAATGGCTTTCCTGAATACACATATTTAATCTCAGTTCTAGCCAGAGTTTCTGTCACTCATCCTGGAGTGAATCAGTGTGTTGGCACCACAGAAGCAAACCTAAGAGGAGGGAGATGTTAGATGTCATCCCAACATCTCATGTTGAACAACGTATACCCCCCTGCATTAACAGCCCTATTCCACAGAAATATTAGTCAACCCTTTCTTAAAAAGAAGAGTTGTTTGGGGGTTTGGACATATGACCAAACAACAAAAGTAACTTTGGCAATTTTTATTTTATTCTGGGATTTTACCATTTAATAAGATGAGAACACAAGAATAACCATAACGGTTTAGACCAGGGAGCCATCTAAGTTACTTTTTGCATCCCACAGTGATGACAACGGGTGCCCAGGGAGGAGGAGGAGACACAGGACAAGCTTATATGATCTTTTTTCCTACTACTCTTCCAGCATTTGAGAATTTTGAGCTCAGGGAATTTCCTGAGCATTCTGTGATTTTTCTATTTAGTAACTGGCAATGGATCTCTTTTCAAAGTTTGTCCAGGCTGTAGTTATACCCACATAAGCTTCTCACCTCCTCAGCATCCCCTGTCTAGGAATGCCACAGGCCTGCTACACACTGAGGGACGAATAACCTTCTTTCAATAACCTTTTCAAACCTGGCTTTCACTAGCTTCCTTTAAGGCCTGTAAAAATTGTACTTGGCCTTCACCTTATTGGGAGAAATTTTGGTGGTGGTGGTGGCCACAAAAATAGGGAGGCCTGGCTCATTTCTAATATTTTCCTTTGTTTCATCAGGAATTAGTTTCCATCAGAATGGTTCTTTCACTCAGAGTAGGGGTTATTTCAGAATACTATGTCATTTTTTGCCATCAGACTTGACCTGATTTCTTCCAAACCTCATTTGGCAGAAGAAAAAGGGCCATGCTACATAATTCATTAGATACCAGAAGTGCATTAAAAATGTATTTGACAAGAACTAATCCCACCAGGAAATCAAATAACAGCTTATTTCCTCAAAGCAGTCTTGACGGAGCAGGCCCGTATTTAAACATTTGAGACTTTCTTATTAATTGGGGGAAAAAATAAGTCATCATACTGCTTGTGTTAGGAAAACCAAACCAAACCAAAAAAACCCCATGGCAAGGTCAGCTGAGCAGTAGGAACTTAATGAACCCAAACAAAAAGTGCTGTGCTCAAACTCAAAATACATGTACCTTCAGGCAGCAGCCTAAAGAAAAACTAGTTCGTT
Source organism: Astur gentilis (assembly GCF_929443795.1). NCBI lineage: Eukaryota > Metazoa > Chordata > Aves > Accipitriformes > Accipitridae > Astur > Astur gentilis. The sequence continues at coordinate 13,157,305 of NC_064881.1, forward strand.
GAATTATTTAGTGAATGTGGCAGATCCTGGACAAACCCTTTTTTCGTCTGCTCAGCTCCAGATAAATGCCATGCATAGGTAACCTGTGCTTGCAGGCGAGTGCTTGCCCTCCTACAGAAAGAAACCATACAGGGAGGCGGGTGATGTGGCAGTTGCCCCTGGTGCTTGTGGTTAAAGGGTGAGTTTTCTCAGGACAGAGGGTTTACTTTGAGTTCCCACACTGGAACAACATTGCCTTATGTCAGGATTTTTATAGCAATGCACTGTATGCTTTGAGCAAAACTGTCAAGAGATCTCCAGAACCCATTTTAACATCAGCCAAACATAAACTATTGATTGCTAGGTTGTTTAGATCTCTTCTCTTTTTAACTCTTAGGGTTTGACAAGAAACATGCTGCTGCATAAGATCTGGAATACAGTCACATGGAAATTTTCAGAGGAAACATTTCTTATTTCTTATTCCTTTTTTTTTTTTTTTTTCTTTCTGTCAGGAAAAGCCAGTATGGAAGAAATCAAAACATCCTGCAGAATTGTCTCAGTTTGTGGATGAGTTCAGCAGAAACAAGGCAATTTTCCCAGGGAAATTTTCTCTGTTTTCCTTCCTGACTGACATGCTCCCCTCCAGCCTGTCTAAAAGGCAGCTGCCAAGCCCAGAGCCTGGCAGCCTGGGCCAAGAGCCTCAGGGTTTCTTATAGTGCAATGGGGTGTCTTCTGTGAGTGAGAAGGGAAGGAGGTCAATGAGGGTAACCTCATCTCTTTCAGATTAAGTGTGAAATATGTTTGGGATTTTTCCCTATGGTTTTTGAAAATGTTCAGGGGATTTTACCCTATTAAGCTTGTTCTTTATTATGTGAAGTTTTTATGTGGGGGGAGAGGGGCACCAAAGAAGGCAGGAGGAGAATGGGGAAGGGATTCCTTATAGCATGGCAATTTGAAAGTCTTAATGGATAAATTATTTCTTTCCTGTCCCAAGAGTATCTCCTGCAGTACATGGTACTCTGTAGGAACAGTCTTCTCAGATCAATGACCTATCTAGGACAACATACATTTTGAAATCCTAAACCAGATGTTTAATTAGAAGGCATTTCCTTTTCAATTGGCTTCATGCATCCCATCAGTCCTCCTAATGTTTCATCAATAATTCCTTTTCCACTCAGTCTGAGAAGTGCATGCCTTTCCAAAGCGTTCTTTTGCCAGTTAGGCAACTAAAGGAAGTGACCAGAGCTGCAAAAGTGCCTAACCCTAAGTCTTACCTATTAAGAGCAATGGTAGCTGCTGCCTACTGAAAAATGACGAAACCTCTGCTAGTTGCCTGCATAGAAAATGGCCCATCATTACTACCTGTGATTAAAATGGGAGAAGAAATAGATTCCATAATGGGGAAAAATTTAAAAAGACAGATGTTTCATGCAAAATAAAACTAAAAACATTAGGTTTTGGGTTTTCCTAGGCATATCATTTACTGTCTAGCATAAATTGAAATACAAATTTGGAGTACAAAACCAGATTGAAATACAAAAAAACATAAACTGGAATACAGCTCTATCTCTAGATAAATTTAAATACCTGTCTGCCAATTTTAATACACTTTAATCAGATGAAAACCACAAGTAATCAAAACTGCTTAGTATGAGTAACATTTGGGGCTTTTATTGTTTGCAACATCTTTATTAAATGAGATAATACCAAGGAGTCCTTGTTTTTTAAGGGATTCATCAAGTGTTGAGCCATTTCTTTCCATGAGCAATTTTCCCATGATCAGATTTCCACTGAAATTTGATAGTTTCCTATCAAAAGCTCTTTCATTTGGAAGCATTTTGTCACTACTGAGGCTAATTATTCAGTGTAAGATAAGAGAGCTGAGTGTCTGGCTTTGTAAGAGACATGTTTCTGAGATCTATTAAAAACACTGTTTAGCTCCCAGCCAGATGCCACATTTCACTTACCATTTGCAAATCTTTTATGTAGATGATATACATGAATCAGTAAAATTGAGGAAGTACAGTTTGTGGGGTTTGGGTATGGGTTTTTTTTTTGTAATTTAACCTGTTACCATTTCATTTTCCTCATGAAATGTGTATATTCTGTTCCGGACCTGCACTTCTGGATCAGAGAATTGGTGGTTGTAACTTTACATCCTATTACTGAAGTCAGCCAAGAATGTGACCCATGTTGGTTTTTTAACAAGAAAAAAGGGATATCTGTGGATTTGAGGTGTGATGGAAAGGACATTAAGAAGATGCTGACTTAGCCTTACTCTAGAATCAGGCTTGGTAGGACATAAATTTTCAAATGATCTACAGTTATTGGCCATAGTTTCACATTTTAATGTGAACTGTATCATGAAGATATATTCATGACTCATTTTATTAAATAATATCATGAAGATTCAAATCACAATAACCAAATTCCACCTTGGTCCCCATCCCTATTTGGTGAGTCTGGGCCTTCAGGGTCACCTTACTAATAGACTGTATCTTGACTTATGTTTCCAGTCATGCAAATAATTAGTATGACCAGCGATACTGAAATTATTAGAAGAAAACTAATTACCAGTTGAAGTGTTCTCAGGAACAGAGCCCCAAATCCTTAGATATGTTACTTGGTTTGCTCAACTGTGTTGAATATTCAGCCTTCTTCATTAATTTTGACTGAAAACATGGAGTTATTTTCAGCAATGGAGGGTGAAATAGGGTGCCAGGAAAACCCATGTTTTCTTTCTCTTGGTCTCAATTTTTAGCTTTTAGTATGAATCTCATGTGAAGCGTGATCCATCAGAATACCTGCAGCCTAGTCATGTCACTGACCATTCAGTACTCTATTATATCCTCTTGCAGAAAGTCATCTAATTTCTAATGGTCAACCACAACTCTTTCTGGGCCTCAGAAGCAGAGTAATTTTCTGATATGCTAATTGTGAGATTCTAAAGAGAGTTAGATTTCCAAGGCCAACTACCATAACCTTGGAATAAGTTTAAAATGTTTCCATCAACACCTGCAATAAATACCAATTTGCATAATGCACCATTTGTTCTTCATGTCCACAATAGCACTATATTTTTTGTCTTATATTTCAGAGGTTTAGTACATGACTAACTGTGGCTGCCATATGATATTCTGTAATACATAGATTCTGTTTTGTGATGAATCCTAGTGGAGCAGTTTGGGATCATTCATTATCCCAGAAATCTTTCCAGGGCACATCAGGGCTGAGTTAAGATACTTTATGAGTAAAACAGAATCAGAGAATCACAGAATGGTTAGGGTTGGAAGGGACTTTTGGAGGTTATCTAGTTCAACTCCCCAGTTCAAGCAGGGTTACCTAGAGTAGGTTGCCCAGAACCATGTTCAATCTGGTTTTGAATACCTCCAAGGATGGAGACTCGACAACTTCTTTGGGCAACCTGTGCCAGTGTTTGACCACCCTTACAGTAAAAAATTGTTTTCTTGCGTGCAGTTGGAATATCATGTCTTCTAATTTGTGTCCATTGCCTCTTGTCTTGTCAGTAGTCACTACTGAGAACAGTCTGGCTCCCTCATCTTCATTTGCTCCCATCAGGTATTTATACACATGGATAAGATGCCCCTGAGTTCTCTTCTCTGAGCTGAGGAGTCCTGGCTCTTGCAGCCTATCCTCATATGAAAAAAAGAAGGAAAATTTCAACCTATCCTCTGGAAACTTTGGGGAGATTTTCCTAGATAAGATATTAGAGACATTAGTCTTGATCTAGTTTTCCTCATAAGCTATGCAATTTCAGTTTGGTGTGCAAGTGCCAGACTAAATCATTAACAGGGCATTAATTTGGCAGTTCTGGTCATGAAGCTCAGCAGAGCACTATGTTGTACATCTGGAGATTTCACATGTGTGTCACCCAGGCTGGATGCTTAATAGGCAACACAGCAGTGGCAGAGCCATGCCACAGTTACTGCCCAAGGTATGTGTGCATTGACAACTCGCACTGTGTCCTGAGTTTTTGGATCTCTCAGGCTGTTTTGATGAAAAGCTATTGACAAAGGTATGAAGACGGCGCAAGGAATAACTGTTGGAAGAATCTGCCACAGTCTTGCTCTTGGTGGGAAGGTGTTGCTAGTAAGTACTGCATAATGTGGGATATCACTTACTGCTAGTGCAGAAACCAAAGGAAGAAGGTGCTAACATCTATCATCCAACACTAAGGTAGGCTGTAACTGAAAGTGTGTGTTGATTTGCCTGGTCAAAGAAACCTCTTTATCCACAGTTTGTCAACATAGGAGTCAGAAGTGACATTGTGCTACAATATTATTTCATTTTTGATGCCTTGATTTGTGAATCATCCTTGCTGGGCAATGGATAAATCTGTCTGTGCTGCTCGGGTTTTAGATGGCATTACTTCCCAAAAGATTCGTGTTCAGTTCATAGTTTTTGGCACTAACTTTAAGGATTGTTTTCTCCTATAAATGGTGATATTTCTAATTAAATTACAACCATGTTCAGGAAACTGCCACAACTGACAGAAGTGCCTTCCCAGCTACATCATGATCCCCCACTTCACTTGACAGATGTGCTGCTTTCCTCTGCTCTGTGTTTGCTTATTCTGACTCATACCTTTAAAGTCTTGGGGACTGACATTCCTGAGCCTTGCATTTTGAAAAGAAATCTAACCCCTGCAATATATTATGTGCGCATTCCTAAAAATCTGATCTCTCTGAATCTAGAAGGTAAGTGGTTGTCCAAATTGTTTGTGAGCCTGTTCATTGTTAGTGGTGTTTGTGGCACTGTGAAGCCTGTGAGCGCCTGTCATGGATCAGGACAGCTGTTGCACTGATGACTGTACAAACACCAAACAGAGAGGTGATCCATGACTCCCAGCCCTGTAGATCACAAAGGCACCAACCTCCTTTCGTCCTAGGGAAGTTAACCCTCCAAGCGTGGGTTTCTGTCTCCTTGTTTCTCACTATGCATGTGATAAAATATTTCTCAGTACAAGGTGGTAAATGTCCTACTTACTACAAGGTACACTGTTGTTTGGCTGAAGAGACACAATTCAGGGACATAAATACTTTTTATAATTTGTGAATGGATATCTTATTTTACCTGGGTAAGTCAGTTAGGGTCATTCTTTCATGCCTCCTTTAAAGTGACGAAATATTTGACCCTTATTTTCCAGATCGTGAACTGTGGCATGGAGAGATGATGCCCTAGCTCCTTCAGGGAATTTATTTCAGTGGAAGTGTGGATTTCAGAGATTTTCCCAGCCTGTGCAAAGCAGCAAACTGCAGCTTCCCAAAGTCTAGGTTAATAATGTCCTACCAGAGAGTCTGCTTCCTTTACCCACCAGCATTTTTCAGGAGAAAAAGAAAATACTAATGAATAAAGCTGCCATAGCTCAGTCCAGGAAGAAAGATTTTTTCCATCAGATAAAAGGAATGTCTCCAGTCTCTCTATCAGGGCCTGCCAATTAATCTATGCTGGAAGAGGAATTTTTCATGTGCTAAACTATTTTCTCACTAATCTTATTTTAAGAAAAGTAACATAATGAGGATTTATTTGGGGTGCTCAGTATACTTTTCTTACAGCCAGACGAAAAAGGAAATCTGGTATTTGTTTTATTTCTACTTTAGCACTTTATCTGACAGCTTGACATGAGAGCAGACATGAGAGTATAGCTCATTCGTCTGTGTATAAGATACTCATCTTAAAGGATCACAAAATGATTTTATTCTTTAAATTATCAAACACAGTCTAATTGGTGAGGATGGACCCTGTGTCTAAAAGCAGTTTGAAGATGCTATTCTTGAAGCAGGGCAGTATTTTTTTCTGGAATCTACTTTAAATGGTTTTATTAGTTAACTCTGTTGGCTTTTTTCCAGGTTGCTTAATAAATCTTTGAAAACTCTGAATCCTCAAATGCTGTGCCCTGACAACGAATTCTGGAACAGTGGCCAACAAAAAGCAATACAGCTTGAGTGGCATTTGAGCAAGCTACTGCTCCAGAAAAATAAAAAGTGCTTTATGAATGTATCTCATGGTCTTGTAGCTGGGTATTTAGGTAGACTTTTGAAAGTAGTGAGTGCATAGTGAGCCACTGTGCTCTGCGAGTGCCGTATTTTGACCCCTATCATGAGTTTGATCAGATTAAGGGCTGTGTGCTCTGACAAATCAGAGCATTCAAACAATAGTGAGATATGAGACCAGCCTTTATGAACTCAGTAGGATAACTCATGCAGTGACAATTAATGCTTTTTAACTTGGGATCACAACATTCAAAACCCTGTGAGCCCAGTGACACAAGTAGAGTTTTCCTCATCCCTCCCCTGATATGCATCAGCAGAAAAACATCAGGAGCAGATATTAAACCACTGGAAGGTCCAGACATATGCTACAGTGTCAGGAATTCATTAAAAAGCAACTTTGACATTTTGACAAATGGATGAAGTTCACTGATTGTGTTTTGCTCTTTTGTCTGAAATCTCTTAAGTTTTGCATGTTCCAAATGTCAGGTAGGTTTCTGAAACCCCAGAGCAAAAGAATAAGCTGTGAGCTTCACATTCCCTTTTCATCATATGTTTGCTTAAGGTCTTTTTTCCAGTTGATCTCAGCTAGAGCTACTGGTTTCTTTAGTTTCAGCTGGAATTACTCCTGTGGGGTCTTTCTGTAGTTCTGTATCATAATAATGACCTTTTTAGGGTTTTTTCTTTTTCTTTAACAGATTTGTATTTGTTGCAGGTATTACCCCTGCAACATCAGGCTTTTTTTCCTGATGCCTCTGCACGCTGCTGACATCCCAGATAATCCCAGTGTGTCATCTCCTTCCAGCTCCTTGGCCCCCTGTGCCAGGCACCACTGCCTGCCTGGGGCAGGGGAGAGGCTGTCCCACTCCGCCGCATGGTCACGGCCACCTTGCCCCCTCGCATTCCACCAGCCTTCCCAGCTCGCAGCAGCATCGTGCCTGCCTCTGCAGGAAGGGCTCTGGGTAGGTGGACACAAGTGAGAGGAGTCCTAGAGGCTGGGAGTGCATAAAATGGAAAATATTTAGATGAATTGATGAGCAATTGCTCTAAGTGAGTCAGCAGAGTATGCCCGCTGTCATGGGATAGGATCTGTATTCCACCAGGGAACTGGCTATTCAAAGTGCCCATCTCTAATCCCTTGCAATGCCATCCCTTAAACAGCCTTACGCTTCTCTGCAGCAGTCTGCTTGTCTCCTCTGGTCACTGTCTGGGAGTCCCAATGCCTTCCTGCAGCCTCAGCTCAGGGCTTTGCAGGAGCCAGCTGCAGGCTGTGAGCCCACTGGCAGATCTGTGGGAGCGCTGGGGCCGTGCCGCGCGCTATGGAAAACCAAGGTCCTTGGAAAAGTTGTGCAGAACCCTCGGGCCTGATCCAGAGCTTCCTGACATCAAGGGGAGTCGCTCCACGGACCTGCCTGGCCGTGCACCCCTGGGGCGATACAGGTGCCAGTGGGTCACCTGTGTGGAAACAACCTTTTAGTTGGAAGGAGGCAGACAGAAACAAATAGCCTGTCTGGATCTTTATCGGTCTGTGACAGTACTTTCTGAATGGCAGTCCCCTCCCTGAGCATGGACAAGAGAAATACATTGACATTAGCTGCAATTTGGTTTCCCATACAGCAGATGGAGTCTTCTATTTTTAAATACAACAACATTCTGTCAGAGAAAGGAGAGATTGCATAAACCCAACCAAAACACCAGAGCCAAGCACCCATGAACATGTGAAAGTTGCCTTCTGGATCCAAGCATTGGAGAGCTCTGGCAGGCCCACCTATCTCAGAAACAGATGTGAGTAATAATTGACTCAAGCTAGCTGCCCCATCCTAGATAAAAAGCTTGAAGATTAATCACAAGGTTCTGAATCACTTTTATTTGTTGGGTTTTTTTAATGTAACTTCTTGAGAGATTTCTGACACATGTGGGAGGAATATCAGGACTGTGATATGCAAAGAAACTACATAGGGGGAATCTCACTGCCACCATGAAGTGTTTGGTGATGGGACTGGTAATGATTAGGGGTCAAAAGGACACAACGACAAGTCTGTACACAAAAAATATCTGTTCTTGGACAGATTTACAGCGGAAAAATCAAGAGGTAAATAATTGTCTTATGTGCTCCAGTATGTGAATCAATAATAGTGCTACTAATTGGTCCCAGGCAGCTTCATATAGGCTCAAACCTCTCACTTCATGATTTGAGTCTTTTTCATTTCCCTCCAGGTTTCAATCAGACAAGTATTATCTGAAGTCACATGAAGCAGTGTTGTTAGCTAGTAGACAGCTGTTCATTCATAGCTGAATGTCAATGTGCATGAAAAAAACCCTATCATTGCATCCTTCACTCTTGTATAGAAGTGTAGATCCTCTGAAATCACTCTGACTGCAATGGAGTTACAACAGCCAAATATGAACCTATAAAGCACATTGGCATCATTCAGATGCAAAGTGCTGCTTAAAGATAATTCATTATTGGTACATTGCAGTGCTCCTGGCCAATTGGTCAGTGTTAGATACCTCTAAAAGTAAATTATTATCATAGAGTATACAGTATTCACTTCTGCATATGTTTTAAAAATACAGCGACAGTTAATTAAAATTCCACTATAACCATGGCTTGATCTGTTGTCCTGGGAATTTTGCATCAGTTCAGGATGACTTCTGTTCTGTTTTAAGCCTTACAGTCTCCATAAATCTTACAGATCCATCAGATGAATTCTTTATTGTATTGACTGTTGTCAATTACCAGCAAAATCTTGCAATCAAGTACATGGCTGCAAACATAAAGTATGTAATGACCCCCTGAACCCCAGAAAGGAGAAGGGCAACGTGCTTAAAAGTATAATTTGTACTACCATATCTCCTTATTTACTTGTTTTCATTAACATTTGTTGAGCTATCTATCCTCAGGTGTCAATAATTTTTCATGTTTAATAAGATTCCATTAAAACCTCCATTGAATGAGTGGTAGGGCTGCAAGGTAAAGGACGTGACAGTATACAGTGTCAAAGGTAAGTTTGCCTGTGCAATCAAAGCTTTGCACTTTCCGTTTGAGAGGCTGGACTACAGTCCTTCAAATAATGGCATAATCACACACTGGCTTTCTCTCAAAGCACCTAGTCTTATCAAGAAGGGCAAAACTGGTTGTGCTCAGTGACCAAAGCGGTATCCAACAGTCATTTTTACCCCCTTTGCTCAATATGCAGTTGCACAGATCTCAAGCATGTGCAGACCAGGGAAAATCAGGGAAAGCTGGGGAAAATGGTGACGGAGTTGAATGAGGAGTACCATTTCATTTGTATGCTAGGGCCCACACTAAGCACAATATGCCCCTGCAGTGTTTCAACCGGGACAAACCCTCCACCATCTCTGGTGACAGTGAGGCAGAAATGCTGATGTACCAGTTTCACTTACTCCACACTCTTCAGCGTACTGTCTGAGCTACCTGACGCCCTGGAGAAGCGTCCCTTAGGCCTTATACACAGAAGCCTGTGACAACCCATATATTTGTGGACAGGCCACCGTTTCATGTCCTCAGACTCCTAACCCAAGCGTTGTTGGTGTGCCTCTACACAGAGGAGGAGGAGGGATGTGAGCTTGGGAGAGTGCTGGGGCTGCGTGTGCTCCCTTCCTTCCATCTTCTCATATGTTGCCATCCTTTTGCAAGCTGCACAGGATGAGTTTGAGGGCTGCGAGTACAGCATAGGACACAATTTGAGGAACCCATTACTGTAGTGCCGTGTAGGCATATTTAATGGTATCCAAAGCCTGCAATGGTAAAGTAACACCATCCTGCATTTCATAATTGCCGAGGGCTTCTGGTAGCTGCTCTCTCTTCAGTCAAGGAATGATAACCCTCACCACAGATGGCTGCAAGTTGAAACCATTTATTTGTACTCCACTCTGGAGGTACTTGAATCTGACTTCAGACACGCTGACCCTGATGATCTAAACTCTGATTCTAAGTATTACAAAGTGTAGGATCCAGACAGACTGTTCAGGTTTAGTGGTGATTTGAATTCAGCAAATTGTCTCATCTGAGCAAAATACTTGCTTAATATTATGTACTTAAATCTAATTAAAGTTTCCTGCCCTTCATTAATTGCATATGCGATTTTGTTTCTGCTTCCTTTTTAACTATGTCACATAATTAAACATAACATCTACTTTTCCCAAGCCACTGGGCACATCTGCTACTCCTTCTAGCATATATTTAGTGCTTGTGTTGTAATGGATTCCCAGTCTGGCATGTTGCAGTAGACCAAGGCTTGGCTGGTACAACATCATTAACTGCTTTAAGGAAAGTAGACAAGTCTAAGGATTGCTTATGTCTATAAGCCTAGGATAATCAAGATGCATTTGCAAAAGAGGCAAATATGCCCTGGGTTTGTTCACAGGTTGCTTCTCAAAGGTTAGCTCATTCACTAGAGTGTCTCAGAAATGGAGGTCTGAGTGCCATCTCAATAGAGCAGCTTGTCCAGCCCCTCCATGCTGGGGCAGGATCTGTTATCAATACCGGGAACAGACTGGAAGTGAAAGAATATTTTTCTGAGACAAGCAAAATGAAAAATGAAGTAGATTAATTAGAGCAGCTTCAAAGGCTCCCTGGTCTTTGATATATTGATCACAGTGTTCAAAGTTCTGTGTCGTGCCTCCCCCCAAAAAAAGTTCCTAATTGAATATTGGACTATATTCTGATGAAACGTCATGTAAATTGCAAGAACTCAACGAAGCTGTCAGTGTTAACTGAATGTCAGAATGAAAGGCAGTTGCAGTGCTTAGTTAGTGTGCAAGTCCATGATTTGAACCTTCTTTTTTTTGAAGTGAAGATATAGAGTAGCACAGATTCACAAGTGTTGTGCAAGTGTGAGACAACATGGAGATCCAGAGTATTCATCCCTTACTGCTGCAAAACGGAGCCTTTCCTACTGAAGTCAATGGAAAGAGAAAGGGCTTGAGACACTGCATTTAGGCAGCAAGGAGAGTGGGAAAGGAGCTTCAGGAGTTTAGTGCCTATGTGAGTTAACAAACATCAGGCAAGTGCAGTCCATCAGGTTCCCTGCAGAAGTAGCAGAGCTCTGTTCTGGCAAGCCTTCTCCCCCTCCTCACCAGGTTTTTTGTTTTGTTGCCTCTGTGAGACAGACTGGGGACTTCCACATCCTGTAGGAGATGGGAGGTGCGTGGTAATTCTGTTGTCTAAAAAGGGCTGTATGATCTGATCCAGTGCAGGTGATTTGATTTGATCTGCACAAGCTGCTATGGGCTCCTCAGCATGCAGGGGGAAGCGGCACTATTGGTCTGATGCTGAGAGAAAATATTATTGTGGGTATTGTGGAAGCTGAAATGAAGGGTTAGGCATGGGTGGGAGAGAGTGACCCCCAAAAATTTATGGGCTGTTAATTCTGACCCTAACAGCAGCTTATTAGCCAAAGCAAAGTTATTTTGGCAACTCTGGAGTCAGAGTTAAGGTAGTGATTTTTATGTTCCTTCCACTTGCTGATAGCTTTGCAAAGGGAAAGGAAGAGTTTAAAAGCAGCTGTGTTGTGTTTCCCCTTCTTGTTGCCTTTTTCCTGACCAAGCCTGGTGGTCACAGTGGCTTCTTGTGCACAGACATCTGCTCAGTGGCCTCAGCAGCTGGGTATGGGGCTTTTCTGGCCCTTCAGGCTCTGGCATGTACCCTTTTTGTCCTGGAGAAAAGTAGTGCACCTATCACAGGCAGCATTTGTTTCTGAACTTGGATTAATAATTTTAGCTGAAAAAAAAAAAATGGGGAAAGACACCAAAAAGCAGAAGCCTTCATTTAGACATTTTAATAATGAAAAATATCAACCTATTTAGCTTGACATTTTCTAGATAAAACATTTCTCATTTTCATTTCAGGAAAGCACTGTTTTCATTTAAAATTTATCTATGTCTAAAAGAAAGGGCAACAAGAAAGTAACACAACTGAAACACTGATATTTCTTTTGCCTGAGAAAAACCTTGAACGCTGACCTAAAAAATGTTTATCTGGGTTTGAGTTTTGTTGTTGCTCTTTTGCTATGTGAAAATTAAAAAGGACAGAAGATATTCTGCTGTACTTTTCCTTCATTCAGTTCTAGTGTCCATCTTCCCTCCCACTCCTACCCACCAATCCAATTGAGCTAATATATTTCTTTGACCGGCTCTAGACTTGAATGAAAGAGTGCCAAGGAATGAGACAGCCATTAAGTAATATTTATTCATCATTGTTATACTTTCAGTAAACCCTCACCAAATGCTCAGTCTCTGATAATCTGTTTTCCGGCTGCAAAAGGCCTGACCAACGACTCACACAGTGGCACTCAGCAGAGTCGCATTCTGTGGCTAGAAGTGGAAAGCATTAAAAACCTGTTTCTTTTCAATGGCTATTAAGACTGTTCCTATTATGTGGAACAATGTAGAAGGCAGGTAGTATATATTCCAGTGAAAAATACCATGTTTGTCATGTGAAATCACAAAGTACATAACTCAGATGTGATGCTGACCTTTTCATCACGTTACAAAGCAAGGCTTACTTCATCAGCTAAGCATGATACATGAATATGTGTCATGGTGGATGAAGTGGCAAAGCCATTCATCAGCTAAGCATGATATATGAATATGTGTCATGGTGGATGAAGTGGCAAAGCCACTGTCCATCATGTTTGGAAAGTCATGGCAGTCCAGCGAAGTTCCCACTGACTGGAAAAGGGGAAACATAACCCCCATTTTTAAAAAGGAAAAAAAAGGAAGTCCTGGGAAAGTAGAGGCTGGTCAGTCTCACCTCTGTGCCCAGCATGATTGTGGAGCAGATCCTCCTGGAAACATGGCACATGGAAAATAAAGAGGTGATTGGTGACAGCCAACATGGCTGCACTAAGGGCAAATCATGCCTAACAAATTTGGTGGCCTTCTACGATGGGGTTACAGCAATGGTGGATAAAGAAAGAGCAACTGATGTCATCTACCTGGACTTGTGCAAAGCATTTGACACTGTCCCACACAACATCCTTGTCTCTAAATTGCAAAGACATGGATTTGGCAGATGGACCACTTGGTGGATAGAGAATTGGCACTTAGAGAGTTGCAGTCAATGGCTCGACGTCCAAGTGGAGACCAGTGACAAGTGGCATTCCTGAGGGGTTGGCATTGGGACCAGTGCTGTTTAACATCTTTGTCCATCACGTGGCCAGTGGGATTGAGTGCACCCTCAGCAAGTTTGCTGATGACACCAAGCTCTGTGGTGCGGACAACATGCTGGAGGGAAGTGATGCCATCCAGAGGGACCTTGACAGGCTAGAGAGGTGGGCCTGTGTGAACCTCATGAAGTTCAACAGGGCCAAGAGCAAGGGCCTGCACATGGGTCAGGCAATCCCAAGCACAAATACAGGCTGGGTGATGAGTGATTCGAGAGCAGCCCTGAGGAAGACTTGGGGGTATTGGTGGATGAAAAACTGAATTGAGCCAGCAGTGTGCACTGGCAGCCCAGAAAGCCAATCACATCCTGGGCTGTGTCAAAAGAAGCGTGGCCAGCAGGTCAAGGGATGTGATTCTCCCCTCTACTCAGCTCTTGGGACACCCCACCTGGAGTACTGCACTCAGCTCTGGGGCCTTCAGCACGAGAAAGACATGGACCTGTTGGAGTGAATCCAGAGGAGAGCCATGAAAATGCGCAGAGCTGGAGCACCTCTCCTATGAGGACAGACTCAGAGAGTTGGGGTTGTTCAGCCTGGAGAAGAAAAGGCTCCAGGGAGACCTTATAGCAGCCTTCCAGTACCTAAAGGGGCCTACAAGAAAGATGGAGAGGGACCCTTTAACAGGAGGTGTAGTAATAGGACAAGGGGTAATGGCTTTAAACTGAAACTACGTTCACTTAGGTGAAGCTTTCAGCTGGCTGTAGATTTAGGACCCATCTAGAGAGTTCAGTTATCACTGTTCCTGATGGAAACTTCTTTTCTTCTTGTTGGCATGGATTATGTTATTATACTAGCATGTACTGTTTGAACAGCTATTGTTCACCACGTGAAACTGAAGCATATCTAAGATTATATTTGTGTAGTTAGAGTAACGAGACTACCGTAATCCTTAAAACCATATCCAGAAGCACTGTTTTCCTACCTATTCTATCCAGAGAAGGAAACAAGCTAGTGTGAAGGAGAGCGTGAAGGATGTCTATTTGAGGGAGAAAAAGATTTTTAGAACCGTATATTCCCCTAATAGATCAGAAATATTTATGTCTATTTGGTTTATTTCATCAGTGTAACTGTTGCATTGTGAAATGGACCACAAGCACCTTGGGCTAAGAACATCAGGGGGTGCCTTGGGTGATTTCTGCTCTCATCTGAATAAATGCCCTGCAGTCGGTAACTGTGGAGACATTCTTTTTCTCACTGATTCAGTCTGGTTTTCCATGAGCATCTCTTTGATGACTTTTGTCTTCTCCCCTTTTTAGACACTATTCCTCCTCTGAGCTGTCTCCTTTCACTTGTTAGTATGTATCACTTTATGCTGATGGCATACAACTTTATTTTAGTCTGTGGTGACTTTGATGAGGAAGGGTTTTTGTCTGCAGTTATGTAAGCCTGGTCTCACAGAGAGCACGCCCGCTGTTTGGGCCAGGAGCCCCGCTCACGAAGTAGGAATGAGATACTAAATGAGCATCCCTGAGTGAATTGATATGAGTGTCTAGCACTTATTGAAGGCCTATGGAAGAAAAATGATTCCAGGTGATTCTCTTTAACACAATCTCACTTTGGATTCACTCATGCAGTTCAAGCAATTTGGAATATATTACCTAGTTATCATGACAGTGCGCAGCAGCCTGAATTTGCAGATGAAGTTCACTACTTCATTAACTTCACTTAGCGATGAAGCTGAAAACAGTGTGAATGTTAATATCTCTCTGTTGGCCTCACCTAAAAAAAATCTTATCATCTGTTATGTGACTCCTGAATCCCTCTAATTATTAAAAAAGGGGGTTGCAAAACTTGTCTCTTACAGGTTGTAAGAGATTGCAGTAATGATTTTCTGGTTTGGGCCAAGCTGAATTTTGATTATTGTCCGCCTTATTCCCTTTGTACTGCCAGCACAGGCTTTTTGTATTTTCAAGCATTTAATCTCAGTTTTGCTGATGCCAGAGGTCAGCTTATTTTGCCCTGTGTTTGCAACACTCTTCTTCAGAAGCTGCAGGTCATGGACTTATCTGCAGATTCTCACAGACACTTAAGGTCAATGCTTTCCTCTTTTTCGCCAGTATGCTATTGTCATCTTTCTACTGCAAAGCACTCAGTACGTGTTCAGTTAAACAGTGGTGCTAAACTTCTTTCTTAGTGGGCTAGAAGGTTATTTAGTACATTTATATAATGTGCCTGGCCATTCAAGGTCCTGCTCTAATAAAGACTTACACTTAAGCTTGGCATCATACACTCTTGAGTACTGCCACTGAATTCAAGTGATATTAATTAGCCAGAGGCATAAAGATCTGTCAAAGCATAAGGCTTTGGGATCCAGTGCCTTTAGGTAGACTGGTAACTTTTTTGATGTTATTTACATGGTATCAGTGTTCTGGTAGCTGACATAGCCCAGAAGTATAAACAAAGCAAGAATTGCAAGGGAGAGGAAGAATATTGTGTTTCAACAATAGTTACAGTTAAAAAGACAAGTCCCCTTGCAAATACAAGACCAGGGTTTGTACATTCAGCAGTGTGTATGGAGGGGGTTCGTTCCAGTTGCGTAGATTTCCTGTTTATTCTGTATAAATGTACAGTGTGGGGACAATAAAAGCCTTTGTGCCCCAGAGTTGCCAGTGAACTTCCCTGAAGTCTGTCTTTGAACCTTTCACCTCTGAAGAAATCACTGTATCTCATATTTCCAACGCTCAATCTCACCTCCTTATCCAAATCTTTGGAGAACTTTGTCAAAGTGTTAAAAGCAACTTTAAATTTTAAATAACTGTGTCTGTGCTTCCAGAAAACTTTCATGTCTCTTCTGGTCGCCACTGCTCCAACCTAGCCTGTCCTAAAAATCCCAGATAAAGCTTGCTGTCCTTGCAGATGTATTGTATTTAGCCTAATTTTATCTTATTTATGCTAGAGGGATATGACTGAAAGAGCAATTTGTGAAGAGAGGTTCTACAGCTCTTTTCTGTGGTGTGTGCTGCCTCTGCAGGCATTCAGGTAAATGAGCTCAGCACCCACCCGGACACTTATTCATCAAGGCATTTAAGTATCTACTTGAATAACCTTAAAGTCACCGGGAGTCCCTTAAAGACTGCTTGCCGGGAGGGAGGTTGAGCCCCTTTTGGCCTGAGGAGCACGGAAAGAAAACCACTTTGGTGAGACCACGGGTGACAAAGCAGTGGGTGCCCATGCGAGGATAGCGCTGCTTGGGAATAGCTGCAGCTCCTGGGGCGGCAGGTCAGTGCTCCACAACCCACGAAGGACACCCCAGCTGTGCAGCACCCCAGCGCAGCCCCCCTGGGGACACGACACTCTGCCGGGCTGGGGGGCTGCAGCACGGCCGCATCCGCGAGGAGGAACCGGAGGGACGCTCAGCGCGACGCTCAGCGCATCGCTCAGCACCGCTGGGCCCGGCACGGTGGGAGTGGGGTGGGGTGGGGGGAAAAGGTATGGGGGGGGGCAGGTACGGGCCATCCCTCCTCTCCTGGGCCTTTGTATCTCAGCTTCTGGTTCGTTTAAGGCAGCGTTCAAACACGTCTGTTGTTTGCTAGAAAGGTCATTAGGCGGGCAGTCCTGCGCTGCTGCAAATGGGTGTCCGTCCCTGTGTGGTGAAGTAGTAAAATATACGTTGTGCTTTGTAAAACGTGAAGCAATATTAAAATAAAATAAGGCATATAGGCCCTAAATAATAAACATAATGCCATGCCGGTTGCATTTTTTTTGCCTTCCAGTTTCTGAAAATCTGCTCCGTGCATCCACCCGAATCTCTCTACTGCTGCTTTTGTTAACGGTCTTTGTAGGCACAACGCTATGTGAATGATGGCAGGAATCGTCCCCTAGCACATCGGTTTTACAAGCTGACTTTCTTGGTCTGCAAGTAGGATAAAATCTTTAAAGAAATGACTACTGCTAATTTTGTGATGTTCATTTTGTTGTGGGCAGGAAGAGTTCTTGTTGAAGTGCAGGTAAAGCCCATTTTCCTCAGAGCTTTGCCTCCAATTAGATTTTGGGTTGGTGTTCAGGATGAGATTTCAGAGAGAAAAAGGTTTTGCCTTTTTCATGCTTGCTCTTTTGCTAGGGTTAGACCAACTTATACCAGCAGGGAATGAACATCTCTCCCCAGGCACCCAGTAATGTATATTAAAGAGTTCAGGCTGCTGCCAGGTTCATTCATCCAGTAGTGAAGTGTCTCGATTTTGAAATGTACCAGTTGGAAAACAGACGTCCTGGTTTGGCTTTTGATAAGCAGGCCTTCTATGTCTTGCTGCTCTATAAAGTGAACCTAAGAGAGGAAGCTGGTTATTTCTTCCCGTGGCCACTATGTACTCATCCTTTTTCACAGTCAGTCACAAAACCAGGTAAATTTGGTGGTCCATGCACAGTCTCCCAAGAGACGCAGAACTGGGGTGCAGGTTTTTAATGATTCTGAAGGCAGAATCTTGCCTGCTTGCTCTACAAGTACTTTACACGTAGCTTTTAAAAGCATTAGAAAGAAAATAGTGAATCTAGAGCTTCATTCTCCTGTCACTGATGTGAACCAGGACATGCACTGGAAAACTCCATGTGAACCAACATGAGGGCAGAACTAGGCCTGTCAGTTTGCACTGGGGGGAAGCGAATTTGCACTGGGGGGAAGTGAATTGTCCGGACTGGGAAGCTCACTCATGAATGCATCTGGTCATCTGTGTAATGTAGTAATCACTTGGCACAATGGGTTTATAAGCCAAGTTTATAAATACGGCCTGTTTGTTTGCATGATTTGAGTCCCTGGCTTGATACTCAAGCCCTAAGAGGAGGCACTCACAGATATGAGTGCATGTTAGATGCAACTCATTAAGCTGTAATCTTTATTATCAGATACTGCCTCCATTTAAATTGCAGGAGGGTGCGTGATGTATTTTTTTTCCACTTTCCCAGTCCATCTGACTTTTTGTACCCATTCAGAAGCAACCAACAGAAAAAGCTAAAACAGGAGGCCAATACACTTACACAAAGACTCAATAAATTCTGCCGTCCTCACTCTACAGATTGTGAAGCAGGGATGCCTTCAGCAAGGCTTAAGAGAGCTCTTCATTACTTAACGTTACCGGCATTCTATGAAGCTGTCCAAGCTGAGCAGCATATTCTGAAAGGTACCTTCTGTAGTAGCCCCAAGAGTCATGTTTGGGAGTTTCCCACCTGAGCATGCTGAGTTTGCAGACATGTATCTCACTTACAAACCAAGTCTTTTTGCTCTGTAAAAAGAATGGCAGAGAAGCAGGCGAAGAACAATAAAAAAATGCCCAAAATCTGCTGCCCATCATGTTTTTAGGGACCTTTGAAAATTAATTTTCAGAGTCTGCTTGCACCATTTTATTTCCCTAGGGCTGAGTCACTGTCAGGAAAAAGAAAAGAGCTTTTATAAATTCATTGCTGAAAAGAAACTCCAAACTGTGACATCTTGGATTAGTGGCTGGAAGGAGAGAGGGAAGAGATCTGCAAGACTGACAAAAGCCTTCACGTAGGTTGTGATATTCACTTACGTGAAGCTAAAAGCAGGGCTAGAGATGCTGCCTGTTTGCCCAGTGAAAGAAGGAAGATATGTACATCTCGGAGATTTGCACCTAGTGCTGTGGGTGTACTGTGTACAGCACCTGCTCAGCTTCATGCCATGCTGCACCCATGAAGACTGAGGAGACTGAAGAGTTGGGACAAAAATTCCTATCGGATAAGAACTGCTGGCAACACTCATGGGAGGATCTTGATCCAGAAGCACAAAGAGAAAGAAAACCCATTTGCTGTTCAGAAAAGCCGATAAAAGAAAATCAAATGCTAGGAGTAGACATTGCATGATTGAAGCAGATAGTCCCGGCAGCCCAGAGTTTAGGTAAGCATGTGGTGGCAGGCAAGCCTCAAACCACATCACCTCACTCAACAGGCACCACTCTTCATTAGTATTGTTTTTTATTGCATTGGTTGACAAAATGTCTTATGCACATGAATAAACCACTTAAACTGATGGGAAAAATCCTGTTCTGTGCATCAGAGAATTAATGAACAGGGTCTCTTTGAATTTGTCTTGGAAACTGGTTCAACGACATAGTTCAGCTGGCACTGACAGCTTCTGAAAGACATTGTGAGGCTTGACAAAAACAGCATAAAAAGGATTAAATTAGCCTTGGAAGTGTAAATGTCTGTAATATAACGACCTTGATGTTGGAAATAAATGTGTGTGTGTGCATGTATAAACATATGTAATATTTATACATATGTAATAAACATATACAGTAGAGACTGATTTTCAGGGCAATATTGCACACCTTGACACCATCCCTTCACATACAAGTTTTGTTAATTCTTTTCTGAGGAAAGGCTTCTAAAATTTCCTCCCATACATGAGCTTTGAATTTTTAT
This sequence comes from Astur gentilis, assembly GCF_929443795.1. Taxonomy (NCBI): domain Eukaryota; kingdom Metazoa; phylum Chordata; class Aves; order Accipitriformes; family Accipitridae; genus Astur; species Astur gentilis. The sequence continues at coordinate 13,176,860 of NC_064881.1, forward strand.
TACATCTACAATGCTAAATTAAAATTGACATTTCTGTGCCACCTGCAATGCAAGGATTGCTGTCAGGGACTGTTAACCAGTTTAATGCCATACAGAGTTAGCCACAAGAAGGAAAAATGTGAAGCTTTATATCATGAAATTCAATCCTGCATTTAGAGGAGAGGGAAATTCTGTTACCTGGCCCAGTGAGTCTTTTGAATGCTGTCCTGGAGGAAAAAAAGCAAACCCATCTTTTCCAAAGATGCCGATCGATTTGTTTATTTTCTCTGGTTAAAAAACTCTTTGTAGGAATTTTTGGGTTTTTTCTGTGTCTTTTCCAGTTTGGGGAGTCTCTTTCTCTGCTGCGGTGGTGTGTGGTAGAGCCTCTCTTGCTCTGGCAAAGCTTGCTGGTGAAAGAAGGACTAGAAAACCAGTGTGCGTGGGTTTGGGTGGGTGCTATTAGTGCCATCGCCGCTCCTCCTGTGTGAGGAGCATCTCCGAGCACTGCTCACCTCCAGGGCTTGGTGACAATCACCTTCCCTGTCATTACAGGGACCTACACAAGACTCTTCACTTCGATTTCCAAGCATGTTTCTAGTTAACTCCCTTGAGACGACAGCTTTGGAAATGAAACCAAACTGAAAGCCATTAAGTCACAGTCTCTCCCAGCTGTGGTCTGGATGGTTTTTGGTGGAAGGGGAGAAGGTGTGAAAAGCTTCATAGACGTCTCATTCTCAGGCGTTAGAGCTGTCACCAAGTCCTCCCTCTCACGCAGCTTCTGACAGGCCGCTCAGGTGACATATGCCCAGGAGGGGAACCGCAGCTCCATGAGGCATTGGCCGGTCTGGCGGAACAGGCAGAGCTGTGCGGTAATCCCAGGGCACTGCCGCTGGCCCCAGCTTTCCGTAAATCATGTAGTCCTTCTAGGTTAGCTAGCATAAGCTAGCAATAATAGATCTCCCTCAAAATGCTGGTAAGTTGGCTGTGAAAATGTAGTAACTAATTTTAAAGCCCTGATAGACACAGTGGTGTTTGCAAGAATTTTCCAGGATGTCAGAAATCTGTTGTCTACCACCCCCAACCTCCCGCCCCCAATTTACTTGGGCAAATGTTACCTTTCAACTTTATTGTTTTCCAGCCTTAAGTCCTCACACCTGTGTCCACACTGCAGCTGAAACATCTGTTCTGCAGTTTTGCAGCTGGAAGATGGAGTCCCTCTCTCTCCTACATGTAGTGTAAAAGGTGTCAGTTATGTTTGGACTGGGTCTGAGAGACTTCTTGCAATTTTTCCCCTAAAATCTTTACACCCGGACTGTTGTGGCTATTGTGAACAGACATCCTTTCTGCCCCTGGGGGTGCAGTGACAAAGGGCTTGGCCAGAAATAACATGCTAAGGATTCAGACAGCCATATCTTAGTGAAAAGGAGAACAGAAATTAATTTTGTTTTGGCCTTTTTCCTCTTTGTTATTCCCTTGTCGCATCCTTTAACTATATGCTTTGCCCCTCAGGCTTTAAATCTTAATTTTACTGAAACCCCAAACTCACAATCTTCCTGCAGGCCAGGCTGAAACACTGCGTGGCAGAGCGATGCACCAAAACTAATGGAAAACAAAATTGTATTTTTCAGGCTTTAACATGGTGCCTGGAAAAACTATTTGACACCATGGGCTGCGCAGCTGCTGGGGAAAAGTGCTCTCGTGCCAAGAGAAATGTTCTCAAGCTGCTGCTGGCCCTTGTTAGAGCTGAATGTATTTCTAGCTCTGAGTGTAGTGAATATTTGGTGACAAGTGTTGCTGACAGCTTTTAGGTGTTATGGCCTTAGAGGGCGAAGTAGTTCTGAACAAATGCTTAATCTATAGGCTAGATCTGTCTTGTCTGATAACTGGAAGCAAAATGGATTTATAAGGAAAACGCTATGAGTTTGAAGGCCTCGAGGACCCAAAGGGTGGCAGGATGTTATTTCTGTGAGCCTTTGGGGTCCTGTCCCTGACTTTGAGGATTTTACTGTTTGCCTGTTTCTTAAATATTGCTTTAATGAGAATAACTTTTTGTCTTACGTGCGGTATGATTATGCTGTAATTACGGAGTCTTAGTTTTTGTTTCTGTCCATAGATGAAAGGAGAAGGTTTGGCTGCTTAGAGGAGGATCACAAAACTGCGAAACCTGGATTCTGACCATAGTTCCATTCTGCAATAAAATAAAAGAGGAAGTTCATAGGTGACTAAGTGGACAAGATTTCAAATAATTTTCTCTTCCTTTAGCTGCACTTATTTTTGCTGAAAAAAAAGATTTCCCACCATTATGGTCTCTGAATTGCCCAGTCAGAGAAATCCTTTTAGCTGTGTTTTACCAAATGTGTGGTAGATACTGAAACCTTCAGCCAACAGAGCCTGGCCTTCGTGGCTGCGTACGTACCTATACAGGTCCTAGCCAGTCTCTGCTGAGTACAGTACCATAAACCCACAAAATGTTCAGTTTCCAAGGAAACAGAAAACTCCACTTTTTGACAAAGGCACACAATTTATTACTCATTTCTACTACCACACTACTTTCTAACTATTTTCTCCAGCTAGAAGAGTATGTGTTTTCTAACACAACATAAAACGAGGAGCTGGTGGTTGCTGTAGGACAGAGCTTTTTCCAAGATGGCCATGGTTTCACCCTGACAGTGCATAGCACTCATTCATGTACCTCCCCAGAAAAGGCGCTTGATGAGTGTGGTCCAGAGGTGACCTCCAGAGGAAGTCTGCTGGCTTGGTGGCCCCGTGACCTTGGCCTGCATATTTAAAGGTGTGCAGATAAGCACTCGCTGAGATTTTCAAAAGCTCTTAGGCACCTCTTTCACCTTGAAAGCAACTCATTACTACAGCTGCAGCCTGTCAGGAAAGTGAAGTGAGAGCTAACAGAAAAAATCCCTTCCTCTATTATACGGATGTGCTGAGGAGAAAAATATGGCACTTGTTCTTCTGACCTCTCCCCACCTTTCACCAGAGGAGTGCTTGATGTTTCAGAAAGTACAAAGCTGGATGGCCCGAAAGCCACTCTCTGCTAACATTACCACCTCTGCAGAGAGCTTTTGCTGAACTTCCCATGTCTGGGTGCCCCCTGCCCTGGGGACAAGGGAAAGGGGGGCAGCATGGGATTTTATCCGTTGGCTCAGTGACAATATGCATGGTTCTCACTGGTCAGACTGGTCAGACTCACCAGCAGAATCCAGGTTGGGTGATGTACACTGTTTCCCCAAGGCAAGCATCTGCACACAGGGTAGCACTTTAATGCCTGCTGCGTGGACAGTCAGGACTAACTGTGCATCTGTAGCTACTGCGAGAGAACTGTGATAACCACAAAGATGCTTTTTGCCAGGCTGTGAAAGCCTGACTTTTAGATGCATTATTGTGCCTGAAAGAAACGCTTCAGGGTGAAGTGAGACTTCCTTCTATGCCCTGTTACAGTACAGAACACAGCACTCTCAACAAGGAGACGTACATATTTACCACATGCAGTGAAATGGAGGAAAGGCAAAACCGTTAGCTGGCACACGCTACATCCTTGCTGGAGCTGCGCAAAGCTGCGGGACTGCATTAAGGGCAGACAAAAGAAGGCTGTGTTTGTAAACCCCAGGGTGAATGCTGTAGGATCTACTTACCCTGAAAGATTGAATGGCAAATGGCTAACACACATTTTAACCGGCAGCGTTGCTGCAAATTTAGGAAGCTACAGCTTGTATTTCAGGAGTGGATAAGATACTGAAAGGTGTAGAAGAGAGCTACAATTTTCAGCTAGACTAGAGTTGGACAGGCATTTGGCTTTAAGGCTGAGAGCAAATGAGAGCTAAACTAGAAATTCAGGTTTTGAATTAGGCTGTTGATATCCTATAACTGAGTCTGGTAAGTTCTCAAATCACAGTGCCAGAAATTAAACATTTCTGTTGTTGTTGACTTTGCAAGATTGGCCAATCCTGGTCAGTTCTGGCCACCGTAGGAAAGGGGACACCTCCTAGAACTCACCCCAGCCCCAAATCAGGACAGATTCCTATCTCGTATCCCCCTGCTCTACAAAATGAGCATGGTGGGGATTCTGTGTTTCAAATCTGGTCCATCCCTAATCAGCATGGACTTGAATTGTATCAGGACTGCCATACACTGAATTAATGCTGTTAGAAGCTTTCGAAGTGCTACACTTCTGATGTAATTTTCTCCTTTGACTCTCTTTTCATAAGCTTCATTCAAGCTGTTTTCCCAAGAAACACACGACTCAGATGCACCTTATCTGCAGACAATCCTGGACAGCCTAGAAAAAGTAGCTAAAATCTTCACCTCAGGCCCCAGACAGCAAAGGACCTGCCATTGCTGCCAGTAAGGTAACGGCAGTTGGCATCACCACAAAATTATTTCAGAGGCAGCTGCCATTAAAGAACATCCCTTTTTAATATGAATTGATGCTTTTAAAGTTTTGGCATGATTTGCTGGATTTGGGGTTTTTTTTTAGTTTGTTAGAATCTGATTTTTCAGTTAGGTTAATATCTGTCTCCTTTACATTTATACACACGGTATTGAATCGATATAGAACAAAACACAATAAATCCCTGAGTGACCTTGCCTGATTTAATTCATAACTGACACTACTTGAGGAGGAAATTGGACTAGATGACCTCCAGAGGTCCTGAATTTGCCTGTGATCATAAATAACTCTAGGAAGGTTGTGATGAGAAGTCTGGAATCTGAACTCCCACATCACACTAATGTCACCACAGTGAAAAGACCTTGGCATCCTCTTGTGGCATTGCTATCTTGCAGAAAAGAAAATAAGTTCAAATCACACAGTAGCTGTCAAACATAGAGTTTATTTTCTCAGTTCATATTAACATCATTACCTGCAGTTGTGTTTCCTAATGACCCTATATGATAACTGTATCATTTCAATTCAAGGCAATTGCCTCATGTCATGCAAATATTGTTTTGTAGTAATAAATAGTAATTTTTGGAAGCTCACACATAACTATCTCAAGTTATTCTGAAGCCAAATTGAAGTGTTAATGTGGTTAGTGAAAATTATTTTGAATTAGCCACATTATTAGCTGTTCTGGAGACAAGGGAGATTTGAATTCTGATGGGTTAAACGATTTGGCCGTGAGGAAATATTTGCTCAGGTACAAAACTGTCATTAAGGAGATGAGCAGGTGATGCTGGATATGTTGCTTTATCTCACTCTATGATTTTGTTTCTAGAGCTTTATTTGCTTACCAGGATACTGAGTGGCATGGTTAAAACACATTTAGAAAAAAAAAACCTGTCCAACAAAATCAACATATTAAGGCTAGCAATTGTCTGGGACACAAGCAAAATTCAAAAATGGCCAGAAATGTATACCCTTTTTCCTAGGCAGAAATCCTTTATGACATAGATTTCTTTTTCTTAGAGTGTTCAACCAGCTTTATGCAAAACCATATGGTATCTAGTCCCTCCTGTCTCCTCTCCTCTCCTCTCCTCTCCTCTCCTCTCCTCTCCTCTCCTCTCCTCTCCTCTCCTCTCCTCTCCTCTCCATCACCATCTTTGAAATGCAAAGCAGATTCTGTGTGAAACAGGCGTTTATTTTTTTGAAAACATCTAGACTGGGAGAAACGTGCCACTATCGTATGCATGTATTTTCATTTGGGGGAAAAAAAAGTGATTAGAATTAATTTATTTTTTCAGTTTACATCACACTCAGCATTAAAATTCTGTTCAGTGCTGCTCAGTACTCAGAAAAGTTACCTTAGGAGGATATCTTTAACTCACTTAGATATTCTCCTAACTTCAACAGCTGCTGAAGGAATACCATTTGTGACCTAAGCAAAACACAGTCCTCTTTAGTGTCTATAAGGAAGCTGAGGTTTTCCAGTAGATCTGAAAATCAGAGTTTCTCTAAACCAACAAAAAGTTCTTATACCTTAACATATCTATTAAACCTAAATTGTGAAAAATGCAAAAATACTCTTTAAAGATGTTAGTGGAGTGACAAATTCTGGAAGAAAAAAAAAATCCTTAGAAGTCGGTGATCACAGAAAAGAAAACATTTAAAAATCGTATTTAAACACTTGCTTTGAGTTTGGTCCATTTTTTAAATATTTGCACCTGAGTTTTGGCATAGGAACTGTAGTGCAGGGTCTTCATGTCCCTTGCTTTGCCTGTGGACCAAGCAATCTGGACTGTAACCTCCACTGAGCACTGTGCTTTTGAGAGAAAAGGGAGTGCAAGGGGATCTAGACTACTTTCCCTATTATGTACTACAGTAGCTCATGCAGATACAGGTTGATTTTGAACTGATCTAAACCAGAATGCTGACCACAAATGAAAACTTAGGGACTAAATGCTTTCCTAACAACAGTGGTAGATCAAAATGTTATAGAAAAATTAGTATTACCTCTCCCCTCCAGTCATTTCAGAATCATATTTTCTCTTCAGAGACACTTAAAAAAAAAAAAAAAAATTTGCTGACTAGCTCTCTTTATTGGAGAGGAGTGCATTCTGGCAACACTTTTTTCCATCCCTTGACAGTTTTTACTCTTGTGCCAAGAACTGGGGTCACATAGATTTATCGATGCTGGTCCAATGCCATCATGGCATTATAGATGTTAGAAGGCTAAATAAATACTTTGTAATAACCACATCCTGTCATCTCTGTAAAATGCAGTTTATAACTTCATTGTAAATAATGAAATTAGTTGATCACCGTGTTGTTTGAACCTCACTGAAGAAGTCAGCTAGCGTTATCACAAATACAAATGATTGATGAAACAAGCAGCGGGAGAACAGACATGACATTGCTGATTTTTTCTTTCCTTTTTTTGGATGAGGAAAAGAGAAGATGTTCTCCAGCTGTGTAAAAAGAGAGTTCAAATCACAATCACTACCCCATTTTACACAAACCACCGGATTCTTTGGAGGGTTGGTTAGGGTTCAGATAGTTAATGAAGAGCAAAGGAAAATTACTATTTTTACTAAAGACATACTTCATTTTGCTGGCTGGAGTTAGCTTATATTGCTGGGAAATGTGGCATACTCAATTTGTTCCTATAAAGCAGGGGAGATAAAATGCTTTGAAGTATTACAAGCTAAGCTTTATACTGGGGTGTAACTCTTAAACTCCCTTGGAAAAAAAGGGAGTTAGGACAATTTGGAAAGTTTCTTATGAGTTCTGGTTGGTATTATGAAATTGATGTGCCATGAATGACTGTCCGAAGCTGCCATCTGATTTTGGGACTGCATGCTACATAGGATCATTGTGTCTCCACATTTTCATTTTTGATGGAGGCAGCCTGATGTCTGAAACTGAGGGAATTTGGCCTGAAAACACATGAATTTGGAGAATGGGTTCTCTGTTCAGGAGAAGGAAGAGGCATTAATGGTGCCCTGCTGTGTGGGCACAGAATTTGGAGGGTCAGGGCTGCGAGAAAATCGGCCGGGGGAATCACAGACAGGGACAAGCATCAGTTTGCAGCCCAGGCACCTTTTCAGACTAGACTAGACTATTTCAGTTGGAAGGGACCTACAATGACCATCTAGTCCTTTGCCATAGGAGAGCCAGAGGAGGCCACCTGCCCCCAGCCCCCAGGACAGAGGTGGATGAAGAACAGTTGCATCAGGCCAGACTTGTCAGATCTCCTGCCCCTTAGGAAGGCTTCAGAAAAAATGCAAATCCATGGGAAGGGTGTAATAAAACTTTCCCACAATACCTTGAGTCGCGGAAGTAACCCGAATTGCCTCAGGGCAATTCTCCCCTCTGAAAATCTGCCGTGTGCTGATGCAGCTCAGGCACATACACAGGCTTCTGTTATTTTTTATCTAGGTATGCAGGCTGCCTATGTACTTACTGTGTAAAGCCGTGGTCCCTGACCCGCGGCAAGTTGTTTACGTGGCCTCTGACTTTGCTTGCAGAGACAGGAAATAAAGAAGTTAATTCTGAAATTTGCAAGGGAATTTGCAGAGGAACTCGCAGGGGAAGGAGATGGCTGCGGCACGTTATGTGGTTAGTACAAAATGTGTTGCTCAAGAGCTGTGGGAGTCCGAAAGGAGACCTGCTCGGCAGTATCTGCTGAAACTAGGCATAAACATGTTGCCAAACTTCTGCAGAGCTACTCGGCTTGTTTGCTTTCACTCCCATACCTCTCTGCAGCGATGACTGGAAGTGGAGCTCCAGCAAGAGATTTGCTCAAGCTACTGAGTGGTCCAGGAGGTCAGCACTGGTGCTGGGAATCTGATGGTCCTGGGCTGAGAAACTGCATTTCTGCGGAAAGCTACCAGAGAGCTCACAAAGTGGGTAAAAGAGCAGGACAACATTAGAGCTACTCAGACCAAGGAAAATTGGTCTCACTGTGCTGGGATGCAAGCATAGCTGCCAGTTAAGTGGGAGAACATTTCATTCTTTCTCTTTCTGTCCGGGTGCTGGGAAGGTAGTGGAAAGCATTAAAATGTTTTCGGAGCACTGAGACGAAGATTTGCACATACTAATCATAAGCTGCCCTCTTCAAGGTGATATCAATTGCGTTATTTCTGGAGGAGAGTGATGGTATTTCTACAGAGTAGATTTCTGTCCTGCGCTGCTTCGGCTGTGTCTGACTCATGAATCAAACTGTGTACTCAGACTCGTGAACTGCTGTTGCCTGCCCCTATGAGGATACTTTTTTAATGAAGATTTGAGAAAGATTGAGTGTTATTAAAATTCAGGTGGTGCTGGGCCTTACCAACAGTTAAAAAATTTATCAAGCCACAGCCCATCAATAATCACAGCAGGCAGTGTGGTGGACTTAGCTCAATTTCAGATAATAGCAATGTCACCACCAAATTAACTTGAAAGATAGGTGGAAATTAGAATATGATTAGTCATTGTTAGCCTTGCTTGGCTGATGCATGTTTGCATTTTAGGTAATGTATATGTATGATTGTGTTGAATGCACAAATACCTATTATGCATGTACTGCCACACAATTTCTTTCAGATTCGGTTAAATAGAATGAATCATTTTGAGAGGAGTCAGGCAGTTTGAATACTTTGCATTACCATCACAGTCAAGAACAAAACTTAAAGAATATCCCTACATAACATGTATATGCAATTTTTAGCAGCATTCATTTCTACTGTGAAAAATACACCACAGATGATTTAAATCATTGACATATTGTGAAGATTCCTTGTACTTTTTCTTATCTCTAATCCCATATCTTTTTCAGTGGAGGGAAGGTGAAAGAAAGGCAAGGGTGGTATTTAGTGCAACCTTGATTCTTCAGGATAAATACCATTTTTCTGATAAAGATCTACACAATCAATGGCGAAACCAGAATCTACTTCTTCATGCCTGCAACAGACTGGCAATGAATTCAAACTTGGATGATTTGCCATTTCTTTTTGAGTCCTAACATTACCCTTGGCAGGGTAGATATGTAAATATGTATTTGAAAATAGATATTTCCATGAGGCTGCAGCATTTATGAATTTTGAAGACAAGAAAATTTTGTAGAGCTGAAAGATATCAAAAGCTGCTTCAGGCTTTGTGGCTTCCACTTATACAGCCTAGAGATTTTTTCCAGCTATCTGGGTTTGATGTGTATCTTCTCCTTTGAATATGATTGTAGGCAAACTGGTTCTGATCTTTATATTATCAGTTAGCAAAAGCTTTTGAGTAGTTCTAAGGTGCTGTGTAGCTGTTCATCCAGCCTTCTGGTGTAAAACTAAAATATTTTGATGGAGCTTATCAGAGTTCTGTTTCAGGTACCTAAACTCCCGGTCTACCTCCATTAGGTCAACGTTTTAGAAAAAAAATTTCTTTGATGCAACACTGTCTTGTTTGTAGGACAAAGGAGCATGTGTTCCAAGAGAATCTCAAAAGATGTCTGAGAAACGTATTTCAGCTGAAGATGTGGACTCATCTAGGCAATTGAGAGCTTGAATCACTGGAACTGCTGTTTTCTTGAACTACAGTTCATTTTCTATTGAATATTCAGGTTGTAAGAATTTGTTTATTGAGTGATATTTTCCGTGAAAATATGGATAATTTTTTGCAAAAAATAATTCTTTGGTTTTGTTGAAAACTCAGTTTAAGTTTGTTCAGGGAGTAATTTTTTATCAGGTACATCTGAGACTTGCATTTTTAGTAGTCCCTCATGACCAAAACTATCTTTTCAAAATGGACCCCAGCCTTTGACTTTCTCAGCTACAGCCATACGTATCCCTAGCTCCTGCAGTCACAACAGTGAGGAGCAGCAGTGAGACTGAAGACACGAACACTACAGACAGCCTCATTCTTTCATTTTCTATCTAAGAACACTCACTTGTCTTGGCAACAACCCCAAGGCTTTGAGACTTATTGCTGCCTTCCTGAACTTCAGCTGGGATACTCATGAAAGGAACTGCATCATAACCAGCGAGACAAGAACTCAGAAATGCTGAGCTGTTTCATCACCCCAGAATCTTTATTTCAATCCACCGGTTTCTCCCCACCCAAGTTATAAAACTGTTTCCTAATCCTCTCTTCCAAGAGCTGGAGAATTAAATATTGTCTGAAGTTCCTGACAAGATCAGTTATAATTTTTAATATCCCTGTTCTGCTAAATTTCCATTTCCTGGGTGGAGGTGCAAAGAGTGTATATTCTTGTGTAAGTGTGGGTGCAGATGCATGTTACAGTTCTTCAGGCAATATTGTTGTATGTCTCCATATGTGTTTAACTTCCCCTGATTTTAATGGAAGCTATGAGTGCCCTTGTGGAAGAATGTTTTAGAGAAGGGAACATTCAGCTAAGTGGGCTCTTCCTCTTGATACATTTTATTGCATTTCTATAAGAAACATTTCTCACTGTGGGAAATGATCAGAAAATCAGCTTGCTTAATGACCTAATCCAAAACCTGTTACAGACTGTATAGTCAGTTGGTAGTTAACAGGATCACAAACACCTCAGCTTTGTGAAACCATAGGCCCCCTTGGTTTTACACACATGTTGTACTTATGGCAGCTAATCTCAAAAAAGAACATGCCCAGCAGAGCTCAACATCATGCACTGGATCTAGTGAACGTCATCAATAGATGTGAGGATGGATGGAAAACCACCATCCTTAAAAATTAGTGAATGTGTTAAAAAGATTAATCCAATGGCAGGGGCTTAAATGCCAGGTTCACCACTGCAATTTAATATTGACAGTATATCCATTCTCTTCCATTTGTAGTTTTAAATTGCAATTCATTATTTAGTCCAACCAGTATAGAATACTATGCAGGAAGAAAAAAATGTATTTCTGTCATAGACTCTTGAACTTGGACTGAGTCTACAGCTGTTAGTACCACTGGTGTGAAAATTGTCTGTTTTGGACCAGTATCATTTTTTCAGCATAAAGCTTTAGGACCTGGAGACTGGAAAAAAAAGACAGGACATGAGGAATTTGTATCATTGGGAAACTGAAATGGAACAGCTTTTTGTGAACACTCAGTGGTCAATATGAAATAATAGGACTTTAGAAGCGGTTTTAAACAGATCTGAACTGGTGGGTTTTTTTCAAAATCTTTACACTGAGCAGTTAAAAGAATGTGAGCTAGGAGAACACTTACTTCATGCCTGTATCATCAGCAAACCCACAATCTTCTGTAGTCGTCTGAAATTGCAGGCATTTATAATTACATGCCCAAAAGAACTGGAGGCTGGCCAGCTCAGCAGCAGCATCGCCGCAGTGGTGGAGCTACGGCAGCAGGAAAATGCTTCGTGATGGAGCACCTGGAGCTCTCCAGGGAGCAGAGGCAGAAGCAGAGGGACTCTGCAGCATCCCTCTGCCAGCACAACCAACAGCAGCTGTGGTGCGGGCAAGCCCTGCAGGCAGCACAGTGGTGGCCTTGGCTCAGCACCCTGGTGTGAGGCTGGTGCCACTCGTGGTCCCTGCTAGTTCACAGGCACACAGAGCTCAGCAAGTATGTTGTGAAGCCCTATGGTGATCACTGACTGACCTATGCCTTGTGCAGTGCCTGAGGGACAGGCTTTGGGAACAGGATATGTGCTGCAACTTTCACGCAGGTAACATTTCTCCATCCTTTCTATCTCCCGTCTTTTGTGATCTACACCACTCCATTTCTACCGCTGTGAAGCTGTGGTAGATACCAAGCAATATGTCTTTCATGCACACGATATGTGCATCACGCCTAGCTACTTACCTGCTCCACCCAGGGTCTGGCACTGGCTTCCAAATTGTTCTTCAGTGGGACCCTGCTTCTGGTAGTGAACCTTGCTTCTGTTAGCCTGTTACCCCAAAATATGGTGGGACTGAAGTCCTACAGCCTGGGGAGCAGCAACCATTTTGGGAACTACAGCTTTGCTCCTCCACCCTACAATGCCAACCGTGAGCCCTGGTGGATCCGACACACACTTGGTCGTGTAACCTTTGTGTTCAAAACAATATGTTCACTGTGCATTGTTTACTCTTTTATGACTCTTTGCATTCAGAAGCTGTTTTCTTTCTTCTGTGTCTTAGTTCATACATTTTTTTGTTAGTCACTTCTGTTTCCTTTTCATTTCTTGTATAGTGGATTCCTTTTCCTCATAGCTACTGCTTTTATAATTGTAGCTTTTCCTTCTTTCTGTACTTTTTCTTTTTTTAAAATGCACATTTATCTTTTAATTAAATCACCAGGAGGCATATTTAGAGCCCCCAGGGTTCACTTTGAACTACGAAAAGGAAAAGGCTTACTCTCTGCTATAAACAAAATGTTAATTTGAATTAATTGAAGGAAATGCTCTGCCTATGATAGACTTGTTTCTGAATAATTAATCATTTCAGCCAGAAAAGTAAACATTATGGCCCTGAATTTTGCTTCTGGTCCTACCAGTGTCAGTCTGGAGCAGGTCTGCTGATATGTGCTGAATGAGTCTCATTCGATATTGGTTCAGCCAAAAGCAAGCTTGGGCCCCAAATCACCGTAAGGAAAGTACATTGTGGTCTGTGTTGTATCCAAACACTTTGTAGCACTGTAAGTGCTCTCTCCCACCTCTAATACCTCATTATTTGGGAGGAATGGTTTCCCTCTTCATAGCCAAAACATGGTGACAGCCAGGGGGGGCATGGGTGGCCAGGGCTCAGGAGCCTGTTGGCTGTAGCAGTGGGGCAAAAAAGCAATTGATGGCTAGTAAGATCCCACCTGGGATGGGTGGGGAAGTGCCCAGTGGGCAGGAGAAGCCTGTGGGAAGAGGAGTAGGGACATGTGCCACCAACTCCCTTGGCTCCTCAGAGTATTGGCCTAAAGGTAACTCTGGCAGGCGTCCCTCTGGCTTGGGGTCCAACCCCTCTTCTGCAGTTTGAAATAGCAAGAATAAATAGCTTCTGCTGCTTTATCCCTCCTCCTTGTGACTGCTGAATGCTTGGATCTTCATAAGTTTGATGTGGAAGAGGGGAAAGATGGTGAATAAAGTTGAGGGAGGGGAAGGAAATAATCCTTCTCTGAGGAGCTCCTGGCTGAAAGGTAAGGACTCTTCCAAGCTCCATTGTGACTATTCCCCTCTACCCTGCACCTCTTTTACTAATTATTGACGATGTGTTTGTTCTTCTACATGAGTAGCCCTGCAAAAGAGGCGCAATCACACACACCTTTATATTGCCTGCTAATCTGTAATTGAAACAAATGCTGCAAAGCCAAAAACTACCATTGGCCATTGTATGTCTGGGTCACACAGAGAGAATGCATATCAATACAGAGCTTGAGATAAGAGGAACTATCTCAGATACATAACAGGTATTATCTTGTATGATACTGTATTTAATATTTCCCACAGCGCATGACAAAAATGATGTCCACTGGAAATCAATTTATTCAAAGGGTCATGAAATTAGGCAAATTAATAGGAGTGGCTCTTAAATGCAAAGAGGCATTTCCAGATTTCTTTTGCTCGGAGATATAGAAGATACATGACAGAGGCTATTTCCCCCATCCTCATAGTCCTTCCCAAAGCTTCTCCTGACAGTTTCCAAGTGGCATTTGGCAAAATAGCCCTTTGGTTTAACCCATGACCAAATGTATGATCTTACTCATAGCTGTGTATTTCCCATGAAACCAACAATCCTCAGATCCAGTTTATTGCATAACAGCACAAGTCTTCTTGACAGCACAAGTACAAGGCAGAGGAGAAAAAATTTATTTCGAGTGATTTCTTAATAGTTAAAAGGAATAAATGGATTTACCCTTGGTCCTTTCCCAAGAGTCTGCTACTTAACACATTTGCCGGTTCTATTTCTAGTCTGTACAGGTTCTTATAGCCCACTCATCGCATTAGTATCCAGCCCTTTCCAATAGCATTTTTCATAAATTCCATGAAGATCAAATCACTCTTGGGCAATATCTGCTCTCAAGCCATGCTTACTGGCATCAAACACATTAAAAAAACCCCACAGGAGTCTTATAATGCAGGCGTGCCAATGAAATGAAAAGCAAGTTAAAAATAACCATTAGTTTTACATAAAACAAAAGGGGAAAGAGGCATATGTTTTAGAGTGTGCAAGAAAACTTTGAGTGAAATTACTTGTTTCCACTCAAATGGTATTACAGTGATGAGTTTTTAGTTTTTCTATGATAAACAATAATATCAAGATAAGAAAGTCTTAAATATTATTCAACTTTAATAGAGGAAAAACTCCTAAAGCCTATCAGTCTTTACAAGGCACTTATTTTTTCTGTACGTGAGGTGATTCTTAACAGGGATTTGAAGCAAGGTTATTAGAGTCTTTCCTCCCTGGAATTAGAAAACTATTAGGTCTGAAAAAAAATACCTGACTTAAAATTTTGATCACAGATTCAGAAACTGATTAGAAAAATAGATTTGCAAAATAGTGTTATTAATACTGAAATCAGTAATACCTCCAAAGAGTTATAATTCCTCTCTGCTAACAGGACTCTTAGAGAGATTTATTTTCTCCCACTGAATAATGTGATTCTCAAATATCTAGAGTGATTATTTTCACAGTGAATTCCTAAAGTGTAACAGTCAGGAGAAAGTACCTGCTTTTATAGAATTGCCCTTTGAGATATAAAGTTCAACCCTGCATTAATGGATCTGTGCATACTTTTACCAGTGTATAGCTACTGCTGGTTTGTAGTGTTTTAGAAATCTGAATGATCATGTATTTCTATTTACTTGACAGTTTTTCTGCTAGATTCTTCTTGTTGATCACAAAAATATGTCCCAGAGAAGAAGAGCTGTCCTTCATGCTGTGCAGGGAGATGCTGACATGCTGATCTTGTTGTGGTCTTATTATTCCTCCAGGAAAAGTACCCGAGGCCTCTAACCATTGATCCTGAGAACCCAGTGAGGTACCCAACAGTGCTGCTGGCCCCCAACAAGCTGTACAATGTGGGGAAAACCACCCAGGAGCAGAAATCCCACCAAGAAGTTAACCCCCTGAATAGGCTTATAGACCTCGTGTTCAGCACACAAGAGCTGGCAAAGGCCTCAATAGAGAAAAAAGTGCCTACCTGTGAAGATAAGAGTTTTTTCTGTGAACTCTGTTGATCTGGTTTAGAGATGGGACTTACCCAAACCCATAAACCTGACTCTTCTGCCCTGCAGGTGAACACCTGACTTGATGCCCAGAGCTGCTATTGATCTGCACCAGAGTCAGAGCCACATGTTCTGCCTCAGTTTGTACCTCAAAGTGTATCTAGAAACAGCTATTGAATAAATGAAGCTTTTCCCAAGTATAGAGCTTTTCCCTGGACTGAATTTTCTGATTATTATTTCCAGATTTTTCTTACTCTTTGCTGATCACTTGTTTCTTTCAGTAGCTTTATCTCCCACCTTTATGCTGCATGGATTTGTGGAATGTTCCTTAATTCCCTTTTTAACCCTCACCTCTCTTTTCTCTCTCTTTTCTCTCACTCCTGCTTTTTAGCTCACTAGTTCTCAGGCTGTTTATCACCTTCAGAAAACTCAGGCTTCAAGTCCACCTCTCCCACACCTTCCTTCTCCTGTGTCAGAGCATTATAGATTACATTGGTCCAGTAACCAATTGAACCTGATGCATGTTTAGGAAACTAACTTTGCTCTAATGTATTTAATTAAGAAGTCCTCAAACCCTTAGCTGAATCCTGACAGCTGGATGTGGTCTGAAATATAGTAAATGAGTTTATTCATGTGATTGCTGCAAGAATTCCTGAAACGTGGCAGAAAAGACCTGGGCAGGTATTGTTCATTCATGCTGGTGCTCCTGAGGTGCCTTTTTGGCCGATGATGCGCCAAATCATCCTGCCTTATCTTAGTTTCCCCAAACCATTTTCTTTCTTAAATTCAGCTCCACTAATGATCACCACAGTGTCAGTGCCAAGCTGGATACAGTTGGCTACTTATATGTTAACCACAAGGTCATCTAAATATTGCTCTGAGCTACTCAACACACAGAAGAGGTTCTTCAGATCTGCTCTCATCCATGCAGGTGCAGAAGGCAGCTAACTATTACCATCTGCTCTCTGGAACTGAGTTTGCAGGGGGAGCCAGAAAACAGACACCTGTTTGGAATAGGATCGCACAATAAATCGTTGCCAAATTATCTTGCAAGAAGGGTATGAAGAGTGAACAAAAACTGAAAGAGGAGACAGGCCACTCATTCCTCCCTAGCAAAAAAATAAGTAGGGTAAGAGGGACAAAGCTGTTGGGATTGTAAATTATATGTACAATGAGGAAATTGGAAACCCATTTGTAAAGTTCAAGGAAAGGCAGATGATACTGCTGCACTTTCTCTCAGGTCCCTTGCCAGTTTACATTCTCTGCCAGTTTTGTCCCTGACTTTGGGTTCCTGATCTGCCACCGTTGCTGTAATTTCACTCCAGGGTTTGTCACTTCTGCTGAGTGACTTCTGCCACCTTTCTTCACTCTTGCAAGAACATGCCCCTTACGCCTGCCAAGTGTCCTCATAGCCCCACTGCTGACTGCATACAGCACAACAACAAAAAGGTGCTTGTGCGATTAGAAGCCAAACTTGCCTGCAATTCGTTCCTGGCTGCTACATGAAGGTGAACTAATATTACTTATAATTAGGACCCCACCATTTACTTATAATTAGGACCCCACTATTTACTTATAGTGTATATAACCCCCAGCATCTTGATTCCAAGATTTGTGAAGATTTAAATCTTGATAACATGATCCTTGTTTATCAGCTCGGATCTGCTCAGATTCAGAACTCCACATAAACATTTATTTACTTTTAAATACCTTCTCATATCAGTTAAGTTTGTGAAATTGAAGCATGTGCTTCAGGCAAAGTATTGTCCTAGGTGCTCCCTTAGACACAATTTCTTTTTTCCCACCTCCATGTTATAAATCATGCTACTTCTTTTCAGTCACTGCTAGTTCTGCTTTGATTTTCTAAAATTAAAGTGAAACAAGCAATTGTCTTTCCAAGACATTGTGTCATTGTGCTCTGTAAAGTGTATGGAGCAGGTGTCTTCCTCTATCAATGTGACCTTATCCTTGCATTTGACTTCTGCTTGTTGACATAGATTTTAATTGCAGATCCTTCTCGCAGCAAACAGTGATAAATCTTCAAAGGAATGCAACTATAGCTCTAAATTACAGTGCATGGGTGTATGTTTAATACCTCAGGATACTCGCTAGCTCAGGATAGTAGGTGTTTCAGGAGAGGAAGTCACTAACAGAGCAGCAAGGTTATTTTGAGCAAGTTTCCTTGTGTGTGCTGTTCCTTCAGTTTGGAAGACACAACATTATACCGTAATTTAGGTTTGATTTCATAAATACAGCCTTGGCTTCCACTCTGATTCAGTCTTCCCTTGCTTCACATTTTCTGGGCATTTCCTGCCAAGCTACATTTTTTCTCCCTTAGCAGATTGCTCTCTGCTATCTCCTGGTTTCTCTTATACCAAGTCCCTTTAGGCACTGTATCAACTTCTTTTGAGCTATACATCCCTTTGAACTGTGGAGGACCGGTATGGAAACTACAGTTCGAGGAACTGGTAATTTGGCAGGACCTTGCTCATGCCAAAATCAAACTGACACTAAATCACTAACTATTATTGGATATGGCTAGAACTGAAATGCATATTGACTTTGGAAGAGTCCTTTTTTCCTTCTATCCTGAACAGTCACATGTTTCTTTTTTTCTGTCCAAAAATAAGGACTGGCAATATTATCCCTGGGTATAGGAAATTAAAACATCTTTTCATCTTGTGTTCTAAATATTATTTGCTTAGGCTAATGTTTTCATAAGGCTTTTTTATTGTCCCACAACTTACTAGCTACTTAGAGCAGTGTTTCTCTTACTTCATCCTAATATATTAATTCTGCAAAAAGAGAAAAATTGGAAGAGGGAAAGTCATTTTCTTTCTCATTAACAGTGTAACACTGGCATCTAGTTTGGGGAAAAAAAAAAAAAAAAAAGACATTACAAAGCTGCCTGTGGTTCAATGATATATATAAAAATTTGTGTTTATGCATGTATTACTTCTACGTACCTCTAATAATGAGATGCTGTAAAACCCACTTGGAGAATTTGTTAGCTCATAGAGGAAATAAAAGAAAATTATCTAGACCAAACAAATTGGGCCAAGCTTCTATATTTTGAAGGTGAAGCAGGAATGACTGAATGCTTCCTGGAGTAAGAAACCCCGTTGGGTAAGCAAATGGAGTGTGTCCATCTGTGAGAGCTAAGAAAGGAGGAAAAAATCCAAGGTTCCTATTCTGAGTCTGTTTTCAAGCCTGCTGGCTTCCTAATACTGTGGGTTAGATCTGGGATTCTGAGCCAACTGAGGTTGAAACTTTACTGTGGAGAATGAAAAAAATAAAAATGCTGTTGACCTGCAAGTCCAGGTTTGTTGGGCTGCTGAGATGTCTCTCTGTTATCAGTCTTGGACCTCAGGCAAGCTGCGGATCCAGAGCATGTTTCATCTGGGTCGGCAGCAGCAGCCTGGGTGTTCAACTGCCCGTGACAGGTCAGGAAATGGAGTAATTTCACATATTAAAGAACTCTGAGAACCCCGGTAGCCTGCAATAGCCCAACTTAAGGGATTGCCCAGAAGCACCACATGTCACCAATCAAATAGCACAGTAGATCAGCAATGAGTTCTGGCATGACACAGGCTTATAATGCCAAGCAGAAGGAGGGTTGTGCAGCAGAACTTGGTTCCAAGGTTGGGAAATATTAAAAAACATGATTGGATTGTCAGAAGTGAGGTGTAGAAATGTTTCCTCCACATGGCTGGTTGTGTGAATGTTATTTTTGGTAACAGACATCATTATTTAGGGCATTGTGGAACATTAAGTTTGCAGATGCTGCTAAGTGATAAAGTGCCCATATTATCATTTTGTATAAACTCAGCGCTTAGAAGTCAAGATCTTAATAGCACTGGTGCAATGTGTTCAAATACTCATTTGTCCCACAAACTCTGCCAAGGCACCGTTCTCTAGTGTGGGGAATCCCTGTAAGAAGTAAGGCAGATTTGAGTTGTACAGGTATTTGGAATCTGGAGAAGCGGATATCCAGATACTACAAATTGAACCTTGCTCCTTATGCTCGCAAGACAGTTTGAGTCTACATAGGAAAGCTGTTTAAAAAAGTGACGGGAGAATTATTAGACTTTGCAAGAAAAGACTTACAGGCGATCTGAAATTGGCTTTTTGACACTAGCTTAATTTCAAATGCTGTCTTTAGTTCTATTCCAGAAAGATACTCAGTAAAGTCAATTCTGTATTCCCAGCCAAGCCCAGTAGAATCACTGGAGAATTTCTTTAGATTTCTCTTCACTCTGTGAAAAATAAATGAGATCTGTTTGCAAAGATAGCAAATACCCCAAACTCCCTGCTGTAGAATATTAATAAATAGCTACTTGTACACAGAAAGCTCTCAGGTAAGTGGGAATTTCGTGAGAAAACCTTCAAGACTTGTTCTTTTATTAGTGGCTTTATATCTTCCAAAATCTGGTCTCATTTGTTCTTGTTGAAAAGAAATGGCAAAGTGCTTGAGCGTATTGAGACTGAGCAATCACTTCATTTAGCTACTCTACTGTGTGAGATTATGTGATGCTACCCAGTCTACAGCAAAGCCCCTGTGGTTCACTGCTATCACACGGACTTCAGCCAGTTAGCCAGTCTGCATATAGCAACAGTCTCTGCCAGTAGTACCCGACCATGTGCAATATTAGCTGTAGTGTGAGGGTGCAGAGGGTGAGGTTTAATTGAAGTTTCTTCTATGCACCCCATTATTATGAGGTCTATGAGTCAAAATTCAGGTGTTAGCTAGATTTCCGGAGAAAGGCATTTTCTGTCTCCACTAGTCATATTTATTTTTGTCTTTCTAAGCCCAAAGGTCCATAAATTTGGGCCAGCTTCTTTATGCAAATATAAAAGAAACTTTCAAAAAAATATCCCCTGAAACCCAAATCACTGAGTTGTATTAGGACGGATTCTTGTACTCAAACCCAGTTTTCACTTAAATATAGAAACTTTGGCAAACATTTACTCTATATTAAGTTACTCTTCTTGGAAAAAGGGAATCAAAAGAGTTCTTTGAAGAATATCTGAATATAGAGTTAACCAAGAGCCCAGAATGGCTTTAGGAGAAGAAATATCCACTGGTTTTGGAAAGTACAAGATACTTATAGCTGTCAAAAATACCTGATGAAATGTTCTGGTGTCCTTG
Source organism: Astur gentilis (assembly GCF_929443795.1). NCBI lineage: Eukaryota > Metazoa > Chordata > Aves > Accipitriformes > Accipitridae > Astur > Astur gentilis. Next base: position 13,197,488 of record NC_064881.1, read on the forward strand.
GAAAATATATAGTAAATGGTTGGGGTTTTTGGGGGGTGAGAGAATAAAATATTCACTTTTAGCTAACTTAAGAAAGCCAAGCCCTTAATCCTTGTTTCCTGCTGGCAGTTCTTTGTCATGCTGTGCTATGAGCGAGTGCAAAGATGGTGAGTCAGATTTTGTAAATGAGGGGTGAGAAAAATGGGAATTGTATTTTTAGAAAAAGATGAAAACAAACTGAGACACAAAAACCATTTAAAGCAAACCTGCTTTCAAAAATACTGGCTGTAGAAAAAAATGAAGGGAGCACAGATCCTGCATTTCAGGCCTACAGAAACTCGAACACTGTGGAAGGCTGAGAGAGAGTTTTCTTATCCTGATGTGGGCTAGTCTGGAAAAAGTACTCCTTGTATCCAAAGAGTGTTAAGAAATGGATTTGGTTTATCAACATGCATAATTTAATTGCAGACTGGAACAGATGTTAAAAGTCATTTCAGCTGCGTAAGATTGTGATTTGGGATGCTTAGCAGTCCATAGTTTAAAAAAAAAAAAAAAAGTATTATTTAGTTTTGTAATTTGAAAATGAGTGGCATAGTTAAAAATTGTGATACACTAAAAGTAAGACCATAAAGCTAGCAAAGAAGTATGGATATATGCAAAATTCCTAAAACTATACCTAAATAGTTTACTCTGTCTTTCAGTTCAGGGCATAATGATTTAAATCAAATGCTAAAATCACACATTCTAATGATAATTTATATCAGCATCCAACTTGTGTTAGATACACTAAATAACTTTGTTATGTAGTTATATTTACTGGCTAATTTCTGTAAGAGATACTGATTCTTATGGGGGAACATCCATTAAAATATACTGATCTGGAATTAAGTACAGTTTATACACTAAAAAATGGTATTACTTTTGCTGAAAGAGGAGAATACCTTATGCATGGTCAACCAATTACAGAGTCACTTTTCATATGCTTAATTTTTGTGTGACATGATAAAGTTGTGTTATTGATTACATTCATTAACTTATATCAAGGTTTTTAATAGTAATTGAAATTAAATATAGAGAAAACCAACTGCCATTTTTTAATTAAACATAACTAAAATAAATAAATGGGATAAATCCATTTTTCTGTATATTAGACCATGTTTTACAGGTAATGATTTTTGTTTAATAAACAAACTTTACTGCCCTTTAGTGAATTGGATCCTTTATTCCCTGTTGACATGTATTTCAGGATTTTAGAGGTAGTGTATCTCCTCTTCCAGTATCTTGTTTTCATTGATAGATTAGGAGAGGAAAACCAATTTTCTTTGTCCTTGTTTTCTGGATGTTGTATGACATAGCTGTAGCACTGGCCTAAGCTAAATAACTGAAATAAAGAAAGTTGTTGGTCAAGAGTGGCAAAAGATAAGTTGTTGCTGAAAAACACTGTATCACCTTAACATGCTTGGCTTCAGGTTCTAAGCTGATCAGTTGGCCCCTCACTGGTTTGATGCTCTTTGAAATTTTGACTGCAGATTTGGATATCTTGAATATAATTTTTCTTTAAGTGTGTGTAATTTATTATAGACAGCTGAGGGTGTTCATAAGTGTAATATCAAAACTAATTTGCATTAGATCTGTTTTAAAGGAAAAATTACTTTTTTTTTTTAAATTCAAAACATATTTTAATTTATTCTGCCTAAGTATTAACAACATGGATTGCTCAGAAGCTGTGGTGCACATTGAAGAGAACTGCGGAGTACTCCAGACTGATATAAATCCAGCTCCATCCAAACACCCATGCTGCAGCTCATCACGTTGGACGGGAGTCCCGAGGAAGTATTGGACAACTTGATTAACAACTGTTCCCTCTTGGCATCTTCCCCTAGAAGAGCAGCATGCAAAGTGGAAGGGTTTGTTCTGAACTCTTTGTGTGCTGCATATCTATATATACAGTCTACACAGATACATCCATATTCTTCAACATGCCTTAAGCTAGAAAAGGCACCAATTTACATGGCTGCGTATTGCTTTATACACTTAGCTTTGGGCTCCCTTTACAAGTCACAGACAGGTGATTTAAAACCATGAACACCTTAAAATAGCTACATAACGCCTCTAGACCTGTGTATGATCTAATTTACGCTGGCTATTAAACAGGCATTATTCACCAGTTTTTCCTCACCTTCCCGCTTTTCAGAAATCTATGCAGTATACAAATCAAGTTCCTAAGATTAAATTTAACCTTTGAATGTGTGCATGCTCTCATACCTCTTGTTTTTATTTCTTGACCCTAAGGAGACCTTGTACCCCATTTCCCAGGGAGCTGGAACAATCTTTAAGAGAGTTGGGTAGCGAGAATCTTGCAAGACAAAGTGGAGAATTGCCCAGGCAATTGCTGTAGGCATGGTATGAATTGTTGCTACTGCGTAAGCCTTTGGTTCCAGTTATCTGGTTTGTATTTATTTATGATGCATGAGTTACACAACGTGGACAGCCTCTTTCAATTACTTAATAAAATACAAATATGTAAATGCAGGTAACAGCCCCACCACACTGCTTTCAAGTCTTATCTACTGCAGCACATTTCCTGGATTTTACTCCTTCCAGCGCTGCTGGTAGTAAGTGTTGATTCAAAAAAGAAAACAGGAAATAATTCTTCATTTCAATAATTCATGGAAAATGAACTGAAACTATGATATCTGTGACACATGAGAGCACACATCTCAAACTGTGTTATTAGTATTCAGTGCTGGGACTGTAGCCCTGGAACATATGCTTAAAACATTGCTAAGCCCCTTCAGAATATCATTTCAATAGAAATTCAGTAATCTGTTGAAATAAGTTGACATAGAAAATTATGATATAATTGGAGCTATTTAATTGCCTGTTATGTCCTTTAGTTGATCCCCTGAAACAATGTTATTAGTATTTAATGTGAAATTTCTGCAGTAAAAAAGGTGAATTTATTGGGTGAAAGGACAATCTTCCATTTCACGAAATACAACTGGCAGATGGAAACATGAAATAAAGTGCCTCCTGCCAGCTTTTACTATACCTGCTCGTAAACTTTCCTGCCTTGAGACATTAAAAAGAGTTTCTCTGGGACACTTACCATTTACTGAAGGATCTGCTCTTCCTCCACCTTCACAGTGATGCAGGCTTTTTATAATTTTTAATATATTGTACAGCACTTCAGCGTAAAGGGTGGTTGAGTAGAATAGTGTAGCTCTCATCGTTAGCATGTGAGCATGCCAAAGCACGACAGAGGCTGCTGTGGTGTTTAGGTCCCTTAAAGAATAATATTTTACATAGGATTTAAGAGTACAAAGGGTTTACTGCTGCCTGAGTGGGGCCTGTGCCCACCACCTTGTTTTACTGACTCTCTCCCCAGATTTTTAAATCTATGCCCAATCACCACGCCCAGGCCTCCTCACCTTGCTCCTTGTTGTGGAGCTTTGAAAGGGCAGACACCGGTTCCTACGCACAACTGTGGCCATGATACAAGAAGACACATGTCAAGAAGACACAAGAATGCAGCAGATTTGAGAGCCGTGCCATTCAGAGCAATTTCCTTATAATAGCATGCTTTTATCTTGGATTTTCCACCACTGCCTTTGCTCTCAGCACCCCAGTTCACGAGGTTTATCTTACCGTCATGTAATCTAGTTTTGTGAGCAAGTGCATCTGCAGATGACTAGAAGCAGGTTTTCTCCTCCAAATACAGAAACTTTTTCTCCTCCTCCTCTGCCTCATAATATACCTCTGTGAGGACAACAGCAGCTTACATTCAAAAGCTTTTCTCTGCAGAAAAATATTTTACAGTTTGAAAGTACATTGTTTCAGATCATGGAGGGATAGGAAAAGAAGACTTAAACCTCTACATTTTCTCCACCTCCTGAAGGCACCTGCAGAGCCAAAGTGTTGGTCTTCAAGATCGTACGCTCGGAGGCAGTTTGTAAGAGGATGGTTGCATCAAGAGGACCGTAAGGTTTCCTTTGTGCCAGGCATAGTTACGTGGCTGGTCCTAGCCCCAGGTATTTACACTAAGCTACTGCTGTACACACGTGAATATTTACTTTAAGTTCAGTTATCTGTTAACTTAAGCATACGATCAGGTGTCGCACGGAACCACGCTGATGCCGTTTCTATGATGGCCAGAGGTTCCTGTGCTGTTCTCCCACATTCACAAAGGTTTGTAAGAAAAGATCCCAGTGCAATTTCAATGCAGCTGACAGTATTTTAAAGGCGCTGTTAGTATACTTAAATGTGGAAGGGTTTCTGTAATAGAGACCCGCAGAAAACATGGTGTGTAGCTTTATGTGAGTTTTAGCGCTATTCTTTTGGTTTCTTCTGAGTGGCGCTGACATCCTGTTAAAATGTTCATCAAGGGTTCACTGTGAAAGTGCACTGTTTAAAAAGTAGTCTTCTGCAGGAATTTTGGCTGCATATTAAATGACACATTATATAAAAGTTAGTGGTTGTTGTTAGGCTTTCATTGCTGTAATATGGGAATGACTAATACAGCCTGAATATTTTTTATCATCTCATTAAAATTCAACATTCCAGATTCTCCTTAAATTTTTTAGGTAATTCAGGAGTAAAGGATGTATTGTCTAATAAAATTTTTCATTTGCTGTGCTTTGTATTATGGTATGAAATAACAGTACAACACCATTCGTGGATGTATTTGTTGAGATTATGTAAATTCTATGAAAACAACCAGAGTTTTAAAATCCAACACAACCGCATTATGGCTTTCTCACAAGACCGAGCAGCAGATGTTGTGATGTCTGCTTTACAACACCCCCCAAAAGGGGTTAGAGCTGTCAGGGAACAGCTGCTGACTAGGTGAAATCCCCGTGCACCCCAGCTGCCCCCACCAAGCCCTCTGCACTCACTTGCTTTGTGACTCACTTTGACTTTTCCACCACAGGGTTTTTAAGGCAGATGCAGAGCACCAAAGGCTGGGAAGAAGCAGCCCCCCCCAGGCGGAATGCCAATGGGAATTTGCAGTGCAAGAGGGGACCTGAGAAACTCCAGGCAGAAAACTTTCTGAGACCAGTGCCTACCTCACCCCTTGACATAGCACGAGGACACAGCAAGCAGAAAACCCAAGCGTGATTTCCAGCTCACTCAGCAACTTAGCAAAATTGTCCTGTTGAATATGTAAGAGGGTTTAAGACCTTCAGACTCCTTGGCCGTGCTTGATTGATTGTCAAATTTTGCATATTTCTAGGAATGAGGAATCTGTGCATGACTTCATACACTTCGCATTGTATGCAGTTATGTTTATTTTTAAAGCATAGCATGAGGAGGGAACATTTCAGCACAAGTGTTGCATTTCTTTAGCTAATAATTGACATGCTTTAACATGCATTTTCTAGGGGAACTGAGAGGTTTTAGTTATATATTGACTTTGATGTCAAAGATTACCTCCTCCCCATCTGCATTTACTCATTTCTTTCCCACTTCTATAAGGTCCTGCTTTATCCATTGTGTTAAGTGAATGTTTGAAGAGCTGGACTGTAACCAGATAACCAAACTGACAACACACTGCAGCATTGGGGCAGAAGCAGGTGGCCACAGATAAGGGCAACAGCAAGAACTTGTAAGTGTAAGCTGACTTTGTTGACACCACCCTCATACTGCTATACTCTGAGCTAGTTAGTGTGATGGAGGACACGCTGTCAGCACATTGGGTACTGACTTTCTCCTCCACAGTCCTACTGTACTTGTACACAGGTCTCAGATCACCTGCCGTGATGATCCAGGGACGTTAAACATGATCAATTGTTTCATATAAATTCTGTACAGTGAACCGTCTTGGTGTAGGTAATTCATTTCTGAAGGTGTGAGATCAGACAGCTGACACAAAGCAATGCCTTGAGATGGGTCACTTATGTACAGGAATTCCTTAACATAATAAGGAACTTGGCTTCAGAAATTAGAGGCTGCAAACACTAAAGTCAAATCCTTGGGGAAACAAGGCAAGTGTTTTGATTATATTCACCCCTGCTCCATGCAGTAGGTTCCTCAGGGCCTTACTCCAGAGTTTGAACTATCCACCTAACCAGTACTTCTCCCATAAAACTGGAACCACCATGTCTCTTGACCAGTAATTCTGGCTTCCTGCAGCAAAGCAGTGCAATGAGGCCAGGACCCTCCAAGGCAGCATGTTTTCCTCGGTTGGGTTCTGTCCGGGGATGGAGCATGCTGCACTGCGCTGCGATAAGGCTGGTCCCCCTGCCAGTTCAAGGACGTTGAAGAAACCCTCATGAGGGGAAGAACTGCTTGCAGTATTTTCCTCCCTTCCTTCCAGAAAATAATCATGCAATGGTTTAGGTTGTTTCTTTTTTCCTTTAATCTCACTTGTCTTTTATCTCACATGCTACTGCTTTACATTGATAAACATAGCAAGCATCACTGAATGTATATTAAGTAGGATGGGCAAATGACATCCTCAACTCCTGGACTGCTTTTTGTGATGTGTTCAAAACGTTGTTAACCTCCTGGACCCACTGAAGGGCTTATAAAATGAGTACGGTTGCGCATGTATACATACATATGGATGGATATGCACACATGCAGTACACGCACACAGATACAGACGTATTTTTACGACGCGTTCATCCTCCAGCTAAAGTGTAATTTTTTTTTACTGGGATAATTTGATACATTCTCTACATCTAAATCCTGCTTGACTCAGTTTAAAACTTCTATAAGCTGTTTATAGTCTCAGGGGAAAAAGAGAAAGTAAAGAAAATATACTGTGAACCTGAAATACACTCAGCAATTGCCTAAATTCTGGCTTTAAAGAAAAGGAAATACAAGCAAGTAAAGCATGTGTGCCATGTGCATCCCTCCCTGGCCCATAAATATCCTCCAAAGCAGCATCGTACAGGAGTTTCAGCAGCTGCTCCCTTGCCCTCCCCCCCACCCCACCAGGTACTTCCCCTCCTGAAAAAGCTTTTCCTCCCTTCTGTCCTTCAACTCTTAGACCCTCTTGATCTTTTGAGCTCCCTTAAGCAGTGACATGACTTGTTGTTAAAGCACTGTCCCTGTCAGGATGGTCACCAGGGGCCTTCAAGTGTTTGTCACACGAAAGGGAGAACAGCAGCCCTGGGGCGAGAGGTGACCTGTCTTCTCGTGCCCCTGCTCAGCTCCTGCTGGGAAAAGCAATGGGATGAAGTGGCTTTATAGAGGCAGGACTCTACTTACAGCTCAGGCTTTGGTGAGTTGCTCTCTACAGTGTATAACTTTTGACCAAAATCAGTATTAAAGGATACACTCATGTGCAATTCTCAGAGTCAAGATTCATGGTTCCAGGCAGAGCTCATGTCTTCCAGTTTTTCTGTATAAGTGAAGACAGGATAGTGATATAACCCATATGCTATCACTTAGCCTGGGATGAGCTGTAGTCTGTTTAGAAATAAGTTTGCATGCCTGATGTAAGACTTATCTTCACTGTCAATTTCTTCCAGTCTATGAGCTATTATTAGCATCTTAAAAGCAAGTAATACAAACCTGATTGAAGTTTTGGAAAAAATAAAGAATTAAATGGGAGCAAAAGTATGTAATTTTAGAACACCAGTTAGTTTACTTCAGCTAGCAAGGAATGAGAAAATGCTGTTAATGGTCTGCTATGCCTTTTGCAACAGAAGTAATGCTTTTTATGATGATCTTGAGGAAAGCTGAGTTCTTAAGCAAAGTCGTGCTACCCATTAATATCTAAGAAATACTGTTCAAAGGGCCATGTTGTGAAAAGTAGCTGTCATGGTTTAACCCCAGCCAGCAACTAAGCACCATCCAGCCGCTCACTCACTGCCCCCCACAGCCCAGTAGGATGGGGGAGAAAATCGGGAAAAAGAAGTAAAACTAGTGAGTTAACAGTTTAATAGAACAGAAAAGAAGAAACTAATAATGATAACGATAACACTAATAAAATGACAACAGTAGTAATAAAAGGATTGGAATGTACAAATGATGTGCAGGGCAGTAGCTCACCACCCGCCGACCAACACCCCACCAGTCCCCGAGCAGCGATTCCCCGCCCCCACTTCCCAGTTCCTAAACTAGATGTGACGTCCCATGGTATGGAATACACCGTTGGCCGGTTTGGGTCAGGTGCCCTGGCTGTGTCCTGTGCCAACTTTTTGTGCCCTGGCTGGGCATGAGAAGCTGGAAAATCCTTGACTATAGTCTAAACAATACTGAGCACCAACTGAAAACATCAGTGTGTTATCAACATTCTTCGCATACTGAACTCAAAACATAGCACTGTACCAGCTACTAGGAAGACAGTTAACTCTATCCCAGCTGAAACCAGGGCAGTAGCACTCTTAAATCATCTGGTGTTCTGCATACAATTACACAGGTGAGATGTATATATCTTAGCATTAGTGCTTAATTTTGGGAAGACTTCCATAGTTAACTGCCAGATGCTTGAAACTTCATTTTTGTTCCTGATATATAACTGGAAAAGCCACAGATTAAGAAGTAACACTGTAATCATACACATAAGAGCATATACATGAGCTAATGGTTTTGCTTTTTCCTTTTTTTTTCTTCTTGTTTTTAAGAATTAGTAACCTGAAAAGGTAAGGTTCTACTTGTGCTTCTGAAACAACATAATGAATGCCTTTGTGTTCCGGATTCATATAATGGACTTAACATTCAAAATATGTTGATGGGTTTTTTTGCTTTACATGCCTACACTGATGTATTCCAATGTGGGTTTTGTGACTCTTATTTGCTCATGTACTAATTTGGTGCTCAGTGAATTGTTCATTCTGAACAGAGAACACAGTACAAAGTAAAATAGATTTCTGAAGGCATTTTGTGCACAGAATATGATTAAGAAGCAGTCAAGTACTAGAAACTCATTCACTCCCCACACCTTGATACTGGGTAGCTGTGTCATGTTGTAGGGGATGGATTTAAAGTAATTCATTATTTTACAGAAAGACAAGCTTGAAGATGTGTGTGCATGTGTGTGCATTCGGCTAGTTCCCCCTCCCCACCAGCTTCACGGAGTTTATTAAAGCCACACGGTATAAAAGGGAGGAAAGAACTGATACCTTTTTTTTCATTAGATGGAGGAGACTTCTGCAATTAATAGATTTTCTTAAATTTTTTCATGGCATCTGTTCGCAGCTCACATATTTTGAGATTTCATTTACTTTTCCAGTTGTGCAATTTACATTCTGGTAACACATGATGGACAGCAATTCTTGACTCTAGACAGTGACAGCAGAGGATTAAATAGCCCAGCCAGTTCCTCCTCAGGCTCTGGATTTTTCAATTAACTTTAAACAGGCTAGATCAGGACTTTCAAATTCCAGTGTCAAGACAGTCTTTTAGTATCCTGCACTCTTCATTAAAAAACTAATAGATCTGGAGGAGGTCTGAAACCAGTGTGTTATCATTTTCATGGGTGTCAGTAACTTGCACTGTTACGAAGAAATGGTGCTACAAAAGGGAAGCTCATGGTAAGCATCAAGGAAACTAGTTGCCTGAATGTTCTTACTGGGGCAAATTTCTAGAGGAGAAACAGAAGTTGAAGAGCGCTTTCCATTCTAGCAATGCCTCTTCTTTATAAAGGCAAGTTGAAATAAGCTGTTAACATTCTAATAAAGTCGCTTCCCAGACTGGCTATTATTCCTCCATGTCACAAGATGCCATGGATCAGATATCAGAGGGTTGTTGCTTCCTCAGACTGCCAGTCTTCTGATGCCCTCTCACGGCCTGTGTTTTGTATAAGCTGACACTAGGAATTGTATTGGCTGGATGATTTCAGTTAGATCAACAAGCGCTAACTTGGCATTTACTTGGATAACTTGACAAACTATGAATGAGATTCCCTTTCCATTGCAAAGCTGTGCTGTCCCTGTCTGCTCCTCAGGCTTTGCAATGGCAAATGAGTTTTATTCATAGTTGGAGGAGCAGACAGGGGTGGCAGATGCAAAACCCAGAAGAGCATAATGGTATGAAATGGACTAGAGCAGGCCACTGCTTTTATGGGAATGTCATGGTCAAACAAAGGACCCAGGTAAGGACAGGTATTCTAGTTTATCCTTTGTCCAGTCTGCATCACTGCTGTCTGATTGACCAATGCTGTAGGAAAACAAGGTGCTACTGGAAGAGCCAGGGGGTCCTTTCCTCTGAGGTCTAATAGTGGAAATGGCAAAATCATGGAGCAACTAATTTGATTTACTAATAAGCACTGAATACTGTACTGGTGAAAAGTAACATGAGGTCTCTGTCTCCTTTTTCTGAATTTGGAGGTGAAACCACATTAACTTTAACCACATTAATGGTTTTTCTCTGAAAAAAAAAAAAAAAAGTATATACATATGTACTTATTCCTGCAGGTTTCATTTATCAGAATAGGTGCAATGGAGATATTTTCATACAGAACAAAAATGTTATTTGGAGGTGTTTGTTTTCATTGGCTTTCAATGATTTGTTCTGTGCAATGTGTGAAAAATAGACTCCTGTGTTTACAGTTGTACGAATTATATCAGCCTCTATGTGCTGCTGTTCTCACAGGCATTGTTTTACTTTGTAGCCTCCTTTTCACTGGGCCTGAAACGCAGACTCAAAGAGGTGCACAGGGGGTTGTAGAGACGAGCAGCTCTTGCTGTACAGTCCCCGTGATGCTGCAGCGCATTGGCACTGCGGATGCTTGTTTTACGTAAAACAAAGACCGGCCGTGCTGGAGGAAAGGACATGATGTGCTGACCAGTGTGGCAGGAGGTTGGACTCACTGGGTAGGATAACAAAAGCCTTTTGGAGACTGAAGTGAGGTTTCTAAATATGAACGGAAGAGCTCACATGTGTCCTCCCTTTCTCAAGTGCTGAGCCCACATGGCTTTAATGGCTGTTGCTAAGGCTTTAGCTTTCTGAAAGGGAGTTAGAAGAAAGTAGTTTAGCCAAAACTTGATTGGCAGCCAGAATAGGGGAAAGCAAAGTGTCCCTATGAAGGGGATTTGGTCCAGCACTTTACACTCGTGATAAATTTAGGAACCTCTGGCAAAACCCCCTGTTGGCAAGTAAATTGGTAGAGGGTAAGGTACCAGTAGGTTCTGCTTTTTTCCCCTTATCCTTAACCCAACACTTGAAAGGTCAAGAGATTTGGATTGATTTAGTTTGGTGTTATTTTGGTGGTTCTTCTCTATTGTTCTTTTTTTCAAGTCTTAACAGAACGACTGTCTTCAGATCCTCCTCTCCTTGGATTCCACTTTGTCCTCCCATGCAGGGGTAACTTCAGGCGATGACAGCGCCGCCCTGCTGCTGGGACCCAGGCAGGTCCAGGATGAGGGCAGAGCAGGGGCACTAACATTAGTCTCCTTTAGGGAGCTTGCTCTTTTCTGGACTAATGGAAGGAACTTAAATGTATGAACTTTTAATCAAAGAGAAACCCTGCTTGCTATTGGTTTAGAGGGGTTTGTCGGAGCTGTGGCTTTTGCTGCCTGTTAGGCAGGACCAGGAGCACCCATGCTCAGATCACAGCGAAGCTTGTCTGAATGCTGAGTATACTTCTCCTATTCCCCTGCTGTCACCAGAATAATTGTGATCAAAACTGACTCAGAAGTCCATTCTTTTATTGTTTACCTCAATACTTGAAGTGATAATTACTTAATCATTGAAGAGACTTTTTTGTTCTCTAATATAATTATTTTTTAGAAATTCAGCAATTAATTGTCCTAAGAACTGACTTTCTTCTCTGCAAGGGAAAGTAGAAGATCAATTTGTGTCCCTGACTGTAAGATTTCCTTGCTTTCTAGTGCTGCAGCTGTCATGATATGCATATCTCTTTTTCTCAGAATGACATGCACTTGGAACTCGGTACAATTGCGGTTGTCATTTTTCTACCCACCCAGAGACACCTGGGGCACAAGTTTCTCTTCAAGCATTTAATCCCCAGAATAACATGCAACCACCGTGCAAAATGCCTTGTTTTCTGTGGCTAACGCTCTTCCCTCAGCTGTGTAAGTACTGGTTCACCCTCTCTCTCAGCATTATGAATACGGCAGATTGGGAAAGGCAGTAGCTGGAAGCATGAAGAGAGGGTAAAATCCTGTGCTGTTGTCATTATCCTGACCTTTCACAGCGTAGCTGCAACAGGTCCCAGCTGAAATCGATGCAAAGACAATTCCACACTGTAAAGAGTCCTTTTAAACTGCAGTGAATACAGTTGCCATGATCTTTTCTGGTCCCCAGACACAGAACACATTCTTGATTAATCCCTCTTAATATAAGTTGTGATGGCAGATTTAAGACACCAAATCAGATTTTCAGATGGTTTGAACTGGCAGAACTCTGAGCTCAGTGGGGACAGCAGTTTTACACTTACTGAAGGTGAGCTCTGCCCATGCTGAGTAACAACACAACAGCTAGGAAATACCTCCTGGATGATGCTAACATTTTTGTTGCTGTTGTTCTAAAACACTTCTATACCCCTTTCCCCAGTTACAGTCCGTGTTACTGTGATGCTCTCCTCGACCAGGACACTGCTCAGCATAGGCAGGGGCAGGAGGTGGAAGGGGAAAATCCTGGGCAAGGCTTGCAGGGCTGTCCCCCAGCCTGTAAGGGTGGAGATGTCTAAGGAAACCCATCACCACAGGGCAACAGCAAGCGCGGGTTGTACCTCGGGACCCTCATGGGCTCCCATGGAGGAACAGGTCCCAGCACTGCCGGGAGGCAGGAAGGGCACAACCATGTTCATTGCTTCTCCAAACCCCACGGCCCGCGAATGCTGCACCCCTCGAGGGCTGTGACTCCACACCTTGGCTGGTATAATCACCACCGGCAGCAGCGGGGGCTTTGCTTTCAGGACAGCAGCAAATTCAGTCTCTTTATGTGCCAGGTACGAAATGTTCCGTTCTGATTTCACCAGCAAGATTTTGCTAGGTATGTTCCTTGCAGAGGTAGCTGGGATTGCCTCACCTGCAAGTTATCTGGGTTTAACACTTCAAAATAACCCTTCAAGCATGGTTTTTTTCATTATTCTCTTTTCTTATTCCTGAGTTAAAGTTTTGTCTGTAAAATATTGACTTAGCAAATCAAGAAGTTACCCATAGAATTCTCCATAAAAATAAAGCTTTCATACTGAACTTGGGCTTGGGGACTCAAAACACAGTGTTAGTGCTGCATTTTGTCTTTACTGATGATCGAAAGTTATCACACATTATGCTTTTAAAGGATAGTTTGTGGAGCTAGCTTCCTCTGGGATACCCACTTTAATTCATGGTTATTTATTCTTTCTTTCTATACAGACTGCTATTTTTTTTCTAAAGGAATGTGTATCTATACTCTGATGCAGCCACACCTACTATACAGCTATTTGCTCATAACTCTACAACCCACTGCTGACTCATTATTTCAGAGACTGAGAAGAACAAAATTGGTTCAATGAATTATGCCAACACTTGCTATTTCAGAGACTGACTAAAACCAATTCCTAAAACAAGCTGAAAAGCAAAACGGCCTTGAACATTGACTTGCATTAGAGAATTTCTGTCAAACACTTTCAATGAGCCTGGTGTTCCCATTTGCATGGTTATTTAAGACTCAAGAAATTTCAGCCTAAAACTGCTATAGTGGGATGGGGAGGCTGTGGTTACATCATGAGGTGGGTTCACTAGTGACTACTCTTTGGATTGCCCAAATCATTCTCAATGAATCAATGACCACTTGACAATTTTTTTTAAAATGGTGATGTCTGCTGTGCAGGGCTTTTTTCTTTAGCCATAAAAGGATAAAAAATGGAACTTCATCTTTTTGAATATATTTGAATACAGAAAGGAGCACCCCTGTATCAGGTACCTATTTACTGCCCTTTCTCTTGCTTACAGTAACACTAAAATAGTGTTTGGGGAAAAAAAAAAAAAAACATCAAGGCCTCACGTAAGTGCTAATGAGCTTTTTATTTATTATCTGTTTATGACACATGATACTAGGAGTTTGGCTTATCCAGTGAAGTTTCAGGAACTTTTTAAAGTACAGAAGCTCATGTTTCTAATCAAAGCAACTCGTATCTTAAATTTGAAGTAACAAATACCTATAATGAAGTGCTGATGAATGATTTATGTGCCAAAATCATTAATTGAATGTTTTAAATCAATATATTTGCAGAATTTGTTACTGAAAAAAAGAAAGAAGTAAGATATATCCAGTAATTAAATGAGTGACTAACAAATTCCAATTAGGAAGAAAATTCATATCACTAAATGGGAACTGTCATTTAAAGTTCATCTTAGGAGTTTATTTTTCTAACAGAATTATGTCCTATAATAATGGGACATTCAACATCACAAAGAACAAAATTTTAAGTTGGCTTCTAAGAGATGAGGGATTCAGCTCAAGTTTCAATGCTGTATAAAACAGTGTGTGCTACTAAAATAATGACATCCAACCTTACATACGTGTGCTGCAAAGACTTCTAGCACTGTGACATTAATTATGTATTTACTATTCAGCACCAGTGAGTATATGATGGTCTATTTGTACATCTTTACTAGAAGAATCAAATCTGACTAAACAATTTCTTCTGCAGCTGTATAAGTGTGAAGATGTAGAGCCAGTGTACGCTTTGAGCAAGGAGAAATAGGACTGAAGCCAGTGCAGAAGAGTACAGCTGACTGACTTATAACAAGTACACCAGCATTATGACAGATGTCATTCTCTATAATTTATAGAGCAGTTTACACTTCTGTTAGGTTGAATCAGTCATAAACAGAGAACAGACTGTAAAGTTACATGAGTGTACAACTCTTAACTTGTAGGATAGCAAGAGAAAATTATTTATTTGTGTTAATAGGCCTAAACAACCTTCAGATACTTATGTAGAGAGATGGAATGGCTGTTTTTGAGCTGTTGGGGTTGGCAGAATGAGAGACAAGATTACTATTCAAGGTGAGGGCTTTGCAATCCCTCCTTTATTTAGCAAAGCAAGTAGGTTAGTTTTCAGTGGAACGCAGTTATGGCCTTCGCCCAAATGCTTGTTACCTGTGTCGGTGTATCATTGCATGAACACCGACAGTATTGCTAATGACTGAGCTGCAGACAGCCTATAGCAGGAAAACTGGGTAATCTAGAAGAGTACTGACAAAGAGTTACGATGCCATTACCTGTCATGAACTCCATTCAGAAGGAGCTCTACAATTTATGCAAAGCCAAAGTCAAGTGGTAGGCCTGGAGGAGACCAAGAGACCTTGAAAACTACCATAGAATAATAACTTATGGATTTTATATGGGAATTTTCTTTGTAATTTGAAGCTTGATGCTACTGGTGAGCTGTCAGAAGGATTCTGAGCAAAGACAGTTTTATTACAAATATTTTTGCCAAGTGAACAAAAAACCAATCACCCCTGCATGTTTGATTTATAATTAACAGGAATAAAACTCTAATCACAAATGTAGCTGCCACATCTAGGCATGGTATAAATATTTTATGCAGTGCTTCAAAGTTGCATATAATGTGCACTGTAAAATTTGAGTATATAGTAAATGAAGTTATTAAACCTTTAAACAAGAAATTCTGGACTCTCACATTTATGGAAACACTGGTGTGTTTGAACAATGAACCCGTGAACTACAGCATGTAATAAAAAAATGCTTATTTCGCTGCAGAATGTGCAGGAATATAAATGTCTCATAAAATTGGTAAAAATGAAAATAAAAAGTGAAGGTTGAAAAACGAAAATAAAAATGAAGGTGGAAAGGACTTGAGATAAACTTTAGTCTCTGAATTCTGCTCTCAAATATATTCATAAATGGATATTTATTGTTGTAAGGTGTAAGCTATTCTTTAAGAGGGGACATCACCCACGTTATTCTTAGGTCAGATTGTGGGTTTAGGAGCTTCACACGTTCTGTTCACAGGCAGCTTTTCTGCACCTTGCCTATGGAAACAGAGAACTGTCACAAAAATGGCATTATTCTGTTTGTATTTTGTCTGTGGCTTATCTGAGCAGTACGTAGATTTGAAGGACCAGATATTACAGGGCACCTCAGCTGTAAATGCATGGAAAGCTTCTAGTAAGCTGGGTCACTCCTTTGGTGCCGGCAGGGAGCCTAAAACACCGTGCGCCGGCTACTGCAGGGAGTTCCCAAGTCACCGGGTTTTCGCGGTGCTCAGGGGAAGCTTTGGGTGCTGAGCAGCCTGATTTCCAGAGGCACGAGATATGCGTGTCACTTCAGCCAGCCCTGCTGAAAGTGCCAGCCCTGCTGTGTCATCTCTGTGTCTGGCAGATGGCATACGTGATTAGTATTGATTAGTGGAGAGTCTGAAAGATATCTGCCTGAGAGTGGAGCAGAAGAGAGCAGTCAGACATCTGCACAGCCACCCACAAATACCGCAGAGGGGATCTTCCCATGCCCTTACTGTGGCCATCTCAAAAGTTATTGCGTCTTACATTATTGGTAATTAGAGGCTCTGCCCGAAAAGCAGTTAAGTGCCCGTTTCTCCTCCCTTCCTTCTCCCTTCCCTGGACTGAATAGCTGCTGCAAAACAGAGTCGTAACATTTCTTACAAAAGATACTGCAGCCAATAACAACACGGAAGGCGGCCTTTCTAGAAACCCTGAAGGCCACTCAATTATTATTGTGTATAAAGTATATATCATGCATTACTGTATATATAGTGTATATGTAACATATTAATACATATAGTGTATCAAGTGGGGGCTCCTGATTAAGTTCTTGTTAATGACATTACAGAAAAAGAAGAAAAAAAAGTGAAACTTGACGTCTAAATGGGCCTGCCAGAAAAGGTAGGCAAAAGGGGGAAGAAGCAGCAGAGGATGCAGTAAAGTGTAAGATTAGCAAATGTTTTTCTTCACTTGGAGTTAAGCATTATTATTTAATTTTGCCCTTTCTCCCCCTCTCCCACCCCAGGGTTAAATAAAAAATGATTTTGCTTCACTGTGAGGACAGTTGATTTCTAATCTGAAAAAATTCCTCTTTCACAATAGAATTTCACGTAAATACAGATCAACTCTTGCAGGAATCCCTTTGTCAGTCATAATCATTTCATTACTATTCTGGCCAAACTGGAAATGTCGGGATGGGAAAGGGAGACTGGAAGTCAGTGTCTACCTTTCAGGATAGACTCTCTCAGTCCTAATAAAGGCACTGTAGGATATTGGTGTTGCTGAACTGCGCTGCGGTTTGTATCTTTTCCCTCTTTTGTGCAACAGGCTTCAGAAGAATATGAAATATTGAGCAGCGCTTTGTCCTGTCTACACAGAAATATTGTAATGTGATGTGACCCTTCCAGCAGGAGAATTGGGGTAAATGAATGCCAAACCAGTGCAGGATAGCATGCAGTGCTCCCCTCCAGAAGAGAAGGGCCATGGTTAGGGGGTCCCACCAGGGCCAGCAGAGCAGGGAGGCAGGCTGGAGGCAGCACCACAGGGGGCTGCTCTGAAGGCCAGGAGACTCTTAAAGGCTTTCTGCTTCTTTGAAACTTCTAGTTGCTACTTCTCACTCCCTTCAGATCTGACCATTCCTACCCAATCTGTATGGACTGGGAAGTGTCCATGGTAAAGCTGGCTTTGTGCCTCTGCGGGGGGACCCGGGTCCCTTCTCAGCATCCCACTGCTGGTGCCAGGAGCACTGCAGGGCTGTGTGAGCACAATGGGTGCTCACCCCTCCGGGTCAGGGACCGGCAGAAAACGGACAGTCAATTACACTGTTTTTCAATGATTGTGCCCAGCACTTCTGAACTTAATTCTGTGCATAACCGACTGTGGAAAAAACTGTATGTCTAAGGGGAGTTCCCATCCCACCTCAAGTCTGCCATCCTAACAGCAATTGTGTGCTTTAGCAATGATTTTGCTGCCCGTTTCCTCTTCCTTATTTTCAGGCGGTTGCTAGCTTCAAAAGCAAACACTTCTTACATAAAGGTGGTATGTGAATTTCCCCTAGCCAGCAAAACCCACCACCAAAGTCCTCTTTTAGAAAAGGGGCACATGGTGGATGAAGCTACTACTGTGCCACAAGGATGACCTTCTAATTCTATGTACAAGGACGAATAGTAGGAAGTAGGGAAAATTATGAAATGTAGAATTACACGAGGAAGTTTGCAGGTCAAGAGAAAATGGTGTAAATTACCTAACAAAGAAATCAAGTCAAATTTGGGATGAACTGTTTATCCAGATAGAGATCCTTTTCAGGCTTTTAATGTAAGGCTTAGTATTCTTCCTGATGGGGATTTCAACACCAGAGCATTATCCCTGAACACCAGAGCACTGTAAAGAACTCAGTGTTAATGAGGTTCAGCTGGTCATTCTTGGATCTGCTAGTGGAGGGGAAGCAAAGGGGAAAGAAGTGATGCCCGGCCTCGTGTGCTGTATCTTTGCACCCAAAAATATGCATGTCATATTGGCTGACAACGCAATCAGACACAGAGCCATAGGTATTTATCTCCTGTGAACATTAAATTACATAGCTTTTAGTTTACAGATGTAAAATCATCAAGCAATCATGATAATACAGCTCCTGCACTTGAGCAAGCTTGGAGATCATTAGCCAGCGTGCATTCATGGAGAGCCTGTGATATTTTATCAGGAAAACATTTGCAGTAAAGAGCTAAGTGCCAAAGTAATCCATATTTTCAAAAATTTCCAAAATAAGTGGTTTCTAGTCTGTAAGCTGGAAATTGAGAGATTTCTGGGAACTTGGATGTAAGAACAAGCAAGAAAGGTGCAACTTATTCTTTAAATACTCTATGAACTGTTCGCATCCCACCCATTCTTGCTCCCACAGAGTGTAATCTGAGAAGCAACACATAAAATATGATGCTGAAAACAGCTGTCTGGATCTAGACCTGACCTTGAACAAGTAAAGGAAAGGAAAAAACATGTTTAGCACAGTAGATTGGAAAAGAAATGTGAAGGATATTTCTGTTCCCTAAAGGCAATACAATCTGATAGAGGGTGCCAGTACAAAAAGAAATAAACTCGTTTACAACCAATCTGAAGGTAGCTTTACAAATGGCATTCTTGTAAAGAAAGAGAATCAACAAAACCACACCAGTTCTCAGTGTGAGAAGAAGGGGCTGGTGGGACAGTCTTACTATGTTTTAGTAAAAGAGATGAACAGCAGAAGACAGTCTGCTTTCAGGAAACTCAGTCCAGTTGTTTCCATTTCACTGGAAGGTGAAAAGCCTGTGACTGAACAGAAATACTTGCAATGCACATCCCTACATCTGAGCTAATCATCTTGGTTCCTTTTGCAGTCATTGGAGAGAAATGGAAAATGAGTGGTGTAGGATGAAACATCAATATTACAAATTTCTAATTCTATTTGTAATTCAAATTTGCAATGCATTTCTAAAAAT
This sequence comes from Astur gentilis, assembly GCF_929443795.1. Lineage (NCBI taxonomy): Eukaryota > Metazoa > Chordata > Aves > Accipitriformes > Accipitridae > Astur > Astur gentilis. The sequence goes on from NC_064881.1 coordinate 13,216,809, forward strand.
AGATTTTTTTTAATAGAAACTTGTAATAGAAACAGGAGGTTTGTATTACGCCCAAACATATAGGAGATTCCTGCCTTTGCAATGACCTGGTGGAAAGGAAGAACAAAGAGGGTTGTTGTTTTTCCTCCCTCTACTTATGTCACTTCAGTTTTTGTTTCTGAAATGGATTACTGCAGACGCACTGGCAGACGGTAGATACTAAATCATTACAGCTTTTCCTCATGTATGAAGAGTGTCTTTCATAACAGAGGCCGTGTCAAAGTTAACAGCCAGCGTATTCCACTAATTGCTGTTCATAATTGTCATCTCAGGCTTGAACAGTCCCACCACGCACAGAGTGGACAGAATGAGAAAAGACATAATCTAAAATAGGAAGCTTATGGGCTGTTGATTTGCCTTCTTGTTTCATTTCAATCTGTATGTAATCCCAGAATAATTTTGCAAATTGTCTCTCAGACCTACCATCACTGCATCCATTCCCAGGGCTCTGGTTCCTCTGAAATCAGGAGGTGAAGCTCAGCAAATAGACCACGCACACAAAAATCGGTTCTGTAAAAGTTAATTCCACTCTGCAGTCTCTGGAGAATGACATTGGTCTCAGTAGCATGCACTGTGGCCAGGAAAACTGACAGAGACTGCCTGCAGACTCGAGCCCGGAGTCTCTTGTGCTGCATGATGCCACGAATGGGTGAATGTCTTTAACCAAGGAATCTGTCAGAGGAGTTAGTGAGTGGCAAATAATGAGATATTAAGGAAGAGATCTTAAAAATGTCAGTCTGCTTGTATTTAGGACAACATTAATGTAAACATCTCCACTGCTAGAAAGTTGGTGTCATGAGCGTTTGTAGATAGGTAGATTTTTGAGCAATGCCGGCCAGTGTGTGGCTGCTTATAGAAAGCAAAAGGAAACCACTGTGCCCGTCCTGGTGTCTGTCCAGCGTCCCCGCTGAGGTGGCATATGTACACAACAGAGTGAATGAAGCTTCAGGTGGCCATCACATAAGCAGTTTTTCTAAATGAAAGCACCAACTTACTAACTGGTGCCAGAAGTATGGAGAACTAACTCAAGTTTTTATTACTACATTTTCACAGTATTGCTGAGCATTGCAAAATGTTAAAAGAACTAATATAGGGGACAAGATATCTGCTTGTGCCTGAGATACCAATTCATCATCTCAGCTTTTGTTAGGGCATGGAACATCTTCTTCTAAGGAATATAACAGTGATGACACAGGAAGCTATCAGCATGAAGGAGTTAGTGTCAGATACTACTGATGAAAGAATAAGAAGATAAAATATGAATGGAACAGTTGGTCTAACCACTGCAACACTGGAACTGTCAAAAATTAAGGGAAATGAAGAACAGAAGGACTAAAACATGGGACCAGAAAAGTCAGGCTAGAGCTAGAAAATACGTTGGGTGAAAGACGGAACCTGCATGGCCTTGCACCGTAAGCTGATGGGCTTAGGCTCCTATAGGATCACATCTGTGACAGTGTCTTATCTTGTTCTTCTCCTTCGTGGGGTGTTTTTCATTCCTACTCATTCATCCCGGCTCCCTCCTGCATAAGGATATAAGAGTTTCTAATCCTTTTGTCACAGCTCAAAGGCTCCTCATACTGGACTTGCTTCTAAATACTGAATTCTGGACTAATGGCAGCCTGGAAAGATGCTTCTCGACACTGTTACTGCATTGAAGGGGAATTCCTGCAGGAACTTGCATTGTCTTGAGTTCACTCCGCACAGGCAAACTGTTTAATGAGAAAAGCCAAGTCAGAGCTTACTAAGCACTGTTTACTTGCAGTTCAGGACAAATAACACAAGTACTGCATATCAGTACAAAAATAAGTATCACTTAGGTAGACCCAGTCTGACTTTATAAATTGTTAATAAATAGTGCCAAGGCCTACCAAAATACTAAGCCAGTGTAATGATAAACTAAAAGCTTTCCATTTCCTTGCCTTGAAATAACAACTCCCATGTGTTTTATACAGTTATTACCTTCGGGGAATTTAGACTTTCATAAGTGCTTTGGCTATTTACTTTATTTGCTAATGGAGTTAGCTGGGCTGTAATGTGAGGAAAGTTGAAAAGGCAAAACTGGTTTGTGTTCAGAAGTGCCTAGCAATTTGCAAAGGAAACAGTAAAAGTAAATTAAAAAAAAAAAGCGAGGCTGTTACTTCTAATAATGCAGGGAGATGCGTTCCTTCTAATTTAGCTGCCAGCCTAAGCACGCTCCCAGAGACTTTTTAGCTGAGCAGCCCAGTTTGCCGGGTGTAATTGTTTAAATTCCCCCCGGGGGAAGGCAGGTACGTCTGCAAACCTGCAAAGAGTCACCTTGGACAGTTTGCCATTTCCATTGTCTGTTCAGGCAATTTTCAGGTCTTGGGAAGACAGCCCAGCGGAGCTGTGCTGGTGCCTTGCAGAGCGCATGCCTGTCGGGTGCTAGACTCCATCACAGACATCACCACCCCTGGCTGAGGGGGCCTGAGCCTGTGCCCCAAGAGCCGCCGGGTCCCCAGGCATGGATGCTCTGCATTGCTGGGGTTCAGGCAGTTGGGAAGTTAAGGTGCAGGAGCAGTCGAGAAGGCAAGACAGAGGAGGTCACTCACAGTGGCTGGGGGAGACTCACCCTGTTACCGTGGGGGGCCTGGGGAGAAGGCCCTGGTTTGGGCTGGCTAGAACAAATACACCTTCCTTATGAAATCTTCCTGGGATAAAACCTCCAAGCAGCCCCATGAGGAGGGAGCGAGACCCTACACGACTATGATCACTGTGTTTCTCACAGCTGGCCTGACACCCCAGGGAGATACTTGTGTGGACTGGACTTTGACGCATCTATTAACATTTCCTTCCTTTCTTCTTGGCGGGATGACAGACTCTGTAGATTTTGGACAGAGGCAGGCTCTCTCCATCTGTGCTGAAAGCTAACTTGAGTCCTCCCTCAGGCCCCTCTGTGGGCTGCCCCAGGGCCCTGGGAGTTTGTAACGCAGCGCCGAGCCCCTGCCCATAAACCCCGTCCCCAGGATTTACAGCTCTGGCCCAGCGCTGCGCTGACATCCTCATGCAACTTCCCTTTCTCCCCCTCTCCTCTGGCTCACACAAACGCCTGCCCTTGATATACAACATAAGCATGCTCCTGCACATTATACTGACAGCGTTTTACTTGTGTGCGAGAAAAACAGCAATCTGCCCTATTTTTTTAGTGGCATTACGAGCACCCTAGGTGCCATCCAAGGGCAGAGGCTGAGTCTTAGTGCAAAATCACAGATATTCATTATTCTAAAAGCCCTGTTACGATCCCATCTGCTGTTTGTTTGCTGCGGCATTGTCAGATTTCAAACTTCAGGAGAGGAAAATAGAAACTACTGTACCAAATGAGGCTGTTTCATGGGCTGAATTTCATTAACGCGGTCTTTTAAAATGGGTTTAGCTAAAGCTTTTTAGATGGTTCTGTCAAATCAATTATTTAAGCAGGCACAAGGTGCTAGATAACCAATGAGGCAAGCATCTAAATCCTCAGAAAATTAACTGTTAAAATAGCTCCCTTTCAGTGTTTTGCTTCTGTTCCCCATGCTTAAAGGCCTCTATGCAGCAAGTTGTGTAGTTAAAATGACTTAACGAATTAGAAAGAGAAACCCCTATGAGAGACGTCATGTAAGTACCAACCCTGTTTCTGTCTTCTGATAGATCTGAGCTTGCAGGGCAGCGCTGGGGCATGTCCATCCCTGAAGTCATTCAGCCATTGTCAGGAAGATGTTGGCAGCGGGAAACAGGCCAGTCTGGCAAACATCACTGTTTTTCAGCATCATTGAAATGCAAGAACTCGAATTAAGGGAAAGTGCTTTGTCTTTCCAGGAAAACAACGTACATCTTTAAACAAACTAAGTGAAAAACGTACTGTCATCCAACTCCTTTATTTACTATTAAATCTTCCTGAGGCTAAGGCAGTGACCTGAGTGGACAGGAGTTTATTTAATTGGAGTGAATCATTCTTTTCAGTTGCCTTCAATGCAAGGGAATGGGGCTGCAGGAAAAGCTGTTGGTCTGGCCAGCCTGTAAGATCCCAGAGCTGAATGGGAACATGGACTGTAAACCAAAACATGTTAATCTTGAAAATCTTTAAAAGCCCCAAACAGAGGAAACCAGAAGACCTGGCTGAATGCGAGCCAGAGCCATGCTGAGGTGCAGGTGAAGCAGCAAAACTCTGCTCCCCGTCTCCCATCCGCAGGCAACCTTTCCAGTTTGGAGGACTGTGAACTTACCTAATGAGGAGGGTCAGTGCATGCTGAGAGCTCTAACAGAACATGATTGAATTTCTCTTTTACTGCTTCACTGCTATTGCTGTGCAGTGACGTGTGGAGTTTGTTAATAAACTTCTATGCCCATTATTGTTCCTCATCACAACAGACACTATCAGCGTTCTCCCCTTCTTCTTCTCTTCAGCAGATTCAATCACTTTATCTTGCCAATATATTAGTAAATTAGTACTATAACTGAGACACTTTATATATCCAACTGTCTGAAAGACAGACTGCTTGCCTGCTTCTACAGGCATGAATATAACACTGTTAAATACAGATGCTGTGCAGGGCTCAAGTTGTGTAATTATTTCCACAAGCTGTTTTCTCTATTAAGTAAAATTTTTAATTCTTTTTTCCTCACCGCCCTCCTCAGAGGGTAAGAATTCTCATAAACGCAACCTTCAAATAATCATGTTTTTACTACCAGTATATAATTTAATTTAAAAGGAAAGGAGGGGGAAGTTTAAAGGGTTCTTATTATCCGACTGTTACATTTCATGATTAAATGCGTTAAAGTAATAATTCAGAGCGAAGGGGTAGTGCTGAGGGCAGGAAAGTTTACAGTGTAAATACTTAGTGAGCCATGCTGGATACCCAGGCCTCTTATCTTGTGAAAATGATTTATAGAAAACAACTTGATTACATTTTCAGCCCTACTACCGCTGGGTGATTAGATGAGAGCTCTTTGTTGTTATGACTGTCTACTTTAACTAAACTTAACTCCATCTGCTTTTCATTTAGCAGCCACCACCTCTCTCAGGAAGGCAGCTGCCAGGTAAAGAACAATTTGGAGGCTGATGCTGCTGGGGGTTTGCAGCCCTTGGTTTGGCTCCCTGGCCTCCCACAGGCTTCCTGCCAGAAAGTCTGACATCACTTAATCCCTCAGCAAGGTCTCTTGAAATAGCTCCTCCATCTTTGCTTATTTAGACTACAAATTTCTCAGGCAGGGTCTCTCGCTAGACTGAGACTGCTGGACTTTCAGGCATTAATGGAGTGCAAATACTGTAGACAGGAATATTTGGTATCATTATGCTTATGTCATCTGATAACACAATTTAAAAGGGTACTAGCAGGTGTGCCTGAAGGACCTGAGCATTACTTAGGTCTTCTCACTAACATCTTCCGTTTTATCAGACTTTAGCTTGTGGCAGGCTCTTTACAGCAAGGACTTCAGTATTTGCAACTATGTTTGGAAACGGCATGTGTGGAAGAAATACCAGGAGAAAAATTAAAAAAAAAGAGGACAGCCTCTTTTGATCACTTTTCAATGCACAAATGATTGCCATCTCTGCTTTCTCATGTACACATATGTAATTGCATTTCATTTTTATGCTTTCCCAACTGCAAGCAAAATGATGTAAAGCCCTTTGGATCTAATTCTGCTGTCAGAAACACTGACGTAAGTCCTGCGAGATACCCACAGTGTGCTTGCTGATGTTTATGAGGACAGAATCTTCCATATGGGAGCTGTAAATGAGCGTACATGTTCACTGTGGATGGGGGAGGTGTTCTGGAAGGGCAGAGAAACACCTTAACTGGTCAGCTTGAGGGTTTGAGAATTTCCATTTGACATGAAGGAGATCCATAAGAGGGCCTTGGGTACTGCAATGGGGCTCAAAGTCAAACATGAAGACTTCCTGTGAAGTACACAGCAACAGAGAGCCAGAAATGGGAACTGAAACTGCATAAAACAGAAGAATTCCCTCCTATAAATCTGTGCACTTTATTCTGAGATAGAAACACACTTTCCCCTGCTCAGGGTTCACAGCTCAGACCTTTGACCCGAACTAAGGGCTTAGTTATCTTTCTTTTCAAAGAGACAAGACATCCTATCCATCCAAAGAGGAAAGAAAGGGGTCCTTGTCCACCCTTAGCATAGGGACCCCTCTTGCACTGCCCCCAGCTAACCAGGCTCAGCACCTCCATCCCTCGGTGAGGGTTTTAAACCCCCGAATGCCCAGGATGGGTCTGCATCATCAGGTGCACTCTCAACACTCTGCTTCCCAAGGAACAAGAAAAAATTTTCACCACGGAGGAAAGAGTAATCATTTGGCTTAGGAATTACAGCCACCACCTGAGGCTAAGGAAAGCTGGATTCTAGTCCTTTCACTGAATGATTAATATAACATATAACTGTGCAGTGGGGACTTGGGTAGCGCATAATTTATGCTTCAGAGCACTGTTTCTCAGCAGGCAGGTGGGTGGGGTGTTAATCTTCAGGCTTTATCCCAAGAGCCCGGCTCAGGAAACCTACTGTAACAGGGATGTAATATTTTGCCTCCCGTCGAGGGCTGTGAATATTCCCATCTCTCTCTTTCGCTGGAGGCACCATGTTGCTCATCCAATTCCTTCCTTTGGTTACTGGAAACTCCTTCGTCCCCTGGCTATGAAGTGTTGTCCTATAGCTTGTCCTATAGCAAACCACAGGAAGCAAAGGTTAAAAATGTTAGTTAATCAGATCAAACTACGGGTTTGTATGTCCAGCTGAAAGGGGGGGTGGGCTTACATGTGCATTCAGGGAAGCTGCTAAAAGTGAAGGTTTTGTGGCTAAATAAAAGGAAGTGTGTACTGGGGAAACCTATTTCCCTGTTTAGTCTGTTTTCAACTAGCTCCCTAAGGTTTCTGGTTTCATCCAGGGCTATACTCTCAGGCCAGGATATTAAAGTTTCTAAAGACAGTGGGAAAGGATAGAAATAGAGACACATGAGCACTGCAAATGCCCTTAAAAGTTAACTAAGAAATGGGTTATAGTGCAGGACAGGCAAGAAACCCTCTCTGCCCAGAACATTTCATGCCTCAGTTTCCTTCTTTGCCACCACTATGTACCATCTTTTTCTAAAGATTGTTACAGCTGGTTTATTTAAAAACGTAATGTACATGATTGCATCATGCATATTTTGGGAGCTCACACAATATATTGAATTTTGACAGTAGCAGCTATAAAATATCATTATGCCCATTTTAAACAGAGGCAAAGAAATTTCTGGTGACTTGCCAGCTATAGTTCTGGGACAGGAGACATAAGGCCCATTCATAGGTCTTTTTGTCTTGGTTTAACCCCAGCCAGCAACTAAGAACCACGCAGCTGCTCACTCACTTCACCCCCACCCAGTGGGATGGGGGAGAGAATCAGAGGAAAAAAGTAACTCATGGCTTGAGCTACAGACAGTTTAATAGGACAGAAAGGAAGAAAATAGTAATGATAATAATAGTAATAAATTGACAATAATAATAGAATTGGAATATATAAAACAAGTGATGCACAATGCAATTGCTCACCACTTGCTGATCAATGCCCAGTTAGTCCCCGAGTGGCGATCCCTCCCAGCCCCCACTCCCCCAGTTTATATACTGGGCATGATGTCACATGGTATGGAATACCCCTTTGGCCAGTTTGGGTCAGCTGCCCTGGCTGTGTCCCCTCCCAACTTCTTGTGTCCCTCCAGCCTTCTTGCTGGCTGGGCATGAGAAGCTGAAAAATCCTTGACTTTAGACTAAACTTTACTTAGCAACAACTGAAAACATCGGTGTTATCAACATTCTTCTTATACTGAACCCAAACCATAACACTATACCAGCTACCAGGAAGAAAATAATTAACTCTATCCCAGCCAAAACCAGGACAGTCTTAGATCCTGTTCTATATCTGGATTATGCTGCTTCTACTCATGAATGCAGAAGTTGCAAAGGGATCTAAGTGACTGTTCCCATCTCACAAAATATTGCCTCTATTTCTTGAAAGTCCCCTGGTAGTTGTGAGAGGGAATAAGGAAGGGAAAGTAACTGACTGAGGTATATAGGATCAGATGTATCACATCTGCCTTGTTCCACTTCTACAAAAAAATGAAGCCTTTCCTGAACAAGGAGAAGCTGTTTCACTATTTGTCTATGTAGCAACTTCCCCACTCCTATGCAGAAATTGCATTTCTGTGTACCTGTGCAGAGCTGGCTGGAGAGAACGCAGTTGCTAATATTTTGTTCCCTGGGCAGTAAAGGCTCAGGCTTGAGGGAAGATCTCCAGAACAAAAAGGCTTGTGCTGGAAGAAGTTTCATGGCCTCACTCACTGCTCCCTTCCTTATTTTAGCTAAAGTGACAATGTGATCTTCATTGAGCTGCTGCACATTGTAATGATGCTAAGGAGGTCTCCTCAGCTGCCCATTGAAATCACTTTCTGCAGAGTAGTGAGCAGGATGCTATGGGATGGTTGATCTTCATGGGTTTGTCATGGACACTAAGGCTGAGGTTAATCTCACTTTACTCTCAGTCATTCTGAAGAAGAAGTAACTTGATCACAGCTAGAAAGAACTTAAAGTTGATGCTCAAACCAAAATTAATGTGATTTATTTTAATGACACCATGTAAGGATAAATAATCAAGAGCACATGACTGCAGCTCATTTGTGCCAGAACTCTAGTGCACAGATCTTCTGCATTACAAAATAATAAATTGTAATTCTGTCATTACTTACTGCCCACTCACAGTTAGAAGAATTGTCCATTTCTGATATTCACAGCAAGCTGTAAAGCTAGGAAAAAAAGGGAAAGAAAAGGAAGTCTGATCTCCTGTTCCTTAAGTTGTGGTGCAGAACATGGAAGTTTGCTAAAAAAGAACCTCAAAATCTCCATGTGATGCTAGTAAAATCAGTGTATGATATATAGAGAAAAGATACATCAACACAAGACCCCTGGTTTTCCAGCAGGAAATCTTTCATATATGCATAGGAAAAGCAAGGCAGATCAGAAAGGTGGCAAAATCTTATTCTGCCCTAAAAAGCTTTTTTGCTGATATTTTCCTGAAAAAATATTAAAACATTGGAGTGTTGGCAGTTTCCCAAGCATCAGTCTGGAAAGATCAATACAAGAAGGTGACTAGAGCAACTGACACTGGAGGAAAAAAGAGGCAAAGTCTCTGACTTGAATAAGAAAGAAACCCATCAGTTCTTTTCAAAGTACTCTATCTCATCCATCAAATACACCTGTCAAACTTTATCCTTGGACACCTAAAAAATCAGGTAAGTCTGGAGCTGCTAACAGTTGTGTCATGGAGCAATAAATAGTGAGGTATAGGAAGGATGGGAAAGAGTAAACATAATGCATCTAAAAAGAGGGGGGAGGCAAAGAAGGGGGAAAGAAAACAAAAGGGATCAGGGAATTACAGAGCAGGCAGACAACTTCAATTTCCAGCAAAATTCTGGAACAAACACTTAAACAATTTATATTTATCTGGAAGTCATCAAAGTAAGCTCCAGGAGATATGGATTTGTTAAGGGCAAATATACCGTGTTTCATTCTGTGACAGAATGTCAGGCCTTATGACTAAGGTGTAAGGATATAGATGTGCTATAATTTGACTTTCATAAGACTTTGATGCTGCTTAACATGACATTTTCATAAGCAAGGAAGTACGATCCAGAAGCAAGTTCTACAGAATAGTGTGAAATGAATTAAAACCAATTTTTATCATTGCCTAATTGCTAAAAGGGGCTACTCCACCAAGAGGTTTCCACTGATTTCATACTGGGTCTGACTCTAGTCAATATGATCATTATTGACTTGTATACAAGTTATGTATTAAGTAAGGTAGAGCAAAAAAAATTTAGCTGTTGTGAGAAGAGATATACTCAAGAAAGGTCTTCATGATGTATAGTAGTCCTGCTCAGCACGGGTAATGGCTTGGCTGGAGCAATGCGTCCATTTGGCAAAAAAGATCTGCAATAAAGGTAGAACTGGAAGAAGAATAACTGCAAGAATGTTCAAAGAAAAGTAGAAAAGTATTTTTTAACACTGAAAAAGTGTGGAATGGGAGCAGAGGAATATATATCTTCGTGGATGGTAGTGAGGTGGAGAAACATGCATTTGCCACCTATGTGGTGGATAGGGCACATGTAACATGAAAGAGAGTGAAGCTAGATGTAAAGAATAGAGCAGGCAGTGAAGCAGTGAGAAAGAGTGGCTTGGAAAAAGGTGTGTATTGGTCTTGCGTGGCAAGGTTTTGGTAGTGGAGGGGCTACAAGGGTGGCTTCTGTGAGAAGTTGCTAGAAATTTCCCCTATGTCCAATAGAGCCAATGCCGGCTGGCTCTAAGGCGGACCCACCACTGGCCAAGGCCAAGCCCATCAGTGACAGTGGTAACGCCTCTGGGATAACAGATCTAAGAAGGGGAAGAAAAACCCTACACAACAGCAGCTGAAGAGAGGAGTGAGAACATGTGAGAGGAACAACCCTGGAGACACCAAGGTCACTGAAGAAGGAGGGGGAGAAGATGCTCCAGGTGCCGGAGCAGAGATTCCCCTGCAGCCCGTGGGGAAGACCCTGGTGAGGCAGGCTGTCCCCCTGCAGCCCAGGGAGGTCCACGGTGGAGCAGATATCCACCTGTAGCCCGGGGAGGACCCCACACAGGAGCAGGGGTATGCCCAAAGGAGGCTGTGACCCTGTGGGAAGCCCACACTGGAGCAGGCTCCTGGCAGGACCTGAGGACCCATGGATAGAGGACCCCACACTGGAGCAGGATTTCTGGCAGGACTTGTGACCCCGTGGGGGACCCACGCTGGAGCAACCTGTGCCTGAAGGACTGCAGCCCTTGGAAGGGACCCATGCTGGAGCAGTTCGTGAGGAACTGCAGCCCGTGGGGAGGACCCCCATTGGAGAAGTTCGTGGAGGACTGTCTCCTGTTGGAGGGACCCCACACTGGAGCAGGGGAAGAGTGTGAGGAGTCCTGCCCCTGAGGACAATGGAGTGGCAGAAATGCATGATGAACTGACCGCAACTCCCATTGCCAATCCCCCTGTGCTGCCCAGGAAGGACGGAGGGGTGGAGGAAAGGTGGTTTAAGATTTAGTTTTTATTTCTCATTATCCTACTCTGACTTGATTAGTAATAAATTAAATTAATTTTCCCCAAGCTGAGTCTGTTTTGCCTATGATGGTAACTGGTGAGTGATCCCCCCCTGTCCTTATCTTGACCCACAAGCTTTTTGTTATATTTTCTCTCCCTTGTCCAGTTGAGGAGTGAGAGTGATAGAGCTGCTTTGGTAGGCACCTGGCATCCAGCCAGGGTCAACCCGGCACAAGATGACACCTCCAGCACTTGTAGTCTGCCACAGCACCACCAAAGACTGCAAAGCTGTGGTGATTCTGCTTTCTTGGCAAAGGAAATGGGGAAGGTGGGTGGCTCTGCAGTTTCCTTCCCAAGCTAGTTTTCCGTGGTGTTTGACTGCCACAACAGAAACTGAGATGAAATAGATGGATAGGGCTATGGCTACTTTTTTTCCAGTCATCTTATGGTGTCTGCATCGACCAAAAGCTCTGCTTTGGACTCTGATGCTCACTATTTTATATTCCTGGCAAGAGAAAAGGGCCTTTTAGTGAGAGGAGGTTAACGATTTTACCCACTTTTAGACCACTCCAGTAGTGTGACTAGAGTATAAATGACTCAGCATTTGATTTAACTTACTCTGTTTTCCAGCCATCAGGTTGGAGCTTTCACTGTTTCAGGTTTTCAAATATGTTGGTTTGCAATTTGTTGTCATATAATTTATCATCCAGCATCACACAGACCATTAAAAAAATATTTTCATGTCTATGGTTTTAGTCTAGTGAAAATATCATAGAGTGGTTTGGGTCGGAAGGGACCTTAAAGATCATCTAGTTCCAATGTCCCTGCCATGGGACATCACTAGATCTGGTTGCTCAAAGCTTCATCCAACCTGTCCAAACAGATTGGATGGTTCCAGGGATGGGGCATCCACAACTTGTCTGGGCAACCTGTTCCACTCTCTCACCACACTCACAGTAAAGAATTTCCTCCCAGTATCCAAACTAAACCTACGCTCTTTCAGTTTAAGACCATTACCCCTCATCCTATCACTAGACTTCCTGCTAAAGAGTCCCTCCCCACCTTTCCTGTAGGACCCCTTTAAGCACTGGAAGGCTGCTATAGGTCTCCCTGGAGCTTTCTCTTCTCCAGGCTAAACAACCCCAACAGTTTCTTTCATCTTCCTTTTTTGTCCTATGTACCTGAGGAAACCCTTCTTGTTATTTTTTTACATCCCTAGCCAAGTTCAGCTCCAGCTGTGCCTTGGCTTTCCTGATCCCCTCTCTGTACTCTTGGGCCACATCCCTATAATCTCCCCAGGATGCATATCCCTGCCTCCCCTGCCTATGCATTTTGGTTTTGTGTTTCAGTTTGGCTAAGAAGTCTTGACTTAACAGACAAGCTGGCCTCCTGCCTCCCCTGCCCGAATTCTTGCATGTCAGGATTGAGAGCTCTTGCACCCTAAGAAAAGTGTCTTTATCACCCAGCTCTTATTTGCAATTTTATCTCCAAGAGCAGTTTTCCAAGGGACCCAATGCACTAGCACCCTAAACAGCCAAAAGTTTGCCTTTCTGAGTTTTAGGGTCCTAACTCTACTTTTCACCCATCCTGTACCCCTCAATATTGAGAATTCCACCAGGGCATGATTGCTGCAGCCCAGGCTACCTCCGGTCTTGACCTCTCCAATAAGTTCTGCATCAGTGAGCAACAGGTCCAGCAGTGCCTTTCCTCTGCTCAGGATTTCCATCACCTGTACTAGGAGGTTATCCTCAACCCACTCCATTAGTTTCCTGGACTGCTTGCAGTTCTCTGTGCCACTTTTCCAGCAGATGTCGAGGTGATTTAAGTGCTCTATCAGGATCAGGGCCTGCAAGCTTGATGCTTCTGGCAGCTGAAGAACGAACTCTTCATCGATCTCCTCTCCTTGATCAGGTAGCCTGTAGTAGACACCAACCACAGAGTTTCCTTTGTTGGCTTGGCCTCTAATTTTCATCCATAAGCTCTTGACCTGCACATTGCTATTCTTCAAAGATAGCTCTGTGCAAGCACTCCCATTTCTGGCATAAAAGGCAAATCCCCCACCTCTCCTTTCTTACCTGTCCCTTCTGAATATTTATAGCCGTCAACCACAGCTCTCCAATCCTGTGATTCATCCCACCAAGTTTCTGTGATAGCAATCAGGTTGTAGTATTTCCATCTGGGCAGCAGCTGCCAGCTCCTCCTGTTTGTTTCCCGTGCTTCATGTGCTAGTATAGAGGCACTTCAGCTGACCTGTCACCTACATCACCTTTTTAAAGGAGTTCTCCCTATTTCCTTTGAAGCAATTCACAGGCGTTTCCATGTTGCTTCCTAATGCCTTAGCAGCCCCTGGCTCTTCTCCATTGCTTAGAACTCCATACCCTTCCCCCTCATCCTAAATCTAGTTTAAAGCTCTGTTTTTAAGTCCAGCCAGCTTGTTGCCCAAGACACTCCCAGGAAAAAATACCCCTGCAAGGAAGACAAAAATCATTGCTGGATCCAGGTCTCCCAGTTACCAGGAATCCCTGACTTTGCTCGACCCTCCTAGCCCAGCACCACTTGTGGATCAGATAAGGGGGGCTGGTATTGGATGCTGGAGAGAAAATGTGTAGAAAAAACTCATGGTGAATGATTATGAAACAATTTGCCTAAAAGGAAACTTTCTTCCTTGCTTCTAACCTTCAAGTTGTGTTTGGCAGGAGTTAGTGCAGGCTGCATGACCCAACCTTTTCGACAGTGACTCAGCATTACATTGCCTACAGTTCTTTGTAAAGCAAACATAAGGTGAAGTCTGTTTTCTTTTCTGTAGAAATGGGGACAGCAGATGGCTTGTGGAAGAAACTAAACTACATTTCAGGTCCTCCTGGGGCTTCTTTAACTCAGCTTTCCACATAAATAGTCAGATTGTGTTTACTTGCCAATGAAGAAAAGTCTATTTTCAAATTCTTTTCTTTTCAGAAGACATAAACATCAGCAAAGGTTGAGATAATGTTCAAGCAGTTTTAGTAAATGAGTAAAAACAAAATCTAAATTGCAGACAGAAGAAAATAATATCAGCACTTCTCTTGTGAAAGGCTAAAATAAGGGCAGAGAATCCATTTCATAAACTTTCTGAGATTTTACAATAACACATCTTAGACTGGCATATGCAGATCGGAGCTGGTCATGAGCAATCAGACCTTTAGTTTCAGGGTCTCTATCAATTTGTTTAGTCTTTATGTGACTGGCACATTTTAAAATTAATTTGCTTTGGCATTTATAACAGTAATTTCCGAAAAATCATCTGTACAGGCTTTGCATATCTTCCTAATGGTGAACTGATCTTGCTAAAGTGTTGGAAATTTGTCACTTCAGTGTCTACTTGTAGTCTACAATTAAGGCATAGGAAATAGCCTGTGATTTGCAATGCAGTCTGATATGAGTTATGTATTTTCTCAAACAATAAACTAGGTTTATAGATATTTTAATCTAATTCTCATGTTACAAATTTATCTGACACAGGACTGTCAGGTTAAATTATCTTCCAAAGGGTCATTCAAAAGGATGTCTAAACAAACATCCCAAAGGAGATGGGGATCTTCCAAAAAGTTGTATCTCCTATTATTTAAGGATTTTGTGCATCTTGTCATTGAAAGGTTGCAATTTAACTCAAAGATTTCCTTAGTCAGGATTAAAAAGGGTTTTCTTGGTTTTTTTATTTCTACTATACCTTTCATTTTTTTAATGAACTTTGCCAAAAGTTTCCTAATAAAGATACAAAGTCCATAACATGGAATGAGAACCTAATCAAAGGCCATGTAATGACATTATTGAGCTCCACAAGCAAATGAAAAAAAAATTAACAACAGGGAATTCTGTGAATGATGGAGCCTGCTGCAAAAAACCCACCATGATATATTATCTGAATTAAATGTCTATCCAGTGTATTGTAAGGCAATCCAGAAGGAGTGTCCTGAGAACGTGCTCCAGAGCTGCTCTCCTCCCTGTTGGTATGGTAGGGTGCATGTGGGGTTTATGGCCATGTGCCAGGGAGCACTTACTGACTTACTCAACAGCAATCTCAAGAACACTTGTGTAACATCTGTCACTACTAGAACAGCCTCAATGTGCCAAGTAATTCTCATCCTTGCTAGAAAAAAAGCCTACTGACACCATCTCCCTGTCCTGAGTTCCTAGGTCTTGAGTGACAAACTAGCAAGACATAACTAGATGCCAGATTTTAGTTCATAATACAGCCCTGCTAGAGTGGTGTTGTTAGTCAGGACACAAGCTTTGAGAAATGCTTTGACTAGCTTTATTAGGTTATTAGCTCACTGTTAATGCCATTTACATAGTGCTTCATTCTATTGCTGAATTAAATATACCCATACTGAATGGGATGACATCCCAGAAAGAAAACGTTTCTTATATTTGTTGAGAGAAACTTCACACCTCAGTTTGTTTCTGGGGAAAAAATGCTAGATAAATTGGTACTATTTCTTTTGGCCTCAGGGGATATAATGTCCTCTGAGAAGTAATATGGGACCTAGATAACAGCATACCTTTTCTGAAGAGAAAATGTAGCAATACTATGTTATAAATCAAAGACAAGAGTGTAAAAGAGAAAGATGCTTTCAGTTTGAGAAGACTGAAAGGAGGGCAAGATACCAATGAAAACACTATCTAGGAATGGATAGCAAAGCTTAATGAAAAAATACTGTGTTCAAACAGTCCTGTCTGGAAACCTAAGAAAAGTGTAAATATGAAGGAGAGGAAACCTTTACAGTGATCATTGGAGACATTATCTGAGAAAAGCTTTAGAAGCTGAAAAAGAAACACTTTAGAAAGTTAATTTATCAAAGTACATGGTAACCTATAAAACTCGTAGAGATGTTTTTATCTTGAGATTTCTGCTTGAATTCTTTCCCAGATAAATCTCACCTTTCACGAGAGGTGATGGCAAGAAAATATTTCTGCAGAGAAAGCAAGTGGAGCACAGCACGGTGGCACTGGGGCACAAGCCATCCTCCGTGCCAGGGAGACTGCCTGGAGCTGGGAAAGATGGGATTTTTAAAGCATCTAGATTTGTGTTACTACCTCCAGTGGTTATCTCTAGGTTGAATCCCCAGCATACTTCAACCCTCATCGGAGTTCCCATGCTAGAGCTCTTGAATCTGTTTTCAAATGCACTGGTTTTGCCCTCTTGTCTTTTAATGTCTAAAGGGAGTTTCAGTGTAACTTTTGTAAATTGTTGGTGGGGCAGTCAGCTCTTTGGCTGCTGGGAGCAGGTGGTTTCTTCAGAGCTGTCAGCAAACTTTTAGGAGATTTTGCACACCTGTTATTTATCACTTCTGAAGCCACATGCTTCTCATCCCCTGGGGTGAGGCGGTATACACGTATGGTTTAAGTTATGTTTAAAAATTAAAATACAACTTGATACTTATAGAAATCTTAACCTTGGAACTTTTCTTGCCACTGTGTAACTTTTCCTTATGTAGGTATGATTGCCTCTCTTCAGGAAAAATCATCCTGGTTACCTGAGGGATAATTCCCATATGCCAGATTTATAAAGGAAGGAGTTAGAGAACATCCTATTTCAAGTGGGAAACAGTGAGTCATGGTGATGACAAAGAGAAATGTGATTCATGTTGTCACATTTTCAGGTATTTCAATTCCTCAAATATCATAGGTAATGATTCATCAGTTCTTTACAGATTTCCAAGTGCCTCTAATGTTTTGTTCTAACAGCTGCTTTGTGATGACTCTCAGCTTTAGGAGTCTTACTCTAAAAAGTAGTGAAGCCTTAAAAGCATGCACTGAAGGGTTTTACAGAAAGTGCAGGCCCTTTGCCTTTGCAAGCAACCCCAAAATTCCTCAAACAAAATTACTGAGATTTTGGCCTAGACATCTGAAGTGTTCATTGCGGTTTGGATTGGAAAGTAATTTGATCTGCAGAACGAAGGTAAAAAGACGGAGGGCGAGGTGGAAATTGAACACAGAAGCTGTATGTGAGTTAGGATGGGCAGTCCTCCTAGCTTTTACAAGCAGGGCAAAATTTTGGTGGGTATGGGTATTATTTACTTCTATACTAGCCCCTGAGAATTATTTCAAACTACTCATTGATCTTTTAGGTGGCAGGAGGGGTCTCCACAGCACCTGGCTTTCTGTTATCATTTCCTTTTCTCTTCAGGCTTTTTATAGAATTATCCCTTTGCCCTATAAACTTCCAGTGAATCTAAACGTAAAATGAACCAGGCAGATTGTAACAGTCAGCCCCCCTCCACACCCCACTGCCAGGAATTTCCCTCTGTGCTTGGAGATTTAATAGCAGAGCTTTTGCTCATGTAGCAACTCCAGCAATAGCAATCATGGTAATAGCAAACTCATTGCTAACTTCATTTTTGTGACTGTATGGATGAGACCCTATCTTGAAGCATTCACTATTTCAGTAATAATGAGGCTGTTCCTGCTGAATGTACAGAATGTATTTTATGAAGCATTTGCCTTGCTTTTTTACCCTGTGTGGAATTGCTCTCTCATTCACAGTATTTAGCAATTCACAAGTCTAGTATTTCTGTGCAAAATGATAATGTTTTCATATATTTAAATCACAGTTTTATAGCCCTGACATTGTTTCTTAGTGTCTGTTCCTGTGGACTCTTTTAGTACAGGTTATCGATTTTCCTGCCACCTTCCCAACCCTGAATTTTAGTAGGCATTGTAGCTTGCATTGGGATGCTCAACTTGGAACTGGCCCCTTTTCCACATGCAGCACTCCTACCTCCTCGCCTTTTCAGCCATGTGTCTGCTGATTCTCTTCTCTCCTTTCACATAGTGCACTTATTCCTGTTCACTTCAGGTTTTGTTTTAATCTTTATTCCTCTGACATTTTCAGCCCCTTTTCCCACGTTTGCCTGTCCACCCAACCTGCTCCCTTACCACACACGTAAGACCCTACAATCCAGAAGGGCTGATTCCTCCTGTTCCTCACTGCCAAAAACATTTGCATGGCAAGCCATTGCAATGCAAAAAAGTGTCCAATCCCACTCTTTTACACCGTGGTACCACAACTTATTTTCCTCCAAGGAAAGGACATAATTTGAAGAGTTGTCCAAGGACTGCACTTCTGCAGTCCTGAGGAAAGGCTTACTCAGGTGCTGTGTGAGGGCTGGGGTGCCACCAAAGGGTTGTGTGTGCATGGAGCACGCTCACTGTCAGAGGGGTGCTCCTGCCAGGTGGTTGTTAAAGTTCTTTCAATGCCTAATGAGCAGATATAAACTGAGAGTATTAGAAAGCGACGATTTGCTGAATTCAAAAGATTTGCAACAAGCAATAGCATAAGCCCTAGTTGTTCCTCAGTCAGCTAGTCTGAATCTGTATCACGTACCATTGATGTTTACCACATAGTACTCTACTGGGTCCAATGGCCTTTATGTTTTGAATAGCACATCCTCAAAGCAAATTGTACTGCTCTGATTCAAGGATGGTGACAGTTTAGGAGATGGTGGATTTTCTAAGTAGTTTACTTCAGGAAATAATCTGTAAGAGTGTTACCGGGGTTTGTATCTTATTTCCTGTTAGAATTTATCTGATTCAATTTCTTAGGTTTTCTTACGCCTTTCTCACTAAATAAAAGAATATGTACTCCCCTCTGTTTTCTCCTTGTGAAGGCATTATACTCTGTAATCAAATCACCCCTCAATCTTCTAATAAGCTAACCAGATTTAAGCATTAAGCTTTTAACAGCAAGATGTTTTCTCCAGAAAATAGAATAACTACTGTGGTTATCTTTGGAGCTCTCTTGAGGCTTCTAAACACCACTATAAATACAGCCACCAAAACTGTGTGCTGTATTTCAGTACTAGCTTCACCTATGTTTCACACAGGGATAAAATTACTTCTACTTCATGGGTTACAGGGTTCAAAAGGTCCTTTTTCACTAATGCATGTCACTCAGAGGTATTAATGAGGTTGTCTCCCCTGCTCTGAATTTTAATTCTTTTCAGAGTCTCTGCTTTCCAGGGTACAGTCCTGCACTCTGTTGGTATATCCCACCTGTCAAGAGACATTTTATTGTGCGACTTCCCCATCTTCATTATTATTTAGCAGTTTCTCAAAGCCCTTAAATTTTAGCAGAAGCACTTTTTCCTCCTTACTTCTTAACTTGTTAAACAATCACAGCAGAGTAGTGGGGCCCTGCAAAAATCCCTCACAAAATGTTTCCTGGAATGATTGCATTCATAACATGATTTCTTTTTCACATACTACTGAGAAGTGCTTATCGATTAACTTGCTCTGGTTTATAGTTTACAAAATGTTACACTGGTTTTGTTAGTGAACCATCAGTGATCCATGAATGCTCAAAGTCCTTTATTGCTTGTATTACTAATAACTCCAAGGCAACCAAGGGTACGTTGAGGGCTCCATGAAGCATTATTCTGCCTTTTTACCCTCTCTAGCTTTCCTAAACAAGTTACATATGACTTTTATTTCAAGCATACAGAGTTTTCCACAAACTTTTAGTACTGCTGCTTAATGGCGTATTTCTTCTTCCCGAGAAAGTAAATTTTCTGTTAATCTTACACATTTCATCTCTTCATATCCCTGCAAGTCACTGTACACTTGATTAGATGGGTGGTTTTCTTCTTAGTTTATCAATAGTAGTCCTTTCCTTCCCTTACCTAAGAGGCTTCTCTCCTGAGTAAAATGGCCCCTTGTTCCAACAAGACAGGTCACATCTATGCTAGTAACAACTTGTCATTTATCTTTCCTTGCCCATGAGCTGAGAATGACCAGAGACGCACCTGGCCTTTCTTCCAAAGCCCACAACCAAACCCTATTATACTCCACAAAGTCCCTTGTTACACCCTGTCTTTGGTTCAGTCAATGACATGTGGAGGTTTGTCATCCGACTTTATTTTCCCACCCAGTCCTGGAGGCGCATTTCACATTGTTGTGCCAGAGAGCCAACTCACCACCATGCTGTGATGAAGTCCCTTGTCTGCATTGCATTCATAAGTCAACGCTGATGACTTTTTATTATTTCACAATGTCTGGAAGGATCATTAGCAGTGGCTTGTTGTATATTGAAAGGTTCCCTGTAATTTTTTTTATTTTTTTTTAATAAAAAATTGAGATCAACACAGAGCATAGCACAAACTGTGACATAGAGAGACCTGTGCATAACTGAAACTAGTCTTAGAAGGAAAGTGCCAGACATCTGTGTCTAGTTGGTGCTGTCAACCCCACATAAAATATGTACTCTATAAACTGTGACTTACTATGATGATATTAAATCTACATTTATTTATCATGTGCAGCCTTCTTCCAAACAATTCATTTCCTCTTGTTAATACAAAGTTTAGAAGAATCTTGAAATAATTGATGTCTAAAATGAGATGGGAAAATCTGGGTGCTAACTGTTTTTATGTTTCCAAAGGGGGAATGTATCCCAAATCATTCTTGTTTAATATTTGGCATCGATGACATTTAAGGAAGAGTGCAAAAGCATTATGAATTGTTCTGTCTTTAAGGGCTAGGTGTTTACGTTTCATTCTTGTAACCAAGAGGAAGATATTTTTAAGAGAACACAGCTTCTGCTGCCATTTTTCTGCAGGAGAGTAATTTCTGAAATGTTAATGTAATTTTACCATTTTTGTGGTTTTCAGTGTTTCTAGAATACACAAGAACATATGCTCTCACTTAGGTACTTCTTGGATTTAAAAAGTTTTCCTGGAAATTAATGTATCAACCTTGCATGATAGGCAAATTCCACCTTTTTATTAATTGTCTAAATAATTTCAGCCAGCTTAAATCAATGGAAGGCTTTGAAATAAGTTCTTTCTTACTGAAATCAGAAGAAATTTTGCTATTTATTTCAACTAGGCTACAACATGTGCTGGTCTTCAACCAAGTGGTTGAACTTTTAAAAGCGTGCAAGGAATATTTATGAAAACAAAATGACTGATGGATAGGCCTCTCTTTACATTGTAAAAGATTTTCCTATCTCTTCAATCAAAGCCAGGCTGATACTTTCTTCAATTCATTGTCAGTGGATTTGTTTGGGCTTCTCTTCATTATAAGCTACTTTCTTGAGATGTCAAAATAAATGTAATTCATGAAATTATTTAAACTTTAGGAACCTCATTATGTTTAGAAAAAATGTGCTGTAAATTGACCTTTTTTAAAAACACTTGCTGTCTCAGAAAAACTCCTTGTATAAATATTTAAACTGAGAACATCCTTTATTATTACCTCTTGACATGAGCTGCCAGGTGGTGCATCTATTTATATTTTAGTTTGCCTTAATTTCATTTTATTTATTGGTTTGGTGATTAAATTTCATATGAAAAATTCAAGAAAGTGCAGACAATAATAGTAAATATCAATTATGTAGCCTCTCAGATGAGCCAATTCAACAGAATTGCTAAGAACCCATCCATTTTCTCCATGCCAAGCAGTAATTTCTTTTATATATTGTGCTACACAAGAATAAATTACATTAATGTTGTCTAACAAAGCTGTATCTTCAAAGGCAAAAACAAAGAGAGGATCGGGGGAGAAAAAGAACTGACAGTTCTAGATCAATTGTGAAAGGCGTGAATGGAAATACAGTTTAACTTTACATCACAAGTGCATCTACTACTAAAGCTCAGCAACAACCAGCTAACTCATATAAACTGGATCTCTGAATTTTAATTCAGTTCTGTCCCTGATATACTGTCCTATCAACAGTGTTAATTTCCAAGGGATGTTGAATAGTTTTTTCCTGGATAGTTTCAGAACAAAACTTTAAGAAACAACCCAGACCATCAGACACTAAAACAAGAAAACTCAAAATGTCAAGGTCTTTCCTTGAGGGGGGAATATGCAGAGATTCAGGACTAACATACAGTCTTTTAAATAAAATAAAGTAAATAATCTCTCAAAATAGTGCAAACAATGCAAAATACTGTGTCATACAAGGAAGATAATCATGTAACCCAGCCATCCTGGTTTACATACATTTTTCTCATTGTCATTAACCTTTTGGTAAGCATGCAGCAGTATGATATTAATGAGAAGCAACCTTAATACAATTATTTCACTTTCCGAACATGGTAGAGGGTTTTCAAAGACACTATATGTAGAATCCAGAATGTATGTGTAAACTAATATATATGGGAGATAAAAGGATGCTTAAGCTCTTGACAAATGGGAAATTTTCCAGGGAAAATAAGCAGAAAAGGCTTTGCATGCAGGTGCAACAGCTTGGATCTGAAGCGTTCAGATTCTTGTGTTGAGAGCCTGCCCCATTGCTCTGTCTCAAAAGGAGTCTCAGACCTTATACACAGTGGTCTGAAGCCAGAGCTAGTTTACGCTGTTATCAGAGCGTGGCCATCTATGGCTTTATGCCCCATCCTAAATGTAGAGTCGCCAAAGGTACAAAACCAAACTCAATATGTTAGGGAGATTTCCCCCCCCCCTTTACTTTCATTAAAGTGTCAAGCAGCTAAGAACCTTTTCTTGTGGAAGAACTGCCCTCCAGGTTGTTGTGTAAATCTCAGATGGTAAGAGATTTGAAAGATGCTGATAATTGCCTGTCTTAGTCTCAATGTCATGATAAAAAGCAGTGTCCAACAAGACCAGTATAACAAAAATATCCCTGATTTTATTGTAGGTCCAGATTAAAAAAAAAAAAAAAAAAAAAAAAAAAATCTTTCTTTTTGTTTGCTTTGGTTTTTGTTTAAAAAGCTAATAGGTGATCCTGCAAGCCTTAATCCAATGTTCACAGAGTCAAAAGTGGATCTATTTAAGATCACTTCCTAAATTACTATCTTGGAGGCAAATGCATCCTTATTATACAGATCACCATTAGCTTAAGTGAAACTATTCTTAAGAGGAAAACAAGGAAGAGTTTCATACCCTTTAGTGCCTGCAGAACTGAAATGGGCATACTGTAGGACAGCCATATGTTATAATTCAGTTATTAAATGAGTTCCTTTGTAAACAGTGTCTTCTTAAGACTACTGTGTTCATTAAATACTTGTGTTACCTGAAAAACATATATAAATGGCATTGTTTTTATGTGTTTTGTCAACACGAATAAAAATCTGCAGCTTTCACAATTGGTTGTAGTACCTCATTTTTCTCAAATTAATATATAATATATGTGCAAATTTCTGGACTGAATTACATTATTAGAACTAGTGGATCATGAAGCACAATTATT
Source organism: Astur gentilis (assembly GCF_929443795.1). Classification (NCBI taxonomy): domain Eukaryota; kingdom Metazoa; phylum Chordata; class Aves; order Accipitriformes; family Accipitridae; genus Astur; species Astur gentilis. Next base: position 13,240,132 of record NC_064881.1, read on the forward strand.
TTTCATAGAATGCATATTATGAGAGTAATACAGAATCATTCTCCAGATCAGTTCTTTTCTTTAAATGCCTTGACCTGTTCTTTGAAATCGAGTCTTTTGCTGAAAAAGAATTGAAGTCATACGTGAGCATGAGCTATTTCTGTCTTTCCTTCTTTAGGTGTTTTGTATTACTAAATACATTGGTTTTTTAGCTTTTAAAAACAATGTTTTTCTTTTCATTGCCTTTGTGTGAAGGCCAGCATGATGAGGCTCTTCCTGTTATAAGAATACAGCATGTGTCCAAGACTGAAATATGATCACATTCAGCCAAGGCTTTTTGTATGCTTTTATAAAAGTTTTTTCTCAGTCATTAGTCTGCTATCTTGTCATTGACTATTTGCACTTGAACTTTTTTTGTGCTGGATTGGGAATTTTATCTCATCCTGTTCTCTCTGCATTTTTCTTCTAAACATTTATAGTAACAATGAGCTAAATAAACAGAATTGCTTCCTGATCTGCAGGATATTTTAACCTTTTTAGTGACTTTTCATCTCTCCTTTCTTTCTGCTGGACTGAAATGCGGAAAGATGATGGTGGGATTTTCAAGCAACACTGAAGATGTTGCAGCAGTTGTGTAGGCTTTTGAGATTCTCCTCTGCAAAAAAAAAAAGAAGAGCCATTGATAAATTGTGCTCATGTCATTTGACTAGCCATTATCATTACGCATAAAGTCCTCCTTGAAAAAATAATTTGACAATCTATCAAAGAACTGGATGTGAAAATTGGTCTTCAGCAAGATGACAGATAAGTCAAAGCTGCTAATTGACCTGTGCTGTAGGTAGCCCTGTATTTTCTTAATATAGCTGCTAATAGTCCATAAGATAGTTGTGTTTAAAAGCCAGACAGTATATTAAAAAAACATTACTTGGTTTAAAGATTTTTGTTTGCATTCTTGCCTCCTTGAAAAGGAGTTTATTCCATTTTCCTTTCCCTGGACATTTCAAACACTGAAAATGTGAAAAGCAAAGCAGAAATAAGATGTTGGATGTCTAAATTCTAGAAAAAGTTGCAGTTCTGCATTGTACACACGTGGAGTCTGTACCTCCAGCCTGCACTGTATAGAATTTATGAGCAGCTGTTAGGAGATCTTGTAAGATGATGTGGATTCAGCTCTTAACCAAAATTAGTCAGTAGGCAGACAGTGGTTTGCCTTTTACATCAGATATGGGCTACTGCTACTTCCAGAGTGACCCATTGCTTGGATAAGTTCAGTCTGTGGATGAAAAGAAATCAAGCATTTAAAACAAAGCTGAAGCTTATGCTGGAAGTAAAGGAGAGCATTCTGGGGAAGTTGTGGACATAACACCATCTCTCTGTGTGCAGATATAAATCCCTACATCAATCAAATCAGCATATAGATTTAGGAGTTTTCACAGACTCTAGTTTGCCACATTGAAGAGGCACCTGTGAATAAGTGTCTGTCATTTTTGGTTGTCCAAAAGCCTGTCCCACTATAGATGTTGTAGATACTTCCCAGTCAGCCTGCAACGTTGCAGCGTAACTGCTGGACATCCCCAAAAGTCCTCAGGTCACACGGATTGCTGCAGAACATCCCACGTCCCTCTCATTGTGTAAGGGGAACTTTTCCTGAACAACAACATTTTTATATCTAACAGGAAACTGTGTTGCACACATAATTTATGCTGGAGAGTGGATGAGAAAATGATTCACATATGTCAGAGATTAGTTAAAACACTTCTAGAAAGTATTTGAACACAGGTTAAAGAAGGCAGTAAAACAACTTTTACAGAGTAAAGGACAACTTGTATCTCTGTAGATAGTGTAACCCAAAATACTTTTTTGTCCTCGGGTATAAGTCATGGACTGGAGCAATGATGCTGGCACACAAATTTTGAGCAGCTCCCACAGCAGCTTGACAGTCCCAGAACACAAGTCCTCATATGAAATATAATTGCTCCATCTGCTACTCCCCTGGCATGAGATGCTCTTCTTGCTTTCATGCCAGTGTGGTGGGAGAAACACTCCTACTCACACTAGCTATAAAGTGCACATACCAGAATTGTTTTTCTGTCACTGCTGCTCCTTTTCTTTGGTGCTTTACTCAGTGTCATTGTAATTCCCCCTCCACTTCCTATTATCTCTTCTCCTAACTTGTACTACCATCACTCTGGAAGAGCTTTGAATAGAAGCTCTCTTTGCCCAAGTCCACCTATGCCTTTCTGGCCTCTGTCAGTCCTTGCTCTCAATAAGGAATAGGTCATTCCTGCAACTTTGTACTCTGATGGGCAGCAATACATCAAAAGCTGTCTAGAGCCTATAGACGCCTTCTGTTGCATTTGTCCCAAGTACTGCTGTTCTAGCAATCATGCAGTGAGAGTTGCGATAGTTACCAGAGCTGTCTCACCCTTGCAAAACATGATACTCAGGCTTGTCTTTTCTGTAAATTGCACGATCTGATTGGTGTATTCAGACTCTGTGGAAATTCAAGCCTTTCAAATATAGCTCTACCCATAATTGTAGCAGAACTCTTCCTGTTGAGAAGCATCAGGTATTACAAGCTGATGCACATCTTAGTTGCATAGCCATCTTTGTCAAGTCCTCCTGTTATTCAACCAAAGCCATTCTGATTTCACTGGCTCATTTTCTGCTGTTCAGCTCTGAATCTGTCTCCAATTAGACCTCTGTGACCATATAATTCAGAACATCATACAGTGCTCATTTTTCCCCTTCTTAACAAATAAAGCTTCTGCAATGTAATGTGTTTGACTGATAGGTGGGCTGGCTGGTAAGTAGGTAGGTAAATACGCAGGTAGGCAGATAGATTTCAAAGACTTTTAAAAGTAAAAAGCATCTTATTTTAATGGCAAAAGATGTCTCTAAGAGCAAGCCCCGTGTTCCAGTTGTGAGCAACCTCTGAACTACTCGTAGCCTGTCACATCCCTGTTGAGACTTTTATCTTGTAACTTTTTCATATGTGTTATTTCAGAGAACTAGAGTTATCTTGTCTCTTGATAGAATTGTAGTTGTTAAAGAAAACTAGATTTTGACTACAAGTCTTTTATGACCAAGATCTTGAGATGTTCAGGAAACACAGCCCTAAGTATATTCCACAAAGATACTAGCGTACACCTGAGCGGTTTCTGCAACTGGAAGCAGTAGACTTGCACTGCACCCAAGCCCGTAAGGGATGTTAATGTGGTTTTACAATGCATACTATCTATTCAGAGCTAGGCCAGAGCATGTAGCTTCATCTTCTGCTGCATGCATGGGAATACAGTGCTCCACTGAGAATGAGGACTGTCATGTTCAGGTGACAGATGTAAGTGTGGATACAAAAACCTGAGTTTCCCTCACCTGTAAGTGATAAATATGTTGGTGACTGGTCAGATCTTCTCTGGGGAAAGGGAAGAAGGCTGTGTTCTCCATCTCTGTCATTTTCTGGTGATACAGATTTAGACAGAAACCATAACCAGGCTATGACTTTTTTCTCTTCTCCCTAAAGCACAGGTAGCAAGCACTATTATAATAAAAGAAAAAAAAGAACGGAAAGAAAAAAAAAAAATCCTTATTCGTACATTTACTGCTTTGACGAGGTTCACTCTTGCCCAGATTAGTTCAAGACAATTTTTCACTTGATTCCAGATTGCCTCCAGATTTTTTCACATCTTTTTCATTTCCTATAAAAGCAAGGGTGTCCAGTGTGGACACTATAGCTGCCTGTGCTTTTGTCTCTGTGCACTTTCCCCTCCTTTGCCACTCCACTGCTAACATTTGTGCCTAGATCTCAAAGCATGCATTTGAAGTCCCTGGTCAGAACCAAGCACATCATATTCTTCTGTAGCCCAGTATCCTGTGGAAGGAAAACCAGGCAAAAGGGCAGAAGGGAGCCACAGGAAATTGTGACCAGATCCCAGATTGCATGACTGGGGACCAGGACCCAAGAGATATCTGCTTAATATAAATACTTTCATCTGCAATTTGTGAAAAAAGGCAGCACAAAAGGAAAAAGAGAATTCTTCAATTTCTAACTGTAATTCCTAAAGTGAGAACCCCCCAAGAGTTATCCTGGAAAGAAAGGCTGTAAAATGAGCTTTCTGAGAATCCAGCTAAAGAGGAAACTTTGATCAGTATTCAAATATGGAGAAACTTCACTTGGACTCTCACACCTTTCAGACACTGAAAGCATTCAATGAGGTTGCACAAATATGTAATAGACTGGAATGAATCCATTCTTGGGCACATAGACCAAATCATCCTACCTTTATTTACATATTTATTTATTTTTGCAGAGGCAGCTCACTTATGAGTTCCTTCATGCAAAAAAAATCATTATTTTCAAGGGGTATTGCACTGTTATACATATTTCACTTAACTGTAGAGGTGACAAGGCTAGCAGTTAAATGGGAGTGTGATTATCAAGAAGAAGTGTTCATGTAGGTGAAAGGTGGGAAACAATGTAAATGGGGAAAGCAGACAGACAAACAAAGCAAACCAAAACAAAACCTTCTACAAAATCTAAGATCATTTCCATGTCATACAACTGGTTTTAAAAAGCCCAAGATAAAACATACCTCCACTCAAACTGAGCTGAAGAATTTTGTAAGGTTTTGCTATTTCTCCTCCCCAAAGGAAAATGTAGCATTAAACAATGATATTTAGATCCATAGCTTGTCCACAAAGTAGTATTTCAACTCCATGATCAGCCAGGCAGATCAGCCATCAAAATGTAATGTGTTTTAAATAAGGAGTTTGCATCTCTGAGGATGTTCTTCCTGAGTGGAAGAACATTTGTTTTAAGACACACATTACACAGTATTTAGGAAGAAGAAGAAAAAAGCAAAACCTAAATCAACAAACTAAAACCAAAAACACTAACTCAAAATAGCTTATTGATTAAGAATCACTCCAGTCAAGATAGCAAAATAGAAAAGAAAAAGAAAAAGAAAAAAAAAAAAAAAAGAAAAGAAAGAAAATTGAGCCACATAATCTGTATTTCTGCTGCTGAAGCAGAAAGGTGTTTGATTTGTACTGTTTCTCATCCTGCTTGGATTTAGAATACTCTTAAGTCTGCTTTGATAATTGTTTCTATGTATGGGGGAAACACAAATACAGGAAATAAATGGGTGATATGAAATTGCTAGTACTACCCTTTAGGACAATTCTCTTGAGTTCTTATCATTCACAGGATGTAAGGCCAGAATTTACAAATACGGCTTTATGTCCTGGTATTTTTTTCCTGAAGGGAAGCATAACTATGGAATGACAACTGGTGTGGTAGCCATTAGTTTCCCAGGTGGTTCTTTGGACACAATTTGATAGCTGATGTGGAGAAACACACACTGGTAGGGCACAATCTCTCTCTTCTGCAAGTACACACTTAAAATGGGTCAGATACATTACACTTTCAAAGTGCCTAGTTCTGTCATTGAATCTAGGCCCAAATGTTTGGTCAGAAGAATATCCTCTTCATGTCCACCTGAGAAACAAGCTGTTGTGTTTTAACCCCAGCCAGCAAATAAGCACCACGGAGCCACTCACTCACTCACTCCCCCCCATCCAGTGGGATGGGGGAGAAAATCGGGAAAAGAAGTAAAACTCATGAGTTAAGAATAGTTTAATAGAACAGAAAAGAAGAAACTAATAAGGATAATGATAACACTAATAAAATGACAACAGTAGTAATAAAAGGATTGGAATGTACAAATGATGCGCAGGGCAATTGCTCACCACCCGCCGACTGACACCCCACCAGTCCCCAAGCAGTGATTCCCCGCCCCCACTCCCCCCAGTTTATATATACTAGATGGGACGTCCCATGGTATGGAATACACCGTTGGCCACCTTGGGTCAGGTGCCCTGGCTGTGTCCTGTGCCAACTTCTTGTGCCCCTCCAGCTTTCCCGCTGGCTGGGCATGAGAAGCTGAAAAATCCTTGACTTTAGACTAAACACTACTTAGCAACAACTGAAAACATCCGTGTGTTATCAACATTCTTCTCATACTGAACTCAAAACATAGCACTGTACCAGCTACTAGGAAGACAATTAACGCTGTCACAGCTGAAACCAGGACACAAGCTCAGTCTTAACTGTTAGTGACTTGTCCACTGGTTAATCCCATTCCCATTTTTTTTTAAAGAAAATAAAATTGTGTCTTGTTTTATCTTTTTCTGTGACACCCCTTTACTGGAAAATCTCTGTGCGGTGTAAGCATGGCAGTGTGACTAATCACAACCTTTCATCCTCTCTTTGCTAAGCTTTGTTCCCCTCAAAACTTTTGCTATAGGCTATCCCATCCAATCCTTCAGTCATTCTTTTAGGGAGTTGTCTTCAAAGAGTTTCCAGTTTTTCAGTACTTATCTCTCACGTGGGTACATGTCCCCAACCAGTTTCTGTTATTTTTTTCATCTCACTAGATGTAGAGGTAATATTCTTTTTTTGATGCTACATGAGCACACTTAGCCCAGCACCACACGCAGATGCTAGTGTTAAACTGATTGGCTAAACTTCTTGGTATCAGTGATTAATGTCTCAGCTAAGTCTCTTACAATAAATGCCCTCAATTACAAGTGCCTCTGGATAGGGACTTCTACAGTGAACAGTATGTAGCACACTCTTCTTTTTTATCTTTTTACTCTTTCAAATTCTCTTATTACTGTATTTTCTGCTTAATATAATATATTCCTAGTATGGACCAATGTTTCTCTTCTATCACATGGCTATTACCATGCAGAGCTAACATTTGGATGAATGAGAGCAGTGGCAGTGTGTCATTCTTCACTCAGAGTCACTTTTTTTAGCTAGCATTTTGGTCAAATTTGACCCTACCCAGAGATCAAAAAATGCACTCTTCAGAAATAGCAAGTTGGATGAAACTGCTTTCAGGGATGCTAGCTTGGTTGTCAAAGGAGAAAGGTAGTTGCATCATAGGCAGGGAAATTGACCCATTAGTTTAGCTGTATCACTGAAGAAGAAGCTTTAGAGAGGCACCACAACAGGCATGGGTTTTTTCCTGGTTTCAGAATTTCATGTTACTGCTAAACAGCAGATATAATTTATCAAAGATGTGCATATGCTGGGTTATTTTAAAAGAAAGAAGAAAAGAAAAGAAGAGTATTGCTCTGCTGTATAATCATCATCATCTGCAGCTTTTTCTCACTTATTTAGGAGATGGCCCACGGCTTGAGCGGCTTACCGAGCCCTGCACCGTTTTGTGCTCTGTTTTGTTTAGAAAACCTGAAAAGAATTAGTTAATTTTGCCCCACTAAAACTTGTACATATGTAGCTATTTCCACAGAAACTCCTGGGATTCAAGTCACATTTGCTGTCCCACTAGCTGGAATTTCCAGAAAACAGTATTTTCCTAAAGCTGCAGACAAAACCTGCTCTGAATTCTGCACTACTGACGTCCCAGGAAGTTAGGTTTTGGAGGCTATTGTCTTTCTCTATTGAGCTGAGAATCTAGACCAGTTCTGTCAAGGTGTGGGAATAAAGTCTATTCTGGATTTTTTTCCTTTAGTACAACTGAAGTCAGCTGTTAAGTATTTAAGTGATTTCTGTTAATAGCTTCTGATGCTTTATTTATGTTAATATCAAAGAGAATTTCTTTAGCTTAAGTGTTGTATCTGCTCAGTCTACAGAAATATTATTTGGGACCCAGATGTCCATATGTTTCACTACCTGCATTGCATTGTCCTGCACAGCTGCTTTCTGAAAGAAATATCTTCCAACTTTTCAAGTATTTACAGCTCAGGCTGTGATTTTACAATGGCCCTAAGTCAACCGAAGTGGAGCCTGTCTCACCTAACCTTGGCCATGCATTCCCAATTCTCCTTTTTTGCCACCTCTACTACTCATCCTAATGCTCAATGAACTGGTTCAGTAAACTGATCTGCCTGAAAACCAGCCCAAAAATAAGAAAAAGTGATGGGTTTCTGACCGGACATGTTCCCTGATCATTCATGTCACACAGGCATTGGCACAGGCCTGGTAATGGAAACATGTAGCTGGAGATAATCAGGAGATGTGAATCTCTCTGACAGTTCCAGCCTGCCCTTTAGGTGGCTTCAATAGAAGCTGGGACCTAATATTTGCCTCATCTTTATTTGGTGCACTGCTCTTATCTTGCTTGCACTCTCTGACTATCTTTCTTAAATAAATGTATTATTTGCCATTTCCCTGGGTTTCCACTACTTCAGCTCTTATTGTTTTATTGTCCTTCATGAAGAGACCAAGGAGACAGATCTGAGTTGTGGGTCTGGCATAAGCACTGCAGCTTTTTACTGACCTTTTCATAATGGATTACAAGCAAGCTGGTAAAAGCTTTTGTCCAAAGAAAAGTCTGCTACCTTTATTGGTACCTAACATAAAGCCTGTGCCTAACATATCCCTCTTGACATTTGCAGTTTAGGAATTAGAGTTCTCTTGAATCATTTTGCTCTTTCACTAGGGAGAAAGCCAGAGGCTGAGGAGCAGTTTCAGCAAAGGCTACGGGCAAATCCAGCATTGCAAGGAGCCCCTGCGTTGCTGGCTTCTTACACAGGCAAAATGTACTTGCTCTCCATGTGTGAGTATGCTCGGCCTTCCAGGGACCTGATGACATTTGAATCCATTGTCCAACATCAGCCAAGTTTGGAAAGGTCTGAAATTCTCAAAGAGAGCATCAAAATCCCTGTGTGATTCATAGAAGGAAAAGTATTACTGTAATGAAGAAAAGTGAGTGCTGGTTAGGGGAAGGTTTTCTCCTATGGAGCACTCATGCTGCTAAACACCAGAGGAACTTCAGAGGGCAAAACCCTAGTAAACAGCACAAAACCCCAAGAATCTTTAATCAGAATCCATGCTCTTTTAGAAATCACCATCAGTCTGTTAACAAAGAGGATATGAAAATCAGAAGCCGTTACCTCTAGAGCCCACTGAACTATTTATTATATATCAAGATAGCTTAAACTGCCTTTTTATTTCTTGCTTTTTCTTTAGGTAAGTAGATTATCCACACATTCTTCTTCCTTTCAAAAAGTTCTCAGTGACAGTGTAAACATAATGTTATCACAGAAGTTTATTCATTCCTCTTGCATCAGTATTCCACAATGATATAGAGCCAGACTGAGGTTGGCAGTGACTCAAGGGCAAGCAGTCATTTTTCTAATCAATGCATCTTCAGAAAAGTCATTTACCATCCAAGTCTAGACATATAGCAGAAACCTACTTTGCTTTGCTCTACTTAACATCCAATCTATTCTCTGGAAAGCTGAGAGCAACTTGAATTTCCGTTGCCTCATGCAGATTTGGCAGGGTGCCATATGGATTGTTAAGCTTATCAAACGCTGTCTCTGGAGCTCCATATAAATAGTCTCCAAAACCTTTGAATGGTAGAATAGATTGGCTTGCACCCGACCAAATCATGTCATTCCTCTTTAGGATTCATTCTGAGTACTGAGAACTCTTTCTTTTAACTTCCACGAGCACCTTTCACCTATTGTTCTAAATATTATCCACCACTCGGGTTGGGTTGTTCTTTTATCACAACGCTCTCTGAACATGTCCCAGGTCTTGTATCGGCCTGTGTTTATATGATCAGACTATTGTCAGTGAGCTCTGTGAAGACTGACATGAACTTTTTTTGTAAGGATGACATCTCAGTTAAAAACCCACTTCAATAATCCTTGCAAAGCTCTACACAATTTAATGGTCAAAAATCACAATACAAATGAGGGGTTTTGCAGGTATCAGAAGTACTGGATGCTATGCGTTAAAGACTTATCTTTTCTTCTTCTTGCCGCTAACACTCCTTCACCTATTCCTGGCAATGGGGTCACTTACCACCCTCAAAACATGATTTCACTGTATAGGATATTGCCACGTTGAAAGCACTAGCTGGGTGAGTCATCACTTCCTATTGATAGCACTACAGACTTGTGTAATTCTGCTGTGTTTCCTCCTCCTGATAAAATTTCTCTGTGATGCAGCCATAATGCATGCTATAGCACAGTTCATTTTGGACCTCAGGGACTTAAATCTTATCAGTCAGGGAGTGCACAAGCTCTAAAGGGCCACTGGGCCACTGTATAATTTAAAACATAAAGATTTATATGGCAAAAAAGGCCTATCCTTAAAACCATTATTGCATCATTATTTCAGATTAGTTCTAAGGTTAGATATGCAAACTGACACAGACTAAATAAACTGAGGCCATATAAAAAAGTATATCATGGAAAAGGGATCTAATAACCCTCAGGTGTTCCAGAAGACCCTATTGATTCAAGTTGCCCAATAGATTTATGGAAAATAGACTGAGCGACTGCTCTTAGAGGGGGCTGTTACTCCTTTTTCCATCAGCACTGAGTGCAAGATGCACTCAGAGAGCGTTTTACTTTTTCCTTGCCCTTTTTTTCTTTCCTCCAGCAGAAATATTGATCTAATGACAAATGCCTGCAATATTTTGAATAAGCATTCTTTTAATCCTATAACCAAGGGATTTTCTTAACAGCTGTGTCTTGCATCAGTTTTCTGATACTTGTTTATGCATCTCTAAATGTGGGACAACACAGAAAATGCTTATGGTCAGCATGCAGAGATCACCTCAGACTATGCATTTTAAGGCATAACGGTGAAACTACTCTCTGCCTCTCCTTTGGGTCATCATTTCTGCAGCTGCAAAAGAAGCGTGGCCTGCCTTGTTATCTTGTGCAGGACAGCCATCCAGTAGTAAAATGACCTGCAGTTCCTTGTGAGGCTTTCTCTATCTGGTTATATAAAGTATTTCAGTGAGTTGCAGGCAACAGTTTCACGCTGTAGCCCTCTAACCGGCTGACTTCCTTGTGTCCAAGTACTTTGTGTAATGACATGCTATTCTTGAAAACAGAGCTCTTTAAGATTGAAATTGAAGCCTGGACTGCAGATATGTTTGTCACAAAGTATTCTAGTCATGTCTCAGAAGTAGAAATTATCTGCTGTGACAGAAAGTGGTTGGTAATGATCAAAACTACATGGTGGCTCATTCTAAAAGAACACATAATCAGCCTTTTTATCTGACCATTTGAACTGTTCTGTAATAGCATATCTGATTTCTTTCACTGTTAATAGTACCTGTTCCTCATTTTCCTTTTTGTCTGAGACCCCGTAGCTGCCACACCACCCTTCAAATGATTTTTTTCTTTCTTTAAATTCCTCCTTCAGGCTGAAGTTCCTAAAATAGTCACATCAATGCATTCATCAGACCTCCAGGCAGGTGATCCAATTAGTGACTTGTTGCTTGCCTTGGTGAGAAGACCTGGCACCAAGGGTGCCCTTCAGAGGGTTTGGGCTGGTTTCTTGCTGAAAAGCAATAAAAGGTGTGCAGTGGATGTTAGCACCTCTTGATTGCTGGTCCTTAGCTAATTTTGAGCAGATGTTGAGCAGTCTGATCCTGCTTTTTTTGGTCAGGTCTGCCAAGTTTCCTGCTTGAATCAGGCATATTCCATGTTAAGGAACACTTTCCCCTGGTCCTCCCTTTCCACATCATGCTTCTCTTCAACTTAGTCTGGTCTTTCCTAGGGGTGAACAGTTCAGAGAAGTCTATGTTTTAATTGGCAGGAGAGGTCTGCAGTGAAAATGTGCGCAGAGCTCAGCTGTAGAGCCGAGTCACAGGAGAGAAAACCCACCACAATTAGGCAATCAAAATAAGACTTAGTATTGTGGGGTCTCTGTCAGGGAAGCCAAAAAAAAAAATGGAAAAAGTGGTGAGGGAAGAGAGAAAAGGGAATGGGAAACAGAGACAGAGAGGAAAAAGATAAAGGAGGTAGAAATGTGAATTAGGAAAAATACAGAGTGAAGGGGACAGACTAAAGGATGGAGATTCTGTGACCGCCTGAGAAAGAGGCAATGTGTCACCTGTATCACTGGTGATGACTGCCTTGCCACTAAACTGCACTCTCTTCTTCTGCCTCCCCCTCAGTCAAACCGAAAGCTCTGCATGCTGCAGCCCTCTTGCTCCCCCTCTGCACCCTAACCCGACTGACAAAAGGGCTCAGTGGACGACACATATTTGGAGCCCTTCAGTCCACATCGTATGTTGGCATTGATATAAGCCACAGCAAGGGTTCACAGGAGTGGAAGAAGGAAGCTCACTAATGAAGACAAGGTCCTCTGCATCATTTGCTCTTCAGGTAGCTGTTGTGAGATGTTGTCCTACTGCTTAGCTGACCTTACTCTAATATCATCTTCACTTGACTTTGCTGCAAAATTATGTCCTATCCTTTATCACCTACCTCCAGAGGAACTGATCTCCCTTGTCTTTTTTAAAGCATTTTACACATAGAAAGAAAATGGTGTAACTGCTTTCCCAAACACCTCTATCATATGCTTCCTTTTCCTCAAAACTTTATCCTTCCAATCTTCTTTTCATTCTTGTTCATCTCTTTATTCTCTGATTCATTATGTCCTTCCTGAGAGCTGGTACACAAACCTGGAGAGAACCCTACAGATCATCTCAGGTTTCCAAGGCAGGCAGCAGAGCAGAGCAGTTGCTCCTGGGGTCCTGCAAATGACACTGCTGCTAATACCTCTCACACTAAGGTTTTTAAGTTTTTCTTTGCCTGCATATGCCCTTTTATTGAATCTCGGGGAATGTGTACTCAGTTAGGTGACTGAGCTCTTCGTCCTAAGGTAAGCCTCATTGTGGGTACTGACATAACATGTTTCCAGCATCTCCTATTCAGACCTCTTATTGCACACCAAGTCTGTTATATGGATATATAGTATAGGGTCACTCCAGACTGTGAGACAGTACCCACGCTGCAGGATCTAACCTGCTTATTACTGAAACTAATAGTTTACGCTCTTTAGCACTTTCAGAAAAGGTTTTCAATGCAGAAAATATTTCCAGTGCAGTGGCTTAAAGTCATCTTCTTGATCTGTCATGGAAGAGACTACCTGCACTTACTGAGTTGATTGAATAGGGCTGAAGAAGATGCTAGACCCAGCTGAGATATGCTTCTAGAGACCCTTGAGAGATATCTTCAGTAAAGCTCTTCACCATTTCTCCATGTCCATGTGGTATGGAGACTTCTATTTCTTCATAGTACTACTGTCTTGGCCCATAGTTTCAACCTCCTTCTTACATATAAGCTAGGTGATTAAAATGTTAGCAAGGCATTAGCAAGACCTTGGGTTGGTAAGAATTCCTCTCCATTCTGGGATATAACCTGAGATCCTGTAGGACTCACAGATTTTTTTATTTATTTTTTTTTTCTGCTGGGTTGCTTGCATCCTGTTATTCCCCATTTTGTATTTGTGCATTTGATATCTCCACAAGAAGCATAGCATGTTGCATCTATCTTCATCCAATTTAATCTGAAAGATCCCAGACCACCCCTCACTGCATTCATCAAGAATGAGCTGAGTTCAGATCCTGGCAATGCTGCTGAGCTTGTTTTTGCTCAGGAAGTTCAGATACATATTCTCTGTCAGTGCAGCAAGTTCTTAAGAAAATGGTAAGTAACTGTTAGCAATGGAAACCTCCTGTAGCTCTCAGTGTGACATGCCCTTCAGTTTGAAGTGAACTGTTGATAACTTCATCTTGAGGTTTGTGCCTTGTTACTCTATAGGTGTCTATCTCTTGTGTATCAAAATTAGGCTGACTGTCCTGTAATTCTTGTCCTCTTCCTTTCCTTTTCTTAAGACTATATCCTCCAATACCCCCCCTGCTCTCCCTGGTCTGTGTGAGATCTCAGATCATTGCCAGATCCTTTGTTCCTTAAGTACCCTGGCATGGATTTCATCAGGCGCTGCTGACTCAAATACATCTGTACGATCTAAATATTCTTTAATTTACTCTTTACTCTGCTCTGGTCTGTGCTGCCCCATTTCCCTATTTACTTTGTTTCAGTGTCTGGTGAAGACTAATCTCCTTCCTGCAGCCTGAAAGAAAGCAGGCACCCAATACTTCAGCTTTCACTGTATCACCTGACTTCTGCACTTTTTTGTTAAGTAATAGATTTTCTTTGAGGTCTTTCTCTGTCTTCCTTTTCTATTTGCTGCGGTTCCTGAACCCTTTCTTACTGCCTCATTGCTTCTAGTGGATTGCATTCTGAAAAAAAAACAACCACCAAACTTGAGCTTTTCTGTTTGTTTATTTTTTTTTCTATTTATCATTATTTTATTTACAGTCATTCTTTACTGTATACCTTTCTTTTCCCCCTGCTTTTGACATTTACCATGCTTTTTTTTTTTTTCCTCAAGGGAAGAATTATCCTCACAATTTAGTGTAGCAGTTTATCCTTATTGCTTTTTATTTATTATTTGTTTGTTTTGCTCCTTTTAATCACATAGAACAAGAATGGCCAACCAGTGGTATTTCAGATGCTGTAACTACTTTGTCAGACTCCCAGCTCCTTATTCTGCTCGTACTAATTAACCTCTGTTGTGGCCACTTCTACCTACATTTCACCATCAGATTTCCAGCCAGCTCCTCTTCACTAGTCAAAATCAAATTGAAAATTTGCCTTCCCTGCTAGCAACTTGCAAACCTGCTCTAAAACAAACCGGCGTGAATACACTGCCAGATGCGTCAGTGTTGCTTTTTGGACAGATGGATAGCTAGGTAACTAAATCTCCCATTGCCCAGGTCTGCAGCACTGCCTCTCCCAGCCACTGCAATTGCCTAGTGTTCCTGCCTGCATCCTCTGATCAGCCTATACAGTGGAACTGACTCTCTTCTTTTCCTCTTTAACTCATTCAAAAAAAAAAAAATCTACATCTTACTTTTATCTAACTTCTAGAAGCAGAATATACATTCTTGGTAAGTTTTTTAACATGTTCTGTGCCTACTCTGAAAAAGAAGCTGATGCCTCTTTTGCTGTCACTTGTCCCACCAAATTTCAGGTGCCAGTTAATACTGACATTTAACTCTGGCTTATGCTCTCCTGTTATGCATCCCATATCCCTGCACATAAACATCTCAGATACTCAGCATATTGCTGCATTATCTTCTTTTTTGCATTTAACATCCAATACCTTTCATTTGATTCTCTCCCATTTTTTGCCATAACCTGTAAGCTACTGTCACTAGCTCCTTTTAATCTGACATTAAATTATTTAACCACTAGAGGATAATGTGCACAAGCACACTTGCAATCACACCCATTAAATTAAAAACATCAGTATTGTTTCTGGTTAGTGGTATGCAGCCACATCTAAATGAGATGATTCATCTATGAGCAGATCATAGCTGTATGCTGTAGTACAAGCTCTGCAGATGTGAGATGTTGTCCTAGAAATACCATTTCAGAAACAGTGATTCTTTGTGATGGGTTTCAATCATATTCAGGTGAGAAACTTGGAACATGTTGATTTAAAAGCAGTTACCCTACTAAAAAATACCTCCCTAAAATTGTAAATTCTGGTGATCTGAATCATAGATAACAAGGTGATAAGCATATTGTGGTTTATTACATAGATCTGAATCATGGGTAAGAAGGTGATAAGTGTATTGTAGTTTATTACCTAAAAAAAATTTTTTTTTTACTGAGTCCCAGCACAGGCCACAGAGTATGTCAGCCAAAAAAAAAACCCCCTCACTACATCATAAAAAAAATCTGATAATTTTTTTCCTTTTTTTTAATATAAAGCAACAGTGGCAAAAGCCTTGTTTTTGTAACTCATGAGATTTTTACCAGCGGATATACGTAATTTTTGATTATAACGTGGTGTAACAAACATTCTGCAAATCAAAGCAAACAACCGCTGGGAGTTCTCAGGCCTGTTATTATCTTAGCTCTAGCAAATACAAACTCCAGGCTGCACATTTGGTCAGCTATAAAATGACTACAGATGTGGACCATATTTCACCAGAGCTCTGTTTATTAGGTTGTCATATTTCTACAGGGAAACCCCCGGAGAGGGGGTTTCAGAGTTTTTCCCTTTCAAAATGGAGGTTTGTGGATTCCTTTGCCAGGGGAAGCAAAGTTTCTCACGGCAGGAACACAGCACCCAGCGTCTGCAGGACGGACCCCGCTCAGGTCGGGGCCAGCTACCCAGTGTTTGCACTGCCCAGCTTCATCTCTGCTGGCTTGTCAGCCCATCATCTGCTCAGGGGATCCCGGCTGGGGCTACATGCTCCCCAGCCTAGACAGCCCCAGTGTATTCGGGGCCCGTTGACACTGCCTGCAGTCAGCACAAGACAGTGTTGCCCTGAGGCCACCAGTCTGTGTCCTCTTGCCCCTGTTGGTGATTCTGCATCAGGAACCTGAAGCAATTTTAAACAGACTTACTTAAACTTCTTTTTTAATTCCCATTTATTTCTACTTCGAAACTAGAATGTGCGTAGCTACTTCCTTTAAAGAGCTCAAAATTAATTTTGGTTCTTGCGTCGTGCTATCCAGCTTAACTAATGATACCAATCCATTTCAATTCTCATTCCTTTGCTTAAATTACTTTGTATTTCTGGTAATATGAATACTCGTCTGCTAATCAATACACTGGAGATATTCCTATTGATTTTTTCTGTCTTTTTCAAAGAATCTTTTCTAGTAAATTACCAATTGCTGCTATCTAAATAGTTTTACTGGATGCATTTATCTGCAGTAAAACATTTTCTCACCGGTTAACAAAGGGGAAAAAAAACCCAGTTGTATTTCATCAGATCTGAAAGGTACACAGACTTGCGACGTATTCCTGGGGAATTGCCCCTGTCCTACTGGAATTAGTGTGGCACAGTGTACACGGTCACTGGAGACTTCCTTGCAATGCCCTGCCACTCTGCTTCCACCGCTGCGCGGATAATGGCTTTGCCAGCTTTGCCATCGTACTTAGCGGCCATAACGGACCATGCGTGATAGAGTCTAAAACGGGTACAGTAGAGGGGAAATTAGCTCTTAATTGGAGAAATTACTTTTGGACTATGAAAGCAATTTGTCCAGAAGGACTAGTACCCTGCAAGGAGGAGAGATTAGACTTGAATGACTTGCTCTTGGGTCACCTCCCGACTCAGCCACTAGTTCAAAAGCCTTCGTGCACTGCGGTGCTGCACAGCGTACCTGACTGCAGAGCAAAGGTTGAGTGTTACTGACAGCCTGGTATTGGGGGAGTAGATCAGGAAAACAAAGAAGAGGAAGAGAAACTCTTTAGGTATAACTAAACTGTTCTTGGGTCTCCCTTGCGTCTCTTCCTGTGTATTTATAAGGTAAAAACACTTAATATAATATTTTATGTAAAAAGTGAACTAGTTTGAGAGTGGATTTCCTGTATTTTTTTCAGAGTGGCTCTGTTTCAATGGGTCTTTAATTTACCATGCCAGATTCCTGTTTCAGTCAAAGTGAGAGATGGAAGAAACGTTAGCTCGCTTGCTTACCTGCTTACCTGACACAGATACAATGGCAGAGAGGCATTTCCTAGTGCTGCATTGTATTGCTGTCATCCTGAACTCAGAAAAGCCAAACAAACTACTACGGCTCTCTCAGTAAGATTATTTGGGGTGGGAAGGAAGTAAATTTGTTCTTATTTCCCTTCCTGTCCCTGAAATCTTTTCATTCAGCTGTTTCATCTTTTCAAGCTCTCCTTCACAGCTGCGAGGTCTTGGAATTTTCCAGGTTTGGTGATTCCTGCATCCAGTTCATGAGACTATAAGAAAAGCATTTAATAATTCAAGGGCTGGTAGAAATTAGCGTGTATTCAGGTGCCTCATCCTGTTGAAAAAAGCAAACAGCTGATGTTACATATAACCCACTAAACAAAGCCACAATGTACATCTGAGTTTTGGGAATTTTGTTTCACTGGTATCTTTTTGTATTATTAATCAGATTAAGCTCATAAACTGCGTAAACGCATCACACAGAATTAGCAAGAGGCTTGCAATAATCCTTCTCCTGCTTTTTAAATTCATCTGTCTGTTTCCATAGGTACACCTATTCCACTTCTTGCTGCAGTACTTTCTATTGGTCAACAATTCTGTTTCCATACAGAAACCAGATGATATGCAAAAGACCATAATTAAAGAATGCAATATAACTTCACTATTAAGCTTTTTCTTCACCACAGAAAATATTCTCAGATCTGGTGAAACATTAGGCTTGCTTGATGCCACCATCAGGAGGGAAAGCCTGTCTTCTCTGAGAAACACAGGCAGGTAACTCTGGTGGGTCCATTTCTAACGAAGCACATCAGAACTTGTCCACTTGTACATCAGAGGATGGCAAAGCTGAGGTCGGTACAGTGAAGGTTTTTACCTGGCCTAGGAAGGTTACCTGGAAAGTTATTTGTGTAAGTTTTCTTTCCCCAATAGGGAATCACTCCCTCTAAAAGTTATTCACAAAGATCTATAAAGCCTGCAGGTCCCTTTAAACTTTTCAAAACTGCCTTTTTTCTTGATAAATGAGAAGTCTGGGAAGTTTCATAAGTCCCCAAAGACTTGCCAGGCAGAAAACTCTTGGCAGCTTTCCTACTTTTTCACTGATTCTAAAGCAAATACTTGTAGAGTGTATGAGGATCCCTACTGAATAACGATCATGTTACTTTTGTTCATTGCCAATTAAGTTCAGTAGTAAAATTATTTGGATCGCAGAAGGAATAAGACCATATTGATTGCAATGTGCTGATGCTGGCTAAAATAAAGGCTGCACTAGGCGTGTATCACCATCACCTTCATAAATACAGGGATGCTAATGCTGGATGTAACGTCAATACCAAGGCATACCAGCAGATCAGTGGAGCTGAAAATATCACAATTTGTGTAATGAGTGCAGAGAAGATGGCAATTGTTCTTTATATTTCTGTTAAAATGACATAGTTGCCATTGATAGCATTTTAGTGTTTATTTTGTCTTTTAATATTCCCAAGATGCAAGTTAGATTTACCCTCTTAAATGAAAACAAGAATGGGATGCCTAAGATGAATACTCATAGTGGTTTGTGCAACATGTATGGAAATCACATCAGAAGCATGGGAAATTGAGATCTTCTGGAACGTAAACATTTACTTAATGGTCTTCTTGCCTGCAAATCACAGGGATCTATTTTTTAGAGTTAAATAATAGCCAGATTTCATTGTATCTTTTTCGGCCTCGTTATTGTTGAACAGATACTATACAGTGTGAGAGGACTATACAGAGAAGACAGATGTTCTTACACATTCAAATAGACATGTATTTTTTACTTGTAAGATCCACTGCTCACTAAACTTTTTTGGATTGAAGACATGTTAGCTAACTTTTAAAAATCCTCATTCAAGACATACAAGATAACATCCTCATGAAATCCTTCCTGATCCACTGAAAAGATGTCTAGCTCTTGTGAAACAGTAAGGACAGCTAATGTTTCTCTTAGTAATGCTCATTTTATGTTTCATATCATAGATATTTGGTTAAGAATAATGGCAGAGGCTTTGTAGCAGACACACTTTGGGGAAAATACCATAATACTAAATATTTAAGTGCTTATCATATGTAAGTGCTGATTAAGATAAGTTTATTTAATCTGGAACCTTTCTAGCAAAAAAATGTAGACTGGATAATGCAAAAGAGTAACAAATTTCACTGAACTTCCTTCTGGGTTCTGGGGGTGATTTTTTTCGAATGCACACATTTTGCAAAAGTTGAAAGTTGCTGAAAGTTGTTTCCAATTGAAACAACAAAACTGAACAGCAAAATGTTCCCATTTAAACTGAAACACCTTTTTTTTTTTTTTTGTAAAAAACAATGCAAACATAATTTAGTTGGATTTCAGACAGAATGCCCTCTCTGCTTTCCCTCTCCTGCCTTTATTCAGAACTACCAATGAACCAAAAACACACGGTATTCAGATGGTTAGGGCTTCTTGGATGGTAAAGAAATAACAGTTATTAGAGGACTTTTTAAGGGATCAGAGAAAAGCACAATGGGAACCTAAGCATGGAAATCAAAGCCAAAGAAAATCAAATAGAAGTACAACACAAATGTGTAATAGTGAGGTTGATGTCTGCTGGGACCAGCTACAGAGGAAAAATGGTAGATTCAAGACTGTAAACCTTCCAGGCACACACTTTAGCCAAGTGTCAGCCATTGGGCTCCATACAGAAGTAGCTGGAAGAAATTTTATGGCCTATGATATACAAGAAATCTGACTGCATGACCTAATATTCCCTTTCTGTCCTTAAGATCTATTAAAAATAAGCTTTAGTGCCCCCCACCAGAGAAAATGAATCTCAAATATTAAGATAAAAACTCGTATTTTTGGTATGATTTTTGATGGATGATTTTTGTGAAGTTTAAGAGAAGCTCTAGAGAAAGCAGTACTCATTCAAAGTGTATAAATAACTCTCTTGCTGAGACTGAAACAATGACTCTGTGTATACTATTGGCAGTGCAAACCCAATGCAATCTTTTTGAAAGAATGAACTATTCCTGCAATGTTTGCCAGCTGGAGAAGATTTATTTTCGTATGTTAAGTGTTTGCCTTGTGCTTAATTCAAAATATATCTTTAGTTCATCTTCTTTACTAAGAGCCCTTTTGTTTACAGTAACTGTTAACTTACTATAACAGCAGGGACTGTAGACAATACTACATTGTTTTACATAGCTTGATGTTATCAGGC
Source organism: Astur gentilis (assembly GCF_929443795.1). Lineage (NCBI taxonomy): Eukaryota > Metazoa > Chordata > Aves > Accipitriformes > Accipitridae > Astur > Astur gentilis. The sequence continues at coordinate 13,260,674 of NC_064881.1, forward strand.
AAAACCAGACATATTGGTAAAGCAATAACGACTAGCATGGCAGTTCACTTTAAAAAAAAAAAAAAAAAAAAAAAAAAAAAGCAGGAGATAAATATGTGGTTAAGAAACACAAGAATAATTGGTATTTTTCACTGAAACAAAAGTATCTGCTTTGCCCATTGTTCATTTGGCAGATTTTATACCCAGGATATTATCATGCCTATTACAGTAAGGACTGAGTGCCTCATATGACCTGGGGGTTTTGTTTAGCTTAATTCTAGACAAACAGAGGAGCTGTGTGGTACCAAGGAAGGGGGAGGGAAACAGAAGGGCAGATTTTTTGCCAGTTGTGGTGGGATCCACTGCATGACTTGACATGCAGTAAAGGCTAGGTTCCATGCTTTGTGGTCCTGCACCCTGTCCCATAAGCAGTGTCTTCTTCACAAAGCAGTCTAGTGCATGCTATTTTGATATTTTTTGCCATTTTTGTAAGTGTCCAGGGGTGAAACTACACAGCAGCAGGGCTGGCAGTTTGGGCAGCTGTTGCTTCTGCAAAAGCACTGAGCAGCTTTAGTAAGGGATGCAGCACGTTTTCTCCCTCTGAGGACCAAGCATTATAGAGGCATGTAGGGTATGCAGTTAGCATCATCCTAGCTCACAAAAATTACCAAACTAGGATGAAGCCGGTTTTTGTGTATTTCCTTTCTGCTTTTCCCTTTATACAAATTAAAACTGTATTCCACCAGATTTGCTCAGGTTTGCAGTTTTGAATCAACCAGTCCCCAGTCCAAAATTGCTTTCTGACCAGGGAGGTCTTTTTTTATTACCATGAAATGTTCTTTCCCATGCATGGTCTGGCTTTCTCATGAGTTCAGTTATGCCAAAATGGATAACTTTATGTCAATTGTAAAATGGAGCCAAGCAAGTGCTTTCACATAGTTCTGCTTCCCATGGAATCTGTTACTGAATCTGGCCCTGTCTTTTCAATAGGATTTTTGCTTGTGTGGCAACCCATTTTCCAGGTGTGCCCATGCTGGAGACATCTCACTTTGTGTGGGAATGCAGTTTTCACCTGGAAGGATAGGAAGACCATGAGGTAAATGCAATGGGGAAAAGCAAGTTATTTCAGTAAGCTCCAGGGAAAGACACCCTTTTAATCCATACCCCAAATAATTTCTAAAAGATTGCAGATATCTTCTATGAAATGGCAGGAAACTGGTAAACATCAAAAGACGATGCCTTTATATTGGGCAATCTCTTCTGCCAGTATCCTCCAGACCTAAGCTCTTCTCAGTTTCCTCTCTATTGAACGGCTTTGAAACCAGCCTCAGTGAATGGCCTTTTCTCCTGATTACTGTCATTTCACAGAGAAGGAGGTCAAACACTGAGCAGGTGCACATAGAGGCTGTGAGACCTCAGACCATGGAAACATTCAAAACTCAACTGGACACAACCCTAAGGAACTTTTTCTATCTTCAAATTGGCCCTGCTTTGATGAGGGGTGGGATGACTGTCAGAGGTCTGTTCCAGCCTCAGTTCAGCATCTGCCTCCAAGAGAGTTAATTCTTCTGTGCCTTGGCTTGAACTTAATCTATAGGTTCATTGCCTGTCTAGGTGACAGTTAGGCATTTTTTGTTAAGGCAGATGGTCACATTTTTCTGAAATGGATGTCCTTCCTTGAGGCCATGTAAAGTATTGTTTAGTAATATTTGGTGTTCTGTATAAGGTCTTTAACATATTCTTTATCACTATTTACCACAGTAAGCTGGGCTCACAGTCCAGTGGTTATTTGATGGAACCCACAGCAACATGAGCTATTTGTCCTCTAATACCACTATCTTTGTCCTTACTGAATATCAGAAGCATTTGCCAAAAACTTGCTATTAGTTTTACTGCCTCCTCTTGAACTACAGAATATAAATCATCTTGTCCTTTTGCTAGCTTTAACTGTTTCTTCTCAACCTACTGCGTGATGCAATTGTAAAGGTCCTTTTAAACATTTCATTTCCTATTCCTACAGGTCTTGATCCAGGTCTCAGAGATGTTACTGCTCTTCTAATACTCTCTTCACCTCAGCATTCATAAATTAAAAAGTTGTGTTCCAGAGGTTTATATCCATTTGCTTCTGAGGCAAGGAAATGAAATTCTTCACAAGGTGGTATGATTGTACAGTGCTGGCTATGCAAGAATGGCCTCCGCTTTTAGCAACTGCTTACCACTCCTGTCGCCGTGCAGCACCAGCACAGTGTCAATTTGGCATTTGTTTTTCCCTATTTGTTCAGATTTTTTCTAACAGCAAATAAAAAAATTCCTCCCTTCTTTTCCTCCCTCCCCTCCTTCCTTCCTCTTTCTCCGCTTCCTCCCTCCCTCTTGTCATGACTTGTGTGTCACTCATTATCTGTTCGCCAGCATTTCTTTAATTTTTCTTCTTTTTTTTTTTTTTTTCTTTATCCAAATATTTGCCCATTTAATCATGGTCTTATACCTTGACATTTTAAATTCTTGATGCACACCAAGAATTGCCTACCTATAGTAAATAAGAGCTGGCATTGCAACTCAATTTACCAATACATACGCAGTTTTTACTCCCTCCCATGGAAATGGAGTGAGGATGAAGTGTTCCCCTACCCTAAAGCCTCCTAGATGTTGGGATTGCCAACCTGGGGATAGCATGTCCATTTCACTTGCTAACTGGGGAGAACGTGAATCATGGAAGGGGCCAAAATGGAGACTCAGCAGCACTGTGTCCCCTTCCCACAAGAGCACACATCGAAGCAAGCTGGCGGTTTTTATGGCTGGTAATGGACTAACAGATCGTAAGCTTCCTTTTGTGTAGAGTGAGGAGCTGATGGCTGTCTCCATGTGTCCTGAAACCAGGACACCATGTCTTCCCACTGTCTTTCAGTTTAGACCCAAAAAAAAGTCCTTCCACATGTGGGTATGAATGATCTTGTGGCTTTTTCATAAGCATAGAAGTTGTTTACTGAATTCCACTGAACGGCCGTTTGCACAGGCTCTGCACAGTGCCTGCAACTTAAAGATCTTTAGCAAGATACTCAGCTTTGTTCTTCAGCCCTAAGATGAGAAAATGAACAATAATTTGTGATAGTTAACCAAGGTTATTTGGCTGAACTATTCAATCCTTTATAGATCGCTTAATGGCTATGAGGGTGCAATATTTTAGATACAGTATCAAATTAATGTCTCTGAGTTCTCACCTTGAACACCGTTCATTTCTCAGAGCATACCACAAGATGATTTACAATGAGTTCTGGACAGTAAAAAATGTGTATACCAGTATCAAATTATTCTATATCTTAGGCAGTTTTTCAGTTTGGGGGTTTATGAGGCGAGATTATTTCTCTAGATGTATGCATAACCATATATTAAAGCCACCTGGAACACATGTGTTTGTGACGGATGGCAGATGCACAGGTTTTCACTTGGCCCCTTTGTCCTCTATAATCTATCTGAGTCCTTTTTCATATAAAGATCAGAGGATCTCTCACATGTTCCTTATGCTCTTTAGACAGTGGGAAAGTGAAAAAGAAGATTTTGGACAGAAATTATCATTGCTTTCACTTGACATTTTTGTTGGGTGCTATATTCAGTTTGGTCCATATTTTAACTCAGCCAAGCAAGCCCATTAGACACACACACATGCAAAGAAAGAAAGTGAGGAGAACTGCTATTAAACTAGTCACGCTATTTTGATAATATGCAAAGCACAATATAGCCTAGTTTTTGCTTCCTGTCCTTGGCTTTATTTATTAGGTGCATTTTGAAATACCCCTCTTCAAATAATGAGCTTTTGCTCAACTTCTGTTAACAACTGAATATACTATATTGCTTTCTTTTATTTGGTCAATCACTGGTGTATTTTGTGCTTTTGTGGAAGAGACTCATTTTATCTCAGTTTCCAGTCCTGCAATCACAGAATATCACCCCCGATACAACCTCATCTTGATTAATTTTTGCAGCTCCAATCATTTCATTTCTAGGTGGCACAAATAGTGTGGAAGTGTAATAGTTCATGTCCTGGTTTTGAATGGGGTAGAGTTAGTTTTCTTGCTAGTAGCTGGTATAGTGCTATGTTTTGGATTCAGTATGAGAAGAATATTGATAACACACTGATATTTTCAGTTGTTGCTAAGTAGTGTTTAGACTAAGTCCAGGATTTTTCAGCTTCTCACACCCAGCCAGCAAGAAGACTGGAGGGGCACAAGAAGTTGGGAGGGGGCACAGCCAGGACAGATGACCCAAACTGGCCAAAGGGGTATTCCATACCATGGGATGTCATGCCCAGTATATAAACTGGGGGGAGTTGGCCGGGGGGGGGGGGGCAGATCGCTGCTCAGGGACTAACTCGGCATTGGTTGGCGAGTGGTGAGCATATTGCATTGTGCATCACTTGGTTTGTATATTCCAAATATTTCATCATTATTATCGTCATTTTATTATTGTTATTATTATCATTACTATTTTCTTCCTTTCTGTCCTATTAAACTGTCTGTAGCTCAACACACAAATTTTACTTTTTTTTCCCTGATTCTCTCCCCCATCCCACTGTGAGGGATAGGGAGTGAATGAGTGGCTGTGTGGTGCTTAGTTGCTGGCTGGGGTTAAACCACGACAGCTCAGTACAGAAATTAGAGGGCACAGCATGACATGATCAACTTTGGATTGAAACAAAGAGAGGCACTGTGTCATAAAATTTAAACAATGGGAAACTCCTACAACATAAAATAGCAAAATACTGGAAGATAAGTCTATCGGTTTCTATTAGAAATAATATGGATGCAGCACAGGAATTTGCTAAATAGCTGAAAGTCATCTGAACGCCTCTTTTATTTGTACTCCTTTTTAACAGATACTTCAACTTTCGTGCTTATACTTAATGCTGTGATATTGATACAAGACCTTCAACCAAGAATGGCTGTTGCCCTGATTTAGGGTGTCTTGCACAAGTAGGATTTGCTGTGCTGAACTGCTGATAATGTTCTTGGCCATAGAAAGAACATCGGAGAGATTACTAATGGTATCTTAAAAACCTCTTGTCTTATATTTACATTGACTTTAGTGAACAGAATAACATCTTGCCTTATTCTGTTGTATTTTATACTGTGGGAAAGCTATAGGCAATGCCCTTTTAGGGTCTGGGTGGAAGGCATCTGTTGGCTGGGGCTACAATTTTCTAGGCACTACACATCAGAATTTGGTCCTGAAGGCTAATTTTCCTAGAGAGGCACAAAAAGAAGTGAGTGAGTGCAGTGCTAAATGCTACTCTTTGCACTCATTTACACAGGACTGAGTGTGCTTCTTTTTACTCTAGATAATTTCCTTTGTAAAAACTTGCCTAAAAAAGAAATTATGAGCTCATCTGAGAAATGGAGGCCTGTCTTGTCCAAATAACCAAACATTTCAGTGGTACTCATGGGGAAGAAAGAATTCTAGCACTACCTACCCAGCAATAGGCTCTGACCTGACTGTTTCCATGCATAAGCAAGATTTTGGGTTACAAATAGATAATTCTGTTAAAAACACCAGCAACTGAAAGCAAACCAAACCAAAGAGAATGGTGGGAATGGGAGGAATAGGATGCAATTACAAAACATCAGTATGTTGCTGTATAACCCCATGGTGCTCTCATGTTTCGGACATTGTGTGGTCCCCTCCACTCACCTCTTCTTTCAAGAAAGAAAATAACAGGATTAGCAAAGAGCCATAGAAGTGGGAAAGGATGTTCAAAAGTTTCTGGATATGGTGTGATCGCTCTCTTCAGGGAAAAGGTGACCAAAACCTATGAAAACTGCTGAAAAAGCTGAGGAGAATGGCTCCCAGTGTCTTTCAGTGTTAGGACTAGTGGTCATCTTACAAAGCTGGTAGGAATCAAGCTCAGAACAGTCAAGATGAATATTTTTCATGCAATGAGCAGTTAAACTATGGAATTCCTTAGTGTGATGTGGGATCTAAAAGTTTGCATGAGTTCAGTAAGGGATTAGGCAATTTCATATAAGAAAAGTCCTCTGAGGATTATTAAATACAAAGATCCCCATCTCCAGAAGAGCCTGAGCTATAGATCACCAAACACTGAAGGAGTTTTCTAGGCATGTAGCACTACATGACCTCTTTACACTCGCACAGCTCCCTGTGTGCCTGGTTTGGTCTCACCCAGAACAACCGTTTTTATGTGCAGAAAATTCCCCTGAAAAGCATATCAGATTTGTTACAGAAGGCCAAATGGCCCAAACCGTGCCAATGGTGTTGCAACAGCAGCTAAAACTCAAAGCTTTAGCAGAAGATAAAAAGTGCTATGATGAACTTCCTCTGGCTATGGATGAGGAAAACTCTCCTCTTTCACAGAAGAGTGTCCATGGTGTTTGATACATCCACAGAAAACCAACATTTTTTTTCACTGTTTTCCTTACACCCATAAGGGCTGTTTGCAGACTGAGGTTCAGCTGTGTCCTGCAGCTCGGATGTCTCCAAAGCAGAGCATTCCAGCAGATGTGAGAGGATCCCAGCACTGCTATCACACGTGCTTCTCCTCCTTCGACTCCTTTTCTCTCATAATCTTCTCTTGGCTGCTGCTGAGCCCCCGGTCTAGCTCTGGCAGACTTTTGCCTTGTCCTAGCAGTGCTGGCACGGGGGAAATTTCTGTTGAAAGCATGGCCATTCGAATGAAAGGATGAGTATTACACCTGATGTCATAGGATGTCTGAAACAACAGCTGGACTTCAACCCATGGTACTCTCTTTCTGCTGGGCATGAAGCATCTCAGAGCTTATGCCAATCCTCCTTGCCTCCTGGTTTGTCAGCCGTGAAGGGGCACAAGCCATCATGGCAGGAGACTCTCACCTGCAGAGTACTGATCATCCTCTTGCCTTCCACTCTGCAAGCTTTTGAGGATCATTGCATTCAATCAAGGTCACTATTACGATAAAAGAAGACATCTCCTTCATGTATCCAATGAAACATAAAATGCTTATAATAAAACATATGAAAAATCTCCAACCAAAACTGATCATATCCCCCCATTCATGCCTTAGCCACAGAGTGATTCCTGTATTCTTTAAATTTAAGTCTAATCTGGGCAGCTTTTTAAGTACTTCTGTTTAAGGATTTTCAAATTTTTGGTTGTATCTGTTTCTTAAAAATTTGTTCTTCTTTATTGTGCCATCATCTTCATTGATAATTACTGTCTAAACATATTTCAAGCCAGTTGTTTTCTGACTGGTGAAACAAACCACCTGGGGGAGCCTAAAAAGTATCCTCAGCTGAGGGACAAGACATCCCAAGAAAAGTCCATCTGTCTTTTGTCTTTCTCCTCCCTTGATTCTGTCTTCTCACCTTTTCTCCACTCCTCCCATGCAGTAGTTGCCTCCTATCTGGGAGCCTTGTAAGGGGTGTAATATTTATTCTAGCAAGCATGATGGTGGTGGGAATTGAGAAGGATTGAAGACTGTGCCTTGGGCTGGAATTCCTACATTTTATTGTACCTTTTGGATTAATGTGCAAATATGAATGATGCATTACTGCTGTTAAAAGGCAAAATGAAGAAAAAATGGAAAGGCAAGATGGTTTTTGTTGGTCCTTCAGTCCTCATGAGAATTTGTTTGACAAGCTTGAGATATGGGCCTAGAAAACTACCTTGGTGTTTATATCAGAGGGAGAAAAGACTGAGATTTGTGGGGCCAAGCATTAGGCTGAGCAGCACACATATGCATTAAAAAGGACTGACCCCAGCTTTGGGACCTTTTATTTCCAGTACATATTTTGCTTTCTTTCCTTCACTGCTAAGTGACTAGAAACAATTCAAGGCCCTTTATTTTTGGATGCCTGCTTGACAATTTTTACATGGGTCTTGTGTTTGTTTTTCTCAGAAAAGAGGCATGTTGCTCTGAAATAAAACCTATTTTTCTCATTGCTTTAAGAGTGTAAGACAGAGACACAACCTTCAGCAGGTTCAACAAGAGACAGGGTGACATAAAGAGAGAGTGAGGAACTAGAGAAAAGTGCATCCTGTAACATCCATAATGCCATGACTGTGAGTGCTGGGTGAGTACCAGAGGAGTGAGCCATGGAAAGTAGCCAGGCTTGGTGCCCTCCCTGAATTTCCCTTCCACTGCTGCTGGCAGGGTCAGGCTATAGTGAACCTGGGATGAATCTATAGGGATTTCCAGGCTGAATTTATAGGGATTTAAAACTGTTAAGCTGTACTGAGTCAAAGACTTGAAAACTGAAAAGCATTGATTAGTCCTGAAAACCTTGGTCAATGTAAAGCTGAGGTTGAAGGCTGTCCATCCACCTCTATGAGTTAACTAGAATAAAGCTACCATGCATCCTCTTTTGTCCCCTTGCCTGCCCTTCTTGTGGTTTAGGAGGAGGATAGTGCAGTCTCTGGAAATAGAGGCTGGAGTTGTGGATGGTCAATGTGCCTTTGATTTTTATTTTTCTCCTTTGATAACGCTCCTTGAGAGTTGAACACCATCTGAACCCAACCCATGTTTTTTTATGTCTCATAAATATTATTAGGCAATCTTACAGAATATTTTTAAATTGAGGCAAGCCTGTTTCTCTAGTGAAAATAGAGGATACAGAAGAAGCAACATTTTCATTCTTGTTTTTTTTGTTTGGTTGGTTGGTTTGTAATTTTTGTTATTTATAAAACTCATCAAAGCTGTTACAAATGGGAGCAGTGACAAGATTAAGGTCCACATGCAAGTAGAAGAGTTGGCAAATAACATGATGGTATGGTTTGCAATGGGAAAAAAATCAGCTGATGATTCCAGTTTCTTACATTTTATACAGCCTTTTATAAATAAATTAGTTTGCCCCTCCTACATACACAAGCCCTTGCAGAGTCAGAAATCTACACCCTTTGCCTCTTATTCAGCTGGATGAGGTCTTCACTATTGCTTTGACCAGTTTGTCTATCTTCTTGTCCCTTTGTTTATCTTCTCGGCCACTTTTCATAAACACCCACCCAGCAATGTGCATTCACAGCCAAACTACCAATGCCAGTCAGCGTTCAAACATGTGAGTGTCAAGGAGGGGAAATGAGATCTGGTCCTAATCCAGGCAGTCAGAAGCACATTTCTAATACATTGATGTTATGTTGTGATGCACGATTGCACATGAAGTTGCAAGTGGAACAGAAAGGGGTTTTGCAGTGAGTTGAAATGGTAGAAGTTGATTATGCCAGAACTTCCTGGAATAAACATCCTTAGAAACCTTCTTAAATACATCTCCTTTTGATACATTAGCTCACATTTTGCCAATATTACATATTTATTTTTCTAATTCAAGATTAAAATACCATAGCATAGATAAAAGTCATTCATTAAATACTTTTGTCAAACCTATATCAATACTTATCATATTCCTACAATTATTATTCATTCCTTCAAGTGCTTCGTTTTGGAACTAGCCAAAGCCAGTATTGACAAATGCACTTCTTAAATTGGTAAAAATACTGATCCAGTCAACAGGTCTCACTTTCTGCTACAACATTTAGAATATACTGAATTATAGTAATGCCAATGTGAAACCAGTTATGACAAGAGGTAATTAATGTTTGTAACCCTGCTGGAAAGAGATTGCAGTGCCATGTAAAGCTGTGTAGGGATACCCAGTTGGACTGGGCACAGACTAGGAGCATAGGATACCCCTGAAGAATAATTTCTGTAGAAAATCCAGAGTATGCTAACCCTATCAGAGCACCACACTAATGTAAGTGCAAGCATTTTAGGATCCAGTCTGGCATTATATTGAGTCATTGGAACATAGCAAGATGCTTCATAGTTGTCCTGGGTAAGAATGTGCTATGAAGCCATAGCCACAGAGATGAGAACAATACTTCCCAAAAGTCTGTCAGCTATGTTTTTGCTGCTAGAAAACTTTACCGATGCTTTTTAAATATATGAAAAGAGAAGAGCAAAGCAAAGACATTTGACTCAACATTTTGTAAGAACAATGTGAGAACATATCAGCAATAACATTGCATATAAAAAAAATCAGCATTTTAAGCAGATGTTGCTACTGTAGATATGAAAACACTAAGTAAAATTTCAATAAATTCTGACATTATGAAGACTCTTAAGACAAGCATGACACAGACTTTTCACAGAAATGAGAATGCCTATCAAATGACCCTTGAGGTACTAAATAGATATAGAGATACAGACTTACTTTATGTAACTCAGGGATATTACCCCAAATGGGATTTTTTTTCTAGTTGAATCTATGCTCAAGAGATGCTTTCTCTGTGACTGCTGTATTTCTAAATTCCCTTAGACAATTGCTATACACAAGTAATGTCTTGGTTTTCCATTTGCACAGGATAATTCCTTTGGCTATCACCCATCTCACTAACACCAACATTTGCTATTTGTTAGTTTGTCAGTCAGTCTGTTTCTAAAAGGTGGACTTGATTACAGCTCCAGCTGGGAGCTTTATTGAAGCAAATTTTTCCAGACACAGTTGTGGTGAAACAAGATATTAGGAACTGCTCTGTGAATGCTGAGGTTTTTTCTTTTCTTTTCTTTTCTTTTCTTTTCTTTTCTTTTCTTTTCTTTTCTTTTCTTTTCTTTTCTTTTCTTTTCTTTTCTTTTCTTTTCTTTTCTTTTCTTTTCTTTTCTTTTCTTTTCTTTTCTTTTTTCTTTTCTTTTTTTCTTTTCTTTTTTTTCTTCTCTTCTCTTCTCTTCTCTTCTCTTCTCTTCTCTTCTCTTCTCTTCTCTTTTTTCTTTCCTTTTCTTTTCCTTTCTTTTCTTTCTCTTCTCTTCTCTTCTCTTCTCTTCTCTTCTCTTCTCTTCTCTTCATTTTTACAGAGTGGGCACAGTATTAACAGTTGTCATAGAGGAAGGAAAGATTTTTTTTCTCTGAAACTTGAGGGACCTAATACTCTTTTCAAAATATATGTACATCAAGCACAAAGAGACCAACACATGTGTCATGCTGGTGGTCACAGGTCCAGAGATTAACAGGATAATCCCAAAATGGGATGTGATCCTTTGTAACATTCAAGACACAAGGAGAAAAAAAACCCCTCTAATATTGCAGCAGTTCATGTTGTTGGCATGAATTGTTGTCACCAGGTGTTCACAGAAAGTCATGAGACAGCTTGCCAAGCTGCAAATAGAAGTGTATTAAACTCAGTTGTGTGGAGTTTCAATGCCCTTTATTTTTTTAAATATTACTGAAGGCAATTTTTGTTTTCAGTTTTGGGTTAACACACAACTGAAACTCAGTGATGCTCAGCCAAAACCCACAAGTCTTGCCTAGTTTTGAATCAAAATTCTACAAAACCACATTGTTTATCATGGTTTCTACATGAAGTCATAATTAACCCCAGGTTTGCTCAAAACTTTGTCCAAGTTAACTAAAAATTCTGTAAACTGTGGGGAACCTGGCTGAAGTATTGGGTAAGTATGAAAACATGAGCTGACATTTGAGTTTGGTCTGACTCTAGGTTTTGCTGAAAAAGTTTCAAATTACTGTAGCTGCAATCTGATTACTTAATCCCAGAGGACAGATGTTAATAGAGATTAATTTAACTTCTGAACTACAGAAATCCTTTAAGGGTTTAGTATTATCCAGTACTCCAGATTTGCAACAAATATACTAAAATACCCTCTCCCTAAAGAATTTCCATTTAGAAAATACTCTTTTTACTCAACTTGCTTATTAGAAACTTATTAGAAAATCAGAAGTTTCGGGTATGTGGTGGGGTGTTGGGTTTTTTTGGGGTGGGGTGGGGGTGGTATTGCAAGCAATGCACGTTCTTAAGTAGTTTCAAGTAGATACAGTTATTTCTGTTCTCTGATTTGCTATCCAAAGCATTCTTCCAGGGTATTAGTAGGAAATATTCATTTGTGTATATCTGGAGCCATTCAAAAGGAAAAAAAGAGACACAGGGAGACAGTGAGGCAGAAAGACAAAGAGACAGAGTGACAGAGAGAAGAAGAAGTCTGTTAGGCCTCAGGAGGGCCCTTTGTTTGAAAATCATGAATAAATTTCTATGGCTGAAAATACTATTGTAAAATGGGTTTCTTTGACAAAGGATCATTCTTGAGTGAAATCCTGACCTCACTGGGATCTCTGGAAGTTTAGTTAATCTATACTGTACGTAAGCTCCATTGGAAGCAGGGTTTCATCATGGATCTCAGTGCAGGGGATGTTTATTATCAGATTATTTTTATGTTCTACAACAGTTTTTGATCTAACTGCAGTTCCTGGACTTTGCTGGGAAGTCCCATGTTGGTAAATGCTCATCACTGAGGAAGACCACATGAAAGGTCAGGACTTTTCAAACATATTATCACATCCTAAACTCACACATATGAATGTGCAGTTTAATAAATATAAAGACCAGAATTAAAACTAGATAGTAATTTCAGGTAATTAAATCCTATTTTTCCAGAAAATTCTGCTTGGGGGAAAAAAAATCTACCCCAAACCCAACACTTTCCCAATTGTAATGGATTTCTCCTGTTACAAAAAGCTAAGAAAATGATGCAAGGGTTAAGAACAGCATCTAGCCTAAATCAACAGCATTGTTTAGCATTACATTTTTCTAGATATTTATTGTCACCTAAGTACAACAAATACTAGAGATAAAGTATTTGATTTCAGTTTGAATTTGAAACTGGTAATTTTAGCACCAAGTATACTATATAGTCACAACCCTATCACTTTAAAACAATTTTAGTATTAAGTACAGATGGAGCACATATATATACATGGCTTTATTAATAGCCACATAAATCTATGTCTTAATTAATTAAAATTCAACTGCTATCTAAAGATTTTGCACTAACTTAACCCTGGTTTAGTAAAACAGATTCTTTAAATAGGACTAAGCAACTGCCAGGAGTTTTGCTATTTGCTTCATTAATTCTCACTCTTTATTTGCAAGACTCTCTCTCCCAAAAGTAATTCATCCCAGTTATCATATCACACCAGAACTTCACACCCAATGCCAGGTTTCCAATGATTTCTCCCCATATGGCAACTTCCTCAGCTACATTATGTACAGTTACTGTGCAGCAGTCTCAGGGAAGTGTGTCTTTTGCATGACAAGGTTCACTAATAAGTTGATCACCAATATATTTCTGGAAGTAGAACAATGGTTCTTTATTAGTGATTGAATATGTTTAAGCTTAAGGTAGAATAATTATTTTGCACTTAGAAGTTCCTGGATTCTCAGGATTTGGTACTGCATGTGTAAGTTCAGAGACTTCAAACAATTTGTGCATTCACAAACTTCTTTCTGTAGATACTAGTTTCTTGAGAAGTACCACTCTTTCTAATGTGTGTTAGATATTGAACTCTAGATCCATAAGTAGTCTTACTATCTACAACTCCCATCTTTATTTGTTTGCAGAATTAGGGGTTTTGGTAGTTTGAAACCAGGAAGAACACTGAGACAGACTTTCTTTTTCTTACTGACAGTCTCTCTGTGTTCACAGCCTACAGACTGGAAATCTCACTGTAGGTATTAGACACAGAACACATTTGGCACTGCTCAGCAGTGCTGTCCCTGAGGGACTGTCTAAAAAACTGGTCTAGAGAAATTAAATTCTTTTTTTCTCTGTGACTACAGAAGACAGTATATATAACTTTTACACTTCAGACGATGATGGATTTACACTAGAGGAGCAGGAAAGCAATAATCCTCAGCACTGAGACATGTGGAAAATCCTCCACAAGAGGAAATAACCTAAAGCACTCATGTAAAATACGTTCACAGTTCACAGGATCAGAGGGAAGGAAAATTATCAGATTGCACAAGAGGTAGTACCCACTGCAGCTCCAAATGTTTTTTGCCTGCAGGGTTATCACACTGAGAAAGCCAGCTCTTAATCATTTGTGTTACTGGATATTCAAACTGTGTTGATGGGTACATTATAGAAGCTTTTTTAACTAGACTTTATCATGTCTCCACATTTTCATAAAGAATATAAGTCCCTTTCTTCATGGCACATGCATTTTCACACAGTCATAGAAAGGTTTGGGTTGAAAGTGACCTTAAAGATCATCTAGTTCCAACTCCCCCTGCCATGGGCAGAGACACCTTCCACTAGATCAGGTTGCTCAAAGCTTCATCCAACCTGGCCTTGAACACTTCCAGGGATGGGGCATCCACAGCCTCTCTGGGCAACCTGTTCCAATGTCTCACCCCTTGTCCTATCACTACACGCCCTGTTAAAGAGTCCCTCCCCATCTTTCCTGTAGGCCCCTTTAGGTACTGGAAGGCTGCTATAAGGTCTCCCTGGAGCCTTCTCTTCTCCAGGCTGAACAACCCCAACTCTCTCAGCCTGTCCTCATAGGCAAAGTGCTCCAGTCCCCTGATCATCTTTGTAGCCCTCCTCTGGACTCGCCCAAGCAGGTCCATGTCTTTTTCATGCTGGAGGCCCCAGAGCTGAGTGCAGTACTCCAGGTGGGGTGTCCCGAGAGCCGAGTAGAGGGGATAATCATGTCCCTTGACCTGCTGGCCATACTTCTTTTGACACAGCCCAGGATGTGATTGGCTTTCCGGGCTGCCAGTGCATACTGCTGGCTCAATTCAGTTTTTCATCCACCAATACCCCCAAGGTCCTCCTCAGGGCTGCTCTCAAATCACTCATCACCCAGCCTGTATTTGTGCTTGGGATTGCCTGACCCATGTGCAGGACCTTGCTCCTGGCCCTGTTGAACTTCACATGGTTCACACAGGCCCACCTCTCTAGCCTGTCAAGGTCCCTCCGGATGGTATCCCTTCCCTCCAGTGTGTCAACTGCACCACTCAGCTTGGTGTCATCAGCAAACTTGCTGAGGGCTCACTCAATCCCACTGCCCATGTCACCGACACAGATGTTAAATATTACTGGACCCAGTAATATGGACATAGAGCCATTGATTGCTACTCTTTGAGTGTGACCAATTCCTTATCCACTGAGTGGTCTAAATGAGACGATTGATCCCACTACTTCTCACATGCTAAGTGAGCTGTCTACCATTTGAGCTAATTCCCCCTACTTTCAATGGATCCTAGTTATATAGGCTGTAGCACAGTGTCTTTTCAAACCAAATAAGTCAAGCATGATGGTGAAACAAGTAGTAGTAGCAGTAGTAGTAGTAGTAGTAATAATAATAATAATAATAATTCAAAGGGTAATTGACAGAAGGAAGGAGAGATTATAAACCAAGCAAGTAAAATAATGGCAGCTCCTTGAATCAATGTCCTGGCTGGGGATAGGTCTTAGCTTTGGATATCTTACAGAACAGATCTGTGCCCTGGACAAACAGATTGAAAAGCCAAATAAGAGTTTCTACCCCATCAGATGACAGAAGCTGGAGCTAAGATTCATGGACATCCTTTTGCATGTAAGAATAAAATTTGGCACCATAGTTTCAATTGTGTTCACCCTCCTCACATGGATCATAGCTGTTGTAAACCACTAATATGACACTCTTTAAAAATACCACTAAAAGAAAGATGTTATCTTCACAGTTTTCTTCCTTGTTCAAATGCTTTTGCTGTGTTGGAACACTTATATGAAGAGAAAGTACCTTTTTCTTGAGCAGCATCTTTAAATTACTGGTTATGGACCTTCTCTACCTTGTCTACAGGGAAATGCCCTCTGTAATTTGAATGGTAAGCAAAAGTAACTATGAAAAGGGAGAAGAGGTGCCTGCATCACACAGACAGAGAGTTTTCTCACATGTAACTAGTCCTTGGTTCCAGCGAACTGCTTTTCCTCCTGTGCTTTTCCTCCAAGTCCTTACAGATGCCTTATGTAAAACCTTCTAAAGGACTTGCTTCTAAAACATTACGTCAAAGAAGCAATTCATAGACTCAAAGAATCACACGATCATTCAGATTGGGAGGTACTCAGAGAGTCTCTAGTCCATCCTCCTGGTCCGTGCAGGGTCAGCTGTAAGGGCAGGCCAGGTCTCTCAGGTCTTTGTTCAACCAGGTCTCCAACAATGGGGATGGCACAACCTCGCTGGGAACCTGTTCCAATGCAGGTTTCTCCTCGCAGTGAAACAATTTTTCTCTACATTCATTGCAAACTGCTCTTGTTTCAATTCATGCCCACCAAATTCAGCAAAAGCACTTACTTAACAACACAAAACTGAAAAGAACTGACACCTTCAGCCTTGGCAACCTTGTAATAGCCATTCAGCTCCCATGTTCGCTGAAATATCTCCCAAGACTGTCCATCAAAGATGAAAAGTCATGGAAGTACCCTATATCACATAAACAGGAGATATCAATTATCTTTGTATCTTAATTTCATTATCATGCAAGGGTTTAAATGTATTCTGCAGCTCATGTCTTTTCTGAGTGTCATATTCTTCATGTAAGTCCTGTATTCCTCAATATATTGTTATCCTAAATCTCTCATTAGCCTATACATTTACATGGTTGCATTTTTCTTTTTAATCTGCCCATTGACCAGATGCAAACTAACAAGTAAATTTGCCAAGTAGCCAATACTAGGGAAATTTTGCTACATGGTGACCTGGCCATCTAAAGTTGATTCCCTGTAAAGAGCTTAAAACAATATCACAAGTTAGGTGTGCTCTAATGTATTCCCTTGGTTCAAAACGTAACAGCACAAATAAGTGTGAGCAGCAGCATGCAACTACATGGTCACACATATGAGGGACAAAATCTGAAGTGACAGTAAGAGACATTTGACATTCACTGAAGACAGATCATCTGGTGCTTGGAAGCAGTAAACAGGATTCCTTAACAAACCCACCAAAGTAGTAGCAACCAAACAGGAATGAGAGGCAGACTGCTAAAGCTATACTGCCAAAGCCATACAAATAAAATTAGTCAAGTGCAGCTGGAGTGCTCCCCGAGTATCACATCGTGGCTTTCCAATGGAAATGGCTGCCAAGCATTTGCTGAATGATGCTGTAGCCTTGCTCACAACCTTAATTTATTTTGTGCTCCTAAGGCTGCAGGTTTATAGATCCCCAGCCATACAATTTAATGCTTTGTGCCCACGCACTTTATTTTATATTAAGATGCTCCCAAGTACCTTGTTTCCAGGTTTTCAGCTGCTTTAGACTAATAGTCTCCCTCCCTATTCCAGTCACTAGGCAGTCTTAAAAGTTGCTGTGCCTGGCCTCAGGGAGATCCTGAGGGAAAGTTGTGGAAAAAGAGAATGGGACTAATGACACCTGTACCACTTCCCTCCCTATTTATGTTTGTTTTCCCCTTTTATGAAAAGTACAGTCTGCAAGAAATGAGAATATTCCCCTCTATACCAAAATGTAACAGTATCCCCTCATTACAGATAGAGGTGATTTAAAGGCAGCGCAAGGTTCGGTTAACCCTTCAGAAGGAAATGTGTAGCTCAGCAGGGAGTGGTAATAGAAATAATGACATACAGTGAAGGGAAAAAGAACTCTTCTCCTGACCTGCAAGGTTCATTTCATACCAGGAATTACCGAAATTCTGCAGCACAGTTCACACATAGCTTAGTTTTGCGGTGTTTCAACTCTGTTTCCAGGTTGAAGTTGGAATCAATTTGGGGTGAAGTTGTGCAAGACTGCATAAAATGGACAGCTGAGCATATGAAGCTGTGCAGAACAATTTCTCTAGTTTTCAAGGTGCAGTTTCCAAGGAGGATGGCTAAGGTCTACCTATTTTATATAGTTTTACACACTCAGAATGCATGTTTGAATACACAGTGGAAAATGTGGCTGGGATTCAGTTATCTGAAGTGATGTTTACTGCCAGCTGATAGGCTCCAAGGTGTGCAGTCTTATCTCTAGCTTCCACTCCATAAAGACACAGGTCTCCCAGAGGTCCCGAGGGATATGTGCCACTCCCACAGGGATACCTCTATCTGTCTCTCTCCAGAGAGCTATAAAGCCATTCTTTCCACAAAAAATGCCCCATAGCCAATGGAGGTTCATGTGGTTATATGCATGCAGGGGGATGATCTAGTGCTTCAGATTTCACTTGAGGAAAATCCGTTAAATGAATGGGAATTTTGTTTGATGTCAGGGTCAGACCTTCAGTATATGGAGAACATGTACCCACTTCTGCCACTTCAGCCTTCAGCATTTGGTTGTTGTATAGAGATGGCTTCTGTGAACTGCTGCATGTTTGTAAACCCCAGGCTTCTAATGAAAGATGTGAGTATTCAGCACCTTTCCATGTCAGAAACTAACTCCATTCATTTTTCCTCTACCAAGAAAATACTTTTTTCCATAATTAATCACTAAATTATGACTAAATTACACACACAAGTGAAGGGGACCCCTGGTTAGCCATTAACAGTGGATAAGTGCCAGCTGTCAGAGGTGTTTTAATACCCATAGGTGATTATTACTTTTAAAATTTAAATATTGTAAAAATACCCAGTAGGACATACAAAGCCTGATCTGCAGATGGTGAAACTCAGAGTAGTTTCATTGTCAACTCTAGCCCCCAGTTCTAATTTAACAGGGCAGCCACATAATTAAATTGCGATTAATATAATTTATTTAGTATTAAGAGGCATGTGTGTACTGAATATGAAATTTATAAGCTTCTAATGACCAGCTGCTATTTAACTTTATTGTCTTTCTTAGCATGAACTAAAATGAATGATATCCCAAACTGAAAGTATTTAATACTGAAATTGTTGCAGAGAAACACCAAAATGAACACTAGTTCTTTTACCCAATTAAAAAATATTCCAGTTGCTATCAAATGTATTTTACAAACCAGGATTATTTATAAATATGTTATGATGGAAGGTAATGTAAAAGATGGACTGAGAAGCATGATTTGAATAACTAATATGATGAAATATTGAATTATCATTGTGGTTCTTCTCTCTGTAGACCAATTATCTGAGTGTGCGTGTGTGTGCACTGAGCTGGAAATCCACTCTGCTAGAGCTGCCAACAACTTGGCCTGAATGCGAAACGACTGAGGTAGTTTCACCCTATAGATCTAGTCTCATATGTGGGTACATGTACAGCCCTTGTCTCACTTTTTTTTTTTTTTTTTTTTCTTAAAACGTTTACATTTTTACCAGTAGAGGAGGTGCTCAACAGTGTGTGTCAAAGGTGGCATCACAGCTCTGCCCTCTTCTCAACTAGTGTTGAATCATCTCCAGTTTAGAGAAATACGTGCTGTGGCTGTTTCCTTGTCATAGTACATCTTTGGTGCTAGTACTTTGTTGGTACCAGTTTGGGGGTTTATACAGGTGAGGGAGGAAGTGTGTACCCCTAAACTTCTACTCCTGTGGAAAAAAATGTTTGGAACTCAAGTGAATAGCCTACTTCCTTTTCAGTGAGTTTACATGAAAAAAAGCTATTTTATATGCTTCAAAATGAATCACAGGAATCATGGCTCTTGTTATCTGAAAATGTAATACAGATCCAGGTCCATCTTTCCTATTCTGCAGCTTATACTTGGTGCAATCTGCTGTGCATACTGCCAGATCATAGCGGTACACACACTTGAAAAAATGTCATTTGTCATCCCTGTTACTGGAACAGAGCCCAATAGATGAATGTCAGGAGACCACCAACTGAGTGTGACAAAAAGCACTGAGGCTAAAGATTTCTGGGTGACTCTGTTACACTTGGCTGCCTTTGTGGAAAAACACCCACGTCGCTGCTAATATCTGGCTATTTCATTTCTACAAACAGCATTTCTCTCTCTAAATATCTGTTTAATATTTTACAAGTGAAAGTCACTGGATTTGGGGATTAAATTATCACCTCTGCTTGCACTGTAAATAAGCAGAGACCTGCCTTCCTCACCTCTGAGCATGTCATGAGACAGAGGCTGGAAGGCACCCCCAGACTCTAATCAACGGTGTTTGCACATCGAGAATTGCTACCTTGGGGAACCTGCTGAGAACAACAGGAAAATCGCTTAGACATTTTTTCCTTTACCAAAGACTGCAAATAAACTTGCTATAAAACCTGCTTTTCTCTTTCCCCACATAAGGAGAATTATATTAGCAGAAGTTGACAGTTTATTTTGGGAAAACATGCTAAAATTACTGTTCCTACACGTGATAAGTGGTAGCTGTCTATGCTGTTTTGTAACATCTAGTAGTCACAATACCAGGACAGAACAGATGATCCCTGACCCCCAAAATTTTCGGTCAAGTATAGGTCATGAGACAATAAATAGATCAACAATTTGAGAAACAATGAAGCAATATCGGTCCATGCCAGTAGCCCTACCACAGCAGAAGCACTTTTACTTATTTCTTCCAAGGCTACCTGGCAAAACAATGTTTTAAGATGGCTTTTAGTGGAAAATTAATTTCCTTTGCACATACTTATAGATTGCCTCTGTTGAGTGTAAGGGGCTGCCTGCAGATGATGAAAGGGCCAGTGCTCAGGGCTGATCAGTAGCAAAACCAAACAGGTAGCATGACAGTAGGCTGAGGCAATACTTATGACATCTTCAGAAGAGGGAGACAGAGATGGCAGCAAGGTAAGGGTTTGCACAGAAGGGGCTCCGCACCAGGAAAAAGGTCATCTGCTCCAGCTGGGTTGATGATAGGCATATGCTTACAAAAGTGTCATTGAACTGACTGAGGTATGATGAGAAGTGTTTCTGTTGGATAACTGGATAACAGACAATATCTCAAATGATAAAGGAGCTACAGTTTTTATATATATCTCATAATAAATAGATCATAATTATTCTGAAATGCCAACGAGCTTGCAGCTCGGCTGGGAAATATAAGTATGTGCAATTTTAAATCTAGTTCTAAAAATACTTAGGTTTTTAATTCCCAGCAAAATTAAATTGCAATATACGTAACCAATAATAAATGAATGCCACAAAGTGATACCAGGAACCGGCTGGAATTGAGAGCTAACAGACAGTGCACGACTGAGAGAAAAATGGGGAAGTTATACCTCATGATGAGACTTCAGAGAATAGACAGAGTTAATGTTTGATGTAGAGCAGAACTCACAAACAGGATTAACACAATTGCAGCTAATGAGAATTTGGTGCTACGATGATACTCAGCTAAGATTTTAAAGGAGAGGTCTTGGGCAGGGAAAGATTTGTAGGTCATCTGTATTAAAAGGATAATTGAATTTGTGCTCTGTTGATGAGATTATCTAGAGGTAAGATATAAAGACGAGTGAGAATGGAAACAAGGACAGACACATTTGGGATCCCCACTGAGAGCTAAGGGAAGACAAGGACATGCTTCTAATGGATATGCTGAAGAGAGTAAGAAGACCAGGGGACACCAGAGTCACAGATAGTGAGAGGAAGTGCAATTTCAAGAAAAAGACTAGGGTTGCTGCTGACAAAAATGACTGGCATATCTAAGGATGGAGTATTTTTCTCTAAAATTTTGATTAGAAGACACTGTTAAAAGACCTTGTTAGTGTGGCTGAAGATGAACACAAGGGGAAGAAGCCAGCTTGGAGAGTCAAGGATGGAACTGAAATGTGTGACCTGAGATTATTCGGTGAGTTTAGAGATGAAAGGAAGAAAGAAGATACAACAGTAGCTGGAGAAGCAAGGGGAAGTCAAGAGTGCTTTTAATACAGGAAAGACAATAAACCTTGCAGTAGGAGGGGTAAAAGCAATAGGAAAGTGAAAATACCATGATAAAAAAAAAAAAGAAAAAAAGAAAAAATAGCAGTAGGGAGACCGGGACATGGCATGGAAAGAGCTTTTATGGCAGTGCAGGCATGAGGAGAAAAGAGCAGGAGAGAAACTTGGAATGGGAGGGAGGGAAGAGTCATGAGAGGGAATGGAAGTAAGATGAGGAAGATCATGTTGTATTATTACTTTTCTTCTTGAAGGTGTTGGAATCCTTCATGAAAAGAAGAACATTAGTTTTGATAAACAAATCAAATATGGCAAAAAAGAAGGGGACTAAGATAAGTGTCACTAAATATGAAAGGAAGCAGAAAGATGGTGTTGATCTGGCAAATCAATTTATCTAAATGAAAGGAAAGGGAGATGAGGATGGAAAGAACTGAAGAGCTAGTGAAGCTGGAGGTAACTGCACAGAAGGAGAAGAGCTCAGAGGGGAAAGAATAAAAAAGGAGGAAGACAAATACTTAAGTCAAAGGGAATTAAAGCCATTGGCAGTGGACAAGAAGGGAAAAAACACAGCCTGTGCTATGAACATATTGTATTGTGCCCATCATGACCCAGAAACCAAATCCGCTTCTGTGCACATTTCTGTCAGACAATTATAATGAAGTTTTTGTGTTTCCATATGAGGACTAATGTGTTGTTGTGATGTTGTCATTCAGATTCTTCAAAAATGTGCTGACACCATTTGTTCTTTTGGCACAGGCTTAACTGACCCCTTCTGGCACCACTGTTAAAGACCACTTTCCATCAATGGGAATGAGGTAGCAGTTTGTTTATACAGGATGGTTGTCCAGGGGATAAAGCAAAAAGGCAGGATCTTTTCTCCTGTGCTAGGATTAGCTCCACAGCAACAAAGTGGCAGAGATTGCAGCTAGAACTGCTTAATTCCTACCACATAAGGGTCTTTGTTATTGGTACACTAGGTGTTTATGTGGATGAAAAAATACTCTAATAAATGTAATGCTTCCCATAGAGGGAGAAGTCATGGCCCCAGATTTTGCCAGTTACATTTATTTCCCACAGTTCGAATTGACAATGTGATTTGGAAAATAAAACTGCTGTCAGATGCAGAAAGCAGACTTTGCTGTTTATCTAGAGATTCCTGTTTCAGCAGGGCTTCCAACTACCAGGGATCTACTGCTGTGCCTGGTTGCATGGCCCTTCTACTCTTTTGTGTAGTTTCAGTCACCTTTTTCACATGACCCTTTATTCCTAAAGTTCCTCAACTGGGACACCAATGACCAAAAAGCGCAAGGGGATTGTTCGGGCAGTCCTGAGGTGAACTCAGTACCACAGATGTTCAACACTTTCCTAAAGCAGGTCATTTATATGATACTTTTATTCAAGGGAGTGAACTGTAGGGACCCGAACAAAAAAAATCTGGGTTAAGGGTGTCATGGAAGAACACTTAGTGGTACAGACAACAGAGCAAATCAGGCCCTCCTGCTTATAGCAGCATATTTACAGGGTACTTCAGGTGACAGCAGATAGCTTATGTACTTAATGATGAACAGCCAAGGTGTTTTGAGTAGCAAGAAGTTCTCAAGAACATGTTTCTGGGAAAGTATTGTAGGTATTGTAGTGAAGATCTGGAGAATATAACAGTTTAATCCTTTCTAATGCAAGTACCTCAGCTGAGTTAACATAGACTGAGAACATTGGTCTTGATCTCTTTTCTTTACTTCTCGTGGCTTTGAAAAGAGCATAACAATGCCCAATTCGTTTGTACAGTGAATTAGCCAAGTGCTAATTCAGTCTCAAGCCTGTACTTCTTTCTGACACTACTGTAGAGTGCTGTTAAGAGGAAGAATTAGTCTAGACATTTATTTTGAAATTTACATCTTTGTATCTCCGTCAATGTATAATGCAGTGTCACTGTTAGCATTCACCTCAGGCAAATTCAGTAAAGCAATAGCGATTGCATAACAGTATGAACAGCTCTGGAAGTTTTCTCAGAAATGACATAGGTACTTCTTTGTGTCAGGCAACTTTCACTGGTGGTCTGAACAGTGGTATAACCCCCACGTTATGTACTGTTAGGTGTTGTGGGAGCTCTACCTCATTCATCTAACCACTCAGATTTTGCAGTCATTGCTTTAGAAAACACAAAGCCCATGCAGGCCAGTATGTCCACATAGAGCAGCACAGTGCAATGCGGAAACGCTGGGTCCATTTAATGCAAAACTTCAAGCATGCTTGAAGTGCGAGAAGCTTTTGGGGCAAGGCCATGCTGTGGTACACTGAAGTACACCCTGGCTGGGTCCTGAACCTGCGTAAAGGAAAGCTGGCTGCTCACAGATCCCTTATGAAAATGGGTGTCTTTGCCATGGGTGTCTGTGAGCCAAGGGGAGCCATTCTGCACACCATCACATTTATTAGATGGGCAGCTGGATTCAAGAAGGGAAACTACAGGTATTTAGGACATGGCATGGACTTGCAGGCTTACACCAGGGCTGTGTAATGAACCAAGGCCAGACATACTATTTAAGCCATTTGTGAAATCTGCAGATGGAAACTTCAAACAAAAGCAAATACAGTAAAAAGCTGTCATGAGAAACTTCCACAATGTCCAGCAAAATGAAAACGTGCCTTTCATGTTACATCCATGAATTATTTAGTTGATAAAACAAACAAGTGTTTCTGAAAGTCAGCTACCGAAGTACAGCACAAACCTGCAATCATTACACAAGACAAGTAGTCTCACTGACTTCCCTGTGACCAATTTATATGACCAGAAGCCACTCTTTTACACAGAAGACAGTTCAATAGCATACTGATAAACCATTATACCATCAGAATGGTCCCTTATTTTGACTATCATATTTTCTGTGTATGTATTAATTTGGTATACATTTCACATTCTGTTTAAAGTTGTTTTACAAAAATTATGGACGGTAATATTTTAATGTGTTCTGCCTCACAGCAGATCTTTGTGTCTTTGACACTGAGTGCATTAAAATACATTTTCCTGGGAGAAACAAAGGGAGAATTGTGAATCATTCATGGCTTGTGACTTTCTTTGCTTTTCTACCTTTTCTGCTCTTATCCCTGTCACCTTGAGACTATTTCAAAGAATCATAGAATCACTTAGGTTGGAAAAGAACTTTAAGATCTCTGAGTCCAACTGTAAACCTGACACTGCCAAGTTCACCGCTAAACTATGTCCCTAAGCACCACATCTACATGTCTTTTAAATACCTCCGGGGATGGGGACTCCACCTCTTCCCTGGGCAGCCTGTTCCAATGCTTGACAACCCTTTCAGTGAAGAAATTTTTCCTAATGAAAAGTGAAGACATTTTTCCTAATATCCAATCTAAACCTCCTCTGGAGCAACTTGAGGCCATTTCCTCTTGTCCTATCACTTGTTACTTGGGTGAAGAGACCGACACCCACCTCACTACAACCTCCTTTCAGGCAGTTGTAGAGAGCGATAAGGTCTCCCCTCAGCCTCCTTTTCTCCAGGCTAAACAACCCCAGTTCCTTCAGCCACTCCTCAGAGGACTTGTTCTCTACAACCTTAACCTTCTTCCTTTCTCCTCTTTGGGCACATTTATTGTGTCAATGAGCTGTTCTCAGGTTGTCACCTAGAAGGCAGGTAGCACAATAGCCAGACCTCATTCTTGCCTTGAACTTAATATCATAGAATATCACCCTGGCTTTACATCCTGGCAAATGACTCAGGGGCAGGTGTGTTTGGCTCCAGGACGGAGCAAATGCTATGCAGCTGCTCCTGGTTTATAAACATCCCCTTTCCCCTGCCTTCAACCAGAGCACAAATACTTGTTTGATTCTTTGTCATCCCACACCATCTCCCCAATGGGCAGCTTTCCTCAGATCAAAGCCTCGTTAAATCAATGCTTTCTTGTCCCTTGCTTCTGCACTCTCTGTCAGATCTCAGAGAAAATGTTGGTCCTGTCTGTAGCCTGATGTTGAGGGTAGGTCACTTAGGGCCTCATTTTAAATAACATCAGGTCCTGCCCTGCTGAACTTCTGTTCTTAGCAGCAGCATGAACTGCTACAGCAAGGAAATCGGAAGAACATCTTGAGCCAAGGAGCTATAAGGGAGAGCATAGGTGTAGCTCACACCAGGCCATTTAGTTCAGAGCCGCTCAGGAAGGGCGGATATTTTTGAGACATTTGCACAGGACCACCAAGGTCCTTTATAAGCAAGTATGAAGACAAATGACCTACATTTGTGCCCCATTCAGAGCCCTGTGGCTTCTAGATGAAAAGATGTGGATGAACAGTTGGAGTGAGCCTATGCTGCAGCAGCATCAACATTTCTAAATAGCTCCATGGGCTAGGGGCAGTTTGAATGCAAATCAGAACAGCCTGAACGCAGCCTTAACTTACAGCAATCCAGCCAAGCAGTGGAAAAATGGAAAGAGAAATCCAAGGAAAGTGCTGGTGATAATCCTTGGGACTGAAAGATTTGGGTCAAACTCCAAACTACTAAACTGGGCAGAATCTAGTTCATTTTGGTTAGTATGACAGGCCTCTACTTCCTCCTGTGTATCTTAGTGCTTTTTGGTAAACTAGGATAAAAGACATAGGATGCAAGATTAAAACAGACACCTGTAAAGGGTCCTTGAAAGACACGAGGGATGAATAATGCTGGAGAGGATTCTGAGAGCTAAAATGGATGACGGGAGATAAATTAAGATGGAAGGTGGGGAAGGATGCTTGCTTTGTGACTTGAATGTCTTGTGAAAGTCAAAAGGAAAAAATGAAAATGGAGAAGGAAGAGGAAGTAAGGTAGAATGGAGCCTTGAAGTAACATCTTTCAGAGCGGGTACGGATTGCTATGCATAATGCATCACTGATTACAAAGATGTTAGTGCAGCCATGTATCTCATCTCGGCATGTCGATTGGAATTTAAAAGGAAATAAGAAATGTGATAATATGTTTATTTCTATCAAAACCCACGTGTATTCCTGCTGTTTCCAGTGAGACTTTTCTTTCCTAGAGATCAGTTCCTTCTCTTTATGTAGCAGTGAAGCCATAAACCTGTTCCTGTGAACTGGCAATCTGTTTCCATGGAAATGAATGGGATGTCACAAATGTAACGCTATGACTTCATTTCCAGATCGAGTACAAGAAGATAGGCAGCAAAGGAAAGATCTCAGGTTATTTCAGGCTCTTATGGCTGCCCACTGTAAATCTCATCTGTCTGGGCAGACAATGGGGAGGAGGGAGAGGGTTGAACTGGACTGAGTCATCCTTGGGGTTGCTTGGGAGGGAGATGATGGTTGTGATGATGATTGTTCCCTGGGGGATGGCTCCTCTTGTGAAATAAAGGCAATTGGCTTGTTATTATTTGTGTCTTAGTTGGGTGGTGTTTTCAATTTGTTGCAAGAACTATGTACTCTCATATTACAGTGTACTAGAAAAAAAAGTGAATAAATTGTGGCAAGAAAATTAAGAGGCTAAATGGAAGAAAAATTTCTTTTTTATGACACTAGAATATTTTTGTTACTTTATCTCTATATATACCAGTCTTTCAAGCTGTAAATCATGAAGAAAAGCTCATCCCATTTCACACTATCGACTAGCGCAGAGGGCTGAGCCTTCCTTTGAAAAGCAGTGAGTAACTGGTTTACTAACAAATCCAGGTTTTTTACAGGCCATTTTTGTTCAGTTGCGCCTTCTCTCCTTTCTTATTAGACTGTCTCTGATCTGGCACTTACATTTGAAGCCAAGAAGAAATTCCACAGTTCCTCTACTCCTTCTGCTCCAGTGTCCTGTTTATCAGTTGTGTTTACACAACACATTGGACCATGTTTGCCCTGGCAGTTCTTTTGAAAGTCAGAGGCAAGGGTTATTCAATAACTAAAAAGCTTTCTTAAAACCAAAGAATATTTATTTTGAGAAAATCTTCCTCCTGAAGTCTGCCAGATTTTTTTTTTTTTTTTTTTACATCTTTGAATCCCCAGGCATTTTCCTGTCCTGGCATTGTCTTTTAACAACTGTTGAGTGTTTGCTGAGAGGTGGCTTATCTCAGCCCCTTCTTCCCTTTCTGCTTGTTTCTTTCTCTCTTCACATTTCCAGGTAAACTAAGCCAATGCAGTGGTACAGTGAGCATGGTGAGAACTAGGTCAACACACAGTATTTGTAAACCATTACAGAGCACTTCTAATTTTGTCACAGACATGGGAAAGGCTTGATGTTTACCTTCTTCCTCTGTAACTTGTCAAAAGGCCAGCTGGAATATTAAGCTGTGACACTACAAAATAAGTCTTCTGAATGTTGTCTTGTACCAGGTCGGCAAGGCAACAGAGCAAGGCAGTGTGCTTACTTATGCAGCCACACCCTGTCTCAATAGATAAGGATAAAACTGTGACCTCTTCCTTGATGACTTTTTCCCTCAGATCTTTGAGAATAACCAGATCTTTCAAAAAATTTAGTAGCTGAGTATTTTGTCCATTGGCAAGGAGAAGGAGCTCTTTGACACGTCTGTTTTTTTATTTCTGTGACTAAAAGAAACCATGAAGCTGATCAGATGTTTGGCTTTGCCAGTGTGGTACTGCAGTGTGGAAAGGCTTTGAAGTACAAATCAATCAGGCAGCAGGTATCAAGTTCTGGAAATGCCAGTGCTTACCTGGACAGAAATCTAGTTACTCCCTGACAAAGATGCATTCAACCTTTCTGATCTTCTTGATGAGAATTACATTTCAGTGGAGTCATTGTTGCTGTAGGTTGTTGGAAGTGAACTTACAACATTAATTATCTTCAGTGAAGAAGTATTATAATGCTATCATTTGCTAAAAATAAACTAATAATAGGAAAGAGATTTCCCTTTGCTTTTGTGGCTGTCTGCAGCATAAGTTCATTTGACCTGGTGACAATTAATTGCATCTTAATTGGCTCAAGATTAAGGTTTTTCTGCCTATGTATAACTGTTTCAGATGTATACAGGATGCCAGCAAAAAGAAACAGCAAAACTAACAGGTCTTCTGAATAGAAATAGATATTTCAGACTCCCGGGTGATTACTTACACCCATGGTGAGCCAGGTATTATTCAGAAATAAGAAAGTAACTGAAGGATCACAAACATTACTGAGGAGATACTAGAACTTCATGAAAACATTTGAAGAAGCCCTTGAGGAGTAGTTTGAGATACAAGATTGAATTCCAGAGTGTTATTCCCAGACAGTCCTACTGCCACACAAGCACTATACACTTAATTCCAGCACGTCAGTATAGATCAGAAGGTGTCCTTCCCTTCTGGCACCCTAGTCGTTTGAAGCCCTTGTGTCTCTTAAAAGCCTATATCACATTTAATAACAATTAGAGCTGGCACTGCCAAATATGCAGGCACATCTATACCCTAGCCCTTCAAAAGGGACAGGAACTGGATGGATAAAGATCATTAGAGACGAGTGCAGCCGTACTCCCTGAACATCCATTCAGTCAACAAATTAAAACCAAAAACATGGCAGTGTCCAAGCACTCCTATTTTGTATGCATGTATCACACGCAGCAATGTCTCGGTCTTCCTGATCACTGACTCCTACTTCTGTCTTTTTTTCCTGAATCACCAATTTGCTTGCAGGCCCCATTTTCCTTCTTTTGGGTTACTTTGTTACTTTTTGACAGGGGAAAATGTCTGCTGTCACACTGCATTTGTGATTGAAACTCCTGGCTTGAAAACTGATGAGCCGCTTTCCTTGCATAATTTCCCTCCTAAGGTCTGTGCTGTAAATAGAAGGAAAAAAATAGCAATCTATGCTCCATGGTCATGGGAGCCATTATTTTTCTTTAGTTTTGCAGAATATCTGCAGATAAACACCAGGAAATCTTTTTCTATGTAATCATTTAAAATTACGTCAATTTAACTATGACAGCATTGCAATGTTTTGTTAACTGCCAGCTGCAATTAAACATTGTACATCTTTTTATTATTCGGATTTCTGGTGTTGCAACAATGTATGGAACCTATCCAAATTTAGAGAGTACTCCATCTTACAAGACAGTTACGGATCATCTTAGCCTGCCTGGGATCAATTTTAAATTTGAGTCCACCCCATGGTGAATTTTAATGCTGACATAAGTCTTAGAACGTTCTGACTGCAATTCACTCTCTAATTACTTCTTTCTCTTCATTTTTTTTATTCTCTTTAGTCTGTGGAAGCATCTCTCATTCCTTAATTTAGTGCTTAACTTGCAGGTTGATGTAATGCTTTTTGCAGCCTAGGAGTATCCTACCAAATTCTCCAGGCTTCATTTCCATAAACACAACTGATGTGGTCGGTGGCAACTGAAGCTTGCTTTGCATGTGAAAAAGGGCTTAATCACTCATCAAAGAACCCCCCCAAACCAGAATAAAATGTGAAAGAACATAGTAAAAAATCATTGCTGTATAAATACACCAAAACAACTACCTCTTAAGAGCTAAGTTAAGATTAAAAAAAAGCTTCTGGATCAGTTTTTGGTCTTTTACATTACTTAGAAAACAGACAATATCCTTAGCAATAACTTATTAGGTAAACTATTCTACAGCCTGGCACAGATGTCTCTACTTGATGCAGTGATGGCCCAGATCCTCCAATGTGTGCACACTTGTCCTTTTTCCACTGAAACTAAAGGTAGATCTCTGGGCAACAGAATGATGTGAATAGGCTACCCATCATCTGACTGAAAAAGTGACTATAAAATTACCCAGCCACTACACAGGATTAAAAAAAGAATTAATGGGAATTGAGTAAGAGAAGAAGGGCATCATCAGACTGCCATCAGGTTGGGCACATGATGTGAACACAAAAGGTAGGAGGCTATTCGCTATTGATGACCTTCTAATGTAGTGGAAAGAGAGGGGGTTCATAGAGCGAGTCAGAGTAGACTCATGACTTTGCAGCTCTAAATGTGTCTCAGGGCAAACCAGAAATAGATATCTTGACCAAATTAGGTGCCAAATTCATACTGGCCAGAGAGATTTAAATTCTGCTTTTGGAGCCTAGACTGTGTTCATTTGGCGTCTAACAACTTCACCAGTGAAAGATATAAATCTCTTCACAATCTTGAAAAGACAATTTATCAGCTTTTTCATTTAAATAATCCTAGAGAACTGTCAGACTAACTCTCCTGGAAGTTTTGAATTAATAAGAGTTGAGATAACAAATAAAACTTCTCTGAGTTATTTATTCTAACCTTAAACAAAGAAACAAAAGTCAACAGCCAGGAGATTTCCCAAAGTGTTGTTGTTGCCACATATGCAACCACAGCAAATCCTGACTGCCTGCAGGTTTGAGTGATTAAATGTTTGTTTCCTCTCTCTCTCTCTCTTTCTTTTTTCTTTCTTTCATTTTTTTTTCCCGGAGTTTTGCTGCACAGTAAGTTCTTGGAGGCAGTAAGCAACCAATGTTGATAGGAATCACCAGCTGTGCGAACAGTTTTAGGCTGAAACTCAGGACACCAGGGTTTTCTTTTAATTTCATATTTTACAGCATTTAATTCTGTGTTCAGGGCATCATACAATAGTCTTTCTCTACCTTGGACAATGGAGAACTGGCTGTAAAGCAAAGATCTTCTGCATTACAAAGGAATAATTTCAGATAACTCTTTGTTTTTCTAGATCTGACTCCATGTTAATAAATTACCTTAAATTTGCATTCTGGGTGAAGAGCTCAGCAGCTCTATCTGCTCTGTGATTTAAAGATCTGATCCAAAAGTAGCCAGGATGACTCTGTTGTTGTTGCTCATGATTAAGCGGCTGCTCTTAGAAAGTAATCTCACTTTGACTTGAATATGTTAGAGTCAGCCTGCAATGACAGCAGAATGCCTTCCAGGGAAACTGCAGAGCCTTTATTGATCTAGAAGCAGAAACAATCTAGCAGGTCATTTCCTGCTAGCACTGCTTTCTTCCTCACAGCTAGTGGTAATAGACAGGAGAGAATCTCTTTGCAAGATCATTTCCCCTGATTATTGCTGGCTCCTCTGCTGGCATCACTTGCATCCCCCTCCTCATCCTTCTGGCTCCTTTTAAGAGATGCCACTGGATGCCTCTTTAAAAGCCAAAAGCGTGAGGAAGAAAGGCAAGAATCACTTCAATTGTTCTGGAGTTTGTAGACTATATAGGAGGAATAGGCCAGAAAGCAGATTTCGTGATCCAATAGCCACACTACTAATGCTCTTCAATCTATGCCTAGCCAAGAGGTTTTAGATACTGTTAGGAAAGCATAAGGCCCCTACTGATTTTTTGGAGCAGTTCCGGTGTTTCTACACCTCCTTCCCTACACCCTTTGTCGTGGGAGATTAGTGGCACTTCTGTGAGCCCTCATGACTTCCTTAAAGGCTGGTGGGGATGAGGGAAACCATCGCAGGAGACCCAGGAGTAATCAGGAGTGTAAATGCAGCTCTAGACTGAAGCTGAAGGCACTGAAATCAACACAACCTAAGGGACCCAGGGAGGCCTAACCACCACACATGGTCTTGAAAATCTTTCTGGTTTCAGATATTCAGGTGTTCAGTTATTTCTTTAGACCTTGTTATTCTCAAAAGAGGAGTAAAAAGCTGCAAACATTGCCAGTTCCAAACACATATAACTGTGAGGCAAATGCTTTACTTGTCTTTTTTACTTGCTTTCCAGTTTTATGACTTTAATGATTCAAGCAGTGTTGAGCTTGAATTTCTCTTTAGAAGGGCAGACTAGAAACATTTGGTTTTAAAAGAAAGCGGAGAGCCTCTTGAATACATGACTGAAGAAGCTGAGATCTGATTGACAGGACTCGCTGTGGAAGGCCTTGCTGCGAACCCGTGGTGGCCAGCCACTGGAGGTGACAGGAAGAGGCCAGCTCAGCTCAGCTCAGCTTTCCCTTCCGCCAAAGGGGACCATCATTAACAAGGGCTAAAATTTGAAAAGGCAATGTACCACTTTTCCCAAAATGAAACTTCTGAGGACCAAGTTTTCTGACAAGGCCATTGCATAAGGACCGTGTAAAGACTGTTCTGAACGGCTGAAATCATCATTCCAGCACTCCATCTGAACATCTGCAGAGAGGATTTGCTGCAACAGCAGCAAACAAAAGGCAGCCGGGGGTGGCCTGCTTGCCTTGGTGAGAGACACTCGGGGAGTGAGTGTCTGTGGGGAGGCGTAATTCCGAACCTCCCAAATCCGCGCCATGAACACCTTGTCTGCTCAGCCTCTGGCTCATGGCTGTGGCTCTCAGGGGGCTTCTCGCAGTGTGTGCTAGCTCTCCAGCCCACTCAAAATGGGTTAGGTCATGGCAATCCAAGCTTCAGGGGGCAGATGGTCTACATAATAAAAAACACTGTCGGTCTTACTGGCAGTCTCAGTGGAGATCCCAAAGAAGACCAGGGACAGAAAGTGATTATCGTAGGATGCTGCTCATCACGTGCCAGAGCAGCCTCGGTGGTGCTGAACGTTTCCTACAGCAACGTTCAGGGGAGGAGGTTTGCAAAACAGTCTGCAGAGCTGCTGAATCCCACTGGGTTTCCAAGGACCAGGAGGGCTACAGTTCCCTTCCAGCTTCAGAAAGGGCTTGAACCTCTGTTCTGTATTTGCTTTTATTTCTCATGGATGCCAATGACAAATTTACAGGAGCTCTTTGTGGGATGGGAAATAAGAATCTGGTCCTCTGTGGCAAAACAGTCGTCTTCACAGAAATAAAAGAGTTCTCTCAAAGCTGCAAAAACATCAGGGAGAAAAAACATTAACATCACAAATACTGAAAAATTCAGGCACTGATTTTATCTGTGAT
Organism: Astur gentilis; assembly: GCF_929443795.1. NCBI lineage: Eukaryota > Metazoa > Chordata > Aves > Accipitriformes > Accipitridae > Astur > Astur gentilis. The sequence goes on from NC_064881.1 coordinate 13,293,965, forward strand.
ACCTGTGAAATCTTCTTGCTTTTAATACAGTCACACAACTACAATTGATTGGGAATATCCATCCTGTTGACAGGGAACAGAATAATTTGCATTACTGAAATCTACTCTGCCAGAGCTGTCAGAAGTCAAAGAAAGCAACACCTTGCTTTTCATCAATACTATGTACAAATGTTACAACAGTACTTAAGGATGACAATAAAATTGAACCCTCACAGTGCTTGCTCCCACCAGACAACTCTGAAGACACAGCCCCTGCTGTAACAGCGTATATGGTAAACACTCACACATAAGGTTTATGTAAAGTTTCTTGCTTTTCACAGTAGTTGCATTTTGTGCTGTTTCTTGTGGTACAGAAATAGTACGTATCCTGGATGCACACACCTGAAAAGTAACTGCTAAATTTGCAGAATAAATTCTTAATAACTCTTTCCAAGCATATTTGCCAAGTACAAATTTGTTTATATTTTAAGGCAGGGATTTAGGTTTTTGCAAGAAGACTAATCCAAACAAATGTTTGCCCAACATGTGTTTTCATCAAAGTATTATTATTATTATTAATATTATTATTATTATTAAATAAAAAGACCCTTTAGTCTGTGTTATTATTTGAAAGCCTATAGGATCATGGATATCCAACATACACTGAAGTGTTCTTTAATGCACTTAGCACAGTGCAAACCATTGGAGATAAACAAGAATGGACAACGGAAGTTTTGATCACCTTTGCTGACTAAGTACATGCTAGTTTAGTGTGTCTGTATCTCCTTTAGTGTGCTAGAGTAAAATAAAAATGACACATTCTGTGGCACAAATAACTTCTTGTTTGTAATATGTCTTCATGTTCTCATATTTACTTTGTGTAAACATCTGCCACAGCTGAGCAACCATGAAACACAGAAGGTATGGATTTGCTGAAGACATTTATTGCAGTATGATACCAATGAAGTTTTAAATAACATAACAAGTGTTATAAAACAAGCAAGAAACTGGAGAAAAAAAGGAAAACCCTCAAAAAAACCCCCCATATTTTTAATTTCTCCAACTCTATTAAATAGATTGATTTAAATCTACCAGGTCAAAACCTTCAGGAAATGGATGTGCCCAGAACTAATGTATAAACCACAGTCACTCCAAAAAAGCTAAAAGCCTGTCTCACTGGAACTAAATTTTTTGTATGAGTTGATGTCAACTTTGCAAGTAATAATAGCTAAATTGTTTTAAAACTCAAAACATTATGGTTTTTATTTCTGAAGGTTTTGCTTGGAATATTGCCCAAATGTAATTTTTAAACCCAAAGTGAAACAAAATGCTTCAATTCCAAACATTTCAGCACATGAGTAATTAAAAAGCATGCCCAGGATTCATACAGCTCTTAAAGCAAGATGATTTAAAGATGTGTAGAGATTTTCAATAGTCTTTGGAAAAAAACAAAACCCACAAGCTCCAGATCCTGTAGTGCAGCTTGACCATGATGAGAAACATGACCTGAACATGTAGATCCAGATTTGATAAGAAAGAAGGAAATTGCTCTCCTTGTTCTGTATCAAATAGCTGTGACTTCATTGCCTCTCCGGAGGACAGGAAAAAAACAGCTAGGTGGAGCAGAGGCAAGTAGCATGGATTATGAGGCACTTGGGGTGTAAGAGCAATGTAGTGTGCTACTCCAAGAGTTAAAGCTGTTTGTTTTGCATCTCATTGACCAGCCTTGCAGGTCTGTCTATAACAAGCGCCTTGGGCTTGGGGAGGGCTCCTTAGTGCATCCCTGAATGACTAGGGGTATTCCAGAGGCAGAGAAATCCTATCACACCATGCTAAAATTTTGTAGGAAAAACTTGATCAAACAAGGTTATTATGGGCCTGCCTCTGCTGTCTATGAAGTTAAAGCCCTATTGACATCAGTGGAGAGAGGATCAAATATTCTGTATTCTCTACAGACTGAAGAGCTCCCAACAAAGAGTTTCGTGGTGCTGTAGCTAAGCAGCAGGAAATTTGCATTTTGTCATAGATGCCTGAGGGTTCAAGATTCTGCTGTTATCATGTTTAATTTAGCACTTGCAACAGAAAAACAGATAGAGCTACACAGTATCTCTGCAAAAATAAATAACTTCTTCAGTGCCAAGCCTTGAGCTCACTTTATAATATTTCCTCAGAAACTGAGATGGTTATCAACAACCGCAGTGATTATCAACTCAAGGAATTATAACAATCATGCGGTGGTGTGAACTCTATTGTGCTGTGCAGTTTCCCTTAGGCCTGTAGGACTAACCTTTTCTCGGCTTTGGACCCTGGAGTGAGGAAAATTACTATCTGATGGATAGCCTATTATTCTCACAAATGCCATTACAGGGCCTGCACTGTCTCTTATGTCCATAGTCTATGCCTGCAGGGCAAATGTCACACTGGAGGTTTAGAGGATTTGCAGCAAACATTCATTCCAGACTGAATGGACCTTATATTGTAATCCACTGAAAGATGGCCTTGGTGAATCAAAGATGCAATTTGGGGGAAAAATTGTGCCCCACTTTTTTATAATGATCATAATTTATCTTCAGTTACAATGGCACCTTAGAAATTTTCCTCATTAATATTAGGGGCATGATGAAATTGTTGGCTGTTATTTTTATTAGCAAGACTGGAGTGTGTGAGACTGCACAGTGCAAAGTACTGTGCTGTAAAGACAAGCCAGGCAAAGGTGATGTTATTGGTACTATCACTTCTGTGTATCCTTTGGAGAACTCAGGCATGCACTGATTATGGAAATCGAGGACCGAGCTAGGAACTGATTCGAAGTCTCCGGTATTGCAAGCCAATACATCAAAGGAGACCAACTTCTGCTATCAGTGCTTCTGTGACAAATGTCGTAGTTCGGGTGGAAACATGACAGAGAAAATGCAAGCAAGCAACATTTTATTTAATCAAATTGACAATATAATCTGTTATCTATCCATTATTAAATTAGGGCTTTTTTAGGTTTTTAGCATCTGTTTTGGATTATTTATGTCATTTTCATTCACATATTTCAAAACAGCTTCTGTTCAAAACATAAGGGGTTAAATTGAGCCTTTAGACTGTATACCACCAGGTATTTTTTATTCCTCTCAATTTTATGTGTGCGTACTCTCCCTCACCTACATTCAGTTTCGAGATGCTGATCACAGGATGCCCTTTTCTCTTGTGTGGCTTTATACTTCTTATAACTCCCTTTGTGATCAAGTGGAAAAAAGGCTTACATGATATAAAAATCCATAATGTGCACTTCCTAATGCACCAGTTGGTGCTCTTGGAGATGCAAGAGGAACACCCTTGGACAGTAACTTAAGGGCAAAATACTTCCCAAAATGTTAAGAGTTTGACACTGTTCCTTTTTACCATTTAACCGGGTACAAGACAAATGATTTGTTTTTCACTGTATAAATCTTCAGTTCAGTCGAGCTGAAAGTCTGTATGTTTCTGTTCAAAGCATACTTTGAAAATGTTACCTAAGCCATGCACCACCTGACTGGAACTCAATCACAATTTTTTTATTTGTGAGAACCGCCAACATCCTCAGTCCTCCACACAGCACAATCTATTCTTGGCCATAGGGTTTCATTCCACAGCATCCTGCAGTTGCAGCCCCACAGTGCAGGGAATCACATTTCTGCTGCTTCCAATTCAAATAAAGACAAAATCCAGCAGACAGCTGGATGAAAAGAAAAATCTGACTTTTAAAGAACTTGAAAATCTCTGTTTAAAATCTTAACTCACTCTTCTTTCTTTCTATGATTATACGGTACTCAACAAATGTAATTTTCCTGAATATTCTTATTTGCCTTGTGAAATCCATGATGCAGGTACTGTCAGACACAGAGATCCTGGCAGCCACATAGCAGGATTAGTGGATCAGAGTGAGCAGAAGTTTGAATCCTTCCTTTTCCTGTAAAGCATGGACCTCCAACATTTATCCAGGCCTCTGACCCATCCTAGGTTCGGAATAATTCTCTTATTACTTCTGCAGGAATACAGCACATGGAGACTGAGGAAACCTTTGAAGTGCTTTTCCACCCAATAAAGCAAGTCTCAAAATATAAGAGAAAGAAAACTCAGGACTGGTGATGGATTGTTTGGATGGTGCTTTCCCAGGGGAGGTGCAGAAAAGACTGGACCGTGACTTCCCTCATGCAGCCTACAAAGCGTGTGTATGGCCTCTGTCTCCTTTACGGCCTGTCTCTTGTGAAGGAATCAACGCTTGTAAAGGAAATCCCACCATTTTCCCTTATCTCTGAGGTTTCCAGTTCTCCTTACAGACATTTATCATCTGCAGTTAATGCAGTGAAACCAATGCCTATGCAAATGACACCTTTGAGAGTGGGAAGAGTGGTGGAAGAGCTCTACTTGTGGCATGATGCGTGTAAGACAGAGCTGGGAGCCAATGCTTAACAGCTGGGACTCTGATACATTGCAAAATGTTAAGTGTCCAGCTTCAGCATTTCCACTCCAATTTTTTCACTATGAAAGCAACAATAATAGAAATTACTAACAAGGCAAAATCTGATGTTCCAGGGTGGAAAATTGGCCATCTGTATGAAGTACTGTCCTCCTTCTACAAGTCAAGTCATCCTCACCTGCCACATTACTCTCCAGCTTTGAGAAAAAAAATGCTCTACAGAGCAGTCTTTACTAAACAATCCTAGTTCCACTGAAGAAGAGGGTGGGAAAGATGTGCTTGATTTCACTGGTAAATGAGCCTTATATTTTTTCTTAGCATTCCACTCATTCAGTGAACCACCACTTCATCCACAGTTCAGGACCAATGAGCTGTAGGGCTATAATTCATATCATAGAATCACGGAATGGTTGAGGTTGGATGGGACCTCTGGAGGGCATCTGGTCCAAGCCCCCTGATCCAGCAGGGCCACCTAGAGCCAGCTGCCCAGGACCATGTCCCAGTTGTCTTTTTAATATCTCCAAGGATGAAGACTCCACAACATCTCCGAGCAACCTGTTCCAGTCCTTGGTCAACCTCACAGTCAAAAAGTGTTTCCTGACGTTCAGAGGGAACCTCCCGTGTCTCAGTTTGTGCCCATTGCCTGTGGTCCTGTCACTGGGCACCACAGAAAAGAGCTTGGCTCTGTCCTCTTTTCATTCCCACTTCAGTTATTTATACACATTGATAAGATCTTCCTTGAGCCTTGTCTTCTCCAGGGTGAACAGTCCCAGCTCTCTCAGACTTTCCTCACAGGAGAGATGCTCCAGTCCCTTCATCATCTTTGTGGCCCTTTGTTGGACTCTCTACAGCAGCTCTGTATCTCTCTTATACTGGGGTGCCCAGCACTGGACACACTTCTAACAGTATACCTAATAAATTTTAATATCAAATAATTAGAAATTTGAATTTGTCATGTTTTCCTTGCTGTTTCATCATTATTTCTGTACATACTTTATATTCTCTGATCTATTATCAGATTTCATGACATTTTCTCAAGAAAGAGTTAGGATTATGGCCATTAACTGTTATTTTTTAGTGATTATTATCTGAACAAATGTAGATATCTTATCTTCTGAGAGGCTGAATTTGTATGCAGGCCAGATCAAATCTGTGTTACTTGTATCCCTGTCAACTTATATGAATTTCTTAATTTCTATTAAAGCCTACAGCCTCTTTCATTGCCACAGTTCTTCGTTGGGTTTGCATCTAGAACACCACAGGGAACACCCTCTGAATTATGTATCTATCAGGCTTTCTGGGTCAAATAAGAGCAAGGAAGATACAAAAGAACAGCATGCACTGAAGGAATACTCTAATTGCATAAAGGTTGCTTAATTTTGTAGAGTTCACCATATCTTTGAAAGTGCTTTCTTTTCTATTCATTTTAAAAAGAAGAAATATTTGATCTCATTTTCCCTGCAGAAACAATCATTTTCAACACTTTTTATTCCACACATGGTATAATCCACCCCAGGTTATACCCAAGCTTCATGCTGGAAGATGGTCAAATAAAGATTGTTTAAAACACAGCTCTCCTTTGGTTTTGCTGACTGTGATCCCACCTCCCATTTCCTCTCTTGGAACGAGCTTCTATGCACAAATCTTTCCCATGGCCCCTAATAAGGAGAAGGTAGGACATGGCACTTTATTTCTTTCTCCTGCTCCCATTGACGTCTTGCCACACACCCAGAGATACACCTAGGAGAACTGGAACCCAGTAAGTCAACTAGAGGGGTAGGGGAGAAAGCAAGAACTCCTTTTGGCTCTTGTGGGCCTTTTGACATTATGCATTTGCAAGACATTATGCAGTTCCAGCTTTTTCCCCCCTGCAGACGACTCACAACTACTGTAACGTGGGAAGAGAGAGACACAGGGAGTTGTGGAGGCCCTCCTATCTGTCTCCTTTTGAAGCTTTTCATATGGATGGACCTATATTTCTGCAGACCTTCCATAATCTTCATGGTAAAATTTAAAGACCCACCCAGAAAAGGGTCTCATTACGCCTGGTGCAGAGTAGGAGGCATTGTCCTCAAGACGTTCCTCTGATACACACTGTAATTTGGGACATAGTTCATGCTTCATTTCCTATGAAAGTAGTCCTTGCTTTTCCACAGGAAGGACAGAAAATTAAATCGGTAACTTTTCTGCAGACATGTACCCATTAAAGCCCATCCCATAGGACTGGATCATTTGGAGTCATATCATTTAAGTAAACACAATAAAGTAAAACCAACAGATGTGTTTATTATCATGTTTTCCACTGACGCAGAACATGAGAAAAGCTTCTAAAGCGGTTGGAAAAGAATCTATAAGGGGATGAACTAGAAAAAAACCCAGAAGGGTGGAAATTGTGTAAATCCAAAACTTTTTATTATTAGAGTAATTGTGTACTTACTCAGGTGCAAGCTCAGCTCTGGGTGGTCCCTGGGAAACAACTGGACACCTTTTCATTCTTGCTCCCACGCTTGATGCAGTGAAGCTCGCCAAAGATTGTTGCATGCAGCATCCCTGCAATCCTAATGTCTTTGTTCTGCTCCCCAGAGGCTCTGCTGAGCTGCTACAACCTCTTTGCTGTTGGCAGCCCAAGAAGCATGAAGACTCTTACTGAGCAGGGAAAATAGGGGGTGGATAACCCTCAAATAACAGAGCTGAAGTGAGGAACCAGAACTGCATGCCAGAGGAAAAAAAGGGTAAGTAAGGACAAGACTGAAAGAAAAAAGGAAAAATAGGTTGGTCTCCATTGCCAACAGAAGGGACATAAAGGGTTACTAGAGAGATTTTGGCTATGTATCCTGGTGATTTTAGAACCTTTTGTTCAGTTAATTGGCAAAGTAAATCCAAGCATAACAGGATTGAAATTCTCCTTCTTAGAAGGGACATTTCTCATAGTGAAAAAATAAATTGGGGAGCCAAAACTTGTGAAACAATCAGCTTTTCTTCAGGTTAAAACAGTCAGCCTTTAACTCTTACCAAAGCTTGAATATATAAACAGGGAACACTACAACCTCCATCTTGGTTGCTTAGAGTAAGAAATTAAAAACTGGCTTTTCTTTAATCTGAACAAATTCTCTAGCTTACTGAAGACTGCTACTTTTTGGAAAAGATCTGTCAAAAAAACCCACTGTTCCAGTAACAAGCCATCATCTAATTCTACACTGCAACCTTACCTCTCATTCTGATTCTGGTTTTGCAGGGTTACATCAATAGGACAATTCTCAGGTTTGTTGAGCAGCCTCAGGAACAGAAAGGGTGACAGTCCAAGGAATTGCTCAGCAAAACACCAGTAATGCTGGGATTAGGTCACTTTTATAAGGGACACAAGCTCACTTCCCTTAAAGATGAGAAAGGATTTGAATTGGGTCTTGCACACCCTGGGTCAGCAGACAGTAAAATCAGCACAACCTTAATGGCTATACAGCTAGCTTCTCCCTCACCCAATCTTTTCCTAGCTAAAGCTACATGGGGAAACAGGGTGAATTCCCAATACTGAAGTTTTCACTGGGATTAATTACCTCATTTACCCCCATACCCACCATCTTCTTCCTAATTACTGTTTTCTAAACATCATCATTTAGTTCATGTTCATGAAATTAATTATATAAGCACATCCAGAGTTCATTTAGTAATCTCATGTCCTTTGCAAATTCTAGTAAACTTTGCATTTTCAGGCACACACTGTACAAGCTTTCCCCTAGCGACTAAGAAATACAGACACGCCAATAGACAGTCAGTGTTTGAATTCAGATTGCTATATATCAACATCAAGATCAGAGCAGAAAGGTTGGTTTCAGCTCCCCCCCTCAACTCATCTGCTTTGTTTGGACCTCATTTTCCTTGTCCTGGATCTGCAGAGCAGCTGTCAAGGCTGTTATCTGCTATCCATACTCCAGGCAGCCGCTCCCCCAGCAACATCTCTCAGCCAGTACCAGGCGAGAGCTGTCCACAGGTTCCTCTGGACCTGGTAACATCTGGAGAGCTCAAATTATTGCCATATGCTGGGGGAGCCCTCCCTGGAAGGCCAGAGAAAGGCCTGAGCTGTGTTTGCAGCATGTGAAGTATCTCAAATGGTATCTGAGACCAGTTCTTCGGGGAGGGAGAGCATAAAAATACCGTAGACGTGGAGCAAGAACGTGTTCTTCCAAATGCTGCACTATACCCAGGTCTAGAGCAGCTGCCCCTGAGGGCTATGGTAATGCATCAGTAAGATATATTGTTCAAAGTTAATCATTAGCACTGTAAAACTTTTTTTTTCTCCTGCAGTAGGTTTTCTCATTGTCTGCTGGTTTTCTGCTGAATTATTGGATTACAAGCAAATAAGCTACATGTCTTTTAAAGGCTTTTGGTAGAAATGGCTTGGAATTTATACATTCACATAAGATCTTGATTAAACATTACAAACTTAGAGGCAATTTTCATAAGAAGCTTTTTCATAGAAAAATTCTCCCTCCCCCCATTCATTATGGTGAATCCAGATTAATTCTGTCAAAGCAAATAACATTGATCTGGATTTGTACCATTGTATCTGAGAGGAGAATTTAGCTCATAGTGCATATTAAATGATGATGAGTATGCTACATACGCCTTGAATGCAAATGCATTTGCTCTCTTACCCATTCTCCCTCTCATATGATGTTTATTTGCATATTATTACTTAAATCAAATAGACTGTTAGCATCCAAGTTACAAAGATGAGGTTGCCTAAACCAGAAAATGCCAGAAATAAGCTACCACTTTAATTTGCTGCTTTATGCTTTTCATGATGATGCAGTCGATGCAGGAACCCTATCTATCCAGTTATCTGCTGGGTACTTTAACAGATTCAGTATTCAGCCTTTATGCACTGTATTTTGTTCTCACTAGTTCGCTTAGTGGCTGAGGGGGGAGTAGAACAAAAACCAGAAAAACAACCCTTGAGAGGAAAATGTCTTTGAAAAAGACAAAAACCTGGGGTAATTACTGGAACAAATACTGTATTTCTATCTCTCTTTTCTTTACTGGTAGGCAGATGTACAGTCAGCTACTTTAATCCTTGTAAGTGCAGCATCTCATGACAAAGCTCTACCTCTTTTTTTTTTTTTTTTTTTTTTTTTTTTTAAATTCCCAATTATTTTAACAAGTTCAGAATCTGTCCCCAAATGCCTTTCACTCTCTGGGCTTTCTCAGTTTTCTCTGTGCTTGTTTGTTTTTCTTTTTTTTAAGTAAGTGGAGTAAAGTTTCCTTAAAAGTCAGCCAAATAGAGACTTATCATAAGATATGCACACAAAAAGCACTATAGCAGGCTGTTAGAATGGGGGGTGGAGGTGGGTGGGGTGTGTTTCAAGGGCTTTTGGAGTATGCCCAGAAGGCTTTAAACAGAGCCTTGAAGAATCCTTGCTAAACTCCACATGGTTGTCATTTGACCACACTTTTTTTTTTTTGCAAAATGCATTGGTCACCATCATAAGAAACTAGAACTTTTAAAAAACCTTTATTATGATCCAAAAGGTCATTCAGACATGTCAGACCACATTCTTGTATACCCAGTTGTGCTTTAGATTTCAGTGGCTTTTCAGAAGTAAGAACTACTAAATGGGAGTAAAAGTCCTTATGCATTTCCATTCAAAGACCAATTTAGCCAGGGAGATCTGCTATGAAAGTGGAAGTCAAGTTGATGCAGCCCTTCGCAGCACAATGCATGCGAGCTCTTTGGTTGTTCTGATTATTTTTTCTTTTGGAAAGTACCACATGATATCAAAAAAGTTCCAGCTAGCATTTTGCCCTCCAGCATGTTGGCTGAATGCTGACATACTTACTGGCAGCAATGTATAAAAAAATAGGACAAATATTTCAAGGAAGGAATGCAACGTGAAGTCTTGTTACCCAGCAACCTTGTGTTTAAAAGGACATCTGACAGTTGCTGCCACTGAGAACTTGATGGCCTTCTAATTATCCATTGATGAAGAGGTCAGCAAGGTGACATAAGACTTATAAAGGACTGTGAAAACAGCAATAAAAACATGGTAAAAAAATGGATACTTAAAAAGGATTTTTCTAAAATGTCAAAGTCGTTTTGATTTCTGTCCTATTCCATTTAAGACCTTCATGGAAATAACCAGCCTTTTTAGTGGACATTGGTAAAATTAAATTCAAAGGAGAAATATCAACATATGTTCTTATTCTTATCTTGCCTTCAGCTTTAGGAGAGAGGGATCCACAGTAAGCAGGCACATTAATATTTTCAAATGTTTTCATTCATCCAACTTTCAAATGTTAAGGAATAACTTTATGACAGCTGTGCTGTGAAATATTCCAGATGTAACTACTAGTGGCTGCCCAGGGTCAAATTCTGAGGTGAAGTTTGAAGTGTGGTACCAGTAAGTCAGGTTTTTTGCATTCAAACTCCCTAAAATATTCTACTGCTGCATATGAGGAACAAGGCTCTCATGTCACACAGTTCAAAGGGAGAAGTACAAATAGGGGCCAATTAATTAAACTTAACTTTTTTCACCTTCTTCAAATACTTATTGTTTTCTTTATTACTGTGTATGGCAAGATCCCAAACCTGTTGATTGCTATGGTCTCTTCGGGCTTTATAAAATTATTTGGTTTTGCATTACACTGATACTTAGATGTCTTCCCAAAGAGAAAAAAAGATCCACTGGTAGAGTCTGTCTGGGCAAACACACTGTAAGAGTCTATTAAGTTTACAGTGTCATCACAAGAGGTGAAAAAATGAGGCCAGAGACTTGCTCCAGGTCCTCAAAGTGAGCTTCAAATTTAAACCCTGAGTTGCAGGCTCTGTCAACACTTTTATTGTCTGGGCTGCACCAGTTACTTACTCTCTTATTTTAAAATAATCATGCTTGCCCCAAGACTTTTAGGACTTGAAAGTCTTCTCCAGGATATCCGTCGGTGCTAACAGCAACAGGTGCTGTAATTGCAGAAAGGCAGGAGTAGGAAGTGGCTGGGGAGGTGACCTCAACCCCAGCACAAACTGAAATTACAAAAAGGATAATACGAAACTGCCTCCGCTGGCCACAAGACATATGCCAAGTATGAGGTTAGGGAAGAGAGAAGAGAATGGGCTGGGACACTGGGAATCATCATCACTTCGCCCCGTCCCTTTTGCCAGCCCAGACTGTTGGTTTCCTGGTGTCAGTAACTTCTTCAGCTGCTATCAGAAAAGCTAGAGACGCAACCCACAGAGAGCAGTATGCTACACACCATGAACACTGTGCATAATCCTATCTAGGCGAGGAGGATCAAGGGGCTAGGAAGCTTGGAGCCCAACGTAGGCAGCTACAGAGTCCAGGAGCCAGCCTGCAACCACCCAGCTTCACTGTCAGTCAGCACCCTGTTTGTACATACTGTGGGTGAGTGCCAGGCAAGCACATGCTCCGATGCCCACAGAGCCTGCAGAAAAGTCAAGGAATAAGCAGTGAGGAAAACCAGCATGAAAACAGACCGTGGGAGCAGCTGAATGTTCCAGGGAGCACTCTGCCACCAGCCCAGAGCTCCAGCCCAAGAGGTGTGAACAGGCTGTTGTCCTGCAACATCTCTAGGTGCTCTCAGCTGCTGGGGAGGTGACAGGTTTTGCCACTGGTGTGACACAGATTTCTTGCCTCCTTAGGTAGAAGTGTTGCTTCCATCTCCTTCAGTGTAAACAAACAAGAGCCCTGTGATCTCACAGGCATCTTTTTTGTAAGGCACGCTTCTGAACACACTCCAAATGCCTTCTCCTTGTACGTTCGCAGACTACTATGGACAGGAAAGTGTGGCACACATAGTAGCGTCTCACTGTCAGACAAAATAGCTGCTGACGGTTTATGCTTGTTCTTCAGAGGGGTTTTTCCTGTGATTTATTTAAGACACAATTCCAATGAAATACATACCAAAGACTTTTAGCTGAATCAGAAATATGTCTCCATACAGAGAATGGCAGAAATGCAACATCCAATCCTGTGTGTGGAAAGAAACTTTCATCCATACAGATCTTTCTTTTGAATAAAAAGGGCTCTGCTACTCCTGCAATATTGTTTGCGTACTACAACTGGACTCCATCATTCCTGCTCCTGACTAGTGTAGAGGAAATTGTGGACCTGGACGAAGAGCGACCCAGTGACGTGCCGCTCCCAGTTGGCCCTTTGGGGAAAGGAATCTCTGAGGGTGCTAGGTCCCCTACAACTCCCCCACATGTGTCTCTTCACTGGTCCTCAAGGCTGTGATGACCGCAGTTAGACTCTGCGGTGTGGCAGTAGAAGGTTTCTGCTATAGTACGAGAGACCTGAGGAGATTGCGGAGCCAGGAGCTACAGCCCTGCTAAGCCTTTTCCATGGAATGCAAACAACATAAGGTTTCCTATCTAATTTTATACTCTTAGCCACAGTGCGCATGAGATGGAAGGTTTAAACCAGCCAGTGCTGTAATATACAGAAGTCTTTAAAGCGTCCAGCTTCTGAACGCACAGGCCCAGCAATACCCTCAGCAGACTGCTGGAGTCTCGGCACTGGCCAAAGTTGTCATCTAACCCACCCCGCTGGTGTTTTGCCACTGTGAAAAATCCACAACTTGGGTCACAGCATTCAACTCTGTGGCTGAAAACTGAATGAACCAAGTAAATATTTATTGCATAGGATTTGCCACAAACCTAGCTCAGTTTCTCTTTTCTCACAATCCAGGTCACTGCTTTTCTACCAACATTGTTTGGGAAACTTTTGTGAGTCCTGTGACCACAGAAGGATGGTTCTTGAACTGTCTTGTGGCTTTTCACTGTTATCTGAATTTTACAAGGGTAAAGGCTGGTGTTTGCATAGTGTCAGCTGGCACCATAAACCCAAAGACAGGACTGGCGCATAGCCCTCTCTTGACTGTCTGTGCAAGAGCATGTCCTACCTTTTGACTTCTGTGATTAGGAAACAAAGCAATGCTTGTTTTAGCTTGATCCACAGTGTTAAGTAGCCAATCCAAACCTAATTTTGTTGTCAGGTTAGGGAATACTGCATATCAATTAATAAACTTGGCTTTGGCCAAAAATGTTCCCAGGAGCACAGCTTGGTTCAGGCAAATGGAAATTGCTAAGAAAACACTGTCTGAATATGTTTAGCCCAGCTGCAAGTCAAAACTCACTACCTGTAGTTTTTTAATGATATTTTCCTTTCTCTGCCATTCTCTCAGGTCAGAATTGGGGCATGCAATTAGAAGCGGCAGGGACTACTTCTTACTTACATATTAACCTTTCCAGCGCCCCATGCCCTTCCCTTTTACATTGCACAGTAACAGGTTTCTGCTGATACAAACTGTCTGTTTTGGTAATTGGGCAAGATTTCAGTTCTAGAAGGAAGGTGAGCATCTAATAAGTGACATCATCTAATATGACTGTTGAAAGAGTCCTCCTTAGGAAAGGGAGTGTTTTGAAAGGATAGATAATCAAATAATTAATAAAGTCCACCTAGAAATCACATTATCCCCAACAGGCCAATCTTCATTTTGTTAAGCCTCCTCAAGACTGGGCTATAAATCCCCCTGGCTGTGCAGAACAGTGCTGTATAAAACTCCAGATTTTGGTCACCATCTCACAATACCGTGTAATAACCACAAGCTTATGTCCTTAATGGCACTTATATGTCTGCCAGGACTGTGTGTGCACCAACAGGACTTAATGGCCTCTCTGGAGGCCTGCATACCCACTTCTGTCCATGGGTCCAGGAGCCCCATTTCAGCTCAGGCTTTGTCTTGCCTCTAGCCTGGTCTCCTGGATGGACCTTGGATCCGTGTTGTAGCCTTGTTTCCAGTCCTGCCTTTGGTCCCTTCTCCTGCTGCTCCCAACTGGCTTCCCTGGATGGATCCTAGATGTGGTTTATCACTTGTTTTGGGGGGAGACTGTTGATGGACCCTGTTACCAGCACCCAGCTCTGCCTGCTAGAGGACAGTGCTGTGGTCAGTGAGGGCACTGTGCACACCGGGGTTACCCTCAGCTCCTGACTCATCCCCCTGGTGACGGTGTCGTGGTTTAACCCCAGCCAGCAACTAAGCACCACGCAGACGCTCGCTCACTTCCCCCCAGCCAGTGGGATGGGGGAGAGAATCTGAAGGAAAAAGGTAAAACTCGTGGGTTGAGATAAGAACAGTTTAATAGAACAGAAAGGAAGAAACTAATGATTATAATAATAATATTAAAATGACAATAGTAATGAAAGGATTGGAATATAGAAAACAAGTGATGCACAATGCAATTGCTCACTGCTTGCCAACCAATGCCCAGTTAGTTCCTGAGCAGCGATCCCCCCCCAGGCCAACTCCCCCCAGTTTATATACTGGGGATGTCACATGGTATGGCATATCACTTTCACCACTTTGGGTCAGCTGCCCTGGCTGTGTCCCCTCCCAACTTCTTGTGCCCCTCCAGCCTTCTTGCTGGCTGGCATGAGAAGCTGAAAAATCCTTGACTTAGTCTAAACACTACTTAGCAACAACTGAAAACATCAGTGTGTTACCAATTCTTCTCATACTGAATCCAAGACATAACACTATACCAGCTACTAGAAAGAAAACTAACTCTATCCCAGCCAAAACCAGGACAGATGGCTAACCATCCCCTCTAGGTGGTTAACACCCATAGCATCTAGGATCCGGGTCACACAATCAGTGTAGCTGACAATCTGCATATACTGCTGTATGTGTGGAGAGCACTTCTAATGTTCACTGGCTTACACCTGTACTGCTGCTAGCAGGCTTGCTCTTGAAGACTCGTTTTCTCCCTTGTTCCATTTCTGTCTAATATGTCCACATTCTTCTTTACTTGATTTTATTTCTAATGATTTTTTTTCTGCAAAATCTCTGACTGGAAAGTTTCAGGGATAGCAGCCCAACCTCGTGAGCAATCTGTGGGCATGTTGGGGGAAATAGTTGATGGGACCTGTCATTTGTGTGTATAAGCCTCCTCCCCTACTCCACATTATCTGGATTGTTCAAAACATGACAGACAGTGATGTTGAAAGGGTAAAAAGCTATGATAAAACAATGCACTGTTATTCAAAGAGGCATATTCTATCCTACGGTTCCTCCCCCTGTTCTAAAAGTATGAACATAAATCATGTTGCTGGTTACATTATCACCACGCACTGCAATCAGGCATTCATAAGATTCAAATCCACTGAAGTCATCAGCAGGCTTTGAGTTAACACATCCAAGAAGGTCCAAGAAGTATTTTGCAGTACTTGGTTTTCTGGTTTTGCAACATAGTTTGGTCTTTTGGAAATGGGGGTCAGCAGAGAGCAAGCTGAATTGAAGATAAAAAATTAGCATATTTTGGTATGCTTGAACTGATTCTACACCCATTTGAACATCGTTTTCTACATGCCCCTTTACCATGATTCAAACTTCACCTCCTGTCACTGATAAAGTCCCTGGTATTCATTCTTAATACAACAGAACGTTGCTGTTATGTAATATTTATAGCAAGCCTTCCTAAATCCTCTAAATTACCTAAAGTATGCAAAAATTCAAGCTATGCATCAAGGACCAAGCACAACAGCTTTCAGTTGTGGGGAAGAGTGAAGGTTTAACTCTCAGTTTGCTGGAATTGACAAGCTTAATCCTAACCCAGAACATTTGTTTTAATGCATTTCTTTGTGTTTTGGGAAATAAAGGAGCATTTTTCTCCATTGCACATGCACACAAAACCAACTTCAGTGCCTCCAACTGTCATACATAATACATGGAAAAGATTTGCTCCTGGACCGTGTTCTTGTCTGGACACATCAGACTTGTGTAGCAGATGCACGACCTTCAGATGCCTTAGTCTTTCCCTAGCATATCCTAAGAACCCTGATACATGCGGATTCAGTTTTCTAGTCAGGAAGCATTGGACCAGATAAAATAGCTTGAAAATTACCATGAAGTCAGAAAATGAGCCTGGCAGGAGTCTTAAGAGTTCCAGCCCTCTGCACAAAAGGACAATCTAGGCCCCTCCTGATAGTTTGTCTTCTGCTTTATTCTTGAAGAGCTCAGCGCTGGCAATCGCATCTCCTCCCTGCATCTGTCAGAACATAGGTACTTGCTCTCAGCAGAAACTTTTCATAGTCTCTGACCTAAATCTTTCTTGATACAATCTTACTTTATTCCCTCTTATCTGATTCACCATGGTTATAGAGACAATTTATTCCCTTCTTCTTTTCATCTTTACTTGAAGGCTATTATTTTGTCTTCTCCTTAACCTTTTCTTTTCTAGGATAAACAAGTCCAAGTCTTTTAATCTTTGCTCACAGGTCATGTTTTCTAGATCTCTCTCTGTTGGTCTTCTCTACCCTATCTCCAGCTGTTCCACATATCAAATTCTGAACATCTTCACTTGCCTTGGATAGGACAGACCTGCTAAAACATCCTGGTGTTACCCATCCTATGTGCCTAAGTCACAGTAATGGGGCAGTTGGCACCGAGCAGAATGTATTTGCTTTTTGTAGGTATAGGCTGACAAGGCAATGTTTTTCCTACGGCCAGCAGAGTTGACCTAAAGAGCGATTACAGTAGCAGAAATGCTACTTACTGCCCTACAGTTTTGGTCAACTCTAAGCCATACTTTTGTATGTCTAATTTAACATTTATGGGCATTTTTATGCATAATATGTACTTATAAGCATGTGTGTATATATATATTATACATATGATCTCATACATATCCCAGTATATGTACGTGCATGTATACATAGTGTTATATATAAGCACACGCATATATATCCGGCAAGCATTCTTCCTTCACTTCCCTTTGTTAAATGTGGAAGGAAGCACAATCTCATTCACAGTAAAAGAGCCTATGCAGCACAGGACAGAAGCCACTAGTCAGCAGATTGGTTTTCCCTGGAGGAAATTAGTGAAATTTTACACTAAAGGGCAGGGAACTTTACTGGACCTTTCGATGATCTCCTTCTGTAATGTCACAGAATCTTGTTAGCACAAAGACAATAAAGCAGGCTTGTTTAAATAACCCATTACTGTTCATCTCTTATTCAGACCACATCAACAAATAAATGACTGCTGTGTCTGTTTTTTGATCAATCCTTCTTTGTTTCAGGCTGCGACAGAGGTTTTCTGGATTAACTCCCAAGTAAATTAACTAGTTCCTGCTGAATGGACCACACTGAACAGGGCACCCACCCAGAAAAAATTACATACCTGACAGGGACTGAGAATCTGTTTCTTGTTTAGCAGTGCTAAAACCAAGATGCAGACAGGTAAAAGTTAGTATTGAAATACATATGAAGTGATTGGAAATTGTGCATGCATGCATAAACTGTTCTTCACTGACATACGAAGGTGGTGAATGAGTAGGTCTTGAGTGTCAAACAGTTACTCTCAAATTTATCTCAACATTTCTTTACGTGAATCAAGTCAAAAAGTGATTAGCTGAGCTGGGCTGAGCCCACTTAAAAAGACTGGTGTTGCTGAAGGGGACAGACGTCCTCCCTCTTCCTCCTCTTCCTTCTCCTCTCTATTCTTACCTTCCTCTGACCTCCCAGGGAGCTGATTCAACTCACTAAATCAGCAGAAAACCAAGGGAAAAAACAGAGTAGGGTTTTGCTGGCTTAGTGAGCTGGACTGGGACCATCCAGCTAGACTTGCTCCTCTCAGTCATGCACTCATGGGCCAGGGCCTTCTACAGCTTTTGTGCAGCACCTTATTACACGCCAGAAGTTGACCAAGGCCCATGGACACCACCATAAAACATGTGAAGATTAATCAGCTGCTCCATTCGCTTATCCATTTGGTAATCTTCCCCTGGAAAGTGCAGCTGAATTTACCTTGGTATCAACAGAAAAGGATGGGCTTTGGGGAGAGAGACTCAGAGCAGAAGTCCAACTTTGCCTTCCTCAATCAGCGTTTGGAGAAACGTATGTCCCAGGAAGGAACAGGGAGTACTAGGCTAAATACTTCCTCACAGCACTAGATGAAGGCTAGTTATGAGCACTCCTCCTGCCACCCCAGTGATATTATCAAAGAATGGGGGAAGATGATTGGACCCCAAATCCTGAAATACAGATATTTTATCTACAATAGCTTACAAAAAAAAAAAATAATAAAAAAAATCCCCCAAGAGAAGATGCATTTTTAAAATTGAATTTCCCATTAGAAGAAGTGCTTATTCATTGATGTGATAATATGAAAGTGCATCTCTTCAATGGTGATAAATGAATAGCAGCTCTAGAAAATATACTTTTTATCAATTTTCAGGCCTGCTTCACTAATGCTAAATGGAAAATTTGCCTTAAAACTATGATATGGATTAAACCCTTTTGTAAACTTTAATAAACAGTGTCAGTAATATTTATTGTATGTTTCTAATTATTGAAAAAAAAATAAAAATTAAAGATAAAAGAAAAAATATATGTATTTGCAGAAATAGCAATTGAAACTCAGAGATAATAACCTGGAATATTATTAATTTATGGGGGCAAGGAAATCTTTACTGCTATGTTTAGACAGGCAAGACTAAAATGCTAATTTTTCACTGAAGGCAGAAAAGCATCTGGAAATTAACTTGCCTGTTTAAGTTATGTGGATTTCTCAGGCCTAAATGTGATAACCTCCTTGGATAAGTGAGGACCATATCTCTTGAAGTCAATGGAATTATTCTATTAGAAAAGAAAAACTAGACCAAAAAGTCTGAAAAACTGACCTAACCATCTCCTGCTACCGAGGCTTGGCACTGTAACAGAAAGCTTGGAAGTATTTGTGTGTGTGTCTGTTATCGTTTTTGTGTTATTCTGGAGCATCCATTTCTTTCTTTGGTTGGAATATTTGTATCAAAACAATTGAAACCCACATTTCAGAGCAGCAGAATCTGTTTATGTTCGTTGCGTATGGAGGACTCCTCCAAAGACTGAAGTGTGGCATTTCCGTATTCAGATTCAACCTGTGACTCCACTATGCTCAATGGTAATGCTGCCACCAATTTTAATAGAGCCATGCATCACCTGAAAATTTGGGTGGAAGCCAAAACCTAGAAAAATCCACCTTTGTGGGCTTTTCTGTATAAATAACTCTCACTCCAGTGTATGGGACCATACCTCTCCCAAAACATGGTTAAAATCATCACTGTTCCCTGTAATATGAACATTACATTAGTGTGTTAATTTACTCTATCTTTTAGTTGGTCTTCGGTCCGTGGTGCAAAAATGGTAGTCCCTTTAAAGTTCAGCTGTATTTTACTCCACCTTGTTTTACTGTGGGGTTTTTTTTCCTTTCAGAGGACCAAGGCAACAGCAAAAGAGAAAGATGATTCAGCAGGCTACTGCTGATATCAGCAGAATCGTGGCTCAAAAATGTGAGGCTGGGCAGCAAAACTATTCCTCTTCTTGCATTCCAAAGAGCAAGTTGATTTTCCTCTTCTCCTCAGTGTATAATCCAACAGCAATGAGCAGAACTGATATTCTGAACAGCCAGACCAATATGGATGATACAGAGACTTCCTGACCCTTCTCCCCTTGCCGAGCCACAGCTGCACTGAATCTTGGCTGAAGTTCTGGCAGAGGCAGATCAGTTCTTTCATTGCACATTTATTTTCCATGTTCCTTGAATTTCTGGATTCAAAACACCATAATATCGAGTAAAAGGCATATTTTTTCCCCACTCTTTTGATTTTCCAAGATGGAAATGGAAGTAGAAAAGCTAAAAACTTTGCAAACTTGTAAAAAGTGTCTCAGGACATGCCAGATTTCCTCCATTTCTAATGATGCACTTTTAGAAAAGGAAAGTTTTCAAGTCTTGAGTTTACACAGGAGCTGATGTTGTCCTGTTAACATAACATCCTTTTCATGAGGTGCCACCCTGGGCAAAGACAATCCCTCAAGCACTGGCATCACAGAACCATTGTTGTTTCACCTCTGTGAAATTCTGGGACCCCAGGTCGATCTGGAATGAGCAGAATGTACTCTTAGTACTTTCTAAACTGTTAAAAACAAACTTAGGTTTATATGCCGGTGAAGTTCATAATATCAGTTTTGCCACTGGCAGAATATGTTCTGTGTCCACATAGTTCCTCTTGCAGCCTTGCTTTCTGCAAAATAGCTCTGCACAAGTAAAACGAAAATGCTTCCTACAGGTTTTAAAACTGGTATTGTGAAAAAGCATTTTGTATTGTATTGAGATCTCAGGCCAGGAACTAGTAATGGCTTTTTTTAGCGGTGTGCCATGGGAATGCTCAGCTAACAGACGTATGTCCTCAGGACCTGCTGACATGTCTGGGAAGACGGGGCAGTGTGGCTCTTCTTCTACAGAGTCAGTGATATATCACAGCCCTGCACAAAGTTAGCATCGACGTACGCAGTACTGTCAGTTTTCGTGCTGATGTGAAACTTCTTTTCTAGGGATTGGCACTCAGTGCCACTACATCCATGCCTAAGGCAAATGCCAAAATCTTTTCTCCTACAGCAAGCAAGCGCGTACCTAAGTATTGGATTCTTCCTTTCTTTCATGTAAACCAGCTTGAAAACATCAAATTTAAAGAAGAATAAGAAACAAAACACTTCTTGAAAACATTGTCATAAATTGCACTGCAGAGCATAAAAATGCCTTTACAAAAATGTACACAAAGTACATCGTTCAGGGAAAGTATTATTATTCCTAACGGTTACTGCTCACTCTGGGGCATCTGTCCTTTAGTTTATACCTGCATCTGTCTTAGAGATATGGTCTGAACAATTACTGTTCGCTTCTACATGCTGTGGATGAAATCCTATTCTCTCTGAAATCAATGGCAAAACACCCTTCAGTGCAGCCACAATTTTTTCTGTAATTATAACTACAGTTTATTCCCTGTCTCCAGTGTAAGTTTCTTTCTGCATGACGCTGGCATACTCCTTCCATCTGGCTCCTAACATATAAAGTTTCCTACTTGTTTTTACAAATGTATAGCCAATGGTTTCCAGAACTTCATTCCTAGATCACCGATTTGCACACAATTTGTCAAAACTTAGTTAAAATATCCGATGTCCCCAGTGGTCTGAGGATGATAAATGGGATGTCTGTTCCTCATATTTCTTTCCTTAGGAAGCTCTAGAAACTCCATTTATGTGAACTGAAATCCGCTATCAGAGACTAACCAAGAGAAACTTGTCTGGTAAGTGATACTTCTGTGCATTTGCTGATGTAGTCAATTAAAGTAATAACCTAATATCCGTGTGCTGGCACCCTTTCAAAATACTTCCCTAGTCTTTTCCCATGTATGACTGACTAAGGAATCTGGATTCAACACTGACATGAATGTTACAGATGTTTTTTCTACATATCTGGCAGAGATGCATTTAATCATTGCTGATTAAAACTATAAGTGAACCAATTATTATCTCTAACTGCACCCCAAACATAACAGGATGTGTTTTTGACATATCCCTGCTACATGTCATGCAGTCACTGAGTGGCTTTAGATTTTTGCTCAGCAGGAACAATTATAACTGCAGACAGCACAGACTCCTTCGTCTGCTGCCCTGTGCCCGCTTATGAGCAGTACAGCTTGCTGTTAAAAGAATGACACTTGAATGATACTATAGCAGTGAATAACATTTGCTTTATCTCCATTACAGCCCTGCTGTAAGGATGTTTTAAAGAAAAAAAAAATCATTCTTACGATGTGATTTATTGGATTCAGACTGGAATTTGTGCCACCAGCTCTCTAGCTTCATTCCTTCATGCTTCATCTGCCCAATTATCAAATCCGCTGTTGTACAAAGACACAATTCAGCTGTTCTGAGGGCTTAACTGTGCCCTCAGATACAGGGATGTGCAGTGCTCTGCATCTTGTAACATCAAAATGTACACCAGCCAGTTTTCACTGGGTACACAGAGATGCATCCACATCTGAGTACTGAAGTAAACAAGTAAACACGATCCAAAAGATCATTTAAGGAGACAAACACAAATTCAGATGCAACTAACTGCTGACCTCATCAAACCAGGAACATATACCAAAACAACCCTGAAACATGAATGCTGGGAAAACAGATGCTCTGATTTACTTGCACTTCCTCCAAGAGCAGAGAGTCTGGATGGGCAAGTGCATTGTAAACTAGACTTTTATCCAACTTGCCCAGTATCTGACATTGTCTCTCATTTGGGGTAACCAGCTATTCCCTTTCCCCTGAAAGATATATGTCACAGCCTTACTTCACATCAACTATCTCCCCGTCAGTTCATCTCCCTGATTATCAGTCAATTCTGAGACAATCTCTGTGATCTAAGTTGTTTTATGTATGCTTGCAGCTTTTATATCACACGTTACAAATAAGGATTCTTTTCTGTGCTGGAATGACCAACACGCTGACATTGAGAAAAAGTTTAAAGAGAAATACTACAGAAAAAGAGGATGCAGGCGGAGCTCCATTCCAGAATGATGCACCAACCCCTGCTTGTGATCAGTACTGAGCCATGGGTTTGCTCACTCTTTCCAGAGGTTTACAGTGTACTGCCCCTTTTTCTATGCAAAATAATAGAGGTATCATAATTCACATCACTCTCAGAAATGTGGCTGAGGCCAGTCAAAGGATATTTTCTGATCCTCAGAAAGGAAGGAACGGTATCAGTCCTACTTTCTGCCATCACAGAGCCCCAAACAGCATAACTGGCACCAGCTGGCACCCATGGAAGTAGCATGGATCACTTGATGGCCAAGGGCTGTGACAGCTGAGAAAGAGTGATCATCTGTCCCCATTGGTACCTTCTCCAAGAGACCCATGCAGATGAGGAAGGGAAGAATTCACTGCCCTGGCGTTGCCTCTGTAGGCAGGCATGTGGTTTCCAAAGAACGGCCCATTTCATGGTGGTGAGGACGGTTTCCACCCTATCTCCTTTAGGCACCTGCAATTCCAAGGAAACAGAGAGGTGTCCTCTCCTCCAGCTTGTCAGTGAAAAGAGACAGGAACCTCCAGGGAGCCATTCAGAGCACTTACATTATGGTACAATTCTGTAATACCCTGTAATAGGCAATGTCTTCTCTCTCCGCCATGCGCATATATTTCCCCTAAAGGAACTAACCATGGAGAAAAAGCTTATGAATGGTAAAGGTGGGAACATTTGGCTATCAAGAAGTCAAGAGAGGATTTCATTCCTTGTTCAGCACTTTGAACTACTTCACCCTACAAAAAGTTATAATAAGGCAAAGTTAAGAAATGGAGACAAACAGGTTCAAAGGCTTCCTCTCCCTGATGAAACTGTTAAGACTTTTGTAGCATGTTTAGCTGGGGAGTACACAAGCTGACGAATTCTTTAAAAGCAGCCTTCATTTTTACTGAAAGGCTGAGCTGTCAGAATTCATTACACAGGTGACATTAAAATGCAGGTCTCTGCAGGAATAAATACCTATGCAGCCAAGGTGCTGCTTTGCTATGATTACTACTCAAAAATATGCCAGATATGAGTTTGTGGAAAAGCTCCCATTAAAATAATAAATGAAAAATAATGGACATGTGGCACTGAAGCCTTCTTAAAAGATTGCATAAAAGACTTTATCATTTCAGAAGCACTGAGTTTTCCTTTGGAGCATAGTGAGAAGTTGCTAGGTTCCTGAGAAAATAAATAAAATGGAGACGTTCATTTTTCATTCTCAGTAAAATATTGATGAAGCACCTTTGTCAAAATCTGTTTGGCAAACTCCATGGTGTATCTTGAATTACTGCATTTTATGTTTCTGGACACAAGAATATCATCTTTCAAAATGCGCCAAAATAATAGTTGTAGTGAAACAAGAATATTGAATTTTGGTTTATTACAATCCACTAGGTAATAAAACTGTCAGTGTTACATTTGGACAATTTTACTGAGTGGAATAAAAACTTGTCAGTGTTTTTCACCCTGCTTTTAGATGCTCACTGACCATTTTCTGTTTTTACCACAGTTTTTGGTTTCATTGTCATAAAAATCATTGTCTTGAGAGAGCTGCAGACTTATAAATATTAACATGTATTTTCTGTTTGTATTAATAGGACTGGCTGGTAGATCAGTGCCCCGGACAAAGACTAATGAATCTTTAAAACAAAATAAAAAAGACTGGGGTCACTTCAGAGTGGTGCATGTATACTAATGATTGACTTGTGTCTGCATTTGATGAAGACAAGGTGGATAAGTAGGGCAGAGAGGCGATTCCCCTTGAGGAAGGGGAGAAAGCAGAACTAGAAAACAAAATCATTTAGGACTCCTAAGATGCGCAGATACGAGGGAACTCCATCCATATCCCCATGCAGCACTGCCACCACACATGTACACATAAATATACATATACGTGTATGGCTATTTGAAAAGATCGTTGCCCTCATTGCATTTCACTGGTAAAAAGAAGACAAAGAGCTTCCCACCTTCAGACCAGCCTTTACAAGCCCCTGGGCTGCAGCCAGCTTAGAGCTTAGGAAAATCTACAGCTGGCCGAAAGGTTTAGTGAGCCGTGTGCCTGTCGGTCTCAGTCATTTCTGCATTTGTTCTCTCCTTCACTCAAGGCTCAGACATAGGGAGTCCCAGGGACTTGTGCACCAAAGCCCTTCGTGCAAGCCTCACCTCAGAACTGCTCACAGGTTGCTGTCAGCAGCAGGCTGTCGACCGGTGGAGTCAAACGGTCTGATTTGGGTCCCTGGCTGGGAGGCAAAAGCACCGTGAATAGAAGAATGGGAACGTGTTCCTTCGCAATTAGGTGTTTGTATGAAGAATAACCTCGTTTGTGAGAATGATCGTGAATAGCGAATAAAAGGAGGTATGAAAAAGATCACACTGAACAGCTGCTCAGAACTGGAACAAATGTTGGTGAATACTCATTTGCAGTATTCTTCTAGCTCTGGGTTTTCTTTTCTCCTCTCAAATATGGTCTCTACTTGAGTGGCTTAGCAAAATAAAGACAGATGGCAAAGGATTATCTCTAACACTTCATTAATTGCAGTGCAGCCATTACAGTATTTCTAAAGCGCTCACTAGAGCTTTGCCTGATGATTTCCTTTTAACTGAGTCGCATGCCACTTAGTGAGTAGGGACCTAATAAGAAATTGTGACTTATTAATTAAGAATGCCTATGTTAGTCACAACAGCATATAAATACATTAGTAAATTTCATGGCTGAATGTATTGCATATTTAGGAGAACTTTTCCAGTGTAAAATAAGAAGCAACAAATTCTTGCAGCAGCATGGCTGCCTTACGCTGCCTTGCAGTCATGGCACAGACAGTGAATCAAGCCAGATTTTAGAACCTAATTCACTCTGATGTCATGCAGCTTTCAAAATCAGGAGCCTAATTTCCTTTTTCAAAATTGGCTTAGGCACATACAGCCAAACTGAGATGATTCAAAGCCCAAAGATGCAGATAACACACAGTGAAATTACTGATGTGACCAGGTACTTAGTTCTAATGACTTCAGAGGCTATCTGGAAATCACTTGGATATATTTCCTTCTGTTTATAAAAATGTGATTCATCCAATCCTGGAATAGAAGTAATAGCAGGTGACTTAAGTAACCCACTAACCTCACACCTGAGGATAAGTGACAGCACATGTCTCATTTCTTTTATTCTCTTTTAGATAAGCAGTAGGTTGAAATATATGTGAAGAAAACATCTGTTGAACAATTTTGAATAATCTTGTTTAAAAAAAAAAGCAGAGATAATGCACAGAAAGGGAAAGGACTATAATCATAAAGGATCTCCCAATTCTGATAGAGAGCAGCTTTAAGAAGTAACTGATAGGCACTTAAAACATTGTCACATTTCCCTTTATTTTCTTAAAAATCATGAGGAGTTCACGTACCTTGTCACTGCACATCACACAGGAATTTTGCAACTCCGACATTCACAATTCGATAGAGTTATCAAAGTTCACAGACTTTCATCGAGTGAAAAGCTGGCTGTCTCCAGCAGCTGCACAGCCAGTACAGCTTGCAGGTCCAAAGAGAGGATATCTGTAGCAGTCAGAAAGATAAGAACTGTGTGTCGCATGGACGTATTTAGACGGGAAGGAACTAAGGAAATGAGAGATGGAGGAAAGGTGTAAGTGAGAGGTGATGTAGGATCACTAACATGAAGTGTTTCTGAGGAGGCTGCTCCCTTTGCACTCTGGGTGCACTCCGATCCCTGAGGAGATGCCGGTGGCCCAGGACAGTTAGAGACACTCGGAAGGTCCAGCGACACGTGACACGTCCTCAGGATTCGCTCAGCCAAAACCTGCCGTGCTGTCCTGGTCTTCTTCCCCAGGCTTTTATAGGCAGTAGATCCCATGGCACAGTAATAGTCAGTGCCCTGACCCCACTGGCAGTAAATTGCCTTGCCCCATGCATATAGGACACTACCCCCAACCCTCTTCCAGAGGGAGCAGCTGGTCTTTTCCCTGTACTGGCCTAAGCAAACTTCCATCCCTTCCCTCTCTTTCCAAGGCAGAACCACTCCACCAAACTCAGCATAGGCTAGAGAGAAACTGTTCAACCTGCCAAGTGGGATCTTCAGGTTAATAGGCAGCTACAGCAGAGAGGTATCACCTCTGCATACCAGACAATAAAGTCCACCACTGGAACAGTCTGATCCTGGTGTTACAAAGAAAATGTCAAATAAAAGGGGGGCCAGGAAAAAGCAACAACAAAAAAATTGTGCTCTCAAAAGTCTGACTCAGATACTGAAATCTGAGGTGCTCAACCTTAATTTGGCTAAGCAGTAATAGCCTTAGTTTGGCTAAGTGATAATACAGTCACAGTCTAATAGTGCCAACATGAGGGAAAAGATTACTGACTGTAGCTGGATGCTTAATTTTGCAAAGAGAGAAGAAAACAGAAGCAAGGAAAAAAAAAAAAAAAGCAGATGAAATAGGAGCAGAAGCTGAAGAAAATCAAACTAGAAATAACACATTCCCAGGAGCAAGGGTGGATAATTAGCCACTGGAATAGTTTGCCACTGTATGTGGTGAAGACATTAAACCTTCACATCAAGTTTGGATCTGTTCTCCTCTATCCAAACAGAAGTTTTGATCTTTATGCAGAAATCAATGAGTTTTTTTCTGACATGTGCTGTCCTGAACATTGGATGACATGACTTCTATATTTTCTTCTGGTCTATCAGACTATTTACGGACTACATGGTCTTCATACACCAGGTTGGTAAAAAAATGCAAGCAATGCTATGTTGACTTTTTGTTCTACTTCTGTTGTTATTTATTAAGAGCATTCTCAAGAACCTGGGTACGTGCCAGGGTCCCCTTGGGTTCTCCCTAGCTGAGTTAGAGGATGAAATGCAGTTGTGCCTCCAAGGGGTGTTGCAATGCCCAGTGTCCCCTGCCTCCCCAAGAGGAATCTGGTGTCCTGGGTTGGACATCGCAGCTTACCCTGCAGTGCGTGAGAAGTGCTGGCTGCCTCGGGTGGAATGCAGAACAGGCAGTGCACCGAGTGGCGAGATACCTAAACTAGCTTGTAGAAAATGCTGAGAGACAGATGTTTATTTCTCCCTCTGTCTGGCCCAATTCTGAGATACAAGGGAGTAACCAATGCCACCTCTGGACTCAGAGAGCAAAACGTGCTCTTAAATTGACAGCAAGATGTTGCTTTCAAAACTGAGCTAAGTTCACCCTGGCCTTTTAAAATGAAGGAACTGACAGTTCTGCTCATCAGCAGCAATCACCCATCAGAGGGCACTTGGCCAAACACAGGTCTTCTTCAGACCCTGGAACATAGTTTCAAACCTAGCCTTGTTTACAGCATAGGTAACAATGTGATGTGAGCACCTTCCAAACCTTGCACCAAATATATGGTGTTAAAATTCTTACTGGACCATGAAAAGGACAATTAATTGGAAAGAGATAAAGTTTGGCTTTTGACTACAGAATTGGATAGATAATTAAGCTTTTAAAGTACATGTATGGGACAAATACATCAGCACTTCCCTTCCAGGCTATCATCATTTTTATCACATTTTTTCTTGAATCTAGGACTTTTCACACATCAGGTGCTCTCTATCATTGTGTTCAAATCACATCTTAAACATCCTATTTCAAATGGATCTTTGTGACTTATTAACTACAATGTATTTGCATCTCTTTTGTTTTAATTGTGCATATGCAATTTTTCCAAAATCTTCTCAAGGTGGGACACTGACTAACCATGTGTTTTGAAAAGATTGAGTAACAATGGTAAATAGCAATAATTATTTCTTCTAGTGTTGGGAAAAGGGTGAGGGTTAACAACATATTCAGAACAGAGACACAGAAGTGTCTAATTTTGTAGCAACACAAGACTACTTTTCTGAGGTTAGTGGTCAGAGGTTGGTCTCACGCTGATCTTTGGACGGAAAGATTCTCTTTTGATTTATGGCTGACCAAGCACAAAGAAAGCATGTGCACAGTAATTTTCCATAGAAATTCAAGGGAGCTCTGAAAAATAATTTTGGGGAGTTTTAGTGTGCAAAGTTATGAGCAACTATATTAGTGACTCTGTCCCCTTCTTTCCTCTTTAATTTTCAACCAATATAGGAGTGTTGGAATTGTTATACTAGAAATGCAGTCCAGTACTCTCAACTACTACCCAGCAGATGTTTCAATGTAAGATTTAAGAACTTCTCAATAGAGTGCAGGTGATGTAGTTGTCCCTCATTCTATCTCCTCCTGATCCAGCAAAGATTAGCCTATGCATGAGATTTTGTAGCTATTTCACAAAACTGTTGTCGTTCTTTATAGAAACTTCAAAATCTTTTTTAAATTCCTGATTTCATTGTCTTTCTGTTGTACTGAGCTCCACTTTGCAGGTCAGTTGTTTCATCGCTCTTTTCTGAACTTGTTCTTTTCCTCTCCACAGTACTGTTCATTGTATTTTAGATGGGGCTGCACACTTGGTTACAGCATTATAACTTCTGCAGGGGTTATCACTCCATTCTTATCTCTGTGGCATATCCTGTCTTTCATTGACTGCATTCAGCAGAGCCCTAATGGCGCTATGGTGAGAACCCAGCCTCTTTGTTGGGCTGATAAGGTTAATTGAGAACTCTCTAATGTCTGGGTAGTTTGTACTTTTCGCTTCAACAGGCATGATTTTACATTGCTTAACACTGAAATTCACTTGCCATCATTCATCTGGATAACTGAGGTCTGAATTCCTCCTCAGCCCTCTGGTTCTTCTAAGTCACCTTGACTCATCTTTTCCCCGGTGATCACTCCTCCTTCCAAGTCATATATACGTATATATAATAAACACTATATAGCTAAACAAGCTGATGTATCATACCCTAATCTTAACCACTCTCTTTGTCACTGCTTCTCCACCTGCTCTTCTTGAAAACAAGCCACAGGAGGCTACAGAAGACTACAGCCAGCTTTGTTGGGGACCATGCCAACTCACCAGCACTTCACAGCCACCTCAAGGCAAGGCAGCCCGAAGGGAGCCAACAATGAGCAACACAGTCTGCAAGCAAGGTAAGGTGCTTCCTATTATCAAAATGTGCTATTTCACAGTATCATTATGTCCTCAGTTTACGCCATAGGTATTAACAAATTAGCAAAACAAATCCATGCACTCCTACAGATCCCTTCAGATGCTTTGAAGGGTTTGAATGTGGGACTGAGGCTGATAATATTATATGTTGTCCACATCCGTCTGATTTGATAAAATGCCAGGAAGCAGTGTAATAGAAACTTTATTTAAATCTCTGCTATGACTGTATTTCAGTCTTTATCAGGCATTTCATAACAATAAAAAATGCATCATCATTTTTCTCACAGCACTGAAACTTTACCAGTGTCTGGTAAGGCCTGGGGTTTCTGTTCAAGTGTAAAACAGCTCATATTTCCCTTTTACCTAATGCTGACCTTAAACTACATCCTGCACTATTGAACAGTAGGAGTGTTTCCTATAAGACTTGGGAAACCTACATGCACTGGGCAAATCTACCTTTATTCTTTCACATGGAATAAAGCTCCCGAGAATCATAGCAGATGATAGTTTTACATGGAAATCTACTTGCCTGAGGAACAGCTGTCATTTTCCAGAACAAGCAGGCATTCAAAAATATACCAGCTATGAATTTGATCAAGTTTGCCCAAGCTAAAGATGTGTCTTTACAGAAAAGTCATTAATAAAACTATTGTTGTGCTACCGCTATGAAAGATGGGGGGGGGGGGGGAAATGTAACAAAAAAATACACTGATAGATTTCACCCAACAGACAAACGCTCATTAAACATTTTCAGGGTACATCAAATTTCAGTTAATTCCCTGTTACTTTTAAGCTTTTTCCATACAAGGGCACTTTCTGTTTTCATGTCATCCTTTTTCCAGATGCATGAACACCAGAGGAGTGCTACGCACAAGAGCTGCAGATTCACTGGAAGAAGGGAAATTAGTTCTCCCAGGAGTTTCGATCCAATTTTTCACATTAGAGTTGTGATAAACCCCAGACACATTTAAAAAATATTGGCACTGCATTAATTCCAATGACTAGACTGTTTGGGTTTGTAATGGATGGTCTGTGCTGGAGATGCAGAAACTGTTGCTATTCTGAGTAGTGTTTTGTACTGAGCTTTAGAAAAGTGATTTAGCAAGTGATTGACACACACTGAGCTTACTCCTGCTTTCTTCAGAAATAGCAGCCTTAATTTTCAACTGAATAACAGCAGTTCAGTTTAGGCACCTTAAAACAGTGAGTTGAGGAGGCTGGCATGGTCCCTGCTGTAAGGAGTGAATTTGGGGCAGCCAACACTGATTCTCACTCCTGCCTTCTCCTGCCTTTGCAGTCTGACACCTGGGTCCTTTCAGCATGCATGGATAGCTATGCAGTGACTGAGCTGTGAAATACTTAATTGGTGTAATACTGTCTGGCAATACTAGCAAAGGGTATGAACCTATCGGGGACATCTGAACACAGAATCTTTTCAAAATACCAAATGACCCATACTAACAGATTGAATTTATTACAATATTTTATTAAGACAAAAGAATGAGAATAGTCTTCCTGTTCTGGGAAACTGCTGAGTTTTTAAAAATTGATTTTCACTCCCAAACCAGGTCAAACACTCAATATGGAAAATTTCCTCAACTTGGTAACCATTAATAGTAAGAAAGAATGGAAATTATTGAAACATTTCAGCACAAAAGTGTTTCATATTTAATTGAACACTATATAATTCCTTTTTCCTTCCTACAAGTTAAATCAATTTGCCTAAATAACAGCCATCACAGTATGAACAGTTGAGTTTTTTGGTTGAAAACAGAATTCATTTTGATGAATTCAGAACATTTCTACAAAAGCAAATCCTAAATAAGGAATTCCTTAAAATCAGTTCTTTTTCACAAATACACTTGAGTCTTCAGAGTAAAAGCTTTTTATAAAAAAGAAATCCAATTTTTCTTTGCTCTTTGAGTAAGAGTGAAACTCACTGTTTCTCACATCTTTCTTTTGCAAATATCAGAGCTCCAATTTTTATAACAACATGATTAAATCTGTTATTTTTCATTTGCATAAATATTTTAACAACGGCTATAGACTTCAGTGTCAATGTTTTTATCTCAGTATAGGAACAACTCATCCTTGGGAATCTCTTTTCCTCATTTTTATAAGCTTATATAGATATGCTTAAAGCAGACACAGCAGGAAATGTGCCACCAATGCGTTTCATGGTCATAGCAGTTTTACTACTATTGCATTTGATTAGGCTGCTTTATTCATTCCAGTTATCTTCTTCAAGGTCAAAAAATGAGTCCTGCAACAGCTGTTTTCAGTGTAATTTTCCTGTATACTAACCTATACCATCCCAATATCACTAGGTCAAATAAAGTGATTAACCGTTCATAAACAAAACGGTGATGTCCTATAACCACAGAAAAACAAAGAAGTTGCTACTTCCTGTAAATGTAGAGATATGGTTTTTTTCAATAAAGTGAAGGGAAAAATGGCACTGTTCCCAGTTTTTCAAGGCTCTATGTATAAGGATTCATTTATCACCTTAGTGACAGAAGTTCTGGAACTCCTGTCATTAATGCTGAAGCAAAACACATTTGAATGTCATGTCAATAAATTATTTGCTAACTAGAGGGTTGAAGTGTTTTACAGTTGTTAATCTGGCTGGTCTGGGAATAGAATTTACACACCATTTTCATTCATTACTAGGAACAAAATAAATCCAGATTATTGCAATCATAGAATAAAAGAGGGACCCTTAGTTTCAAAGATTATTAAAAATGGAGAATATATAAAAAATAACATTGCTAATATGAGGAATATATTTTGATAAGAAGTGATGTACTTGCTTTTCTTATTCTGATAAACCACATAAGAAGTGTGCAATCCCCAATTGTTTGCCAATTACTTAACAGAAAACTGAATACTTTTTTTTTTTTTGAAATTGATTGTACTGTGTTTTGTCAAGAACCAGGCAAAACAAATGGGCACTGAAGCACAATCTGAAAATGAGCTAATCAAAGCTATTCTGGGCAAAGGACAGGGAAGTATTGCAGACTTGTAAGCCTGTAAGGTCAACATCTGTCAGCAGTTCACTCTGTCCTATGAAATGGAGGTCAAACATCAGCACCTTGTCTGTCTGTAACCGTGTCAGTGAATCTAGAAGGGCATATGTGATGGGATCTCTCAGGCAACCGCAACCTGGCTGTTCAGCCATTGCTGTATTAGTTTATGCTCTATTTATGTCTTTTAGTGGATAAAATACGACTTTCTATAGTGGAATGCACCATCAGAGCAATAATGTAGAAGCCAAAATAGCTTCTTCAACAAACATTTTTGTAACACTTACATTATAATTAAAATTAACAATTATCCAAATCTTCAGAACATGAGAGATGCAAAATCCTTTCCCACCACCACCTTAACTAAAGCCATCTTTTGTAATTTTGGAGTCAGGAAAAGTTTGGTCAAGAGTTGTTCACACAGAAGTTTCAGTTTTGAAATATATCATGTTTTTCATAGGATAAATAAGCCAATAGGCCAGAATGGAGGCATGGTGGACAGAGAAAAGGAAAACAAAAAATGTGTTATGTGCCATTCACAGATATCTTGAACAATCCCACTTTTTTTTGACTTAGCACCAAGAATTAAGAGGTTAATCAAAGCATAAATGTGCACATACCATCCAGTGGAGAAAGAGAGAGGAGGCCACTATACCATAGGGGCCCCATAAATACTGGTATTTGTAACCCAGGTATTGGGGAGGCTCTGTGCTTTTGTGTCAGCCCTCTTCTAAGGAAAAACACCAAGGTAGGATGTTATGTATTAACGTATGATACACTAAATGTACAAAACACCATGGAGCTGTAGGGTAATATAGATGAGTCTGATATGTGCCAGCTTTATAAAGAAAAAGTTTGGGGAAAAAAATGGGTTCCCCAAAGTTAGCATATTAAACTCAATGATATAGCTCAATTGGTTGCAGAAGATTAAAACTTTGGACCTCATAAATGGTTTCTGAACATTTGTGAGTAGTCTTGATGTTGTACAGAGGAATAGATCAGACTAGAAAAATATCGGACTACCAACCAAGCCTTTATGAGCTATGCCACTTCCATCCAAGGCCTTCAGAGAAGGCAACTGTCCACCCATCCAAAGCAACACGACATTCAGGGGCTGAATAAGATTTCACGAATGGGCAAGGTCTGCTCATCCCCAGGGAAGAGATGAGCTGCTGGAAGACACAAAATTACTCCTAGAACATCCAGAGCTGCTGAAGAGCATGGAGAGCTACCAGCTCTTTTGGATTGTGCTCTTTGCTCTTCATGCACGTGTGTACAGCTTTGCTGGCCGTGGCAGGGAACAGCCTTGACACCCCACCTGTCAGCGATCCCAGAAGTATTGAAAGGAGATGTTTCTCCCCTTGGAGTTGACAGCTTCTTGGGCTTAGTTTCTCCTGCCTGTTTAAGTATAGGACACAGTTTCAACACAGTTAAATTCATGAGATGTAGGGAAATTATCAGTGCAGAAGGTATTCTAAAAATAAGGCCTTATTAATTACTAATTCATGAGATCTTCAGAACGGGGAGTATGTCAGAATGGCTTACTGAAGAGAGAACATCTTATAAATAAACATTATGTTATACATATTAATTACTTTATTGGTATATTATTTTTATTAAGAGAGCATATGAGAGAACAATGACTCTTGAGGGGACAATTAAACGGGAGGTAAGATGTTACGAGATTTAATAAACTATGTTTAACATACCTTTGATAGCAAAACATGCTTAAAAAATGTAGTGAGTAGTTCTGGTGATTTCTTAGTACTTCTTCTGCCATGGAGATCACTGAAAATTTCCTGTTGTTTTGCCCAGAGATTAGACTGTACATAATAGTCCTGACTGAAACTTCAGTTACACACTCGCAACATGAAAGGCTACAGTAGAGTTTCAGAAATATAGCAGGGGGCCAGTCTGTTCGTGAGCAGTAACAAAATTTAACTTCCAGCACCCAGAAGATTTTGAGAAGCCTAATTCAGGAGAATTAAAGATTTTTTTCCCTGAGTGTACTCAATGAGTACCTTCTTGAATAGATTGGCATAAGGTGCAGTTCATTAATCTGCCTGAAATTATAGGCAGTTTCACTTTGAGTTACATCTTATAGTGATGAAAATTCTGAGGAAAACTGTCATATTTAAAATTTTTACTGCAATTGGTATCCAAGGGGATGTTAATGATTTGAAAAGTGTAAATGTTCATTTCAAGAGAGCAATTAAGTTTTTAGTTGAATATTAACGCCTGCTTGGCTTATGAGAGAAATTTCACTTCCAGTTCACCCAGTTTAAATGCTGGTGTAAGATCCCCTGGCAGAATTTTCACGTTCAGACCAAGGTCCAGATCTGTGGGTTTGGTAGTAGGCCAAAATAGCCCCCATAAGATAAATTCATTTTAATTTGGGGGAACATAGTAGCATCACCAATGGTTAGGCTCCATCCATAAATATAAAATTTAACATAGGATGTATTTGATCATTAGAAGGTACAATCTTTAGCTCTCCTGTTTCAAGAACACAAACCAGCCTCATCATCTCTTTGAACTTCTTAACGTATTTGTTCTCCTTTAGCTTTGCCCAGGTACGCAAGTGCCCAGTCAGTCATTTTACAATGTTGGGGTTGGAAGGGAACTGTTAATGAAGCAATTAGGTCTGGGGAGTGAAGACTTGTTGAGAAGACATTGAGGAGGTATAGAAGGTCTGGGTGTATATCCAGAGAAGTCCAAGAGACAGATGGGCGATGCATAGGAAAGCTGTGGAAGTGGGGCTAGCTCCTGCCGTTGGCCTCTGGCTCGCCTGAAGGCTCTCCCGCAAGTGGCAAGGAGATTGAAGGCAGGACGGATGCAATGGCAGGCAGCCCTGGGGAGGCATGAAGCATTTTAGAAGGACCTAGATTTAGCTAAAAGCTTTTTGAAAGACACTTAGTACGATGCTTCTCACCCAGCTATAATGGCCTTTGTCAGGTAGATGTTCACCGCTGAGGTTTTCATTTTAGGCTTTCTGTCAAAAAGAGAGAGAAATAGGCAATCTTAGGAAGCAGTTCATATGACCTATTTTAACGTATTGCTGGGGAGGCGGTGAATTGCCCAGAAGTGGATATTTCTGGTCAGATGAATTTGTCAAATGGTCAAATGATACGCACCTTTACTCTCAGCTTTGGGAAGAAGAGATTTCTGAAGAGGAGCCCAGCGTGGAAGGAGTGTGGATGGCTCTGGGTTGATTATATTTATTTTAGTTGCTCTGACCATTATTTAAGCCTGTGCAGAGTAGTGCACGAATATTATGTTTAATGATGACAGAAAGTGTCAGATTCCCCATGTGTGCTGCACAGATGGTCCACAGTAACCTCAATTGTGTATTTACTGTGCGCAGAGAGGCCACTTGTACCACACATATGCAGGAGATTTGAAGCCTTCCAGAAACGTCAGCCACATCGCACACATGGTGAAAAGTTGATCCTCACATAGCAGGAAACCTGTGATGAAGAAACTATTCCAGCTTGGTTCTTTGTTATCCGTAAATCCCAGGCAAATGTACACATTCCTCACATGCCACCATTCAGCTCTTCCAAAGAGCCAACAGGACGTAGGTGGGGAAATCCAGATACTAGATAGCCCTACCATTACTGTCATTAGGAGAGCAATCCTTCAAAGGGATCAGTGAGCTAAACTACCATGACGGCAGACATTTGGTGTAGCAGAGCTGTGGATGGCTGTGTCATTGCAGGAAAAATACTTTAAGGGTTGATTTAATCCAGGCTCCTAACAAAGAACAAGCTGGAAAGTCATATAAGAATCCTATACAAGACTGAAATTTCACCTCGTATTTGTCCCAAAAGAAAAAAGTCTGCCATTATCATTGAATTTAAGTATCTTTTCTGTTAGCTAATCAATTTTTAGTGTCTCAATCTGGCTGCTTTTCCTCAGGTCAGCTAATATTTTGCGTCAGTTCCAAGAAAAAAAATAATCAAAGCACTATATTTTATATACAAGGTTACTATTTTAACTTCATAGTTCAAAAGAAGGACTATTTTTTTCCAAAATGACAGTTTCTCCTCATCTTTCGACCGGTTGCCACTGATATTGTACCACCAGAAGATTTTTCTGTTTTCTACAGTTTTGTGCAGTTAGGGCAACGTGTACAGTGGTAAATCAGCGTGAGGCTCCTAGACACTCTAGACTTGTTGTATGACTTGTATAACACACTAATGTATGACTGTAAGATATTAATTGGATCTCCTCTGAAATTCTACATGATGTTTTGGTCAACCACCAGAAGACTAGAGTTTTAAAACCAGTTTATTGAATTAAAGCAATGCAAACTTGTTCATCCTAAAGCCAGTCATACACTTCAGTAAATTTTGCCCATGTGTATGACTACATTTAGAAATCAGAGGTAAAGGAATCCTCACTGACCAGCTAATGGGCTGGGACACTCTTTCTGGACCTGAAAAGCCTGAATACAATGTTTTCTCCTGGTATAAGAGCACTTCAGGAGACTGCTTTAACTACCCCACTAGAGAATACGATATGGTGCGGGAAGAAAACTATTAAAGCTAAGTTAGGTTTTGTGCAAAGACCTTAAAGACTTATTGAAATAAGGCAAAGACCTGTTGTTCAATCAGGGAAGTGGGCTTTGGCTTGCCTGAAGAAGAGGAAACAGAAATTAAATTTCCCACCTTATTCTGTGAATTGTTCTCAGAGCTACCTCTATACTTTCTATTACTTGCATTTTTTAAAGTTGCCCTGATTGAAAATGAAATGTTATAATTTTGGCATGCCTTGTTCTCCATTGTGAAAACATGGAACATTCATTTTGGTTCAAAATGTTCTTTTTACTTATTTGATTTGAAAGTGCCAAAAATTTAACCAAACTTAGTCAAGGAAACCAGAAAAATTAATTATCCACTCAATCCTCTAACCAGAAAAAAATTAAAGAAAAAACCCTAAGAGTTATTTTGTGATGGAGTTTCACAGATTTACGCATGGGATTGTATGATATGCTTGTGACAGCAGTAGCCTTGCATGGAATGGTCAAAGTAGGTCTTCACACTCCCATGTTTCTTTAAGGTTTCTCTTTATGTTTTCTCACTGCTGGTGTGAATAACAGGAGGAAGCTGAAATTCAACTTGCAGTGTCCAAAGATAAGGGAAGGATTTTTATTTTCCTTTTTTTTGAATGAGAGCAGCTGAAAACTCTGTACTGAGGCGAGATTGAGGAGTTGGTAGCCATGGGAACCAGGCTAATGCTGGTGTCTTTGTCTAAAGGAATCAAACCTCTCAAAACTCCCAGAAACATCTTTATAAGGGCAACAGCAGCCAAACTGACAACAGGAAGAACAGCTACTGATGCCCTGCCAGTAGAAACTGGGAATGTCAGGATTTTGGAGGACTGTGACCGTGATTTAACAAGAAATCCATAGTATATGCAAGAAAATTCTAGAAAAAAAAAAAAAAAAAAAGAAAAGAAAAGAAAAGCTACAGAAGCCACTGTGTAGCAGCTGTTGGGAACATGGGTTTGAATGTAGGAGGGAATGACTCAGTCCTCAATTAAGTGAGATGTGCGGGCATGAGTGTCACTTGCATGTGTATAGGATGGAACTGGGGCCCCAGCTCAGAAAACGGTGCAGGCAGCTTTTAACCCTTGCACTGGATAGCGAACTGCACAGCATTTTTTCCCCCGTGTGATAGGAACAGAGAGATCTTTGGAATCCTATGCAGCTCCTCTTCAGAAGTGTCAGCCTCCCCAGAGCCTGCATACAGTGGCACCACAGAAACATCTGCTCACAACTAAAATTGAGACACTCCAAGCAGCACATTATCCATCACCATAGCAAGATGGAAAATGGTTTCATAACCAATTTGGGAGAAGAGCATCTCTAGGCAGATGTGATTCGGCCATGGACCCTGCTGACAGGGTCCATGATCTGAGAGCACCGTCCTGTGCAACACCTGCCCCCGCACAGGGCAGAAGACACACACACACCAGCATGTCTCCCCACGCTTGTGAGAGTCAACATCCTTCCTTAACACTAGACCCCACCGGGGCCCAAAGCTACTCCTGACCTGGCAGCGAGCGCAGATCAGGATGTTGAAAAATGAGAACCTAACTCCAAAGTTCCCTGCTAAAAGCCTAACAGTGGTCTGACCGGCGAAGGGGCTGAACGAACCTCTGATCCCGGTGATCAAAGGGACTCTCTCGGCTGCATAGAGCTGTGCTGACTCCCGGCCAGCACGCTCAGGGTGTTGCAGAACTCAGCTTTTTGTGCCTCTCTTCGACAGTGCGCCGCGTGAGAAAATCCCTTGGTTTGCTCCCAGCCCGTACGTTATCTAATATTTAAATGCAGCGATGGGATACCTGGAGGAAAAAGAACTACATTTATACATGTCCTGTTCCATAAAACAGATTAAACCCTCAGGAGCTGCTAGCAACAGGCATTCACCCAGCCAGACATCTTATGGGAACCTGTTTTTAGTGCTGATCAATAGTAAAGATTCTGGGAAGTGACCCTGAGAGCTATTGTCTCAGTGTCATATATATTTCGAAACTGGGAGCTTCTGATGTTTTAATGCAGCAATTTCTGGAAAAGGATATTTGGACGGAGTAGTGAAGATATGTAAAGATGGCATTTGTCGGAGGCAGATATCCAAAAAGGGGGAATTTCTGGGAAGAAAAAACTGGTTAAAATCCAAGAGTCTGAGCCAAGCTTTTTAAGCTGCATTCATGGCTCCTCTGTGAGTTTGTTGAACAGTTGCTGTATGACCAAGTCATGAAATTTCCCTTCCCTGAGAAAGTGGTAAGTATTTCTCATCACAGCCAAATTGTGAAGCTTTATTCATTGATATTGGAAATCCTGGCTTCTAAATGTTTAAAAGAGTGAAAAAGAGTTGCTTTTATCTGTAAAGAAAAGTTTATCATCTCCTTTGTAAGCTTAAAATTTATTATGTGTATATAAATTCTACTCAATATTCCAAGTACTCCTCCTATGCTGCCTGATATTTTAAGGATATACCCATTTTTTTAGTACCAGATAAATATTATGTCTTTTTTCTCTCCTCTTCTATATGCATTTGGCCTTTTTGGTTTGGCTCCAGACACAAAGCAATTAGACTTTGCAGTGTTTGCACCATTACTAATGCTATAATAACTTGGAGGAGTACCTGGGAAAGAAGACTGAGCCTTTTTTTTGGCAATAAATACTTTATGGCATAAGTTTTTACATTTCCATATCCATTTATCCATATCTTTATTTCTGAGGAAGTCAGTATTCATTAACAGGAATACATTTAAAAATGTGTCATTATGGTAAAGCATTCTTTATGTGATGTAAAGAAGAAATTGCAATTATTTTCATTCTCAGGTGTTAGTATAAGGAGATTTCACATTTTTTTAACATACTTTTTTTTTTTTATCTGAGAGCTTCCATAAAAGTCAGCAGACTCATATCTCATTATAGAAAAGAAAGTTAATGTCTTAGCTAAAAATATTTTAAAAACTGAAGAATCTCCTTAAATTCAGCATCTTGCAAAATATATGTTTCCTTAAATGATTTTTTTTATGTCCTGAATGCAAAACGAATGTAATAAACCCCTAAGCTAGCTTAAAGCACAAATTCAGTAGAATAATTATTCATGTGCTTAACTGCAAGTATATGAGGTGTGCAATTCTGCTATCTGTAGTGATGTCACTCACAAGTCTGAGCAAAAGCATGTGTTTAAGTACTTTGCTGGATCGAGACTTTAAGAAAATTATTGTTGCAACAGAGAAATTAAAGTCTCACTGATGGAGCTCGACTGTAGTGAATTTAGCATAGTAATACCACGTACAGAAGTCCTTTGTGGTACCTCATACAACAACAGACAAACGACAATGTATTTTCTTCTTGTTTGGAAATGTGAGGAATAACTTTCTTCCCCTCCTTTTGAGCTGTAAATGTCAGACAGAAGTCAAAGGCATACATCTGACTGGTTTTGTGGTTTTGTCTTGTTCTTAATAGTTGATTCCAATATAAAGTAATTTTTTATATTTTTAGAAGATTGGGGTGAAAAGAGAAAGCCAACAAAAAAAAGGAAGGAAAAATAAACTTGCTTGGAAAGTAAAGATTATTGGGAAAAAGAGGGATGAAGGGAAAGCTTAGCAATATCTAGAGAGATGAGGAGAGGAGAGAGAAACTACAGAGATATTGTCAGATAAAAGCTGCAAAGGGTCTTAAAAATGAGGGTAAGGAAGCCTGAATTTTATGAGGAAGATATATGGGGACTCTGGTCAGTGAGCCTGAATGTTGGGCAGTTTATTCAAAATAGTGTACATTGTATAGGTTAAAGAAAGGCCAGTTACGGAGAGTAATAGGAAATGGTTAATGGCAGTTATGAGCTGATCACGGTTGGATTTTTTTTTCCTATACCTACCAAAAAGGGTTATTTCGAATGTTCCAGAATAAGC
This sequence comes from Astur gentilis, assembly GCF_929443795.1. Lineage (NCBI taxonomy): Eukaryota > Metazoa > Chordata > Aves > Accipitriformes > Accipitridae > Astur > Astur gentilis. Next base: position 13,335,293 of record NC_064881.1, read on the forward strand.
AAAAAGATTTAGTGAAAGTCTCAATGTGAGGAGGAGAATAAAGTGCAAAAGATCAAAGCTAATACTAAGCTACAGCATTGCAGAGAAAACTGGTGATAGAGCAACGGTGGAGGGAAGGCATTTTAGGAAGAAGTAAGAGAAGTGCCATTTTAAAGCAGCTTGATTCTGAGAAGCAACAGGAGATCCAAGAGAAAGGAGCGGAGAAACAGATGTAGAGACAACAACTCAGAGAGAAGAAAGAGATTTTGGATTTGAGGTTCAGAAGCACCAGGGTGAGAAAGAGAATAAGTCAGGCCACAGGCAAGGAATGGTGAGCAATACAAGGTGGGAATCCGGAGGTGCCCGGGAAACCACTGAAGCCCTCAGAGAGGTTTCTTCTTAAAAAATTTAGTTAATGAGTGATCACAGCTGAAAGCAAAGGAAGAACATTTTTGATGGGGGTGGGGGCAGGGATTGCTGTCAAAATCTCAGTTCTCCCTCTCTGGAATGAGGCCAGAAGGGGGAAAAAAAAGGACGAAGAGAAGAAGGATTTAGGAAAAGGGGGAGCTGAGAGAAAAAAGGGTAGCAAATTACATCTGGATCAGATGTTACTCAGAATGAGTAACACAGAAGAATGAGGAAGAAAATGAGAGAACTGAAATGTGAGGCCGCTGCTATAAAATCCGAAATGACCAGAAACACTCTCCAGGATGGACTGTTTTAAACTTTGCTCCAAAGAATTATACCTTCTGCAGGATAAGGGTGTGTTCATCTAAAATGATGGCTTTTTGTTACACGTCTCGAATGGTATTTGGTGGGTATTTAATGGGATGCATTGCAGTTCAGCCGCAGGTATAAAGCAAATGATGCATTTCTTTGCTTGAGGGCCTCATTATGCTCTGTAAACAATCAGAATGGAGATTTATTCTCCAGTCACTGATTTCCTGCTCTTGGGGAAAAGCACGAGGGGCATGTTAGAAAGAAAGTGCTAAGATACTGATTATCTGTTTCTCCAAGCCAAATTGGTTTAGGTTTCTCCAGGCATCCTAGCAACAGCTTTATTATTATGGAGTTATTTCCCCAAAAATACTTCTAAAACAAGTACCAGATTAATGTTTCAGATAAGAAGAAAGTATATTCATTAACTTCCAGAGCTGGTCTATTGAAACAGGAACTTCCAATGAAACATGCAAATTTGTTTTCGTTTTGATATGCTGATTTTTCTTGGTTTTTTACATTATTTAACAGTGAATGGTTAATGATCATCAATATACGATACATTCACTCCATAAATGAGAAAAAATAATTCCTGTTAGCAAATGTTTTTCTGCATTATTAGCATATTTCATTTATTACCTTTTGATCTAGCTGGAGATATGACTCATCATACGTACATGCATCACTTTTGTTGACTTACAAACCAGCTATACTGCATATTATGTTGGAAGTAAGCATATATATGAAGAATTTATTTAGCTCTACAATAATTGCAGTTTCTGTTGTTTACAACATTATGGAATTCAGATTTCTTATAATTTCCCAGGAGAATTATGGTATGTTATGAGAAGTGAGTTAATCTCATAAATATGTATTTTTTTGTTTCATGGTAAAATTTTCAGAAGTTGTCATGTTACTTAGACTGGTACCTTCTAATAACCATTTTTTTAATCCCCAAGTAGAAAATCCATTACGCAGCCTCATTTTCAAGAGTAGCTTAAGCACCAAGAAGTCAGTGAGACTTGGGCTTACACGGCAGTTCCTGAAAAAATATTTCTTCGAGCTTTGAAAGACAATAAAAGATGATTATATTTACTGCTGTTATACAGATCATTACTTACAATTTCATGAAGATACAGAAAGGAGCACTTTTCTCATTCCCTGATTTTTCTGCCATGGTACGGCTGTGATTTTTCAGGAGGGAGAGGGGGTTGTTTTGGTGATTCTCATGCCTTAACCATAGGTCTAACCTTCCCAATCACTCCTCAGAGGAATGGAGGCTGAAAACTCTTTTTATTGCCTTTTCATTATTTTGCTTCGTTGTGGGCTGCCACAGTGATAAGGTCTCCCATGGGGTCGGACACTAGCTCGGTAGTGTCACTTTGCTCAACCACAGCAGGAATTGCAAGGGACTGGTGCAAGCTGATGTTGGAGGACACACGTTTGCCAGCGTGGATGTGCACCGCTGCTGGGGGAATGCAGGAACCTCTGTACAGATGTTCTTAACAGGGAAGTATCTACAATGTTTCTAGAGGACAGGACTAAAGAGGCAGGAACTGTTATATCCATATTGCAAAACCCAGGTGCTGCTTTGGGTAAAATGCAGAATGCCAAGAGTTTGGCCGGCAAAGTCTTTTTAGCGTTAGAAATCTTGCTGGTAAATACAGAATGTGATTCCCTTGAAGGCAGAGTTGGTTTATATCTAATTAACTGTGTTCCTAGAGATTGTTTTTCTATTCTTTTCTTCAAGAAAATAAAAACTCAGGTGATGCCGCAAGGTAGCCCTGGATTCATTGTGCAGGCAAATATACTTTGTAGGCCATTTTGGTCAAGTGAGACTGTGCAGGAAGAATTAACACAAAAATAGTACTAGTCTGTGTAAAAATTAAATGGGATTTCCTTTTTATTGACCACATTGTGTTTCAAGCAGTTTTGCACTTACCACCTTTTTATGATTGAACTTAATTCAGGTAGAGACAGTTTCCACCACTCTTCCTACTAGTGGTATATATAATGGCAAAGACTTAATATTAGAAATATGGATTATTTAAAGTCAGCAAACCTTCTTATACAGCCAATGGTGCAAAATACTCTGAAGGTTTTAAAAATAAATCCTCCAAAATGTCAAGATTACCATCTGGCAAGAAGTAATCTTTCAAGTAATCTGGCAAGAAGGTTGTGAGTACACAGAGGGAATTGGTGCTTTCATATAAAGTCACATGAGGCCTAGGAGGTTAGTTGTTTATAACATAAGATTTCTTACAAACAGGAGCAAGTTGTAGCATCATGTGGGACAGTGTTTCAGAGACAAGTAGTTCTAACTTTGGACTAACTGTGTTTTGAACATTTGGTATCATCAGCAAAAACATACTTCAACTTTAATACACTCCATATTTACAATACAATAACAAGAAAAAGAAAGAATAAAATAAAATTTAAAAGTCTTAGCTTTTTTTTTTTTTAAAAAAATCTATATTAAGACTGTTTTCTTCTAGTGAATGTATTCAAAAGATGGGACAGCCTAAAAGGTGTCATGGAACAGAAGGAAAGGTGTTAGCTACAGTGCTGAAGTCAATGGCCGATTTCAATATTTTTATTTGCCTTGACTGGTGCCACAGCTACGGGACCAATTACACACAGTCCCCTGTCCCTGTCGAGCGGGCTGCCCTGCATGGCACCCACGGCAGAGTCATGGGAGCGGGGCGGGGGGGGGCAAGAAATCCCTCGAGGACTGGGCTCCCCTGTAGCACTGAAGCAGAAACACATTTGATGCTTGTAAATCCTTTCATTCTTGGGATGCCTGCCTCTGGTTTGACCAAAGCAACTAAAAGCCAGTGTCTCCAGAACAAAGGGAAATACAGTACAAGTTCTCTGATTCTTTAACACTTGTGTAAGTTCCTCTCTGGCCAGCTCTCTGGCTGGCTGGGAGACACAGTTCTGCATCCAGCACATTGTTCTGGGCTGCCCGAGCACAGTTGAAACACTGGAAATGTATGGCTACCATTACTTATAAGAGATAAATACATACAAATTAAAAAATATGTTGATAGTATACAATATTAAAAAAAAGGGGGGGGATCTTTGACCTTTCTTAAAAAGAAATCTATTTACCCTTATAGCAACGTTACGGAAACAAAATGATTTGGGACAATAATCTTTTTTTCAAAAATACTCATGACTTTTAGCTTCTCTGTTTTCTGATTGGCAAGAGACTGGTGATTGTAGCCAAGAGCTGCATCTGGTTCACAATGAGGTCTGGACCTGTGTCATGGTTTAACCCCAACTGGCAACTAAGTCCCCCACAGCCACTCGCTCACTTCCCTCCCTGGTGTGGATGAGGGAGACAATTGGAAGGGTAAAAGTGAGAAAACTCGTGGGTTGAGATAAAGACAGTTTAATAAGTAAAGCAAAAGCCACGCACACAAGCAAAGCAAAGCAAGGCATTCATTCACCACTTCCCACCGGCAGGCAGGTGTTCAGCCATCTCCAGGAGAGCAGGGCTCCATCACGCCTAATGGTGACTTGGGAAGACAAACAGCATCACTCCAAATGTCCCCCCCCCCCCCTTCCTTGCCCTTCCCCCAGCTTTATGTGCTGAGCATGACGTCCTGTGGTCTGGAATACCCCTTTGGCCAGTTGGGGTCAGCTGTCCCAGCTGTGTTCCCTCCCAATTTCTTGTGCCCCCCCAGCCTCCTCGCTGGTGGGGTGGGGTGAGAAGCAGAAAAGGCCTTGACGCTGTGTCAGCACTGCTCAGCAGTAATGAAAACATCCCTGCGTTACGGACACTGTTTCCAGCACAAATCCAAAACACAGCCCTATACCAGCTACTGTGAAGAAAATTAACTCTACCCCAGCCAAAACCAGCACAACCTGTGCTTTGTAACTCAGACCCGTATCTCAACAGAACAGTTTTGGCTTGTTTTGCTTTAATAGGGTGTCAAGGCAGCCACGTGAAGGCACAAAACATTGTAATACTGGACTGTTAATTCCTTTTTGCTCAGGATAGGGAATTAAAGCACCAACAAATGTTTGGGGCCTGCTTATGATCCAGCCCAACATTATATGCTTCATGCTTCTCAAAACTCCACCAGGGACTAAACACAATACACTCGTCAGTTGTACCAACATTTCCTGCCTGGTATATTTAAATTCCTTTCAGCAAAACAAAGTATATGTTGCTACAAATCAACCCAAAATTTAATGAAAAGGCAAAGGACAAACCATGTTGCTCCTCAGATCCTTCATTTTGTGGGTACAAAACCAAGCCAACCCTTGCTGGTATGATGACCCTGCACAGCAATGCACAGTGCAATGGGAAAAGCCTGGCACCTGCAAAGCTCACACATGAAATCCCCAGAAGTTTTCAAAGTGCTAGGATTTTGGAAAGATTTGAGATCCCTTTTTGCCAAAGAACAGCTGTTTTACATGGAGACTTCTATTACCTAAGCACCAAGGTTTGCTTCTGCATTATTGAAGATACATATTACAGTACAGCAAACAAGTAATGATTTATTATGAAGTCAGGAGGATTAGTAACATAGTTTTGTCGCTTTTGTTTATGACTAAAACATATTAATAACAACTCTGTAAAACTAAGGTAGACCATAATAACGTATTTAATAAATAAAAGTAAAAAACTTTAATAGACAAGAATATTTGTTTATCTCTCTCCTTGAAAACAGCTGTATGCAGCCTTCTTATTTTACAAGTCTCTAAAGCAACTTTTCTTAGTGGAGCACTGAACCTATTTAAAGTTCAATGTACCTCTTGAATATATGCCTAAATTTAAATCTGCAGCATTAACAACAAACAAATAATTCCCAAAAGGCTAACAGTGTTTTGTCTGGTTTTTTTAATAGATTATAAATTTTACATATGCCTGGTCAAAATTCAGGGAAATGCTTGGGTCATAATTGAAGTCCATCGCTGAAAGCATGAATTAAGTTTGAGGCATCCCTGAAAAGGGATGCTGTTCTGCACTCAGGTTATGCTTTGTTTGTGTAATAAACACTGTAAAATTGGGAATTATGATTGTAAGTAAAGTTCCATGTATAATCTGTGACAATATGCCATTAAATATTGCACAGTGGTTTTGATGCACCTGTAAATTGTATTCAGGCTTTTCAAACAGGGTGTAAAATGCAAGAACCTAATCTTTCTTCAGATGCACCAACAGTTCCCATCATTTCATTCACATAAAATCTCCTTGTTTCTAGTGAAAAATGGTTGATGAGTAAAGTAGGACATATCTCAGTATATGCTAACTTTAATAAAACATCTCCCACTTGAACACCTGGGAATTACTTTAGGATTAATTCCAGGAATTCTGGAAAAGAAAGAATAAATAAACATTTAAAATGTAAATAAATGGATTTAAAGAAAAATACACTTTTAATGGCCAAGTCTTTGTTGTAAGTTATACTTTCAGTTTCTGTAATATTACTGTAATGCTATACCGTACCTTTGTAGAGCATTCCTTTCCTCACAAAAAAACTCTTTTATAGTTATTTTGCATACTCTTTCAAAGGTAATACTATAAGACATTGCCATTTCCACAAAACAACTACATCAAATCTGTTTGGTGTAAAATAAATATTTGCATTGCTTCACATAGCAATCAACTAAGCAATATCTTACTCCTTTAGTTAATCTATTATATAATAAAGGTACTATATTAGTAGCTGTGTGTAGTGCCTTCTAGCCAAGATCTTCCTGCTATTTACACTCTTTATCACATCATTTTGCAGAGGCCCTGTGAAATGAGGAAATAAATATTTATTTATTTCCAGGAACAGAAACACAGAAAGCATGTGTTCAAAGGTAGCATCTCCCTTCACAGCTGTGGACACATGAGCATTTGGACGCTGTTTAGCACCTGCGGCTGCTCTGGAAGTAGAGCTGAGTGTAGTCCCTATCCTGCCGTACCCAGTCTTGGCTCCATCCCTTCCTAAAATCTTAATGTATGGCTTTTTTGCTGTCATTAAGTCCTATGAACAGCCAAGTACAGAAAGGAGGCAGTTGATGCTCTACTTCTGTAATACAATATTAAAATCCTGTATTTTTTTTCTCGTGGATAGACAATGTGTCTCTTCCATGATTTATGATATTTAAACATGCTGACTTGCACACTTTTCCTGTTATTATGTTCAGTATGTTGAAAAAGCGTGCTGACTGACGTTAAGTTTTATCTGACAACCCTTCTATGTAAAAGCGCTGTTTGAGGGTGATAATGAGCCCACCACGTGGGAGCTGATACTCTGCTTCAGCCATTGACCTATCCTGGAAGGCCCTCATTTCTCTTTCTTCTGGTTTTCTGATGTAAAATATTTCCTTTTGGAAAACATTTCAATTACCTTAAAGATTCGTTCCCTGCTAGATTATGTCTGTTCTTGCTTTCAAATAAAATAATGGGCACTGTGTGAATAAAGAATACAGCAAAAGTACATACCACCTTACAGCTTATTGCTCTCATCGCCATTTCTAGTCTACAGATAATTAACAAGGAAAAGTAAAAAGTCTGCATGAAAATAAGGTCATCAGCTTCACCGGAGTCACTGAAAGAGCCCCACAAGTTCATTCAAATGTCTCCCCTTGCATAACTCATCTCTTGCCGAAATAACTGCATTTTCCTATGGGGGTTAAACTTAATATTTGTTTTACAGCATGACTTCATCACCATCTAAATTACTTCTACACTACACATACCCACAGTCCCACCCACTCCTGCTGTATATTTTAAGTAGCTTCACAGAATCCTTTTTAACTTGCAAACTAGAGTGTCTCACAATCAATGGGACTTCAACACATACTTGTTTTACAAAATCACCCTTATTTCATAGGGTGCTGGAGTCATTATTGACCGTATATAGGAATTCAGACGAAGTTTACAAACACTTTCTTCACAGGTATTTTTCCTGATTTGTTACATTGTGTTTCCCTTCATCTTCAATTTTTCTCCTGCTTTTTTGCAATTTTATATTAGTTTTGATCCATTTGTATGTCTATTCTCTGCTTTAATACTCCCACTCCCTTTTTTTTTTTATTAGCTTATTTCTGCTTGCTTTTTCTCCTTTTTTTGGTTATTAATTTCTCTCTTCTGTATTTGCCCTCATCCCCTTTCTTTCCTTTCAAGCTAACAAATGTAGTCTGTATTTACAGACTGGATTTTTTTTAAGAATAACATACCAAAGTCAGACTACAAATATTACTTATGCCTGATGTCAGTTATTCACTACTTGTCATTTCCAATGCATGCGTCCCCAAAGAGCCTCCACTGACACTCTGGCCCAAAGTATAAAACCTCTACCACTACATTTCAAAAAATAACAAAATCTTTTCATGTATGAGCTATCAAAAGAAGCTGTCGGATTAGCCGGCAGAGAAAGGGACACACTCACTACCCACAGGCACTATATAAGTATGAGCCATGTAACTACTAGCAGCAAGAGCTGATAACTCTGGGGGAGGCGAGTCCCTTCTGAGCAGTTCCAGTGCAGTAACATGGGTTGATTTTTTTTTTTAATTTTATTTTTTTGTAACCTGCCCTTGCCAGAGTATTTGGTACACTCTTGAAAGCAGGGCCTGGGGGGGAAGCAGCGCCTGGAACACAGCTGCAGCTCCACTAGAGGAACACCACGGGTGAGTACCAGGGTGGCATTGCACATATGGTGTTAGACAATGAATAAGGCCATGTAGTGCTGCCTGCTGAGCTGTTCCTGGTGGAGAAACCAAGTCAGAAAGAAAAAGCAAGCTATGGAAGGTGGAGTGGTTTCCTATTCTGCAAAACTGCTTTAAATAACCTCTCACTGATAGCTTCACCATAGAGGGACTTTAATGCGACTCACCCTGCAGCCTGGTAGGATCCAGCGCCAGCTGTGGTGCGGAGAGGGTGTGAGTGTGTTGCTGCCAGCTCTAAGCCAAAGGGGAAGCAAAACCTCGCATGCAACTTAAAACCATCGGCATTCTGGACCCCTCTTCATCTAGACTGGAGAAAAAAATGCGAAAGAGCTGGTTCAGGGCAGCAATTCTGGCAGACGAAGTTCTTGAGAAAGTGGCACCCGTTCCTTCTAGCAGAGTGCTTTAATGAAAAGGAGGAAAAAAAAGCACATAGCTATAAAGGCAATACAAGGTTTCATGTGTTAACCTTATACCTCAGCCCTTGATTAAGATTTTTGCTTGTCACATTAGTGCGTTACTTTGATTGCAAAGTACTTCAGTATAACAGGCCTGTCCTCATACCCAGAAAATTGTACAACTACAATAGATAGCATGAAATACACATTATGATTAATTTATCTTTATTTTGATATATCGTAGTTGTTTAAATAACAAATTAATCACTTCACGCTCGCCTTTTAATATTCCTTCCTTTTCTTTAACCATTCCCAAGATCCTTGTAGAGCTGACCCTCTTTTCTGAGAAAAAAAATAGGTAAATACATCTTTAGAAAGGGCTATAGCAAGCTTGCTTTCTGAAAAAAGAATGCTGCTGTCTGGATTACTTCTTTACCAATCCAAACCATTTTTAGTTCTTGAGAACTAGGTGTGTTGTTCTGTCCTTTTCCCCATATGTTTCAGAGCTAGTTCTGCACCTCATACAACACCTGAAATAAAAATAGATCCAGTTTAATAATGGTGAGACCCTGAAATCAGAACTCACAGCTTCTGATTTTATTCACACTCTGACATCCACACCACAGCTCAGCTGGCTTGAACGATACTCAGTCACAATTGGCAATATTGACCCATCTCTCCTGATCTTGAATTTTCTAGCTCCTGATAATTAAAGGAGAAAGCCATGCAACAGGCAATAAATGACTCCCGTAGTGACTCTCCCCTAGTGTTTACTGTGTCTTATAGGAACTGCTAGATCTTTCTCATCTCCCCTTCTGATCCAGCCTTCCCCGATAGCATCACTGCCCATGCTGGCTTGATTAGCTGAAGAGAAGAACACCCTCCTGGTGTTCGAGAGCTGTGTAACAGTCAGGGAGCTGCAGGGTGATGTGAACACAGAAGTAGGGTGGGGGTTTCTGCCATGGATAAATTTTGCTTTGCAGTTTAGTGTCATCACATTTTCTATCTGTTACTGATTCTGTTATTATGTGCCATTCCCTAATGCGGTCATGAGTGTGTTCCTACATTCCTCTGGTACAATAATGAGAAATGTGACGCTCTGTGGTTTTAGTCCCTGTAATGAGAACAAGGCAGTTCTCCTCACACACAAAATTTGTAATTATACAAGACTATATTGTGTTACTGGCAAGTAATTAGAACTCTCTGTTGAAATGACATTACTTTATTACATATCATTAACACAAAATGTCAAAATTAGCATGATAGATGTTTTTATATGAAAAATGGGCCTACTTTTGTAAGTGAAATCAACAAAATTACAGCACTTTAAGTATCAGTGTTTTAAGACATTTTATATTATTGTTAAAGAGGTATGGTCAGAGGTTTTGCCACATACAAATCATAAAAAGGGAATTCTCCCTTTTAAAAATGCCAGTGACTATCAATTTTGTCCTCTGCATGTATTATGCAGATTATATAAAATTCAAAAAATGTGAAATGCCAAAGGGGGGGCCTGAAATTTTAGTATGAAGCTCATATTTCACTCCATATTCTTAGAGCAGAGGGCATACATTAACTAATTTAGTCTCCTCCTCTGTGACGTAAGTAATATTATTATCATATTACATACAGTTAAACTGAGACAAGGAATTGAAGTGAATTCCTCCTGGCCAGCCAGTAAGTAAAATGCCGGTGCTGGGACAAGGACACAGAGCTCTGCACTTCGGAGCAGGCTGAATATCAGGGTATCACACACACTTCTCCTTCATGGATTTAACTGAGGACAGTAAAATACTTGTTGTTAGTGGAAAGGCGTTTTGCAATGACAGTTACACACACAGATAGCAAATAGGATGTTCACAGATGTAAGTAAAAGTTTCTTACTACGTATAACAGGTTTAGGACTAAAATAAGTGTATAATCACTTACTGTAAGGTTGTGTGATTCCTGTTTATTGGAGTAACCAAGCAATCACTCTTTTACACACTAGGTTTGAATGTTTGTAAACTAGACAATAAGCATGTTTTTCATCAGGGGTCTGTAGGAGACATTAGTGAAGTCAAGCCATAGTTCCCAAGGTACCTGTTCCTTGACAATATTATGAAGTTGGTAACATATAAAAGTGATGCGAGGGTAACATTCCCCTGGCAGCATACTAAATATGCCGCAAGACATAACCAATGGATATAATTTGCAAATGTGTATGGAGAATCGGTCTTGACAGTTTTGTTTACAAAGGCAGGCAGCTATTTGCTGAGAACAGATATGACATGCTATTCATCTTGCTGCTACTAAGCCAAAGGGATTGCAACTATGATAACAAACTGTTAGATTTGATTGTTGGAATGCTTATGCAATGTTAGTAATAAAGGGTGTTTAAAAGCATATCTCATTTGTTCTTGGGCAATCATATGGTATTTCTTATAATAATTTTCCTGGGGCACTTAAAAGGACGAGCCTAATTAAAGCACTGATATCTGTCTGGCTCAGCTTTAATGAGTCTATGTTCTCTAAGTAGGTGTATGTAGGGAAAAGGAGCAGACACATCTTTATTTCTCTGCTTGCATGTGTTGAGGCAGGATGTCAAATGGTGTAGTCATGGCCTCACACCTTTCAGTTCCTCCGTTTCAGCTGGGGTTACCTCAACGCACCTTCTGAAACCAGAAAGTAAACACAACTGTAACAACCTCATAAGTAAAGCCCAAGGTGATAGGAGAGAAAAACAGGAACGAAACTAATGCCTTGTGCTGGATCCAAAATATAGCCAGATTCAATTTGACAGGGAGAATGCAGTGACTGAGGGAAGACAACAGCAAGTCCTCATATGTAGTGCTGAGACCTTCAGAGAGCTGAGAAGGGGGTTTCTTGCTTTTTTTCTTGTGGCATTTGGGCACCAGAATAGGTCAGCGTGACTCACACCTCTCCTTTGTCATCAGCCCCCTGCTTCAAACAATACTGAGAAAACACTTTTCCCAGCACTTCTAAATACTTGCAGCCCCCACTAACATGTTGCTCACATATTTTCTACAGAGCTTATTATTAAAGTAAAAAACAAACAAACAAATAACCCCACCCGCCCAGTGCACAAGTACAGGACTAGAGTGTCCTGCACCACCTTGTTTGTGTGAGCAGCTGGATGTACCTGAGGGGTGGGAATGGAGAACTCAGCCTTTTTTTGTGAAATACTGCTCAGTAAGCTTCGTTGAATGTGCACACGCAGCTCAGTGATGTGCAGGCATGGGCTGATCCAGCTGTGATGGGTAAAGTGGTGCTTTTCTCTGGCCATCTCACTCCCACCTCGGCAGGCGTAGCTGAGGCGATGGCTGGAAGGGCTGAGCAGGCAGACCAGGCTGACCATCAGAAATCACGCACATGCTTCACTCATGGATTTAACCACGGACGAGTACACTAAAATACTTGGTGGTGGTGGTGTAGCTGCTGCAGGTTACAGCTTGGCCCGTTAATGCAGGCTGTCGCTGACCTCAGTTCACACCTCCTGGTCAGTAGGCTGGAGGGACTAGGGAGTAAATACACCCTACAGATGTAGGGGCAGGGAGGAAAGCTACATCATTTGGTACTTGAGTTGCTGTGGCTAATTCAGCCTGAGTGCCACAGTAACTCACACGCAGCGTTTTGAAATATATTTTGATCATTACACGTAAGTTTACACAAGCAGGACAGATTCAAAATCCAAACATTCCGCAGCTGGGCCTTTAGAGCTGAACAGAGGGAGATGAGCTGCTTTGTTCTCAGTCATTCTTACTCACAGGTACAGGTGACTTTGTGAATAGCATATGCAAAGCCAAAATACAACTGAAATTCTCTTTGAATGCAAGCAGGCCTTAGGTTCAGAAGCAGCTGTGAGATGGTGACTGTTAATGGCAGATTCAAGCAGAGTGAACAATAACAACACACTGTTTAAGGCGGACAGAGCTTGTCTTCACCCTTGTGTTGTGCTGCATTAGAACAGGACCTTGAGAATCTGTGTTAATTAACACAATTTTAAGTAGTGTCAGCTTTTGCCACATAATCTTACTGATTTGAGTAACAAATGCTTTATTCTGGGTCTTGTAGAATATGAATTTAGGAAGACAGTTATGATCAATAGGCAGGTTTTTAAATTTTTGTATCTCAAAACCTTTTGACAGTTGTGAAATATTTAATGGACTGACAAGATCGATGCATTTTATAGTAATCTGTTCTTAGGAAAGCATAAAGAAGTCTGGAACAGGGTAATTTATGTTAATTTCCAGAGGTTCTTAGCTTAGTTCCAAACAACTCAATTTCTTACACGTTTTATTTTACTCCTCTTGAGTTGCCTTATTGAATTAGATGTGCTTAATCAGGTATATGCGTATTTACATAATCAGTTTCTTGCCTTAAATATTATTTATGAATCAAGGGTTATGGCATCTCAAAATGCAAAGATCTGTGTACAAGGATAATCATTTAAGGTACCCTTAAACATCATCCTGGCATCAGGGTGCTGCTTTCATTAAAGGGATTTGGAACACGCTGAAGTCCACAGCTGTTCCTGATCAGCTCAGGTTGTGGCTTGCCTCGCAGCTGGGGTATCCCTAGCCAATGCTTCGATGGTTTGGTTGTCTGTCTGAGGCAGAGGCAAGGCTGTCACTGGTCTTGATAGTGAGAATGAAGATTGTATTTTAGTAGCTATATTAAAACTAAAAGGTGAGACATTAATTGTATTGTTCCATACTTCTTCCCAGAGGCAGCAGCTGCACAGTGTGGCATAATTTAATAAAGCTATCCATCATGTGATGACTGGGTGTGAAAAACTTACCAGTTAGTAAGAAACAACTCCATAGCTCTTGTTTAATCAGTAAGGGCACAACAGAAGTGCTATACACGTGTCTAGGCTTTAACAAGTGTCTGTATATTGATCTGGAATTAAAATATTGGTAAGCCTCTCTTTTGACGAGGAATGGGGAAATCTTCTGGCCAGAACAGGTCAGACTAATTTCTCACGTAAAAGGAGATGAGCTGTATTTGCCTACTCCTCCCCCTACTACAGACATCCAGCCTAAAGAATGAAGGGCAAAACGCACCTCCTGTAAAAGGTGGTCACACAAGGTGGGGTGCCTGTGTATTGAACGTGTGACAAATGAGCGCCCCGTTGTGCAGCAGGGGCTCCCTTCAGCACAGGCTACAGGGCTGATGGTTGGCTTCTGCCCCCAGTGAACAACGCAGCGAGCAGGTCTTGGCAGTACCTAGGATACATGATGTAGCTTACGCCTCTAGCACATTGGCTTTAGGTAAGGCTGCCTGATAGCTTAGGCAGGCTTCTCCACATTTATTACATTGTTTCATATTTTCAGACTCCCCCCCCAACACTCAGGAGGATATCAATTCCACTTCCTTTTTTTAATTTTAAAACAAAACCAAAAATTTAACCCCTCCCCCAGCACGGCTACAGGAGTCGAGATTCAAATCACACAGTTTTCTTTCCTATTCTCTAGGGCAGCCATACCAACATGTGCAGGAAGCAGAAGGTCCTTGTTAATGATGTGGAAAGGCCCCAGTGCTGCATATTCCCCTCCCTCACGCACCTATGCCTTGCAACAGGTACCTCATGGGCCTCACAGATAATTTCTAGGTGATAGCTGGAGGAGCTGATGAAGCACCTGTTTCTTAAAAGCACACCAAAGCAACTTGGTCTAGTACTAAGCTCAAGGAACAGACTTAGCACTGAGAGCCCTGTGCTACCCTGCCCCTTGCAGCCTGGGAAGCAGAGCTCTGAGCAAACAGTCAGGACAGCCAGGTGGGCTCTTTTAACTGCTGGGGCTTAATGAACATTAGGGGGGAAAGAGTTTTTAACGGAGGCTGCTTGGCCAAGGAGCTTTTCAGTTTATGCCTGGTTTTAATGGCTCTAGAATAGTTTTGTTGCTGCTACTCTTAAAAGGTTACTTGTGGATAGATGGTCCTGTAGGCTGAGTCATTTTGCATGCTCCCACCTCTATACAAACGACTGAAGTCTAACTACCCTTAAGAGAAGGCCTCATACAAGAGCATTTGTAACTCTTGTCAGTCTCTTCTAATTGAAATATGAAGAAGGGGAAATTCCCCCCTTTCTACTATTTTAACTAGTGTGACAGAACTGCACGTGTTGACTCCAGTTCCTGAACTGAAGGACTGAAATCAGGAAGGTTGGAGGAGGTTTATAGGATGAGCAATGGGGTACTGTGGCAAAAAACATGCTTTCAAAAGATGCCTCAATGATGAGTGAGCAACTGGATGTGTAGATCTATAGGTAAATGAGCGGCAACGTTTGAAAGACAATCTGTGATCTACCATGGCCGATGGGATAAAGGTGTACCTGAAATTCATTTCTTAATAGTTCTCGGTGGCTGCCAAGTGCAGAATGTTAAGAAACTGGTCTTCATGACCCCATCT